>NC_136700.1:24416678-25016678 GCF_947650265.1 Symphodus melops | reverse complement strand
ACACACACACACACACACATTTTCAGCGTTGTGGTTGTTGCTTTCACAGAGGATGAAACGTGAACTATTAGAAGTCGTTAGCTGTTTAATCTGCCTTCATTTAGAAAATACGAGGACGAGGCCTCTCCAGCCGTGTGGGGTCATGAAATCCTGATCAATAGTTTAAAAAAAGGTTCACATGCACAAATGTGAGAGACAAGATAATCATCTAAAGCTCTTTTAGGGGTCAGACACGAGTGGATAGTTTTTAAGGAAAACAAAAGATACAAAGAGATTAAAGAGGGAAAGAAGCTTCCTGAATCAAAGTTTCTGCTTTGATCCTTTTTTTAATGAAATCCGACTGGCAACATTCAACACAAAAGTTTTGCGCGCCCCTTCCCCTCCTCCCGGTGTTTTTTTTTTTTTTTTTTTTTTTTTAAGCGGCCATTTGTTACGAGCATGTGGGGGAAAGAAACACCTCATTAGAAAGTTTGCCCAAGTTGCCATAAGGCTCTTCAGAGACAAAAAGAAGACTGACGTCTGTCATTCTTTTCTCTGGTTTATTTTGCAATGAAGAAATAAATCAGAAAATGTGGGCTTGCATACGATGAAGCATCCACTTGGTATCAGACAGACCAACATTGATCCCATGTTATCTCAGTTCACAGATGAGACAGTGTGTGAGTGAGAGATGACTAATAGTTTAAAGAGTGTTTGTGTGTCGTGCTGTTTTTTTGTTTTCCTATCACTGGTGGACTTTGCCGCTCGGCATTGTGTAATGAGAACAAAGATCAATGTATGAAAACAGACTGGGAGAGACCTCTATTTAAATCCACATTAACAAAAAAAGAAATGCACACAAGTGAAAGGTGAAGTATTTCCCTTCAAGAAGCAGAAGGTTTTACGTTTGCATGCCAGCATTGCAAACCTTTCAAAGCTGCCTCTCTTTGATAGGACTGTGGCAGAGACAGAAAATGTTGGAAGGGAAGGAGCGAGCGGGGGCTGACATGCAGCAAAGGGCAAAGGTCAGATTCAAACCCACGGTTGATGCAACGAGGACCGTAGCCTCTGCACATGGGGCGCATGAAATAATCCCTGTCGGCTGTCCGGCGCCCCTTCAGTCACACGTTCAACGTTTGACTGAGCCTTCGACGCGTCAAGGCGAACACAGATAGACTCACTCCACTCTCCTCATTACAAACACATTAATCTGCACTTTGACACCCCTGGACACTGTTCACATTATTCTTTATTTTTACATTTTGTTCATTAAGTAATCCTTTTTTTTCTATTACTATTCACTGCACCCTGGTCACTTTACAATTTACCCTATTTACAGTATTCTGTTCTATATTTTGTACATTCAAAAAACTCATTTTTTTTTACATTATATTCAATTTACTGTATGTGTATTACTAAATTGAGGGTTTATTGTTATTGCATGGCCTTGGGGAACAGTCTTTACATTTCACTGCACATCTGTACGAGAAGTAAAATAAATAAATAAAAGTCTTGATTGTTATTGGAGAGAGAAATGATTGCACACAGCCGTGTGCCATAGCAGATACCCTGCAGGGAAAGTTGGTCCTAAACTACGGACAGGTATTAAGTGCAACGTTAATCATTGTCAGGGTTGATCTGAGACAATCAATTTAAACCCACTGGTCTCTGTTGCTCGCATAACATTTGCTCCAGTAGCCCAGATCCAGTGCGGAGACGCTCACGTTCTTGTTCAGTCAGCTCTGGGCGGTTACGTTGTCCATCTCCAGCAGCCGAGGTCTCATGAGCTCAATTTGACTTCACAAAATTCCCAGACACTCAAAACACACACACACAGCTTTAAGTAATTTGTTTTCAATAATCCTGGAGCACATTTATCTTTTGCATGTTTATTATTGTGGACAGAGGAAGGAAGGCTGCGAGGACATTTCTGCTCAATGGAGGGCAGACAGAAAGACAGACAGACTCGTTTTGGCATCGGCTATTTCCCTCAGTGGACTGTGTTCAATGTATTTTAATATACAGTGTAGTAGTGTTATAGTCCAGACCACACTAATCGAGACAGAGACATGACCAAATGAAGGTATCGGGCGAGATCACAGAATATCACAGAAAAGTCATCATCTGGTGTGCAGCAGGCGTGTCATGTAACTGGGGGATAAAAATCCAACGACAAATGAATTGAAGTTAGAATGAAAGAGGCGCTTTCCTTCTAATCACAGTGATGACATACAAGTAGAATTCAGTGGTGGTTTTGACCGGTCTTGATTTAAAATCCTGAGTCCGCCCAGTCGGAGACCGAGTAAAAACTATTTAAATTCTGAGACGAAACCGAGACCTTCAAAAAATGCTTGTGTCCTCTATTTGAGAGGCAAGTTCCTCTGAGGGCAATAAAAACTTCATTCATTGGTTCATGCTATAGTTTTTTTAGTGATTGGTGTGTACACTTTTCAGACGACCCTGTTTGACTTCAGGGTCGTGACCCCGAGGTTGGGAAACTCTGATCGAGAGCAGCTGGTTCTCAACTGGTCTGAGACCCGAATTTCTGATTTTTAAAAAAGACCTCGGACGGTGCAAAACATGCAACAGAAGTACGAATCATATTGACACAACATCTGTTTTTTTTCCCGGCACACAATCTGGAAACTGATCCACGACCCACTAGAAGAGATCCACTGTAGTAGAGAAACTACAGCAAGTGTATTTTGATTTTGAAATACTTAGGGACATGCTCACACACACACACACACACACACACACACACACACAGGTCTGAATCACACACATGCACAAGCAGGACCTGTGGACATGCATTAAGGGAGAGATGTCAGAGTGTGGCTGCACCAGAGGGCATCTCGAACAGAACTCTGGAAGTGCCCTGACACGTCTCCAGCTACCAGAACATCTTCTGTATTTCAGTCCGCACCCGGACTTGAACCAGTGACCCTCCATTCCCAACCCAAGTCCCTATACGGCTATCTGCAGGAGAGTTAAACAATCCCCATCTCTCTCTCTGACAGTCCCAGTGAATCTCTGCAGATATTCCTGTGAGACTGTAAAAGATAAACCCTCATCATTCAACTCTTCTTCAGCTTTCCCTACTTCCATTTGTCATTGTTATTCATCATTCGACACTCCGGCGTCTGTCTTTAATCGCCCTCTCTGCATGTCTGTGGTCTCGGGGCCGAGCTCAGCTAGAGGATGCTGTGAGGACAAAGAGGTGTCAGAGTTTTCACCTACGCCAGCTTCATCGACGCCTCCGAGGCCCAGACAGATGTTATCAGCTCCGGCCTTTTGTCTGACAGCAGGAAGCAAAGTTTAGCAGATATATTGAAGGGAAACAACTTCAGATGTGTGCGTCTGGAAATAGCTGCCTCAGGTTTTGAGGCAGGGGGACTGAGAAAACAAAAGAGAGTCAACTGTCGACTGTGGGAAGTTTTAGGTAATATTTCTAATTTCCTCGACGAGACAAGCATCTAACAACGCTAACGACAACACACATGGTCTGGTTTATACTCCTTTTTTTGAATAACCCAACGTTAACCTGGAATGAGTGATCAGAGGCAAGAAGAAAACCGACTGAACCGCCGTTTCCACATATGCACTACCGGAGATTCTCCCAACCTGGCTGTTCACACATGCACATGAGACTTTCCCTGTCTGACTGGGGGGGGGGGGATTCCTCTATACAACGCTATAATGAGAATAGCGAAGTGAGAACTCCTATTACTGATATTAACACTGCAGGCCTCCCACATGCACTCCAAGAACAGTAAATAGCGGGGCAGGTCACAGCATGAGGCCGCCTCTCGACAGCCTATGCAATCAGTGTACAGTTGTCTTTAGGGCTTTAACCCTGGCCCCTGAGATAAGAGCTTCCACGTATCAGCTGCTCTGAGCTCATCCAGCCAGGAGTGAAAGAGTCCATCTCAAAGAGTGACATCTTATCTGGCACAGCGACCTTTGAGACTGCTTGCATCGCACCTTGTAGATTCAGCATCCACAAGGAGACGTTTCTAGATTACCGCCTTCGTAATCGTTATCGGACTCAGGACTCCCAGCTGGCAAGGGAGGTTGCTAAGGTTGCATGTTTTGTGATTCTGCGAGGGGAAATGAACGCTGACTTGTGACTATGAGCGTCTTTTTAACAACACTGAACAAAAAGTTCAAATTTGAGATATGTTCAGGCGTGCATATGTGTGAACAGCTCAATCCAGCCTGTTTCATCACCAGCTAAAAAAATCTTTATCGGAACAATTTAGCCAACTTTTTAGGATTCACTGTAAATATTTCTCGGCTCAACACGTGTGATGAGAATCAGTGGAGCTCAACTTAAAGAGGGACTTTCTTTATTTATGATTAACAACCATGTTTAGAGACCATCACACAGTCAGACAGATGTGGGGCAATCGCTTGGAGCTGACAAATATTTAATCAGAAAATGCAGCATTTTGATCAGGCCGTGGCTGAGGTTCAAAGGTCCTGTCATTGTTCCAGCTGCGTCCGTGATGGAGCACTGTTCTCAAACCAGCAGGGGAGGTTATCTCAGCTGTGAGCACCAGTGTGCAGCACTCTCTCATTTAATCCAACACACACACACACACACACACACACACACAACACAACACCGTGCAATACAATTCTAATAAACTAGTGATGTTGTTTTGCAGTGTCACATCTGTTAAGGTCGCTCCTGCTTTCAGACGGATATGTGGAGCGAAGCCCTGAGTGTTGGAGAGTCACTGTAGGATGCATCGCCCTGCGTGAAGCCAGAAAAGCCTCCCTGAACTCAAATAACCTGAATTATTAGAGAAGCAAAGCGAAGGCAGGAAAAAAGTTTGATGATCAAATGATAAACTGCTTTTGACAAGTTCTGCTCACATAATCAGATCGCAACGTCCCTGCCAGTCAACATGCAGTGAGTCGACTATCAACAGGGAACGTTATCTTCTCCTTTTACGAGCCAGTGCAGCCCTTCGCTGCTCTGGAGGCTGATAATGACACTTTATGAAGGAGCTCAGTTAAAAAGTTAGTACATGATATCGTTAGGACATGTTCTGAAAGGTGATGCAACAAGAAAGACTTTGTGAGTGTTTTATAAATGATGCAGAAAAGAAAACGGAACAAGTCAAGTCTGAAGTTCACAGCATGAAATGTAGCCTGCACGTCTGGGAAGGACAAATAAAAAAGCCTTCATCAGACAGGTGTGCAGGATGTGTCCATCAAACACGTCAACTCCTCCCTCTGTCTTTAAGGTGCAAACAAACGTTTTGGTGCTGGACCTTCATCAGAGGAACAATCAGGGACGCTGCGAGAAGAAGTGAATTTGATCACTTCATCACTCGAGTGTGAGGCTTAACGGTGCTGAATTGTTTTAAAATGATCTCTGTGTTGTCTTTTTAGGGAGAAATATGCTGCTTACCTAATGAGTCTGTAAATGCATAAATAAATGTGACTTCAACAGGGTCACTCATTATGTTCATCATCTTATTGCATGGATTTTCTTAATGTCGTGTAGAATTTAAAAAAGGTCAAATGGGTCATGATAATATAAGAAATCATGAAGTCTTTGTTTATGACACAGGATGAGCTGGGCCAGTCTTTTTTTAATTTTTTTTTTAAAGATGGTGTCTTTTATTGTTTGATGTTCTGACATTGGAGAACACGTTGCAGTCCTGCAGAGAGGTCTATGTATTTTGTGGTTTGGTGCGTAGGTGTTCAGTGGACGATCTGAGTTCCAAGGCCAATTTCTAACACAAATCGTAGCATTGCCAAAGACAAGGAGGTCATTCACTCTAATTTCTAGAACTGGACTGCCCACACTGAAGGCAAACACACAGGAAGGAAACATGTTTTTACCCGATGCAGTTATTTCAAGGATTCTTCTTACAGAATCTGGTGCCTCATTACTCATTATCAATAAATCTGTTTGAGGAATCTTATACTGTATTTCATTTAAAAAAAGAGGAACAGGTCTGAGGTGATGAACACATTTTAATCTAAAAGAGGGAAAGTTAAAAAAATGTACCAGATTATGTGCAGTACTTTAAGCAAGAGAGTAAAGGACTCATGTGAAAGTCTAAGCGTTGAGACAACTTGTCAACCAGCCTCTCTCTCTCTCTCTGCCCTCTTGTGGTGAAATCCCTGAATTGAAGTGCTCTTATTTCCTACCACCTAACTTGGCCCCGAAGAGGAACCAAATCTCCCCTCCAGGTGTGAAGAAAGTACTTCTCATCAAAGACCAAAAGTCAACCTATTGTTTGCAACAGAAGAGTGTCAACGATGTGAGATCACCTCCTGGCTCCGAGGGCTGAACAACAGCCTCATTTAGCGGCACAGTGTCAATGCAGCTCCCCGCTGTGAAAGGAACAGAGAAAGTGCCATTTTCAACACATCATGCATCCTTACATTCAACCTTCCCTGCATGCCAAGGACACACGCCCCATAGCCCCAACCCCACTTTAAGCTTCTGATACCACTGAATAACCCTTTAATATGTAAACAGATGGTTAAAGCCACATGTAATAATAACAAGGAGAGGCAACATCTCTTCTCCACCTGTGGACAAAGGAGGTCATTGTTGTCATGCTGTAACACAATGATGAATCTCTGCATGAAAATAAGTAAAATAATAACTCTGTTCTCTCTCTCTCTCTCTCTATATATATATATATATATATATACACACACACACACACACACACATACATATAAACGAACAAGAAGAAGTAGAAGCGGAGTGTTACGAGGTTCCGTGAACGCCTCTTGTAGCTCAGCCAATCAGAGCCACGTTTCCATCGTCAACAGGAAACCATGCAAGCGTCCTTGGAGATGTTGTCAGTAATGTTAATATTCGCATTTCTGCCCTTTTACACATAAATGAGTGTCTCAAAATAACATATATCGTTGCCGTTGGGCAATAAGGCTAATTTCTGACCGGAAAACGGACCAAAGTGAAAAAGGTAAAATCACACAAGCTCTTTCAAACTACTTCTCCTCGCGCCCAGCTAGCTCAGATGCTAGCTTAGTGAGTCTTAGTTCACCGTTTTTTTGTCCTTACAATGTCTTTATTTGATGTGTTTATCGAACCGTGTTAGGTCTTTACTGATGCACTGCTTCTGAATTTACTTTATAATTAACCCTGGCTTCGTCAGGTTGCCATAGAAACGGCAAGCCTAGCTATAAAGTGTGTGTGTGTGTGTGTGTGTGTGTGTGTGTGTGTGTGTGTGTGTGTCTATGTTAAATCTGCAGAAACAATGACTGCAGCCGCTCTGATAGGAGACCAGCTGATCCTGGAGGAGGACTGTGATGAGAACTACATCCCCTCTGAACAAGGTACACATGATGGATTTGTTTTAGTTAAGGTCACACACTGTATCGCGATAGTATCGTTATTTAAGCAAGATGTCACGTGAGGGAGTGATGTCCTGGTTAGTCTTAACACTGGCCTTAATAAAGCTCAAGAAAGTGAGTGTGTTGTGATTTGATAGAAGTCCTGAGGTGTCGTCATGGAGCAACCTGCACCCAAGTTTAAACAAATAAGATAAAATAAGATGATCATCGAAGCATAAGTTATCATTGCAATGCAAATCAAATAAAAATAAAAATACAAATAAGATCAGGTGACATCTTATAACATTATTATTGCATTAAGAGATAGGAGTGAAATGCTTCAGCAACACACTGCAGACGTTGAGCGGATGTGAGACGCATCCTTTGTTGATCGCCTATGAATCTTATTAGTAATGATAAAAAAGTCCAAATCTACATCAGATAAATTTTTTCAGAGTTCAGAGGATGGATACATGATGTCACTCAGAGAACGCCTCTTGTCCAATGAAATATGAGCTTTTGCATTGAATAAAATGGAGGTCAGGGTGTAATATATAGGCATACTTTAGCAACATGTTGACACAGTCAGATGAAGCTCCAGCTGACGATCATCTACCCCTAGATTAATTGATGCCAAATGAGTTATTCAGGGTGGCTTCCTCCTGAAAGGTTTATTGTCACTCAGGTTAAACAGACCTCTGTAACACTTCAAGGTTAATGTGGGGAAATTGTGTCGAAGTGAAAGGAAAGAGGTGAGAATCTGATATCGCTCTTTGTCTTTCTCTGAGTAGAAATTCAAGAGTATGCAAGAGAGATTGGTATTGATCCTGAGACTGAGCCGGAGCTGCTGTGGCTGGCGAGGGAAGGCATTGTTGCCCCGATGCCTCAAGAGTGGAAGCCCTGGTAAGTAAGATGGAGGGAGGGAGGGAGGTGGCACGGCGTCAACAGAAAACCCCCTTGACCTCAGGTCGTCTTGAATCTGAAGCAGGATATAACACACGTTTTTTAACGCTCTAGTTGATGTCAGCTGCTGGTTGCTTTATGGATTAAACTACCAAATCTTTGAGGAGTTATTTATGATGTTCATGGATGGAATTATACAGTTGGTGCATCGATGACCGTCCACCACACAGCAGGTTGGTCGCTTACTTGGTGTCTTTTGGAGGGGTTAAACTTCACCATCTCCTCTCCTCTGCCCTTGCTCTCCCACAGCCAGGATGTGACGGGGGACATCTACTATTTCAACTTCTCCTCCGGCCAGTCGACCTGGGATCACCCCTGCGATGAGCATTATCGCCGCCTGGTGGTCCAGGAGCGCGAACGCACCCAGCTGAGCGTGGCTGTCGGGGGCTCGGTTGTGAAGAAGGAGAAGAAGAAGAAGAAAGAAAAGAAGGAGAAAAAGAAGAAGGAGCTGCTCAAGACTCCGGGTGTCAGTGCTGATTAATTGAATACAATTAAATATCAACCCCATTATTCTATTTTCACATCTTGAATTATTTCTATATTCCTTACTACCGTATTTTCTTTAAGAGCAACGGTAACGACCGAATAGTAAAGTATCTCCGATTCTGATAATCAACAAGTCATGGTCAGGTTCTCCAGAACCTTCTCAGTAAAGATTGTGTGTGTCTCTCTTTCTGCAGACTCTGAGTTCGACCTTAGCCCCCCTCTCATCCCCTCTGGGCAGTCTGGCTCCTCTCAGAGGTTTGGATGCCCCCGGTTCAAGTCCACTCTCGGGTTCTGCTCCTGCCCTGCGGCGGTCCCTTGGCACCTCTGGGGGACTGGTTCCCTTGAAGACGTCTCTCGGGGTACGACCACGTGATCCCCTCCTGAAATGTACCGTCTCCCAAACCTTTTTCTGTCTCCTTGCTGTTACATGTCTTTGTCTTCCAGGCTCCACGGAGCGGCGGAGCGTCCAGTGTTCTGGGCGGCAGGCACGAGGAGAGAGTGTCCCTCGCTCTGTCCGGCTTTGATGACGACGAAGACGAGGAGAAAATCTCTGACGCAGAGGTACAAACAAAAAGTAACATGATGGATTTCTAGTTCTGTGAATGTGTGCACTTTGTGTCCTCTGATGAACCAGACGTTGTCACCTTTTTCAGCCAAGTCTTGGAGTTTCAAACCGGTTATTGAAGAACCTTCATCTGGACCTGGATGCCCTTGGAGGAGGCCTACAGTATGAGGTAGAAGGAGCCTTTAGCTTTAGCTTCAGAGCAGCTCGTTTACTGCTGTTTTCATAATGATAAGATACACTTGTATGAAATAACTTAGCAGATGTGTATCAATATATTCGATTCCATATTAAACTCAGGTACAGGTTTATGGCATGTTTGTTCTGTTCTGTGGAGAATGAACATTTTCGTGTGTGTGTGTGTTTGTGTTCTCTCTACAGGACAGTGAAGACAGTGGTGGAGCTCCAGCAGAGGAGAGGACCGAGCCAGAGCTGCAGGACTTGGCCCTCTCTGGGGACCACAGCCCTGAACCCCCATCCCAACAGGTGAAGCTCCCCACACACACACACACACACACACACACAGAACCCCCCTCTCGACAAGCTCACAGCTTTGTTTCCTCGTGTTCCTCGCTGTCTCCGACATTAATGTTACCTGTACACGCTGGCAGTGGAACTGCTTCAGATAGAAGTGATTGTACCCGAGCTAAAAAGCCTCTGCATGTTTCTAATAAGCTCCAGCAGCAGAAAGCTGCTCAAACTAGGATCAATGTTGGAGATGCTTTTGAAACATGGAGAGAGGTTAGAACGCAGAAAGCTTTACAGACCCATGCAGAGCTGGCTAAACACTGAAGCTACAGTGTCCACCACATGCAGAGCTGGCTAAACACTGAAGCTACAGTGTCCACCACATGCAGAGCTGTGTGAGCATCCACTCTAGAGAGGGGGGGGGGGGGTGACAGATCCGGATCATTCTTAGTCTATCACTGCCACAGTGGACTTTGTTGTTGTTGTTCCATCTGACTGTGATTCTAAACCATCTGTTATTACTTCTCTCTTTCTTCTGTGACATCTTCACCTTTAAACCTCTCACCTCGGACCCGTGATCCGGGATTTGTCCACGCAGCTGCTGTGCTGCTGGGACTTGTCCTACGGCCGCGGCTGTTACTGCGTCTTCCTGTTTGTCCTGCTGTCGTCCTACTGTCGCTGTTACTGCTTTGCCGTCTGAAAGTCAGCGGCATGAATCAGTGCAAACCCTCATATCACCGTTTGAGTAACATTAACTCCCAACCAAATTCAGCTCCTACAGTCAACCGACCTGATTCATGAAAGCTGGCAAAGCATTTGTCTGTTTGTTGTAAAATAATACTCCACATCACATCCGGGCGAGTTCAAGGTTGTAATGTGTAAGTATTCAGTATTCTTCTTCTGCACATTTTGGCTTTTGAAAAACAGAAAAGTCATATTTATCCGACCTTCTCTCGTGTCTGTGTTTGAGCTTTACTTTGAAAAACAGTTGAACATTTTTCCATGCTGACACGCTTTCTGTACGTGTTTGTTTGCCTGGTGTATTTGTGGTTTAAGTGTTGGTTGTCAGACATGAAGCCCTTTTCAAACATGCACGACTGAAAAGAGATTAGAAAAAAAGAGTTCATGGAGAGGAAGCTGCAGTCCTCGCTGTAAAATGTATTTGGATTCATGTCCAAAAACATGACACAGAACCAGATCTGGTTCCTGTTCCTCCGCCAGAGGCTGCAGCTCGCTGGACAGGCTCTGCGTCCTTCTGTGTCTTCATTTTTCATAAAGATCTTATCTGGTTACAACATATCCCAGGTGGTCGACGGTGCGACGCAGTGCTGCTATGATGATATCACACTTTAATGATTGTAAGAAAACTTATTGGTGAGCAGAAAAGGGTGATCTCAAAGCGCATGCACAAAGAAAAATCCAGCTCTGCAAAGGTTGCAGAATATAAACGTCATCGCCCCCCTCCCATTGGCTTAAGGTGGATTTTCCAGATTTGAATTTTCCCCTGTTGTGTCCATGAAGTGGCTCAGCCGGACTGCGTGCAGAAAGTTTATCAGGAGGGTGGCAGGAACGAGTCCAAATCAAGTATGGGTGAAAATTCACACATGAAGCTCAACCTGAACATTTCAGGAAGTTTGCAGGACATGTGTGAAAGGGCTACGTTGTTTTCCTTAAAATGCATGATTTGACTTTTGTTGTGCATGAATTCTGTAACACCCCCCCCCCCCAAGAAAAAATCACAATCTTTTTCTAAACCTCCCTCCCTCACCTGCCACCCTCCATTCTTTTATCTCCCCTGTGTCTCTGCACGCCTTCCTTTGTGCCTCTTGTTTCGGATTGGACGGCCTGTTCTACCTATTCCCCTCCACAACAAGGACTCTGTGAGGGGCCGCGACCTCCGTCTGTCCTCACTGGCTGGCAGCAGAAACCACGTCGTCGAGGACAGGCCGGCTCATACCAGCCCTGTGCCTGAACAATCTGCCCAGCACGAGGAAGCAGAGGAGTTAAGTGAGGCAGCAGAGGAGGTGCAGGAGGCAGGAGAGGTGGAAGACGAGGAAGTGCAGCGCGAGAGCGGAGAAGATGAAGGCGGAGGAGGAGCAGAGGAGAAAGACGAAGCGCGAGATGAGAGAAAAAGCAAAGAGGAGGGGGATGAGATGGAGGAAGAGCAGGAGGAGAGTGAAGGGTTCGTAGCCAGCAAAAAAGAAGCGGCGAACGAGAAAGAGAGCGATGAGGTCGAAGAGGAATGTGATGATGTCGGTAGCAACAGTGCGAGCCAGAAGCCTGGTGAGAGAGAGGAAAATCAGAGCGACGAGGACGTAGAAAGTTGCATCAAAAGCAAACAAGATGTGACCAAAGGTGGAGAAAAGGAAGACGAGGAGGTGCAAGAAGACGTAAAAAAACTCTCATCTGAGAGAGGCAGTGATGAAGATGTGGAGAAACGTGGTGAAGATGGAGGCAGTGGGGAGGAGGGGGAAGACAGCAAAGAGAGAGAGGAGAGTGAGAGACGGGTAGGAGACGAGGAAAGGCAGAAGGAGGCTGAGGAAGAGGAGGTAGAGATTTGTAGCACAAGGGAGCAAGGAAAGGAAAAGGAGGAAGAGGAGGAGGAGGAGAGTGAGAGCGCGGAGGCTTTGCAGAGATGCTCCCTGAGCCAGAGGAAGCTGACGGAGAGCGACGGGGAGCTGAACGACAGGTCTGCGCACAGCGAGAGAGCAGACACAGAGGGGTCAGAGGTGGGTGAGGAATCAGACGCCCAGAAGCCCGCAACTGTATCAGAGAGCGAGGAGGAAGTGGAGGTTTTTGAGGATGGGAAGCGTCGGGCGCCACCGATGCTGAGCGACCTTAGAACTCTTGAACAGGAAAGAAAAACTCTCGCTGGCTCGACGGAGGATGTGGCCGATAAATGCCCCGTTCAAGCAGAGGTACGGTTCGGTGTTGGCTCTGTGTGCTCACACCCCGCGTTCACGACCCGACCCCAACCCTGGTCCTGCCTGCTGTGTGCATGTAGTACCCAGAATCCACTGCCTTAGGGGCTGCACCTGGAAAGATCTACATGAGCCCCTGAGGACTGGATTGAAAAGTCTTGATCCTTTTTTTTTTTTTCTTCCCACCATTCCCGGCTTTTTGTAGTTTCATGTAGGGCTCTATGAAATCCAGGCTTTCTTCGCATGTAAGCACATTTTATCATGAGAAAGAGTCTCATTATAGTTTCATAAATCCGGCGAGAAATACTCAACGTCCACTTTAAATTCAGCTCCTCCATATTCTCCCTCTTATTCACTACATTTTGTATGCTGTATTTTCTATGCTCTGTGTTTTCACCAGTCTGGATTCTGTCCTCGCTTCCTTCCTTCTGGACGTCATAGAGCTCTTCCCATCTGCTTTGTCCAAACGCAAAGCTCTGACCTCCGGCCCGTGTTCAGAGTCCACCATCACTTATTCAAAGTGCTTGAATGCTTCCTTGCCCGCCATCTTGCCGCTGTGTTTAAGTCTGCAGGTGTTCGTGCTGTGTTTGTGTGACTCCTTGTGAAAGGCCGCACGCTTCAGTGTTGAGTGTGGATGTGTTCACGTGCATGAGTGTGTCTGTCGCCTGACGTCTCATGGTGTCTGTGTGTGATGTTCGCAGGAGTCGGAGGTCAGGAAGAACGCCGACGAGGCTTCGTCCTCCACAGACGGAAAGGTACTCCAACCCGACGCTCCCGTCACGTCTTCCTTCATTCCTTCGTCTGTTTATCTTCAACCTGCTTTATGTTTTTTTCTCAAGCTGTCAGAGAAGATTCTGGACTTGTCCGGTACTGTTAGTCCACTGGAGAAAGATTACAAGGAGGAAGAGGAGAGGGCGGGAAACACGAGGAAGGCAGACGAAAGGTGAAACACTCGCTGACCTCCCCTTTTCTTCAGAGCACAATCTGATAATCTCATCTAACCCAAACACCCCATTAGCCTGTGTGTTCCTCTTTGAGATGGTCACTTACAAATGATGATCCATGATCTTTAGACTGAACACACAGGAACATTATAAAAAAGAAAGCAGTGGATATATATGCACACACATTGATCAAATTGATCAGGTGTGTTTGACCGCGCCTCCTTTTTTTCCCCAACTAGTTTGAAGACGGCGAAGAATATTGACCGACTGGTGCTCCACCAGTCCAGCCCTTCGCCGTCCCTCTCACACTCGTCGCACTCAGAGCAAAGCGCCGAGCTCCAACGTCTGAGAAAGGACGACCTCGACACACATCCGCGGTTTCTGAGGCCTGAAACGTCAAGGGGTCGACTGGTCCGCGCTTCACACACCCAACGGGAAGACTCCCAATCAGAACAGAACCAAGAGAGCCATCCGGACGAGGAGCTCGGCCGACGCCACAGAGAGAGCAGAGAGGAGGAGGAGGAGGAGAGGAAGAAGGAAGAGAGGCGCCTCAGAGAGAGGACGGGAGGAAAGGAGAGGGAGAGGAGGAGGGCTGATCGAGACTCGGAGGAGGAGGAGGAGGAGGAAATGTTCACCATGAAGGAGAAAAGAATCCAGCTTCTGCGCGAGGAGCTGAGGAGAGAGGAAGAGAAGGAAGTGATGCAGCTGAAGGAAGAGAGTGAAGAAAGACTGAGGTAGGGAAAGAGAGTGATCTTTAAATTACAACCCCCTTCACATCATCTCACCTCTCCGCACTCTGAATGGAGGACTCCTTCATGAACGGTTTGTTGTACCCCTGCAGGGCTCTGCGGCAGCATCTCCTCTCTAAGCGAGGCGAGGAAGAGGCCAGGCTGACGGAGGAGTCCGAGCAGATGCTGGAGGAGACCCGAGCGTCTGTGGAGGGGGAGAGGGAGAGGCAGCAGCAGAGGCTCAGGTCGGTGATCTCATCGGCACATGCGCCAGCTTTTCGCTTGACAATTCAATGTACCTGCATGTGAGAGTATGCATTTTAAAAACCCTGACAGTGAACACACACACACACACCTCACGCTCGGGGATAGTGGTGCACACTGTGGTCGTGCACCTATCACAGGAGTTTTTCAGGAGTTTTGTGATTGATGACCGTGTAATGTTAAATTGTCGATATATTAATGGTCTCTGAAAAGACGTGATAACGCTCATGTGTGGTTTCCTGTGCTCAGGGAGGAGAGCCACGTCAAGCTGAAGGAATTGCGCCTCACTGTGGACGAAGAGCGAGCAGCGCAGCGAGATAAACTGGAGGCCCAGAAGAGGAGGGAGGTTGAGCGTTTGGAGGCAGAGATGGAGGAGGACCTGCAGGCGGAGAAGAGGAGGCTCCAGGAGGAGAGGGAGGAGAAACTGAGCTCCCTGAAACAGGAGGTGACGGAGATGATCAGGGGCTTTTATTTTGTTTGCACGACTGCCTCTACGACACTCATAAAGAAAACAGCTTAAGAGTTTGATTTCAGAGCGTTTTTTGTCAGTGTTGGTCACCTGCCTGTCCAACAGGAAGCACTCATTGGCTGGAGGAAACACACCAGCTTCACCGCACAGAAACGTCCCGAGTCAACCTAAACAGAAAGTCCAGTCAGAGGACTCAGCAGTCTTTGTGTTGTTCTTTAAGGAACAAGCTGCTCCATCTTTAAATGTGCTCTATGTTGTTGACACATGAAGGCAGCGGACCTGAGGGACACAGAATAACGCCTGGTTTTGTTCTGTTTCTCTCTGTACAAAGGTTAAAGTCACAGAGCGCAGGAGGGAGCTCGTGAGTACCAGACCTGAGAAGCAGCTGGCAGAGTACCACCGAGAGGTTCGAGGACACAGCTGACATCCTCATCGTGATCACCGCCTTGAGGTCTTTAGAAAACGCTGAGCTCATCGTAACTTTGCTTTGACGTGACTTTCGCTCTGTCCAGCTGGCCGACGTTCTTCAGGAAGTGCGGGACGAAGTGCAGCGGGATCACGAGAGGAAGCTGGAGCAGCTGAGGGACGAGCACAGGCGGGAGATGAACCTCATCAGAGAGAAATACCGAGATGAAGTAAGACTGTTAAAACAGGGGGGGGTTATAGAGATCGTTGTTCATTCTTATCAAATTAAACACACGTGTGGTCACATGACGGTGTTCCCCAGGAGACTCTTCAGAAGGAGCGCTTGCTCTCCACTCTGCAGGAGGACAAGGAGCAGCTCAAGGCCACGCACGCAGTCCAGCTGGAGAAGCTCCGCCTGCAGCTCAACTCACACATACAGAAGATGGAGCTGACACACTCCCGCAAGGTGACACCCGACGGGCGCACTTACTGCTCTCATAACTCGTGCTGCTGGTCACATGACTCCTTCCTTCTACGTTATAATCACTGCGCTTCTTCCACTGGTTTCAGAATAAGGCTCCGTGTCCACTTTAATGTTTTTCTTCTCAGCGTCAGCCTCTTGTTGTTTTATTAACGGGGTAGAGAGCGTTTGCCACCTGGATGAAAAGGGCAGCACCCGCTGTCTTTTTTTTAACGAGCGCTCTGCTCCGAGCGGCTCAATTCAAAAAATATTTCAACTTTTCAAAAAAGGCGCTGCAGACGTCACCCGGCGCTTTTTATTTTTTATTTTTTAAACAAACCAATCAGAAGCACAGCCAGCGCTTGGACACGGGGCCTTAAGGTGACGATGTTGGATTCATGAAGCTGTTCATAAACTGTCTCGAACTGTCAGCATAGTGGAGGTGAACGCCGCTTTGTGCCACGTTTCCGATGTGTCCTCGGGCTACACGAGTAACCCCAAGTGGCTCCGCCTACTTTGCCAGCTTGGTGTTGATGTGTATGAATAGAATAACTCCTTACACAGCAGCCTCTAACATGAGTGTGAGCATGATCTAAAACACGTCATGATTTCAGACAGAGGTTTCTTCTGTTAGGAGTCACAGCTGCAGGATCTCGTAGATCAGGTGGAGCTAAGAACCAAAGAGCTGAAGAACCAGGAGGCCATGCAGCAGACAAAGGTGACGCATGCTTTATGTTCTGTGATTCACCGACACACTCAGCTCAACCTCACGGACTAAAGATGTCCGTCTCTGATCAGGCTGCAGATCTGAAGAGGAGAAGGAAGACGTTAGCGGAGGAGGAGGACGAGTTGAACAGCCAGCTAGAGGTGGATCATTTCACTTTATCCTCGTGACAACAACAGAGACCACATCCTCTAACCCGCCCGTCATGTCCTCACTCGTGTGTGTCTCCAGGCTTTACCACAGCTGATCCAGGAGAGAGAGCAGCTGAAGGAGGAGCTGAAGAGGACGAGAGAGGAGAAGAACCAGGCCAGGGAACTTCTGCTGAGAGCGAGGGAGGAGAGAAGTGAGGCCGAGGAGGAGAAAGAGAGGCTGAGGGAGGAGAGGGACAAAGCCAGGGAAGAGAGAAGGAAGGCCAAGGAGGAGAAGGAGCGACTGGAGAGCAAGGTGGCGCTGCTGCAGGAGAGATGTGACCATCTCAGTCGCAGGATTGGGTATTGTTTCCTTTCTGGATTTCCATTAACTAAAGTTTTTTACTCAGGGTTGAGTAAAAAAAAAAAAAAAAAATCTATTCTGCCACAGTGATGTATAAAGATGGAAAGGTTTCTTAAATGTTTGTTAAAGGAGCGACCCTAGTGTTTAAAATGGGTACTGCAGTCTAACACCCCCCCCCCCCTTCCATCGCTGCAACACCTGTTGACCTGATATCTGCTCTCATATCTGGCAAACCCAGGGGCGTCCAAAACGGCCTTCAAAGATTATGATTTTTTTTTTTTTTTTAAATTAGTGAGCTTGAACAAAGGGAAGGAGGGAGTACCTCAACCAGACCAGAACCAAGACAAGACAGCGAGAAGGCAGAGGTCACAGCGCCCTCCAATGGCAGGAAGGACTCACCGCTACATGTAGAAGACCTCAATGACCCCCCTCTCTCCCCTCTGCCCGGCAGCCAAAGCAGCATGGACGAGTAAGTGGGAAGAGAATAGATCATACCAAGGCCAGGTGCTGAACTCTAGGGGAGCTCACAAACACTTCACAGCTGGCCTGTCATTGTTACATTTTTATAAAGTTGTGAAGATCCTTTTTCTTCTCTTTCTCTTGAATGTCGGGTATTAAACCCCGCCCCTTATCTCCCCCGTCGATGTATCCAGGTTCAGACGCTACATCTCCTCAAACGGAGCATCCATCCAAAAAACCAAACTCTTCTTTGAGCAGGCGAGCAGCTGGCTGATGGAGAGACAGGCGGCCCAGACCAGCTCCTCTGAGGACCCAGACCTCCAACAGGTAGGGAGGGATGGGACTCACCCCCAGAGCTTTATTTACCAAAATAAGACAACGAGCAGAAACTGTATCAGGCGTAGAGGAAAATCATATTAACTTCACTTTGTCATGTTGCTTTCTTCATTCAGCCACTGTTTGAGAATTTGTCACGGCTGGCAGGAGAAAGAAAAGTGACCTTTGACGTGAGCGAATCAGACGCCAGCACTGTTGATCCAGCAGACGGGACAGGTGACACATTTTACCTTTCAGGATCATTTGTTCAGTGATTATTATATCCTCCAGTGATACCCACGTCAGGTTGTCCTCGCCCTCTCATTAGGAGCTCATCCCACTGTCCCGGACAAAGTCCAGGAGTTAGCAGAGTCCCTGCAGCAGATCTCAGGCCAGCTGAACTCCGTCCTGGGTGCTTTGGGTTCACTTGCTCAGGGTCAGAGCATCGCCACACCTTTCACAGCTTTCCCTCCTCCGCTGTCTCACCCTCACCCCGCTGCAGCAGCACCTACCTCCAACGTCTCCACCTCCGCCCCAGTCATGCCCCAGGTGCACATTTCCGGCCCCGGCTCTTTGGCTCAGCTCTCAGAGCCGCCCTGGGCCTGGGCTCCCCAAGGCCCCGCTGCAGCCGCCCCTCTCTTCAGTACTCCCATCAGCAGTGGGCTGAGGGCATCTGAGGACCCCATCAACAGGCGATGGAGCCAAATATTCCCCAGTACGGAAACAGACAAGTCATCTTTTTGTTTATTTTAGAAAGATTGAAGGAGCCGTGGACTCTGTAGTTAATCCCATTAATCTGTTCTGTTCTGCAGGGGCAGCTATGGACCCGATCTCCTCCAGCACCTTGAGGCCGACCTCTGCGTACTCGGCGTACACTCCTGCAAGGTAGCCTACAATACACCTTCAGTTATGCTACCACCTCAGCACACACACACACACACACACACACACACACACACACACACACACACACACACACACTGCTGTTTTACATCACCTCCTCCAGTCTTGATAACGTGTGTGTTCATGTTGATCCCAGTGAACTCGGCCGCAGCCTGCGGACGGTGCAGAATGCAGCAGAGGTGGACAGTCAGAGGCTGCAGGGGCTGATTGACGGCAACAAAAGGTGGCTGGAGATGCGCAAGAAAGACACCAGCATGTATCCTTGTGTTTCCATTCCTGACGACTGTGCATAGTTCTGTAGAAGCCTGGATCCTCGTGTTGTCTTTAACCAACCTTTCAGACCTCTCTTCACTCGCTTTCAGCCTCCTTCCACTAAGAGCGGCCTGCTCCAGCTGGGCCTGGACGACAACAACCAGATCAGAGTGTACCACTACTGAGGGCGCGGCACACTGCGCCCAGTGATGACAGACTGCGACTGTTTACACTATCATGACCGGCTCGGGAGAGACGCTCGATTAACCCATTTATTTACAAAAAAATCATGAATTCAACTACAAAAGGAATGAAGTGTGGATGTCAGTATTATCAACAGTGTAAGCGAGTGGGTGTGTGTGTGGGTGTGTATTGTGCATGTGTCGGATGATGAGGAAAGCCAAAGTAACAAAACAGGTAGCATGTAAAGAGTCTCCCTCAGTAGACTGAGGTGACAGCTTTTATAATGACCACCAGCAGCGGGCCCAGTGCTCCCAGTCAGACTGATGAAAGCCACAGCTACCAACCACACCAACCTGCAAGAAGAAAACAAGAAGGCACAACTTAACAGGCCGCACGCACGCACACACACGCACGCACGCACGCACGCACGCACGCACGCACGCACGCACGCACACACACACACACACACACACACACACACACACGAGTCCTGTCCTTCATTCAGCGCTGTCTTTGAAGAGAGAAGGAAAGCCGGTAATGCTCTGCTGTGATTGGAGGACGAGATGACGGCTGAGGACTTATTACGTCCATCACAACATGCCGCTGTGTGAGCAAATAGGAAGGCCTTTCCACTACTTGAATATGTTGTTTACAGTTTTTAACTTGTGCCAGACTCGAGCCAAGCGGTTCACGTCAGAGTCAGAGAGGAAAGGGTTAAATCCTCAAGGGCGTAGTAAGACCAGACAATCAGAGAGAAGTATCCGGAGGGCTAATTACTGTACTTCTTTTATCAGCTGTGAAAGATGAACACACAAAGTGCTTCAGGTCATTTGTTTCTGTGCCAGTCCTTCGTGAGCGACGTCAGTGGTCAAAGCTTTTTTTTTTTTTTTTTGTTGTAAATGTGACATCAGTTTCTTTTCAGTATTTTTATTGCTGACAGACACAAAAGTCTGTGTTTTAAGCACTTAATTATTTTCACTACCTTCCTGGAACATGTAAAGTCTTGTAAACTTAGCGTACGTGCCGGCCCAGAAGAAGAAAACAAAGTCTTTTGTGCATAAATATATATTTGTGTAAATTCTGTATTTTTCTCGAAGATATTTTAATAAATGTTATTTGTTATAAACTCATGTGTGATCCTGTTCTCACCTTGTCTTGTTTTTTTTTTCAGTCATGAAGGTGCATGTGTGAAATCAGGTTTTCTTTGAACATGTGATTTAAAAAAAAAAACATAATTGTCATTACATGAATATTGATCGATTTAAAAAGTTAGAGAATTAAAAAAAGCTTTTTATTATTGAAGACATCGAGAGGGGCGCAGTCTCCACCAATTGTTTGCTTAATCTTGGAACTTTTGATTTGCAGCACAGGGGAGCGCGTCTGTCGCCTTAACCCCATATCCCTTAATGAACCCTACCGTATGTTCCCTCAACCGTATGCTCGCTCTACATCGGGCTGAAGGAACCTCGGTCCGGCTTCAGTAGAAAAAAGAAAAGCTTCAGGTGTTCACTCAAGGTTCAAAGAAAAGAGTCACAAAGAGGGTTTGAAAATCAGACCTTTATTCAGAAATTGCTCATTGCAATATGGACATTTAATGTTTCCAGTACAGTGCAAATAAACCTTTAATGATCAGACCTCAGGACAGTCAACGAGGAGGTACAATCATCGCCTTTATTATCCTTCAATGAGAGGGACGGCTAGCTGGATGATCTGACCAATCAGAGCACAGCATGTGACTAACACGATTAGGACATTAAAAGGCCACTGACAGACAGTTCATGTTCTCTCTCTCTCTCACACACTCACACACACACACACACACACACCTGTACAGACACAGAGCATAGAAACGGCGTACAAACAGTCATTTCAAAAGCTGTGTTGACTTGAAGGGTCAAAGTATGCGGACGGTATAAAATAAGTTAATTTAGATATACAGTATATATTCTTTTCACTTGTTAATTACATCGTCAGCAGTAAGTAAACAGTGATACAACAGTTAAACTGATGATGGCAGCAAGAGGATGAAACACTTCAGCGTCACTTCAGGTCGACCCAGCTCTTTGTTGGCACACTTTTTGTCCATTCACAGGTTGGGGGAGGGACTTATTCCCGCCCCGCCCAGTGATGAGAAGCGAAGCCGTTCCCACCGTCGAGCCTGGAGAACAACAGGCTGTGCTTCTTTAACGTACACAATGAGACGCAAACCGAGCGCGAGACGAAGGCGATAAGGCAGAGAGGAGGAGCCGAGCTCGTCACGGCTAGAAGACGAAGATCTTGTCTCTCTGGACGTTGTCGAGGTCGTCGTCCATGGTGAGGAGGACCTTGGGGGGGAAAATCGAGATGGGACAACATTTCAATTTAGTACTATTATCGTGTCGCTCTGAATCAGTGGTTCTCAAACTTTTTTGAAGGAACGTAGGGCTGAGGAAACGAGGGCTGAAAGAAAGTAGGGCTGAGGAAAGTAGGGCTGAGGAAAGGAGGGCTGAGGAAAGGAGGGCTGAGGAAATGAGGGCTGAGGAAACGAGGGCTGAAGGAAAGGAGGGCTGAAGGAAAGTAGGGCTGAGGAAATGAGGGCTGAGGAAAGTAGGGCTGAAGGAAAGTAGGGCTGAGGAAAGTAGGGCTGAAGGAAAGTAGGGCTGAGGAAATGAGGGCTGAGGAAATGAGGGCTGAGGAAAGTAGGGCTGAAGGAAAGTAGGGCTGAGGAAATGAGGGCCGAAGGAAAGGAGGGCTGAGGAAAGGAGGGCTGAGGAAAGGAGGGCTGAGGAAAGGAGGGCTGAGGAAAGGAGGGCTGAGGAAATGAGGGCTGAGGAAATGAGGGCTGAGGAAACGAGGGCTGAAGGAAAGGAGGGCTGAAGGAAAGTAGGGCTGAGGAAATGAGGGCTGAGGAAAGTAGGGCTGAAGGAAAGTAGGGCTGAGGAAAGTAGGGCTGAAGGAAAGTAGGGCTGAGGAAATGAGGGCTGAGGAAATGAGGGCTGAGGAAAGTAGGGCTGAAGGAAAGTAGGGCTGAGGAAATGAGGGCCGAAGGAAAGGAGGGCTGAGGAAAGTAGGGCTGAGGAAAGTAGGGCTGAAGGAAAGTAGGGCTGAGGAAACGAGGGCTGAAGGAAAGGAGGGCTGAGGAAAGTAGGGCTAAAGGAAAGTAGGGCTGAGGAAATGAGGGCTGAGGAAAGGAGGGCTGAGGAAAGGAGGGCTGAGGAAAGTAGGGCTGAGGAAAGGAGGGCTGAGGAAAGGAGGGCTAAAGGAAAGTAGGGCTGAAGGAAAGTAGGGCTGAGGAAATGAGGGCTGAGGAAATGAGGGCTGAGGAAAGTAGGGCTGAAGGAAAGTAGGGCTGAGGAAATGAGGGCTGAAGGAAAGGAGGGCTGAGGAAAGTAGGGCTGAAGGAAAGTAGGGCTGAGGAAACGAGGGCTGAAGGAAAGTAGGGCTGAGGAAATGAGGGCTGAGGAAAGTAGGGCTGAAGGAAAGTAGGGCTGAGGAAAGTAGGGCTGAAGGAAAGTAGGGCTGAGGAAATGAGGGCTGAAGGAAAGTAGGGCTGAGGAAATGAGGGCTGAAGGAAAGGAGGGCTGAAGGAAAGTAGGGCTGAGGAAACGAGGGCTGAAGGAAAGTAGGGCTGAGGAAAGTAGGGCTAAAGGAAAGTAGGGCTGAGGAAATGAGGGCTGAGGAAAGGAGGGCTGAGGAAAGGAGGGCTGAGGAAAGGAGGGCTGAGGAAAGGAGGGCTAAAGGAAAGTAGGGCTGAGGAAATGAGGGCTGAGGAAAGGAGGGCTGAGGAAAGGAGGGCTGAGGAAAGTAGGGCTGAAGGAAAGTAGGGCTGAGGAAAGTAGGGCTGAAGGAAAGGAGGGCTGAGGAAAGGAGGGCTGAAGGAAAGTAGGGCTGAGGAAATGAGGGCTGAGGAAAGGAGGGCTGAGGAAAGGAGGGCTGAGGAAAGTAGGGCTGAGGAAAGTAGGGCTGAGGAAACGAGGGCTGAAGGAAAGGAGGGCTGAAGGAAAGTAGGGCTGAGGAAACGAGGGCTGAAGGAAAGTAGGGCTGAGGAAAGTAGGGCTAAAGGAAAGTAGGGCTGAGGAAATGAGGGCTAAAGGAAAGTAGGGCTGAGGAAATGAGGGCTGAGGAAAGGAGGGCTGAGGAAAGGAGGGCTGAGGAAAGGAGGGCTGAGGAAAGTAGGGCTGAAGGAAAGTAGGGCTGAGGAAAGTAGGGCTGAAGGAAAGGAGGGCTGAGGAAAGGAGGGCTGAAGGAAAGTAGGGCTGAGGAAATGAGGGCTGAGGAAAGGAGGGCTGAGGAAAGGAGGGCTGAGGAAAGTAGGGCTAAAGGAAAGTAGGGCTGAGGAAATGAGGGCTGAAGGAAAGGAGGGCTGAGGAAAGTAGGGCTAAAGGAAAGTAGGGCTGAGGAAATGAGGGCTGAAGGAAAGGAGGGCTGAGGAAACGAGGGCTGAAGGAAAGTAGGGCTGAAGGAAAGTAGGGCTGAGGAAAGTAGGGCTGAAGGAAAGTAGGGCTGAGGAAAGTAGGGCTGAGGAAAGGAGGGCTGAGGAAATGAGGGCTGAGGAAAGGAGGGCTGAGGAAAGTAGGGCTGAAGGAAAGTAGGGCTGAGGAAAGTAGGGCTGAGGAAACGAGGGCTGAAGGAAAGGAGGGCTGAAGGAAAGTAGGGCTGAGGAAAGTAGGGCTGAGGAAACGAGGGCTGAAGGAAAGGAGGGCTGAGGAAAGTAGGGCTGAGGAAAGGAGGGCTGAGGAAATGAGGGCTGAGGAAATGAGGGCTGAGGAAAGTAGGGCTGAAGGAAAGTAGGGCTGAGGAAACGAGGGCTGAAGGAAAGGAGGGCTGAAGGAAAGTAGGGCTGAGGAAACGAGGGCTGAAGGAAAGTAGGGCTGAGGAAAGTAGGGCTAAAGGAAAGTAGGGCTGAGGAAATGAGGGCTGAGGAAAGGAGGGCTGAGGAAAGGAGGGCTGAGGAAAGGAGGGCTGAGGAAAGTAGGGCTGAAGGAAAGTAGGGCTGAGGAAAGTAGGGCTGAAGGAAAGGAGGGCTGAGGAAAGGAGGGCTGAAGGAAAGTAGGGCTGAGGAAAGGAGGGCTGAGGAAAGTAGGGCTGAAGGAAAGTAGGGCTGAGGAAATGAGGGCTGAGGAAATGAGGGCTGAGGAAAGGAGGGCTGAGGAAAGTAGGGCTGAAGGAAAGTAGGGCTGAGGAAATGAGGGCTGAGGAAAGTTGGGCTGAAGGAAACGAGGGCTGAGGAAAGGAGGGCTGAAGGAAAGTAGGGCTGAGGAAATGAGGGCTGAGGAAAGGAGGGCTGAGGAAAGTAGGGCTGAAGGAAAGTAGGGCTGAGGAAATGAGGGCTGAAGGAAAGGAGGGCTGAGGAAAGTAGGGCTGAAGGAAAGTAGGGCTGAGGAAACGAGGGCTGAAGGAAAGGAGGGCTGAAGGAAAGTAGGGCTGAGGAAACGAGGGCTGAAGGAAAGTAGGGCTGAGGAAAGTAGGGCTAAAGGAAAGTAGGGCTGAGGAAATGAGGGCTGAGGAAAGGAGGGCTGAGGAAAGGAGGGCTGAGGAAAGGAGGGCTGAGGAAAGTAGGGCTGAAGGAAAGTAGGGCTGAGGAAAGTAGGGCTGAAGGAAAGTAGGGCTGAGGAAAGGAGGGCTGAAGGAAAGTAGGGCTGAGGAAATGAGGGCTGAGGAAATGAGGGCTGAGGAAAGGAGGGCTGAGGAAAGTAGGGCTGAGGAAAGGAGGGCTGAGGAAAGTAGGGCTGAGGAAAGGAGGGCTGAAGGAAAGTAGGGCTGAGGAAATGAGGGCTGAGGAAAGGAGGGCTGAAGGAACGTAGGGCTGAAGGAAAGTAGGGCTGAAGGAAAGTAGGGCTGAAGGAAAGTAGGGCTGAGGAAATGAGAGCTGAGGAAAGGAGGGCTGAAGGAACGTAGGGCTGAAGGAAAGTAGGGCTGAGGAAATGAGGGCTGAGGAAAGGAGGGCTGAGGAAAGGAGGGCTGAGGAAAGTAGGGCTGAAGGAAAGTAGGGCTGAAGGAAAGTAGGGCTGAGGAAATGAGGGCTGAGGAAAGGAGGGCTGAGGAAACTAGGGCTGAGGAAACCTCATTCCTTCAGCCGTGTGTGTTTTAAGTATGTGAGCTGCTAATTGATGAACTAAAAGATGAAATAAAATCCTACCAGGAAGGATCCAAACATGGCGATAGAGGAGAGGAAGTGCCAAATGTCGTGGTCGTCAAAGAACGACAGCAGGATGCATTCCCTGTTATGCTCGCGAGACTCGGCCGGAGTTTTCTGCGTCAGGAGAAAAAAAAAACACACACGGTAAACTTGCACCACGTCATGACGATGTTGGTAAAACGAGCAGCTCTGTGAGATTCTGTGAGCGACTGACCTGCCAGGTGCTGAGTCCCTGGAAGAAGAAATACAGCGCAAAGCCCCAAACCACCGCTGTGAAGAGAATACACACCAACGGCAGACACTGGATCCTCTCACCGCTCCGCAGCTAAACACACACACACACACACATACACACATACACACACACACACACACACACACACACACACACACACACACACACACACACACACACACACACACACACACACACACACACACACACACACACACACACACACACACACACACACACACACACACACACACACACACAGAAAACAGCTTCAGATATGTAAAACATTATGTGCATCGAGATGCAACTTCATAAGCAGGACAGGTGCAAAGGCAAACCTTCATAATGATGTAAAAGGCAAAGTAGAGCAGCAGGTTGCAGATGGCGATGGCCAACAGGTAGGAGGCGAAGTCGTTTGGTCTAAATATGAGTCCGTACGCCGCTCTGCAGAGAGAGAGAGAGAGAGAGAGAGAGAGAGAGAGAGAGAGAGAGAGAGAGAGAGAGAGAGAGAGAGAGAGAGAGAGAGAGAGAGAGAGACCGTTCAAACACGTGGTATACGCTCTCTTCTTAGTACAGCGTGAAGGAGGGAGATCAAGTTTTCTTACAGAGACCAGTTGACGATATTCCCCATCACGAGAAGAACCATACGGTCCTGTCAGACAAAGAGCAGGGCACACATGTTTAGAAACAGGACACAGGACGTAGACGGGGTCTCCCCGATAGAAGACAAAGTCCACCACCTCGTTTTCACTTGGTGGAGTCAGCACAGTGCGAGTCGAGCTCTCAGCGTGCGGTCAAAGTTCTTTCCTCTTTGACTTCACTCGAGGACTCTTTCCAACCTGAAGAGCTTTATTTACTGTTTCCTTTGAAAGCTTAGGATTTTGCCGTCATAAAGGAGAGCAGGTGTTACTCAGTGAATTGGTGCTTATGTCTGACCCGGTGTTACACTGCAGCCCTTTTTGTAGTGCGATCCTGCGACAGCGCCAAAATGAAGCTGTGCTGTCATCACGACTTCCTGTCAGGTCTATGACAGTGTGGGAGCTCAGAGCCTTTCAGAAGCACACACGGAGAGCGCCGTGCTCCCTCATTGGCTCGTGCTGCCTACACCTGACGGCGAATCATCACAGAGAGGTGACGGTCACGCCTTGAATACGGCTGCATCACTCGTGCGGCGTTTGAGCTGCAGCACTCATATCTCCACGATTCAGTCCACGACAGAACTTCAACACGTTGACAAGTCACACAAGCGTCTTACTCACAATGTACAGGTCCGCTGCACTGTCTGATGGAGTCTGTGTAGATGATGTTCACCATCCTGCGCAGGACCCCAGAGTCTGACACAAACATGAGGGGGGGTTAGCTGCAACATGTTCAAAACATCTCCTTCCTGTGCAACAAACTATTGTTTTTATTAGAGAATTATTTCTTTTTTATTATTTTATTTTTATTTATTTATTGTATTTTTTTTTTTATTATTTGAATTCAATTTATTTATTTATTAATTGGAGACCATTTTCAAACGTCTGTACAGTTTATACTGTGCTGCTACCAGAGGTGTGAAAACAAAGTAAAGTTTCTCAACGAGTGACTCCCTGCTAAGTGCTAAAGCTAGCTCTTTAACTCTGTAGAATAACAAGCGGAGCAGCAAAAACTTCAGCCAGTCTCTGAGACTGAGTTCGAAGAAATCCTGAAGTATGAACTCATGCAGAAACAGACTCTGAATCCAGAAGTCACCCAAAGATTCACACTGCATTGTTAGAGCTCGTGCATGAGACTCACTTTCACCATCATTTGTTCATTTGGATGCAAAGCTGAGACAGAACTTTGGTTAAGACGACTTTCTGCAGGCGGTGAAGCTGCTGAACATGAGACAACGATGACAGGCTAACGCTACGTCTCACTCTGATTCATATCTGCAGGACGTTCACTCTGCTCAGAGCTTCTTAACTTCTTCTGTCATCGTCCTCAGCCATCATATCAAACAGCCCCGAGACGAGCTAACTGGCTACTAGCGTAAAGCTGGGCTCATCTGTGGACATGAGAGAGACTGTTCTGCCTGTTGAAAGTTGTTGAACTATTAGACTGAATTTTAAACTACTTTTTCAATGTGGAACTGTTACATGTTGTTGCTTAAAGCAGACGTGTCTGAACGTTTAGCAGTAAAGCAAAGATGATGGCGAGGAGCTTACCCAGCCTCCAGCGGCCCATGTAGTAAAGCTGAGTGCTCAGCAGCAGAGTGGCCAGAATGTGGATCACAGAGAACACGATCCAGAACACCATGTTTCCTTTCCCGAACACCTGCAAAACACACCGACATGAAGGGGAGCCGATATTTATGTGTGTGTGTGTGTGTGTGTGTGTGTGTGTGTGTGTGTGTGCGTGCACCTACCACTCCCAGCACAGAGAAGAAGATGACGGCAGCCAGGCAGGCGTAGGCTGTGTAAGCACTGGCGTTGATGTCAGGGTGTCTCTTCTGATAAAGCTTCAACATGCAGAGTCCAGCAATCATGTACATGAAGGAGGTGTCTGTGAAAAAAAAAGAGATGGTTCATCTACCTCAAACAATCACAGGAGGAGGAGGAGGAGGAGGAGAAGGAGGAGGAGGAGGAGGGGGAGGAGGAGGAGGAGGAGGAGGGGGATCTGATCATCTTCACTGCGAGTCTGCAGCTCTAACCTGCAGATATGAGACTAAATAAAACATGACCTAAACCTCATGCTCATGTGTGTGATGTCTGGTTTAGATTGGTCACTGGATGGTAAGCTACAGTCCTGTCATCTAAGGAAGTCCAGGTCCTTCTTCATGCCTCCGTCTCCTCTCTGTGACCTCCTGCCAGGTCTGCAGATGGTTCAGGATGCAGCAGCTCTCAGTCTGACCACAGCGGGTAACTATGAGCGTGTTCCTCTTCCTGTTCAGATGACCCTGCTGAATGACCCGTGCACCATCATACCTGTCTGACTGGTGAACCCGTACAGTATGTGCATAGACGTGCTCTGCGCTCTCAGGGAAGTGGTCAAAAAGAGGAGGAAGGTTGTGAGGTTATTTATTTTAGACCCTTCATTGCAAAGTGAGAAGACTAGGTTGGGTCCTTCGTGGTTTTGATTTCACCGCCTGCGGGTGGCAGTCTTACCGAACTGGAAGTTGGTGTAGTTGGGACAGACATGGTAGCAGGCACTGAGCAGACCCTCCATCATCAGAGCCGTTCCCATGGCATAAAAGAGACCAAAGTGCTTCGGGATTCCACATTCCTGGGAAGCAGAGAAGAAGAAAAGGTCACTTTTGACTGACCTTAACGCCCAACATGGTCAACACTAATGTAGCACAGAAAACAGTGATTAAAGGAGCAGTATGTAACTCGGACCCCTAGTGTTTAAAATGGGTACTGCAGTCCAAATTCAAAACATTACGGAGAGTTGTCTCTCTGTAATGTAAGTATTGTAAATACCCATGTTTGTGTATGTGTGTGTGTGTGTGTGTGTGCACGTGTCTTACCAGCGCGTTGAGATCGTTGCGGACCAGGGCTCGATTGTGGATGATGTCTCTTTTGAGCACGATGAACAGGAAGAGCAGACCCAGCATCACGTAGCCCATGTTACTGAGGATGTTGTTGAAAGCACTGTGAAGGACAGCAGCTGAGAGTCAGTAACCCGTCGCTCCACTTTGGAGGATGTGACATCACACACATGCTAAGCACACACCTCAGCGCTCCCAGGGGGTGAGCACACAGGAAGTTATAGAAGCAGATGTCCTGGTTTCCTGTGACGTTGACCACCTGAGGAAGAGCAAGCGAGTCATTACAGCACTACAGGATCATCTAATCTAACAGGGAGTTTTTATAAAAGCACTGTGCATGTCTCAAACCGTCTGATAGGTGATGACCAGCTGGATGACAGGCAGCGCATAAAACACGGCGATCGTGGCAATGTTCCTGGAAAGAGGAGAATGATTAGACCGTCAGTTCCAGCGATGCTGCGTTTGAATCATTTCATGAACTAAGCGCTTTCCTCACCAGAAGTAGATTTGGTATTTCTTGCTGAGGATCCTCTTGTCTTTGCGAGACAGGTCGGACACATAGAGGAATTTCTGTAGAGAGGAGAGGACGTCGCTTGTGTTTGTAAGAAGAGTCTTTACAAGAAGAGCTCCGTCGTCATTCTGAAATATAAATATCAAGGCTCACCTTGGTGCGGACGATGTTTTTGTCTGAGTCGATGTCGTCCAGCGTGTCGTAGTCGTCCTCCTCCACAGAGCTCAAAGACTCTAGTCTGCTTCGTCCGACACTGTCCAGCGAGCGCTCTGACCGAACGGGAAGAGAGAAGGACGTGGTCAGAAGAAACCAAGGAAGGGAAATCATCGTCTTCAGTCTGAATCAGATGAAGAATTATGGGGGATGCAAAGATTTCATGCAATCGTCAAATAAGTCAGCTTCATATCACAGAAGGAGCGCGGCTCATCTCACGCTTGATGTCGGGTTTTTTTTAATTTTACTTTCACAAGATTTTGAATCTGGCCGCATCAACATTTGAATTCATCTGATTTTCCATTCACACAGTGCTGATTGGTTTGGTGTCAATTCTGAACTGATTCAGCCAATGAGGCGGCAGTGTGTCACCGATGCTGACGGCTATGTGCTGAAGGTGATTGAGGATTGGGCGACGTTTGAAAATCTCCTGTCCTGATGAGTGAAGACAACACAGGGAATCAATGAGCCGGGCTATAAAGACAAACTTCACACAAGCAGAATTTTAAACTTCAAGTGCTGCGAATAACAAGATCAGAAAAATAAAGTCCTAAACACACGAGATGTGTTTTGGTTTTTTTTAAACACCAACTCGCAAAAATACTTACGTGCATCAGAAGAGCAGTTCAAGCAGACGACTCACGTTAGAAATGTTTAGAGCAGCAGCTGAACATGAGTTTAAAGTTTAGAGTTCAGGCTGCGACCTCGATGTGAAGCTCCTGCCTGCATCTCTGAGCAGCTGCAGCCACACAACACCAGCAGGTCCCTGAGGTCCTCTGACCTCTGATCAGGGTCTGCTGCTCGCACCGGACTAAGAACAAGAGGAGACTGTGCCTTCCAGGTTGATGCACCTAAACTTTGGAACTGAGAGCTGTAAACTGTCTAATCTTTACTAAAGAAGAAGTATCTGAGTACCAACTCTTAGGAGAGCAAACTGCAAAGTGCTGTCGTGGGACGGAGAATATGAAGCGCGTCTGTGTTTGCCCATACCTGTGTATCCATAGTTGTCGGTGGATGTGGCGCTGTCAGTGATGGCGTCCGAGCTGAGCGTGCTGCCATTGTCAGCTGGAGAAGAAGAGGAGCCACAGAGTCAAATCACAGAAACATTCAAGGCAACAAAGCAGAATAAAAAAACTAAAGAAAACTCACCAAAGGAGCCGTATTCATACTGCACACCTGGTATCTTCCCTGTAAAGACAGTGACACACACATTTAAAAGGAGCAGCGCCACAGCGCGCACACGGAGATGAGTGAGCGAGGCGACAACACATGCACGGATCAGGAGAGGAAACGGGTGCGTGACGGGGGTCTGCATGGGGTCACATGGGGGAAATGTTGATTGACAGCTCCTCCTCGTCATATCTTTACTCTAACTCTTTCACAAATGTTTCCGTTTCAGGTCCATCCTCGTGAGGACATGAAAAAAAAATTGCAGATTTGAAATAATAGTTTTTCAGTGAACGTTTAAAAATGTGCCCCACACACACACACACACACACACACACACACACACACACACACACGGAGCGGTGCAGACGTGAAGCGTGGTGACTGAACCGGTGAGGACGATTAATGAAGAAGAAGTATAATCTCCCTCTGGTTGTCTCCTGTATTTAGTCGTAAAACCAATTCTATTTTACGCTTGAAATCATCTCAGGTGAAACTTGTTGGAGACTATTATTTAGTACAGCCGTCCCCAAGAACCGGGCCTTGGATCGGTGCCAGGCCGGGGGTCGTCTCAAACTTTTTCGCTAATTTTTCTGGGAATGGCAGACAATTTTATTACATATCACAACACTAAAGTTAACATGTAAACATGTTAGTGGTGAGGTCACGTGAGGTCAAAGCTGCGTGTGCACGGTGAGCGATCACTTTCACGTAGTGAGTTTAGGGCAGGGAAATGTGACAGGACAAATATGAGTTCTGGGAGTCTGTGAGCTATCGCATGCATCCACAGATGATCGACACAGTGACAACAAAATGCAGCCAGTGAATAAAAAGGAGAAACAGTCTGTATACCATCTCCGTTCTTCCCAAGCAGAGAGGCTGAACCACACATAAGCATGAGGGAGAGAGAGTGAGAGACACACATTCAGTACACACACACGTTAAATAACACAGAAAGCTTGAGACTTGATTGGCTACCCCCCCGTCATGAGCCCTTAATGGGTTGGTCCATTCTCTCTGTAGCTGCAGGGTTACCTGTCTCAGCAGGAGACATGTCAGCAGGAATCCGAAAAACCTCCCTCTTCTTCATTCTGCAGACACAAAGAGGACGACTTGAATATTCAAATTCTTTATATTCCATAAAATGTCCACCGAGCGCTTCCTTCCGGGCAGAAAAGCTCTGGCTGTGTTTGCACGAACAGCAGCAGTACGACCGACACTGCTGTCTTACTTTTTACTGCATGTTTTTATATTTCAGATTTTTCCTTTCCCCGATGAGAAAAGGAGCAAACAGGAAGTTGACACGAGACAGACAGACTATGTGCAGTATCATACATTTGGAAAGGAGCGGCTTTCTGAAAAGTCGGAAGCTGCTCATCGTGAGCGCTCGGAGCGGTGGACATGGGAATATTAGCCAAACAAATCTTACCTCGTGTTCTCCACACAGGCCATGAGCAAGGTGAGCAGGTAGAAGGAGAGGAAGATGCCCAGGCAGAAGAGCATGCCCATCACGTAGACCTCGGCTGTGGAGAGATATTTACTGTTAGCCTCTTCACAGCTTCACTGAACCACCCTGACTGTTTGAGACTAATACGTTGAGTCTAAAGTGGTAGAAGAGCGGACCTTCCAGCTCCTCGAACCGGAGGTCATGTGTGCAGGACGGGAGCGAGGATCGGCGAGAAGAAGAGCTTGAAGATGTAGGGATATTAAACATGATGGTATGCTAATGTTCAATTGATTTGGCTCAATAAATAAACATTGACTGCTAACATCTGTTAGTGCTACATTATTTGCACGTGTGGATCAACACGTTTAAGAGCTGCACAGTGACAGCGTGTCGTCAATGCTCAGCGTCAGTCCTGATGATTTCAACTCATTAAACCATAAATGAATATTTGTGACTCACAGTTGATAGCAGGAGAGACCATCACATCGATGGTCTTGCTTCGGTTTCCAGCGTCGATCAGCTCATCGGGGCGAAGAGGGTAGAAGCGCAGCGGACCACCGCACGCCTCGTCCTCTGTTTTGACCACGATCACCACGTAGAAGCTGTTGCTGGGGAAGTCTTTCCTCTAGATGGCAGAAAGAGACAAAGAGATGAATGTGTTTGTGAGGTGCTGTGACAGATGACTGCAGTACGCCTCATGTGACCCGTCTTCAAAACTACCTGCACAGTGATCGCCCCTTTTTTGGTCATGGTCTGGTACATCCCGATGAAGGCCACGTTGTTGTCAAGGTCATAGACTGGACACTTGAACAGAAAAAAAATCACACAAGAGGTTTTAAAAGAGGGAAGAAACATGCACAGACACCCGCCCAGGATAAGGAGGAAAAAAAGATGAGAAAATCTCAAATAAACCTGCAAACATCAGAAATGGATTCGCTGCATGCTGACCAGTTTTCTGAGTTTCTGACTTGTCTGCTTTTTTGTTTCTTGCTGCCTTTGTAACTTCCTTTTAAAACATATATTACATGAAGAAAAGTAAGTATTGTACCTGAATGTCCTGGACGGACATAACCGAGCAGGGAAAGGTCATGTCTGAGTTGACCTTGACGATCACAGTGTCCACCCCGTCTGGGAAGACATACTTGAAGTACTGAGAAAAGTGGGTGTCAGAGAGAAGACAAAAAACAAGATGGAGTCATGAGGGGAGTAATTCAACAAGTGTGGATTTGAAACAAACTCTTCCTCTCTTCACTGCGTCATGTTCTATGTGGAGAAGAAGTTTCATGTAAGAGCTGCTACAGACGGCCACATTAAAAAGCAGAACCTGTCAGAGAGCACTTACAGAAACTAAGGAAATCCCTTCCCCTCGTACTTTCCCTCGCTCATCTTTCTCATCATCTGTAACTTCCACACCCCCACTCGTACCCCGGCCCGCTCCAAACATGTGTGAGAAAACTTCCCCCGTGGTAAAGATGCACCTCGTGTCACTCATGAGCACACAAAGCTTGCGGCTCACGCTGTTTACCTGAGGTTGGGACGGTGACGCGGTGAAGCTGAATTTCTTGTCCGTCCTGTAATCAAGGATCAGATGATGCGTCAGACACGACAGTCAGCTGCTTTCTACCAAACCCAGTTGTTGTCAAATGGATTAAGCCGTGGAATTCAAGCAATGTTTGTATGAAACATGAAATGTAACTCACTGCAGGGTGAAGCTCTCCACACGGCTGACCCGGAGCTGGTAGCTGGTGTCCTGACTGGAGAGTGTAGACACATCCACAAAGAAGTACTGGGTCTCAGAGAGGGCCCGGGTCGGAGGCTGACACAGCGTCCGGCCAACATGATTGTAGGGGTACTTCCGCTGGTAGCTGGACAAAGAGGAGAGAGAGAGAATCAGTTCTCCTGGTCCCCTTCAGATGTTTTCATTAAACACAGCTGTGATGGAAGAGACGAGATAAATGATGCCAGGGACGACTTCATGAAGGAATAAATCAAGATGGGCTTAAAGGATTGCTGTTTTTAAAATCACATGGCCTTGTTAAGAACCTCTGGACAGGATGAATATAAATCCAGCCACACAGAGCAAAGAGATGGCCGTGGCTTGTTTTCTATTTAAAAGAGCATGTGACAGCCTCTTCATAAACCAGAAGGAACCGTAAGCTGAAGACACATGTGTAGCTCATTTACAGTAAGGCGGGCCGGGCCTTGTGGGTCTCAGAGGAGGAAGTGAAAGTCCAAGGTTCATCAGTAATCAGCTGACACAGGCCAGACCATGTGAGCGGCTGAGGCCATTCAGGTGTTGCACCATGTTGGACTATACACCAGAGTGTGGGAAATGCCCCCCCAGCAGATCTTCAGCCGACCTGAAGGCTTGCTAAATCCACAAACAATGAAATATTGTTTGTATATAAATAATGATTATTCCTTAAAATGAAAGAATCAATCTGACCCTGAATCACCTAACATCTCTACAAACAATAAAACAAGCACAGCCAATCAAGCTTGTCACATAATAATAATAATAATAATAATAATAATACTATTAAGCATCAGATGATCGATAACCGTTAAGATACCACGGCTACATAATTAGAAGTCCGGGTCGCCCAGTGTTGGCTCATTTCTTGTTTTTCACACTGCACATCTGTGTGGAACGAAGACTCGCAGCAGATTTGACTTAAATATATCTGAAGTTATCTTCAAGCTTTGATTGTATTGTTTTTAAAATGCATGAAGTATGTGTTTTTACACCGTCATGTAAAGTATCAGAAAGTTATAATAATAATAATAAATAATAATAATCTCCATGTCATTTGAACGCAGTGTGTGACGGGACAGTAAGACTCTTCCAGAGCCGATTCTAGTTATCGCTCACTTTTGGAAATATTGTGGATCTGTATAAATTCAGAAGAGTTTCATGTAGTCCAGTGAGGTGGGGATACTCACAGGCCTCTCAGTATGAGAGGGACTTGAAAAGACAGCACAGCTTGCTTCTGTCGTACAACAAACAGGATGGGACTCTCCAAACCCTGTGACAGCAGGTCTACGGTCACACGCACTCCCTCCGTCTGAAACCCAAAGAAGAGCAGGACACGGGTTACATTTCACACATTCTGAATTTCCCTCGGGATCAATAAAGTATCTATCTATCTATCTATCTATCTATCTATCTATCTATCTATCTATCTATCTATCTATCTATCTATCATTCAGCACTGATTTCCATTTTGAAGTTGGAGTGGGAGTTCCCGGTCGGATACATCATCAGGAACGCTCCCACTGGGAGTTTAAATCCAGCGTGGCCGCTCGACGCATCAACAGTAATGTCAGAAACGTAATCCTCTTCCTGTTTGACTCAAATCAATCACAACAATCGTACCGTGACAGTTCTATCTGTAGACATACTGTGTGGTTATTTTCGAGCACAAACTATCACCTGGTGTGTTGTTATCGTCTGGTATGAACTCACAAAACAAAACAAAGATACTCCAGGGAGGCATCTGTGCCAACTTGAATTGTTTGCACTTTAAAAGTATAATGTGTTTTTATTGGATTTTTTTTTTCAGGGTCTTCTGATTTATTATTTTATTCACTTGTAGAATACTGTAGATATTATGTTGAAGGTTAACATTTATGTAACTCTATTGGTTAATAATAAATGGGTCATTTTTCTCGTACCTACTAGTGTTCACTGCTGTGATTTTTTTAAAGTAACATCACTTAATTGAGCCTTTTCTTACAACATACATACACTACAAAATAAGTCATAAAAGTATGATGATTCATGCTGATATAGTATCGGATCGATATCGGTTTCGGCCAGTACTGAAGGCTGCGATGTCAGTCTCATATCGGAAGAGAAAAAGTTGCATCAGGACATCTCCAATCTTAGTTTTAGTCCATGGTCAAGGTTTCAGGTTGTTACTGATTGATTGATTCCCTAAACTGCATTATAATATTTTCAACGAGGAGATAAGTTAAATATATTGAATATGAATTAACGACCAATTTTAAAGCCCTGTGCCTTATGAAAATCATGTTTGGTGTTTGGACATAGCTTCCACTCCACCTTTAAACTGTTGCATAGCTTCACTTGGTTGTTGTTGTTGTTGTTTTGGGATTACATGAATTATTAATGATCCTCTCACCTTGTTCCTGGAGATGGTGTGATTGAAAGCATAGATGGTCTGGTTCTCGCTTGTAACCGTGTCGTTGTAGGTGACATCAAACTCTGCGTCTTTCTGGAACACGTTCTTGGTCTCTCCCGCAGCCCCGGTTCGGCACACGAACTGGATCACACAGAACCAGAAGAGCAGGAGAGCTGCAGATCCGGGTCGGATCCAACCAGGCGCAGCTCTACAGCCGTTTTTATGTCGAGATTTCCAGCAGCTTCGAAACACCATTTTGTCTGACAACGTACTCCACAGTTGCCAACTAAAATATGACATTAGAGAAGCAACACTAATAACAACTCCACCCCATCCACCGACACAACAACAGCTGCTGGCAAACAAGCTAACGGAAGCAGCTGGGTGTTTACATCACTTAAGACACGATCCTTCCTCTAGTGTCACACAAACAGAGCTCAGATCTGTCAGTCATGCAGCAGATGAGCCAGGTTTCAACACAACAAGGTGACAGTGATAGTTTTCTGTCAGGAAAAAAGGCTGTTAGCGAGCCATGCTAACTTTAGCATTGTTTGCTATTTCGTCAGGAATCATCTTCTTTTTCTTTTAATTCCAGCTTCGTGACAAAAAAAATAAAAAATAAAATAAAGCAGCACGAAGCTGTACCAGAAATCAGTTTTTCGGAGCCGTGGCCTGTACGCTGATAATTCCGGTGCGGAGAGTGAAGAGGTTCAATGTTTACAGCGTGAAACGTCGACGTCTGACGTCAACAAGCTCTGACTGTAAACAATGTAAGCGTGATTACGTCATGACGCTTCCATTTACCACTCTTTTATGTTTTGATTCAAGAGCAAATATAAAAACAACATGGCTCTTATAGCTTTTAAAATAGATGTTAAAAAAAAAAAGTACAGGTGCATATAAAACTGTAAAATATTCTCATTGAGATTCATGATTAGATTATTATTAAAGAAAGCATTATTAAAGTTTCAGATGGAGAACAAAAGACAGACAATAAACAAATAAGAAATCAGAAGCTTTCAGCAGAAAAAAAAAAAAACATGTGCAGAGAGTCGTCACATGATTCTTTATCCTGCTTTTAAAATCGTCCATGGTGACTAAATGCTCTAGTTTAGTGAGGTGACTCTGCAGCTCAGACCAAGATGATGGAGCAAACACACTGAAAGCTCTTTCACCAGAGCAAGTTTATCAAAGGACATGATGAATCCATCAGCTTTAAGGTGACAGCTGCTAACTGCCTTTGGGAATCAGCACAAAACGTAAATAAGAAGGTAAATCATTTATGTCTTTAAGAAAAATGTAAAATATTTAAAAAAAAATTATCCAATGCTCCATCCCTTGTACGGCTCACCTGAATGTGAGTCTTTAAGTTGTTTGTAACTGTGGATGCCTGTGACAGTAAGGGCGTTCTGCTATTCATCATGGAAGACGAACCTATAGCTGCACCCGCTTTTATCTCAGATGCAACCTGAGTCATTTTATTCAGAACTGGGTGTGATGCAATCTTTAGATTCAATATCTGTTAGTTCATTACTGATAGTACCTTGGCAGACAAGCAGAGTTTAGATAAGAGTCTATAGCTGTTTAGGTGGATCCCTTTAATACTGGCATGACATGTGCTGCTGTCCACACCTCGATCAAAAAAAGGTTGCTTTCTCTGAACTAGGGCTGGACAATTAATCCAATCTCAATCACAATTACAGTTTTGGTTTCCCACAATCAGGAAGAAAAAAAAAATCAAGATAAAACCAAGAGCCGACCCCATCAAATACTTGAGCAAAAGGATCATTCTATTCAAGCTCCATGGGGTTGTTAAATGTCTATCTTTAGATAGATGTGTCTGTTTTCTCTAAATAATTCAAAGTCTATTGGTATAAGTAGCAGCCTATTAATACTTTAAATGCAGTTCTGAAAACTACTCGTACTATAAAACAATCTCCTTAGTGTGTGCATGAAGAAATCACCCCGAGTATATTGATAAAAGCAGCAGCATGCCAGTGTTTAGAGAATTTCATCTGCTGCAAGACATGCACCCTGAAGGTCAGTCTTGGCAGCGTCCAGGTATTTAGTCAGAACAGGGTGCAGTAGCTCCTCTTTGCCGTGCGGTGTCGCTGTCTACAGCATGTTCGAAGGCACAGCACCGCGACGAAATGTCCTGTTGGAAAACAACCTGTTTTGCATAAAAATAAAACCACGTATAACGCAAAGTTTCCCCTTTAATTTTCCTGAACATTTTGGTTGAAATAATGAGGCCTCATAATGGTCTGCGTGGGGCCCCAAACAGTTGCCTGCCTTGCCTGTTGACGAGCAGTGACTCTTATCATAAATAATAACAAATAAAACCGTATAGTGTCACGATTGCTTGACATTTATTTGAAGCTGCTGGAGGTTTTTTTCTGTTATGTTTAATCCAAAAATTGTACATTCACATGAATAAACAAATGTAGCAATAAAGAAAAGATATACAAATGTAAAATGGGACTTTCTGAAAGTATGCTTCCTGGAACAATGTATTGTGCCACTGCCATAGCTCCATACTTAATACACAGTGGTGTAGTGGTGCCTTAATATTCCTTAAAATGTGCTTTTTTTAAGTATCCCGTCCAACAGGGGATAATGGCCCCTGTTTTAAAAATTGACATGTAAGACATATCTTGCATATTTTATTGTGTGCTTGGAAATTACAGACAATGAAGGGAGGATTATCCCTTTACCAGCATAGAAAAAAAACTGAAGCATAGGGTTACTACAAAATTGTCAATCGTTCATTGGTTTGAAGTGGAGATTTAGATGGTGGTTATACTCTATGGAGATAAATAAAGATAAATAAGTGTGTATAATCTGTATATCTGCGTTTACCCTGCATTACACCACTGACTTTACATTTTTATAAACCTAATAAAGTATTTAACTAATGAATGTCAGAGAACAGTGTTTTCAGCGCACATGTTGAAATGTGGTTGCTTTATAAAACATTAACTGTCTGTATGTTTAATGCCAGAAACAGATTAGCCCATTAAAACCAAAAGAGGTTGTTTGTGTTTGGATCTGAAAAGAAGGACCCACGGATATTTAATTACAAAATCAAGAACAAATAGGCCTACACATTTATTTAGCCTAGTCCTTGAGTAAATAGACTCTGAGATTATTATACTGTTTAATGTTTTAGATTGTAGGCTATTATTACATTTAATATTTGATTTTATAAATAAAGGAAGATAAACGCAGTCAGGTTGGCCGTCTGATTCTATCCACAGAAAGTCATGTTGGTATTTAAAAGGGGCAGGAAAGAGGGATGTGTCCTGTTTGCAGTTTGCAAGGAATCACTGAATCATGGGAACCAGAGTGATAATGCGCACTTCTTTGTCGCCAAGGCAACCACAATACGTTTCTGTGGATGAAGTCATTGTTACGCTCGTCGTTGCCATGGTTACAACCTAGAGAGGGCGCTGCGGACGAGCGTTCCACGTAAAATGACGCAGGGGCGGGGGCGTGCCCGAGACGCGCGCTGCGCTAGGGCTGCTTGTTGTTCCCGCAGAGAGGCTGAGGAGAAGATGGCGGCCGTGTCAAGCGGAGGTGCTGCTGGGCCCGCTGCGGCCGGGATTACGCACCCTGCCCGACCGACACACGCAGCAGGCATGGGCCCTCAGAACCCGGCCCAGCCACCCGCCGGCATCTGCCGATCGAGCCGTACCAACACGGACCCTGGGTGCATCGCCAATCCCTGCCACACTCCGGCCACCAGGCCCCCCCCAGCCAGAGTGGGCCACTACGAAATCGAGCGGACCATCGGCAAGGGAAATTTCGCGGTTGTTAAACTGGCCACACACATCATTACCAAAGCAAAGGTAAGACGAGGCCTGTCCACGAGCTCGAGGTCCCTTATTAAAGGTTGTCATGAAGCTTTTTAGAGCATGTAGCCAGAATGACGCTGGGGCCTTTAGGCTCTGGAGACACAGTAACGAGTCCGCTTTGGTGACACCGCTGCTGGGTGCTGTGTAGAGGAGGAGGAGGAGGAGGGAGGGGGAAGGGGCTCCGCTCGGTACAGAGAGCATCCTCTCTAACTGCTCCTTACTTATAATGACGTTAACCAGAAAGTAAACAGTCTGTCATATATTTTTTGACTGTATGTTTGGGAAAGGCCCGAGGTGAGTGTGTGGCAGAGGACGGAGAGAAGGATGGAAAAGAGGAGACTGCTGGAGCTAGCTTAGCTTACAAGCTAATTAGCTGTTTGGCTAGATACAACACACAAGGTTAAAAAAAAAGTTTACCAAAGCCCTTTGTGTAACTTTGAATGGAAGAGGAACTTTTCGAGTTTCCTGTGGGCTGATAGTCTCTTAAAAAGCAGCGTTAAAGTACCACAGTGAACCGGTGCTAGCTATTTGATTTAGCTTACATTAGCTGCTTAGATAATGACTTAATTGCTTATTTTAGTGTTTTATTTTCCAGCACAATAACACAACAAACATCCCAGCTGAATATTCTGATACACTGTGAATGAACAAAGTGGAGCAGGAAGAAGACAACCTGTGATTTACCAGACACTTTATTAATTCAGGTTTTTTTTCTCCTACATTTTGTTTTCAACATATTTATTAAAACACAAAAATATCCAAATCAAAACAGAATCCAACACTGTTTTCACATCACACACACACACACACAGAGCAGTCAAAATAAACACCACTGAGTAGGTAAACACAAGTCAGGGAAGCTTCACGGAGGAAAGTTTACTTTGTTTTAATACAATAGTGAGTAAGTAAAGTAAAGCTAATTATAATACACGACACAATGAATGAGTACACATGCAGTTTCATTTTCACCTGCACAGGTGCGTAGGGGACGATAGAAATGAAAACGGGCCTCATCTGCACTTGCAAGTCCAAGATTTTTATTTTATTTATTGTAAAGACAGCACAGTGGATTGAGATGGAAATCGGGCAAAGAGAGACATGCAGAAAAGGAGCCCAAAGCTCTGATTTTGAACCCGGGTCACTCGGTTCATGGATCGCAGGATTCATATGTCGGGCACGCAAACTAACCACAATTCCACCGGCGCCCTTTGAATTCCAACATTTATTGTTTTGTTTTGCAGTGTTGGTGCTACTCCCAACATCATTGAGTTGATTCGAGATCAGAATCAACGATGACCGCTCCTGGTCTTCTTTGTCCCCCCCTTTCTCCTCTCGTATTCTGAAACACACACACACTCTTCCACATTTGACTTCGGGATTGTCTCCACTCACTGCACTCTGAATTGGCTCCTTTTGGTTTGATCACATCGTTAGCAACAAGTGTTTTTCAGTTGTGAGCGATTCGTGTGTAAGCTGTGATACCTTTGCTGTGGCTGCGTTTACTTTCTGCCACTTGTGATTAGCATCGTGCATCACAGAGGGATTTAGTCAGTGAGAATGAGTTTAGAGTGTGAAAAAAAAAAGGGTGAAGAATATTTTCAAAATTGTGCCTGACTTGTTAAAGGTGTTGAAGGTTCTGCCAGAAAAGTGATTAATTCTTTTAAAAGGATTTAAGCCACTGAGCATTCGGTTCAAAGAACGAGATTTAGTGTTTTTGACGTGCGCACTTTCAGTTTGCCGTGTGTAGAGATGTCTGTCGCTTCAGTGGACGTCAGTCTGCAGAATATTGGATTATTGGTCACGTTCATTATCAGACAATATTTCAAAATGAGGTTATTAAAGAAACGCTGTTATTTAAAATGAGAGACACTCGGGTTCACGACAAACCTGTGATCTCTTCTGTAGATCTTTAACTACGAGGGCACTCGACCTGGCACCCACGCTTTGTAACGGCTTTTTGTTTATCCCAAAATGGGCTTTGGACTTTCACGATAGGTTTGGGAACATAGCAGAGAGGTCACACAAACATTCAGATGCATTTGTCTTTAGTGGCGATCAGTGGCTCAGATACCTAAATGTTTCCACGCTGCTCCGGCCTGTGTGCAGCCACGTGTCAGTCTGGACGCGCTGGCTCGGTGGGCACGAGTGCGAAGAGCTCAAAAGAGCAAAAACGGACATGATAACCTTTTATTGATCCCCAGAAAGGAAAGTCAAGCTTGCAGCATCGTAAAGGCAAATAAAGCATGCAATTAAGTACAAATAACAACACGCATAGATGAGAATGAATACAAATGTGATGCATTAACAAGTAGTTACTTATAATTTGTAGTGTTATGCAAAACTGACCCAGTTGCTTCACGTTTGGCCAAAAGATGTTTAAATGTTGAAAGGTGGGGAGGGTAAATAAACATGGGGGGGGGGGGGGGGGGGGGGGGCAGTGGCCGGCTTGTTAAATAAACATATTTACCAAAGTACTAAGTAAGTAAACACAGAGGGACTCCAGCTCCAGTAACGTTCACTGACTTTAACATTCAGAAAATTAAACAATAGAATAGTCCGATTTTTATTTTTATTTTTATTTTTAAACGCAGATCATTTCAAACATTATCGGCACGCAGTGTCACATTAATAATGACCTGGAGTGTGAGGTCACTGCAGCGCTCTTCACCTCGTCAGCAGAACAGCTGTGAAGAGGAGGAGAAACTGCACTGTGCAGCTCGAGACCGACGCTTCACTGAACAGCTGTTGCTCTATGCTTTATGCTGTGACATGTTACCGAATGTTACCACATATTGAACCCCCCCATTAACATTTAAACAGTTAGCCATGTAGTGTTTAATTGATTAGAAGTCCCAACTCTCGTAATAATAAATAAACTACATCCATGCATGGCCAAACAAAAGCCACGCAGGACATTTAGACGCGTGGGGAATTAAGTGTTGAGTTAAATTGAGGGGTTGCATGATTAATAGCTGCAGAGTTAACAGACAGTTGATGAATAAATCAGATATCTTGAATAGTAATAGATTATGAGATAACAAAAGAAGTCCTCCAAAAGCCAAACTTGGTGCAATCGTCAAACCAACACATTACCAAGATGTCTGCTCTGAAACTCTGGACATGTGACCTCGTTTGAGCTTCTACTCAGGGCAACGAGGTGTGTTACAGAGCCTCTCTTTAATGACGTGACTCTGATGTGATGAGTGTGCACATCCCTCATGATGGATGCCTGCTAACAAACAGAACAAGCTGCAGACTTTAGACATTCACACTGATGATGGTGTTTTTAATGACACACACAAAGGTGTGCCGAGGCAGCTGAGCATGCAGCCATGCCTGTGTTGATATACACACACACACACACACGCAGACACACACACACACACAGAGTCAGATTGCCCTGAGAACCTTCCAGTGAAGTCCATGGAATCTAAATGCAGTAGTCAGAGATAGATTCATCTTGTGGCAGATCTTTTGAATCTGCGTGTAAGAGACGGACAGATGACACCTTGACAGTCGGTCACCTTCCTTTGTTATTGGTTCATGTCGCTCAGCTCGTTGTTTTCATCCATTGGCTAACAGGTTAGCTCGGGGGATTCCTCGTGGAGATGAATATGAAAAGAACAGGGGTATGTTTTTAAATGTGGATATAATGATCAGAAAAAATGCACTTTGGCTTTGCAGCTTTGTTCTAATGATCCAGAGAGACATGCAGACCAGACACCTCTGTCAGTCATTGTGTGTGTGTGTGTGTGTGTACATGACCAACACACCCAGATAATTGGGTGGGGAGTCGATGTAAAACGGGGCTCAGACTGGCCAACGCGTTCTGAACGATCTCTGCAGGTCTCGCTCCCGACATTAACCCCAAAAGTGGAACGGCATTTAAAAAAAAAGCAGACGAGAGAGCCGGAAAGGAAAACAAGATGTTTTCACCATTCGACATGTAGTGCAACCACCCTGCTGCGTGTGAACGTCTGGATTGTTCACTGTGTGGCGTAATAGGGGAACCAAATGAGCGTCCAGCAGTAACAAGCCGGGACAGAGCCGACCTGTCGCCCCCTCCTGCAGCCGAGTCAGACTTACTGCTGCGATTCTATTGGGGTACGGACAGAAGTCCTATTGAAGGCGTAATGGAGCTGTGACAGTCGGACGTGACTGTGCATGTAAACATACTGAGTTGTTGTTCGGAGCAGGGGGACTCGCTCGCTCACTCGGAGGAGGACCTGGTTATTTATACAAGGGGAGCTCAGCTGTTCTCTTTTGTTTTGTTAAACTTCAAAACGCTCAACAGGTTGATTTTCTGGAAGTTTATTACTCCAGCGCAAACATTTCCCCGACCAGTCCGCTGTTTGTTGTGCAAATCATTACACAAACATACAGACGTCTTTGGAATCAAGTCGCACAACACAAACGTTGGTATGTACAGAGCTGCAGACCTTCAGGTGGACTTCGTTGAAGGGAATCTCCCACACTCTCTGCGGTCGTTTGGCTGCCGTCATGCTGATTGTCTAAACATGCTAATGATGGTGAAGCCCCTTCAAAAATGAACCTTCATCTTGTCTTTTTGCGATGCAGTGAGCATGTTTTCATGAAGTTGAGTATCCTGCTTTTATGTTTGTGCACATCACATCTCCATATCAGAAATAAGCGGGATAAGCCCCGGTCTGGATCTTACTACCCGACCAACTCGAAACGAAAACAGGATGAAAATGAAAGTGGGATTCTAATATTCATCATGTCTGCAGTGATATGAAGAACCAGGCTAACACCTGAATAAACAAGGCTCATAACAGGGAAACTTAAGTCTCTGCACCTGATTAACGCAGGTGACACCTGTTATCATGGGGAGAGACAGCAGACCATTCCAGTGTTTGCATTAAGCTGACTGAATATAATGTGCAGGACTGCCATTGTGTGTGTGTGCGTGCTTGAGTGTAATCGCTCGACAAAGGAGGTACCGTCGGTGCCCTTGGACAACCTGATTTAAAGATCAAGCGAAGGCACCTTTTGTTGTGCCAACAGCAGGGTGAGCGAGCCGGGTGGTTACGTATGGCACTGTGTGGAAGGACAGCCTCCCCCTCCCCTCTTTCTGCCTCCTTTTCCTGTCGTCTCCCCTTCCTGTTCAGTGTTATTTTTCTCAGGAAAGAAAAGGATGAGCAGGAGGGAGAGGGCAGGCAGGATGGCAAAGCGTTAGGTAACAGGCCTAATGTACTGTGTAACAATTTCAACCCCCTCAGCTGCACACGCGTACTCGTGCACATCTCTCTCAAACATGCAGCATCTCGTCCGGGTGACATCATTTAGGCTGATTAATACAACATCCGCTGTGCTTCTGCTTGAATTTTTCCCCCCCCGCCTCCCGTCGTCTTCTCTTGTGTCACTACAAGTTTTGTGACTCCGAGGCCAGTCTGCTTCAGAAGGACAAGAACACAGACGTGTGTGTGTGTGTGTGTGCGTGTGTGTCGGGAGCCTATCAGCAGTTTGTGTGCATGTGCGTCTCTGAACACTACATGGCAGGATGCAGCAAAAAAAAAAAAAATCACAACTCTGCCATCATCATCATCATCCATGGCGCTGCTTGTTGTCAGAGGCGACGGTGTGTTGCCAAGGCTCCTACTTGGAGAAAGGTCGCGTCATTGAAGTGTAGTGGTTTCCATAGTGATGATGCTGGTCACAGCCTCCAACTACCATTTCTGGATGGAACTAACTTTCCTCTGGTCGGGCCCGCTGCCGGTCATGGAGACGCATCGAATGTGCAGAGTGTTTACAGGAGGTGTACTCCTCCTACCGCTGGATTTGTCAGGTGTCCTCCAGCGTCAGCGTGTCACACGTCCTGGGTCTCTGGCGTGCTGAATCGATCCCTGGGTGAGAATATCAATAGCTACCAGACTGAAACTGGGACGCTGTGTGAAACGTGAATACATCAAAGTGCAGCCAGCCTCTGGTATTTTAGTATTGATGGAGCGCCCTCTGGAGGCGGACTCTACATGTTGTATCTTGCAGACGTAACGCTGTCAGGAGTAACAGTATTTGCAGCTGCTCGTCTGAGGTGGAGTCAGCGAGACGTTGACACTTTAAACACACCTTCAGCATGTAGACTCACTGTGATGGTTGAGACGCTGAATCAAGCCCTCAGTGTTAGAGTGAGTCACAGTGTTTACAGTGACGAGCTACATGTATGTGCAGAGAGGGAGGCGCCGGCGCTGTGGTCAGTGAGCGTGCAGGACCGCCCACAAAGTCAGAGCAGAACGAAGAACAGGATGTCGTTTTCTTAGCTCACGTTAGCTTCTGTTTACCCGCCGTCACAGTGGCCTGGAGGTCGAGCAAGTTCCCCCGACACTGCACTTCACGCCGTGGTGTCAGCGTCGCTCACGTCCTGTCTCTGCGTCCGTGCGTCTCATCACTCCATGCATGCGTTCAGCTCGAGAGGTTTATGATCTGAAGGTTTTTAATTCTGTGATTCCGACAGACTTTTTAAAAAATGTCGTGAAAGCACGTGATCACCACCTGTCGAAGAAGCTGCACCACACCGCGTGTGCTCTTCTGATCAAGAGGAAAAATGAACGTGTGATGTCCAGTTTTTTCCACACTGTAGCCCCCCACCCCCCCCCACCCGCCCCAGTCTTGTACTCCAAGCCCGATTCACTCCACTGAGTCATTTGCACACATCATAGCGGTGCACAGCACACTAAGTAGAACATCTCTGAAAGACGTGCTGACTCATCCTGCCTGTATGCTTTCATCTGTGTGTGCACAAGACAGTCACAGCACGCATCATAGTGTTGACCTGCCGTGACATTATCTGGCGTGAGTGACGCTGTGTGATGCCCTGTGACTTCACACGCGCACACACACGAAACCTCAAGCATACATTTCAGTGCACCTGGGTGAAGTATTTTAAATGCCAAGTTTGCAGATGGAGAAGATGTGTTTTCCACTTGTGTGTTTCTCACATGCTGATGTGGGTTAATCCACCCTCAGCAGGCGTTAGAATCTGTGTCACCTGTGCATGAAGGTTAACCCCATACGGTACATAATATCATGACATCACTCTGTGGGTGTGTTGGTGCGTGCATGCCTGTGCGAGCACGTGAGCCTCGAGCTTCCCTCTGCAGACATGACACCATAGACGGGAGTCTGTTTAGGATTAGCCTCATCGTGGTTTAGCTGTGGTTGGATTTTTTATGGATAGCGCACTGTTCAGTGTGTTCACATGGACTTGAGTATCACGGGTTCGATGATATTGAGGATATGACGTTTGTGATGCAAACGGAGAAAACCTGCCTATTCATGAATGCATGAGAAATATACATTAAGTTTCTCCTTTTTTCTTTGGTTTGACAATCCGCGGTGTGACCACACGTTTCGTAAACTGGCGTCCTGTGACCCGGTAGGCACAGTCAGCATGTCGATGCTTCACTTCCACTTACATTTTAAAAACCTGATCAAACCCGGGATTCACAAGTCCATGCAAACCGTGTCTTTTCTGACTTTACAGCTGTTTGTGACGTCATTATTTAATCTTCGCCCTGCCCTGATTAATAGAGTTTGGGAAACACGCATGCAGCTCTTTAATCAGAGCATGACAAACGGTGTATTAACCACTTCTGTCTTCATTCACTCTGAGTATAGTGATCGTCAACCCGAGCGGTAACAATCAATAATTTGGGCTCTTTTCCTGTGCGTTCTTCTGATGTGTTGTTGTTGCACGCTCTTCCTCTCCCTGCATAAGTGGGCTCTGTTCTCCTTTTTTTTTATTTATGACTCATAAGTTCATGCAAAAACACGAGGCATGTTTTGAATGGTTTCTTCTCATGGTAGATGAACCTTCTGGGGAGGATGCGTCTTGCTCTTTGCAGAGGTTATCCAAATAACAACATCCAAACGAGTTCTGTCATCACGCTGGCATCAAGCAGTCGCTTTACAACCACACAAGCCGCTCTGCATTAGATACCATAGAAAACAAAGCTGCCGTGTATGAAGCACAGTTGGACTGTCTCACACCAGCTCGCTGCTGATTCTTCCCCGTGTACATGTTTACGTTAACACAGATGGACGTTTGACCTCTTTTTAAAGATGTCGCTGTGTGTCGCTAGCTTCTATATAAGCTCCTAATAAGATCCCGGTAATCTCCTGTCTTGTCTCCTGTATGGTAGGTTCATAGTTGTCAGCTTGTTTTAAAAGCATGTTGAGTCTTTGCAGTCACATAATCGCTCCCGAACAGTTCTAGAAAATTTCCAGTGCAGGCTTCCAGCTCGTGGTGTAGTGACTTCCAACAATATCTTATCACATGCATTTCAGTTACAACTCGCTATGCAGCTGAAGTTAGTGTGTGTGTTTGTGTGTGTGTGTGTGTGTGTGTGTGTGTGTGTGTGTTTGTGTGTGTGTGTGTGCGCCTGTGTGTGTGTACAGTAGGAGCTCCTCCACTGGACAGCAGCTGCTCCAGCATGATGCTGTGCTGAGGTCACTGTCTTGTGATCCGAGGGGCTATGTGACACTTTATCTCGTTGCAGCCGGCCTCTCAGGAGTGTGTGTGTGTGTGTGTGTGTGTATGTGTGTGTGTGGAAAATTCCAGCGTCATGGTAGCGAGTGCAAAGTAGAGTGAACACCCTGAGGCTGCTAAGGTACGCACACGCTCAGTCACAAAACATTTACTGTACCTCGGCTGGAGCGAACCAGCCTGCCAGGTCGACGCTCGTTACAATGACAAGATGCCACTTTTCTTTTTTTTCTTTTTTTATCCAAGGCATGCAAATCAGAGGGGCAGTGCCTTTACTTTACTGGCAGCCTTGTTAACAATCATTTGAATGACCACTGTGGTGAGGCAAACAGCAGCTGAGTGAACACTTGTTCAGTCAGAAATGGCTGCAACACAAAATCTGTTACCTCCTCGGTGTCGCAGTATTCAAACTGCGCCCCGTCTTTTCTGGGCTTTAGGTCTAGAGAAATGTGAGCAGCATGTTCACGTTCATGTCTGCGTTCTTCTTCGTGTCGGACTGTGTGAATTGAACAATCAGACGTCCCGTTGTTGTTATCCTCCAGAAGATGCAGTGGGGAGCGATTACATCAACAAAGCTGGAAAACCCCTCATGCCATGAATAGCTGGCTCGAGCTTAAACAGACATATACATGTTTTTAGTTGTATTTTAATGACAATTAATTGTATTAAGTGGACGCAGCCACAGTCGGGTTGTGTGCCACTCTGAGCGGCGTACGTCACACGCAGAGGGAGAGAGAAATAGACCGAGCATGCTGATGTTGACCACTAAAGCTAAACAAACAAGCCCTCTCAGGAGCCCCTCTTTGCGCTTCCTCACTTCCCCTTCCTGTCTGCTACAGGAAGTGAGCCGGGTCAGGCTTCGGATTGATTCATCTTCCTTGTGTCTGCAGCCTGGAACGGGGGGAGCTAAGGATGGCACTCATGTTGTTTTCTGTTGGTGTGTGTGTGTGTGTGTGTGTGTGTGTGTGTGTGTGTGTGTGTGTGTGTGCGTGTGTGTGCGTGCGTGCGTGTGTGCAGGACGTGTCGAACATCGCCAGTCGGCACCAGAATGACCAGCTGGTTAAAGACACAATTAGAAAGTGTTGTCACACACCTCGAGCTCTCCTGCTTCTGCTGCCTGGAAGGAAACACTGAACGGGTAGCATCTTGTAGTAGCAGGAAGGCAGGCGGTGTTTTTGATCTTTAAAATCGAGATGAAAAAACGACCGCACAGCCATGTCGACATTCACCTGCAAGAAGTTCTGAAGGCGTGCTGGTTCGTTTGCGCGCAGAAAAATTTAAATAAGTCGACCTCATGTCTGCATTTTTTTTCCTTTTGAGTCGTCGTTTAGACTGGATTGAAGTTTTGGTTTAACTGCCCAGAAAATGAGTGTATAGGAACATCACTAGTACGTAGCTGTGTGTGTGTGTGTGTGTGTGTGAAAGCGGCACACATTCTTTTCATTTTTTCACACTCAGACTCACTGTCTATTTTCGGATGATGCAGTGTTTTGGGGCAGCTCCATTAGCTTTGCTTGATTAATTCATTAAAGCGTTCTAACCATTCCTAAGTGGGAAAGCAAAGCTCCTGTCACACGCCATCACCGTCCACACCGCCAGAGCTATTGTCGAGGGCCTCGGCCGTTACGCAAGAGTCGCGCTCACACTGGAAGGTCATGGCTTGGGTCAGTCTCCCTGACGTGTTGGAGTCCAGAGGAAGCGCCGTGTTTGACAACACACAGTTTGACTTCATGTGAGCAAGAGCCAGCATTGTACGCCGCCTGACCTGTTTTTACTCGTCCTCATTGTTTGAGAAGGAACCATGGGAGGTGGAACGGAGCCATCCTAATATTGAGTCTAATCACTGACAGGATGATCTTATTATTTATCATGAGACTAGTGTTGTAGTCGAGACCACCCCGAGAGCGCTCAGAGACCAGGACGTTTAGGGATCAAGACCGAGACAGGTGGAGACCCAGACAAGGTGAAGACCTGTATTTTATGCAGGGAGGGGCGTGTCACTCACTAAGACTCTAACACTGGGAACACTGGGGCTGTAACTGGGGGATAAAAAAATCAAACTAGAAATGATGAAGATCTTTTAGAAAGAGGGGTTTTCCTTCTAATCACAGAAATGACCTGGAGAGCCAATTAGCGGTGGTCCTGACCGGTGTTGATTTAAAATGTGGAGTCTGAGACGAGACAAAGTAAAAGTGCTTTCGAGGACGAGACCTTCAAGACCTGGTCAGGACACCGGAGACTTCTCATGCTTTAGCCTTCGCAAGTGTCCAACGTTATCCTGCTGTCCAATTCTTCAAATTCACTTTTGTTCAGCTCACTCTGATTGGCCGTCGTGAAGCAGTGACTCTGTAATAGGTTCAGTGCTCTGTGTTTTATATAAGAGATCTCCATCTTTAGTGATCATATCACATGCGTTAGGACGATGTTGATGTCTCAATCCTTCCCTCTCTGTCCTCCCTCCTTGATCCGGCCTCCTCTCTCTCCTCCTCGCTCTCTCCTGGTCTCATCATTCATCTTTTCACATCCCGTTCTTTCTCTCTCCGTCTGCAGGTGGCTATAAAAATAGTGGATAAGACTCAGCTGGACGATGAGAACCTTAAGAAGATCTTCAGAGAGGTCCAAATCATGAAGTTGCTGAAGCACCCCCACATCATCCGCCTCTTCCAGGTACTCTCTCTCTCTCTCTCTCTCTCTCTCTCTCTCTCTCTCTCTCTCTCTCTCTCTCTCTCTCTCTCTCTCTCTCTCTCTCTCTCTCTCTCTCTCTCTCTCTCTCTCTCTCTCTCTCTCTCTCTCTCTCTCTCTCTCTCTCTCTCTCTCTCTCTCTCTCTCTCTCTCTCTCTCTCTCTCTCTCTCTCTCTCTCTCTCTCTCTCTCTCTCTCTCTCTCTCATACACACAGAGCTGATAACACAATAGCTTACACCTGAGCCCCTCGGCCCAAAAGGAACTGGACAAAATAAATTGTACATTCAAACATTCCTGGGTTTCTTCTGGAAACGATTTCCTGTTTGGTTTTTTTATGCTCTGACTTTTACAGCTCGTTACGCCAAACAGCCAAGTAACAGTGAAACTTGACGAGCTTGTGTATTTACACTGTTACTACACTCATCACTCGATAGTAAGGTCCTGATTGTTGTCGATCAATTTTTTATTTATTTATTTGTTTTATTCAGGTGATGGAGACGGAGAGGATGATCTATCTGGTAACAGAGTACGCCAGCGGGGGAGAGATATTCGGTAAGGTGTTACTGCCGAGCGTCACGCGCATTTTTCACTCTGACCTCAGCCGGAGTTTCTCCTTTCAGCCCCAGTCGTATTTATTCTGCACATGAGAACAGGCAGGGGGGGGTACTACACGCAGCATTGATATTAAAGCAGATATTGTCAGTACGGCGTCGTAGAGGGGACTCTCCCTCACTTCTGCGCCGTCCTGTCTTCGTCATGTCTTGCGTCAGGAGTCTGACGGAGAAAGTGCACGTGAGCAGCCGGATCAGGAGGATTGTTCAGGGGCAGTCCTCCTGTGATTCTCTTCAGTAGTGCGTTCGTGAAAATGACTCATGTTAATTCTTGTTTTGTTCTGTGTCACATGTTTGAATCCTTATATATGAGTCATGTCTCCATTTTCCAGAGGATTAAAGAACCAGCTCTGGATGTCTCCATCGTGAATAATGTTGTTGTCTTTCTGGTTTAATTCGGATTTATTTAATGCATTAAAACAGTCCTTGTCTGTGTCTGTGTCTGTGTGTGTGTGTGTTGTGTGTTCCTGTACAGACCACCTGGTGGCTCACGGGCGCATGGCGGAGAAGGACGCCAGGAAGAAGTTCAAGCAAATTGTGGCAGCGGTCCATTTTTGTCACTGTCGCAACATTGTCCACAGAGACCTGAAGGCTGAGAATCTGCTGCTGGACCACAACCTCAACATCAAAATTGCAGGTGTGTGTGTGTGTGTGTGTGTGTGTGTGTGTGTGCACCTAAGAATGTGAATGTGTAATGTCGTGGTTTCGGGCTGTCTCGCTGAGTGGGCGGAGGCGTGTGTGAACATGTGGAGCCGATTGAATTTATTCTGCAGAGGAAAGTGATGAGATTGAAATATATAAATGTGTCCTCTCTGCCCTGTCAGATTTTGGCTTCAGTAACCTGTTTTCTCGAGGCCAGCTGCTGAAGACGTGGTGCGGCAGCCCCCCTTACGCTGCGCCCGAACTGTTTGAGGGCAAAGAGTACGATGGACCCAAAGTGGATATATGGGTATGTTGGGCCAAGCGTACGGCTCTGTGATTATACAAGCTTTCCTTTCACATGATGTAATGAGCTTTATTCCCTGCTGTGTCTTTTCTTCCCTTTCAGAGCTTAGGCGTGGTGTTGTATGTTTTGGTGTGCGGTGCCCTACCTTTTGACGGCAGCACTCTACAAAATTTGCGAGCACGTGTCCTCAGTGGCAAGTTCCGAATCCCTTTCTTCATGTCCACAGGTACGTCGGTGTCCCCTCTCGTTCTCCCTCTGTCCAAACAGGAATCAGCGACCTGGATTTGTCTTTAGATCCTGAAGAGCTTCAGTCGTTTTAATATCTGGCTATGATGGCGCCCCCTTGGTGATTTTGTTGTGAAAACAACCGAAAGTCAAGGTTTCAGTCTTCTCATAAAGCGACACTGTAGGAGTGTATGTGAGGTGCGTTGATTTTTCTGACGGGACTCGAGCAGGAGCGGTCGTCAGTGCACGGCCTCATCAGGACTTTACTTTGTACGCTGGTTTCGTGAACGCCCGCCCCCGAATGTTCTTCTGGGAAATACCACAACACCAATGGTAGAATTCACCCCTGAAAAAAATAGCTGCTCAGTTTTGTACTTAAGATCCGAGGTCAACTCTGACCCCCCAAAAATCTGACAGTTTAAACCAATAAGATTCATTGAATGTAAAATTGAGCAGCGACAACGTGAGAAGGAACAAAACCCGTGTCACAGTAAGACAAAACAAACATGCTTAAAAATACTTTTTGACATTTTGTTTTCCTAAAGCACACATTTAGTGCAGCACACTAAAAAAGTTCCACAGCCCACATTTGGGTCCCGACCCACCAGTGGAGAACCGCTGCTTTGGATAGTATTTGCATCCTTGTGTATAAAATAAACACATCTGTGACACACTTTTGAAGACAATACAACATGACACCGCCACTGGTCAAAAAAAAAAATCCACTTTTCTTTTTACAGTGTAATGTAAAAAATGTTCAGATATTGTGGACCTGCTACACTCTGTGTTTTATTACTTTACAAAACATTTTTACTCTAAGTAGTGCAACCAGCAGTTTATTTTGACTTTGCATTTTTTTGCAGAGATTCACTGTGATATATTCTGTGTTTCTAACGTGAGTGCTCCTGCCGTGTCTCTGCAGACTGTGAGTACTTGATCAGACACATGTTAGTGCTGGAGCCCAGCAGGAGGTTGACCATGGAGCAGATCTGCAAGAACAAGTGGATGAGACTAGGAGACCCTGACCCAGACTTCGACAGGGTGAGTATGCAGCATGATGACGTGAAGCGTTTCCTACTTTCCTAAATTTTCAACTTTGTTGTCGGGTAAAAAAAACCACCCCACCGATTCAAACACATTTTTATTCACTCTGATTGGATGAGTTTCATGATTTCCGCTGAGCTGCAGAGTTTGCGTGTGTAACATCAAAATTAATTTACAGATCCCAAAGAGATGTTACAGAGTCATTAGTAAGCAAGTGATAGAACCACGCGTTATCCGGTCAGTAAAAGGATATTAAAGGAAGATTGTGTGATTTTTATTTTTTTGATCCAGTAGAGGTCGCCTCTGAGCACCAGCAGGAAACCAAAACAAACGGCTGTTTCGTCACACCTCCCTCATACTGAAACCGCCACACTCCCCAAGTGACCCACCTGCCTCCCCCCTCCTTTTTGCACAAAGCGGCGCACGCAGTTGTCCTTTGCTCGAGCTGTAATAGCCTGTGGCCTGCGTCGCTCTGGTGATAGGTCGTAGCTTCACATTGGATTTAAAACTGATCACGCTGTCACTCAGGTCGGCCACGCCATGACTCAAATCCTTCACAAAATAAAGGACCTATTAAAAAAATAATAATAAAAAAAAATTAAACCACCCCTTCCTTTGTTCCACGCTGTACACAAGTTAATATATGCTGTCAAAATGGACACTTTGATTCGTGGAGTGTGTGTGTGTCTTTTGGAGCCTCTAGTGGAATCTTAATGAACTGCAGGTTTGGCTTCCTTTTTCATCGGAGGATGCCACTCGGGAATGACACGTCCTCTTATCCAACCAATGAGAGTCGAAGGCTTTAAGGCTTAGGAGACAACAAACGTGGTCTTTGAAAAGAGAACCTCATTATAAGGACTAACATTCATTCTACCTGACAAAGGCTCACGGCAAAAACAAAACGCTGCCTCTCTGAGCTCACCGCACACGAAAGCAAACAAGCCAATGTCCTAAATATTGGAACGTTTCTTTAATTGAACTCTTACTCAAAACTGCTTTCTCCAAACGATGAAGGAAAAGATCACGGATGTTTGACATGTGACATTGTGAAATGACGACATCTTGACCTTTAAACTCTGCACCTTCCTCCCTCTCTCTTCCAGTTGATAGCTGAGTGTGAGCAGGTGAAGACGGAGCGGGACACGGAGCTCATCAATGAGCAGGTGCTGATTGCCATGTCGGAGATGGGCCTGGACAGAGAGCGAACACTTCAGGTTGGACGCACATTCTTGACTTGTGTATTTTGATATTCTGTTTTTAATTTCAGCACCGTCTTCAGTTCAGAGTCATCGTGACGTCTCCGTCTCTTTCTCTCTAGTCCTTACAAACAGACGCATACGATCACTACAGTGCCATCTACAGTCTGCTGGCTGACCGCCTCAAGAAACACAAGACCCTGCGTGTCGCGCCGCCCACGCCGCGCTCCATTAGCTATCCAGTTAACCCAGTACAGGTACTTCACCGTGTTGTGATGGAGGGAGTTGGGACGACTAACGTAAAGTATTTATATGTCCTTAAACAAAGCGTCTGGAGCTGGAGGTCCACATCTTGCTCCTGACACACCCAGCAGTAGAGTGATTAATGCTGCGAGTGTATTTACTGTGCTATGAATTGATTAGAAATCGAGCTAAATTACCATGCATGTGATTTTTCTGTTCTTCAGTTAAATCCACATTAGTCACATCTGCCAATTATTAAAGTGAAGTTTAAAGAACTAGTGCAGTCCTCACATGACCGTTATGTGTCTATTTGTGTGTGTGTGTGTGTGTGTGTGTGTGTGTGTGTGTGTGTGTGTGTGCGTGCGTCCAGCAGACAGATCCACAGGGTAATCCCATTAGCATGACTGTTCCCCACGTCCAGCTCATCAACCCAGAGAACCAGATTGTTGAGGTGAGTTGACCTGTTTGCGTCAGCCAGGAAGTAGTTGGCCAGGAGCGAGACTGATATACGCACGCTTAGGACCAGACGGGACTTTCGTTAATGGAGTTGAAATCCAGACTTTGGGCCTTGTCCCAACTGCTATCAACGTAGAGAGTCTGCCTGTTGGAAACAAGCAGCAACCTTTCAGTCTGTGCAAAAACCTGCAGTGTGTCGAGCGTCCCGCTTGAGGACGACCGCAGGAACACCAGAAGTCACAGACGCATCATAATCATTACAGCATAAACAAACATGTTTACAGCCTGTCTATGGTCAGAAAACGTTTCACGCTGGAAGTCTCAGTAGCACAAAAAAGTAAACACAGCAGCATCCAGACTCATCTTTCATTGTATTTGCATGTTTGTAGTTCCTGGCTGTTTGTCGATTTATCAGCGGTTCAGTTAACTACGTTCACTTAAGCTAGGAATGGACTATGATCCGACGCACAAAATCAAGCATGCTCACTCTGCCAAATATAACTCACACAGCCTGGAAGCTGACTCACAGATGCTGTGAAACAGCAGAATGCATGAGATTACTGCATTGCAGCAGGGATTTTAGTAAACGAGCTGGACCTTTTATGAGATATTAAACAAACTTCAAATGTAGTTTATGTTTATGTGTGTAACTGTTGGAAACACTGATGGACACAGCTAATCTCACGATGTGTGTTTTTGTGCAGCCGGAAGCTAACATGGCACTGGACAGTGATGAAGGGGAAGAACCGTCTCCAGAGGCCATGGCCCGCTACCTCTCCATGAGGCGGCACACTGTCGGGGTACCAGACCAGAGGTAAGACCAAACCCCCGTCTGTGATATCTTCTTCTACTGCTGAAATATCAAACGCTGTGCAGCAGCTCACTGACAGGCCAGATGTTGTCGCTAATTACCCAGTCCAAGTCAAACAACCAATCAGAGTCGCTCTACAGTTTCATCATCGAGCGTCACCTCCGTGGTGCTGAGGTCACGATCGCTCTGCAGCACACACCGGTTTCTACTTTTGCACTGTTTGAGGACGTGTGGTCATCGGCTGTCAGTTTTTCTTTCGTCTAAGCTGCACAAAACCGACCGTTGCTGTGACAGCAGTTCGCTTGCTTGCTTTGTTTTTTTTTGCGTGGTACGAGGTAGCAGAGCGAGAGGTGGGAGTGTTCACGCTGCTTGCTGTGTTTTTTTTTTGTTTGGGGTGGGGGACACTTCTACATGAACTGATTCGAGTCTCTTCTGTCTCCCCACTTTATCAACAGGACAGAGATGCAGGAGGATCTCCAAAAACTACCACCGGGTTTCCCTCGTGGTGCAGCGCCCCAGGTTCCCTTCCCCCAACTGGCCCCCACGATGGGCCAAATGCACACTCTAATGCCCACACAGAGCTTGCAGCCCACACAGCAGCTGGAGTACAAGGTACAGAGAGTGGGTTTAGACTCGGTTCTCACCATTTGCATTTGAAGGTTCCTGGAAGTCGTCAATGCATTTTCAGAAATCAGCACATGTACAATGAAGCTGACCTTGTGTCTGCTGCGCCTCCAGGAGCAATCTCTGCTGCAGCCTCCGACCCTGCAGCTGCTTAACGGCATGGGGCCTCTCGGTCGGAGAGCTTCAGATGGCGGTGCCAACATTCAACTACACGCTCAGCTCCTCAAGAGGCCTCGGGGGCCCTCACCACTTGTCGCCAGCCCGGTGAGTGTCTGGATTTCTGTTCGTTTGATCCTTGCATATTGTTTAAAAAAAAACAACATTCTGGAGTGTTCACTGGTAAACTCTGTGCATCTTTTAGCATCCTATCCCTCTAGTAGCTCCAGTGGATGAGGAGGGATCAGATGGAGAGCCAGACCAGGAGGCAGTACAAAGGTAATCCACCATGGCACCTTTTTTTTTTTTTTTGCTCAAGGGTTTTTCTTAACAGGGGTGCTGTCTAAACTGGGTACTCTGGGGAACCCACGCCTGCAGGGCTGTGGTTTCTGTCGCTGATGTAAAAAAAAAAAATCAATCTAACTCGTTTAAAGGTTTCTAAATTACTTGGACGCTCTATTTGTACAGGTATTAGAAGTTCACACAGATGAGCTGAGATCAGCCCAGGGTTAAGGACAGGCGTAGGTTAAGTTCATGGAGTCCTCTTTAGACAGCACTTTCTGTTGACCTCGCTGGTGTCCTGGGTTGCTGGGAGTGAGTGCTCTGCTTTTTCTCAACGGGAGGTGGCCATTCTGCTCTGGTGCTTGCCCCATCTCTCTCCCTTTTCTCCTTCGCCTCAAAGTGCCTTCTGCCACCGTTCCAAACTGAATCTGCCGACCAAATCAAAGCCCTCCTTTTGTCCGACCCTTTGGCAGAGAGCTTCTTTATCCTTCTCATTTCAACAAGCTCCAAGTTGTTCCCTGAACTTGCTCACCCTTTCTCATACAGCTTTGCTAACTCTGAAGCTTGCAAAACTCGATTAAGTCCAATCCTTGAATTGGAAGCTGGGGGGGTGGTGGGATACCTGTAAGCTATAACATCCATCTATGGTGTAATTATTATTATTATTATCATGTTTTTCTGATTGGCTAAGATGATATGAATGATGGCACCCATTGGCAGAGGTGGGAAGGGGCGGGGCTATTCCCCCGCCTCCGTTAGCCAATGAGGACAGAGAGCTGACCAGCGCTGCTTCCTGTCTCCCACCTCTCACCCCCCGTCCTCCCCCCCTCCCTGCGGCCCAGGTACCTGGCGAACCGCTCCAAGCGGCACACGACGCACGCGCTCATGAGCACATCGCATGGCGAGCCCTCTGCAGAGTCACAGCGGCCCCAGGGCCCCCGCCAGAGGGGCTGCTGGGCCCCCGACATACACACCCGGTGAGGGGACACACCCGCTCCGAGTTGTATATGCACACACACACACACACACTCACTCACCTGCACACACACCTTGGGGATAATGCACATGCACCGGGCGAAGGTTTGGCCCCTTCCAAGTAGGAAGTCTGTATTTTTTTTTTGCTCATTAGTGGAGTTGCAAATAGAAGGTGGGGCACATGATATACACATGTTCACGTCCCCAGTTCACCATGATTCAGAATAATTGTTTGTTTCTTTCCCGAAAAACTTGAGAAGAGGAGGTATGTGACAGGATCAAGATTTAGAAGTCTTGTTGGAGAACCCCCTTAAAGCTAAATCACTAGTCGAGACCATTTCTTGTGTTTTTGTGTTTGTAGCAGTAGCCCCGCCCCCTCCCTCCTCAGACTCCCTTTAGAAAGTCTTCAAACAAACTGGGTGTCTTTCTTCCTCGTTCTGGATGCAGTGTGAGGCAGAGGCTGTTCTTGTACCTGATATATTTGTACCAGTTTTTTTTTTTTAAAGACAGGATGCAAAGCCGAGCTTTAACAGCTGTGTAAAAAGCTTGAAGCTGTATCTTGTTTTCTGGAACACCGTCTTGTAAGCAGATACCGAGGTCTGACGGGCGTTTTGGTAATGTCGGGGTTTCTGCATCGTTCAGAGAGGAAGTTAAATGAGCTAAGGTTATATCATCTATAACAGTGTTATTGATTTAGTGTAGTGTAACTTTAATTGGAGGTCCACTGTGACGTTTATCGCCCATTAAGTTTTTGTCTCGTTGACGTCAGCTGTTCTGAGGTGCTGTGACCCATGACACTCTTAGTGTGAGTTTATTTGATGTGCACAGATCCTCTGCGGAGGGACAGGGGAAACATGTTAAAGGAGAGCTTCTGGACTTCTTTGACTTCCTGGTTGAATGAATTCCGGGTCGCTCGTGTTTCCTGCACTCAGTGTGTCGCGATAAGACACTTTAACGTGTAACATTTGCACATGTTTAAAGAGCTTCTCGTGTGTCTGTCTCTGTGTCTGTGTGACTGGTTACGTGTGTGTCGCTGTGTCTTGTCTTATCCGTCACATCATGTTTTTCGTTTTGTATGTATGTGTGTGTGTATTTGTGTACACACGTGTTTGTGTCTGCTCCCTGTGGTCCCCCCTCCTCCCCCTCACCCTCCTCAGATCCAGCTACAAGGACTGTAATACCCTTCACCTCCCTATGGAGCGCTTCTCACCGGTCAGACGATTCTCTGATGGCGCCGCCACCATCCAGGCTTTCAAAGCTCACCTAGAGAACAGCAGCCTCATCAAGCAACTCAAACAGGTACACCCTCCTTCTGGACAGGTGACAAAAGAGACCACCCCTCACACCCCCTGCCTTTTCACAGATCTTGGATGTAGCGTTGCTAGGTGCTTGCAAAAAGTGGTCCAACAAGCAGAAATGGTAACACATCCCGTCTCGTGTGAGGATTATAAACCAACATACAGTATGTTGCCAGAGGAGAAGTCAGTGTAAGAGCAGTCACGTACTGGATGAGCAATCGTCAGGTTTTATATTCCACTCTGCCACCTCATGTTGTCCCCGTTGGTTTTGGCTGCTGCTTCACAGCCAAACAGAAACAGTGCAGCTCCACAAAGAGAGTCTGGAACAGGGCGAGTGAGTTCAGGAAGCTTTAAGCTCTTATCGGTTATCATTTAGTTTTTATTCCGCTAATTTCTAGTTGTAGAGATTTTTCGCCTGCAGCTCAGAATGGACCTACAGGAGCGTCTGATGTAACAGCATGGCCTTGACATGCTGATGGCGTGCTAAGGCTACGTGCAGGGTTATAAAGTAAAAGGTGAATTTGGGGTCGCAGGAGAAAAGCAGAGTGATCAGTAAGCCAGGACTCATCCGGCTGGGACAGAGGTTGAAAACACACGATTTTCCATCTGGTTTCAGCGTATGTGCTGCAGAATAGCATACTGCGTGTGTGTGTTAGTCATCATGTGTTGAGACCAGGTGAAAGGTAGCTACACAGACGGCAGAACATACTGGGTGCTCGCTTTGGGGAGAGAAGATGACAGAGACAAAATAATAATATTCACGTTTTGTTTCAATCTGCAGATCATTTACTTTACAGTTCTTTAAAACATCAATATGTGCTGCGTTGGTCTCTGCGTGCCAGTACTCTGTTGTAGAGCACGCAGCGCTGTTACATCTACCCCTCTTACACAAATGTGAGAGGAGAGTCTATGTGTAATGAAAGTCAACGATTGACCAAAATAAGTTAGTAAACTGATCGTGACGACGAAGTCAGCTTCATCTATGACTGGACTGTTCTCTGCCACCACACACTCGTCGAGGTTTCCCTCAATCCAACGCCGACGATGTCCCAAGTGTGGACGAGGTGAATCAGTCTCAAAAAAAATCGGAGACTCAGAGTAGTCTTGAAACACACCGTGCTCTGAGTTCCAACTAAGACTGTGACCGGAGAAACCCTCAGACTGCAGCGGCACACTGACGCTAAGACAAGATTACCCGACCCAGTAGGAGGCGCAGCCACCGCGAGCAGGATAATCGTCATGTCCACTTTGGGTGCATGCACCGACGTGCTGGGATTATCATTACACATAAGTGCTAAGCAGGTTAATATGTGTGGAGGAAAGGTTAGCAGGCGTGTACATGACCCACTCTGAGCAAGTGTGCAACCTCAGCACGAATGCACCCGTGTTATTCAACGAGCTTTTCAGGTGGATAATTAGAACACAACACGGCGTTACAGGCGGCTCCTGTGACCGATCTAAAGCAGAGAAAACAAACGTCTGCTCGGGTTCACTTGTGTCAGTTTTCCTCGTTCTTGCACGTGAGATTGTTCGGAAAGATTTTCCTACAAATATTGTGAGCAGTTCTTTACAAAGGTCAAACTGTACACTACCACTCAGATGTAAACGAATGAATTACTGATGCAAATAAAAGAGGACAAATCCTAATCACTGCACTCTATAAAATATTAGCTTGTAAATGTGTGCACAACAAAAAGAGAGAAACATTGAACATTTTCACTATCTAATGCAGCCCTCGACACGGTGCACATGAGTTCACTCTATTTAGCCAATCAGATGAATCCTTGGATACGTTTACATTTGTTGGCAGATGCTAGCACGATGGCAGGGGCAAGAAGTTCACGTTGGAGAAGCAAAAACAGATGACAAACAGGGACTGAGTAACACAAGCAGGAGGAGGGAAAAAGATAGGAAGTGTTGCTTACAGCTTGTAGGTTTTTTTTAACACGCATCATAAGTTGTTTTCACTCATGTTGCTCCTGAAATTCGGCTGATCTTTATTTGTATAGTGCCAGCTCATGACGCTCATGAGCAACATTTAGCTAAAGTTACAGTTGTAAGAAAATGATGACAAAGCCTTCACAGGCCTGGACTGCACCAGGCTTGGAAAGAGATAGGGGGAGCGCTGTAATGAGAATGTTTGACTTAATATCAATGCTAATCAGAGATCGACAGAATCACAATATACAGAAGAACAGAGACCAACAGAGGTCAGAATACTTAGTTTAAGTATGTGCACAGAGATCGTACCGGACGCATGTAGACAGGCTATGGTCGTGCAGCGATCACTGGGAATAAAGGTCAGCGACCCCTCCCACTGGCTCCAGGTGAACTCTCCTGATTATATCCTGCTGCCTTCTCTAAGTCAGCTGTCGGCTCACTCTGACTTTCTGCAGGGAAAAAAGGAGGAGGCTGGAGGAGAAACGATAACATTCACTTCAGGAGTTTTTGTGCAAGTGTGAACACGGCTTTAGTGTCATAGCCATATATATATATAAAACGGAGTAATCGTTCACAGTGAAGTTTGCTGATGTCGTGCTAACCTCGATGTGGTCTGCGTCTGGTTCTCCAACAGGAGTGTGAGCAGCTCCAGAAGATGTATGCTGCCCAGCAGGATGAGCGATTCCTGGAGCACACCCAGCAGCAGCATATCCTCTACCAGCAAGAGCAACAAATCCTCCACCAGCAAATCCAGGTGAGGCTCAGACAGGTCACTATCCCAGTCATGGTCTTTAACCCTCCGTGCATTTCTCTTGAAAGTCTCCGTCTAACATTTTGAAAAGTCTTCTGGTGTATGGAGGGCATAAGTACTCTTATGAACTTAAATGAAGAATCTGCATCATCACATGAAGCAAGGTGCACTTCATCATAATCACATCAACTGATTGTGTGGAGCCAAATGTTGTTGTTTTAAATCCGCAGGGTCTGTCTTTAGGCCATGGGGAGAGCCAGCCCAGTCACCTAACCCACCAGCTCCAGAGGTACACACAAAAACACACACACACACACGCACACACACAAACACACAAGTATTACTCATCAGCTATTGAGCGGTGAACAATGAACTTGATACTGTGGTGCAGTGCTATCGACTGAAGTGTTACATCATTGTAATCTCTCTCCTCCTCTCCTACTCTACACGCTGTCCTCCCTCAGGTTGCGTATCCAGCCCTCCAGCCCTCCGCCAACACATCCCAGCAACCACCTCTTCAGACAGCCCAACCAGAGCCCTCCGCCCGGCTCTGCAGGCATGATGCAAGGGCACGGTTAGTAATGCTGCTGCTGCGCGAGAGAGAGAGCTCCAACGCTCATCATATGGTAGCACATGCAGAGAAGGGGTTTTCTGAACGCTGGAGTTTTCCCTCCGGTCATATTCTGTTAAAGACCAAAAAGACAGGAAATAATATGGAGATTAATAATTAAGATTTCTAAAATCATCCATGCTTTGATTTTATCCAGATTCGATCCCTGTAACTCGTAACTCGTCAGACGGGACAATATAACCACCATACCAGCGTCTTTGAGCTCGCTTCCTGTCCGCCGTCTGTTTGCACATGAAGCTCCTCACGGCCTCGCTCCTGTCCCCCGTACAGCCAAAACAGGAATCACTGAAGCATTCAAGGAACTTTGTGATTTGGCTGGAAATGAAAATGATTAGCATGTAAAGCTTAATAAACAAGAAAGATAACTACGATAAGACGTTAGTTTAAAACCCGAGGCTTATGATTGTTAAAATCAGTCCCCAGGTTTCACTTGCATGACTTCTCCGTCCCACCAGGAGGCCCGTCCCCGGTGCAGTACCAGCACGGTACTCCAGCTCTGTATCAGGGCCAGAGTGGCAGCCCACCTCCCACAAGCATGGCTCGAGTCTCTCTACCGACCAATCAGCAAGCAGCATCTGTTCGCCCCGCCGTCCCGTTGGCTCCAGGTGGACCTCAACAACAGCAGGTGAATGCAGAGAGCCTGTGAGATCTGTGTTTGTCGTCGTTTCTCTGCTGAAACCTTTGTGTTTGTATAAACATGATGTCACAGCCCGAATACAGAGGTCGACGTCGTTCAGAGTGGGTGACCCCGGTTTGAGTCCCTACTTCCTCTCGCTCCCCTGTTACTGACTCCACAGTCAAATAATTTCGAGGTGATAAAGGAGGCTTTATCCACATGTTTCTTTTCTACAGGTGACCATTCAGGTTCAGGAGGTTGAGCTGAGCGGTGGGGCGCAGAGACCGGGCACCTTTTTGGTGACGCCAGGTGGACACAGAGTGCTCGGGAAGCAGCTGAGTGCCGACAACGCCGAGTCGCACAGGTGACCCCGCCCATTCATTTCACCACGTCACCTGACGGCGGCCAAACCCTCCCCTTGTTTCTGTGTCCTCTCCTGTTTCATTCGTTTTGTTTTTGTACACACTCTCCCTCACCTCGCCACACTCGCACCCTCATCCTCTTCGCTGTACTTGAATGTTTTTCTGCACGCCTGTTCATTGTCTTTGCATTTTATTTTGAAACTTCTGACAGTCGTACAGACGCTCAGACCAGATCTTTAGTTTTCAAGAGGGTCAGATATTTGTTTAAAGTATTCAAATTAATGTAAGCGCCTCATGGACTTTGCTGAGATGACATCCTGCACAAGTTGTTGGCCTCGTTGTAGCTGGGTGAGTGTGGTTGGATCTAAATGTTTTTTTGTAGCGTAAGAGATTCTGTGAGCAGGCCTTCACTGAGAGACTGAGTCGCCTCCTTCTCTCAGTCTGCAGATGTCTCCACACCCTCTCAGTGAACGCTTGAACTTGGGCTCCACCAGCAGTGTTTGTTAGGTTGTGTTTGTGTGGTGATTTAAAGAAGGCTTCTTGTAGATCGTTGAGAGATAGACCACGTGTTTGCACAGTGTCAAAAAGGTTTGTGAGCGTGTTGAAGCAAACAGCGTGTCGATAATTAGATCCTTTTTTTTCCTTTTCCCATCCAGCCGCAGCCTCGGTCGCTTCACGTCCGCCTACGATCAGGCCCAGTTTAATCCCCACCTCTTCTGTGGCGACGTCACGTCCCGTGGCGGCGGAGTTGTCGGCTCCTACAACCCTTACCTGCAGGGAGCCTCCCTCAAAGTCCCTGGACTGGAGGGGTACCAGAGTGGGGTGGTGGGGACCGGTGGCTATGGTGCCCCGTCTACACTACAGCAGGCCCTGCTTTCCCCGACTCCTTTGGACTACCGCCCCCCTCAACAGCACGTCACCCCTACCCTGCAGGGCCTCCTGTCCCCCCGGCACTCTTTAACAGGCCACGCCGATCCCAGACTGCCCCCTCAAGACTTAGCTGTCCTCCTGAAGAGGCAGAGCCCCCGGCCATGTCCAGCACCCCCAACACCACCCAGCGGTGCCCCCCAGGAGTACGGCGAGATGTTGCTCCTACGCCAGCTGAGCCAGGGTGAGAGCTTGGAGCCGCCTGCACCCCAGGGTGCCGCCGGAGGAGGCCAACACTACCACCACCTCCTCCAGATTCGATCCCCGGAGGTCCAACCGCCCCAGCATCCCGCCCAGGCTCCTTGTCCCAGCTTAGCTCACTCGGAGAGCATGGAGGAGGACGAGGCGCCGGCTGCCTACCACCACCCACACGAGGGCCTGCTCGTCAAGGTGGGGGAACCTCATGAGCTCCTGGGGTCTCCTCGAGGGGGAACCCCACCTTACAACTCGCCTACACACAGGCATGGAGGCTTCATCAGGACTGCTCCAGCACCTCGAGGTAAGACCTGTTATGAAGTTTTCTACATGTAGCTGACACTAACTGATCCCACATCGATTGATTTGTACACGGATACTGATTTTTCTCTGTCAGAACCCGAGCATGTGGAATGCAGGCCTCAAGGGCAGGCCATGGAGGTGCCTGATCATAACGGCGTGGGCTATTCTCGAGGTCCACAAGGTGACGCCTATAGGTCCCGTGGACAGCTACAGCGCCACCACACCATCCAGACCTGTGATGATGCCTACGTGAGTGACACTGAACTGCTCATTGTGTGGAGACACTTTAACTGAGCGAGCTCTCTCACACTGTTAGCCCAATAATTCATCGAGCTCGTTCAAGCTTCTAGAAGCACATTAAGCTCCATGAAGTGTCTGTGATATTACAGGATCAGGCAGACCCCATGTCTGGGATGAGCCTGCTGGCCGGGAAGGCTCTAAGCTCAGCTCGCATGTCGGACATTCTCAGCCAGACGTCGTTGACAGGAAGCCAGCAGCTGCGCCAGCGGGAAGAGTCAGGTTAGTAAGAGGCCAGCGATCCCTTCTTCCTTCAAATGACACCCGAAATAATTTGTTGTTTATTTAAAAAAAAGAAGAAAAAAAAGTCCAAGTCAGTAAGATGTTTGTTTCTCTTGCAGTGTGTGATGTTGAAGGGGAGCTCCATGCTGCAGCCTGCTACCCCTCCTCCTGCACCAGTGACATGCTCCTCAGCTACAAGCCCCCTGACCTGCAGTACAGCATGGAGCAGGCCGGGGTCTAGCACAGGTACACACACACACACACACACACACACACACACACACACTTTCTCATAGAGTTAATGTATTGAACATGAAGTAACTGCCTTCTCTTTCCACTTTAATGGATAACTGAACTTTTTACATCGTATAACCCAAACATCATCATATAAAAAGATATCAGGTTTACAGTGAGGACACACGCCTTGAGACAGGAGTGTTTTTACCATGGTCATTTCTGCTTTGTTGATGTAATTGAATGTGTTTGTGATTTATTGTGTTGTTTTTATTCTCCTTTTATCCCCCCCCCCCTCCTTCTTCTTCTTCCAGGAAGGGGTCTACCCTGCATACAGCGGTCCATATCAGCCATCCTGAGTTGTGTTGACTTGAGTTGAGCAGCATCACGCCAAATCACCATCGTCTGCCCGAGCGAGGGCGCTCTACGTCCATCTGTCTGTGTCCATGTGTCCCTGGGAGGGCAGGTCCCAAAGTAGAGTGGGGGAGTGTGGGTGGGTGGGTGGGTGGGTGGGTGTAGACTTGATAGGGGAGGGGGTAACGGGTAAGGCCTTAGGGTTTTAAGTGCCAGCAATTTCTGTCCATACATCCAGCGATTATAGCCGCAGGTCGTCTCCTGTTTTTAGCTTCCATCACGATCCAGACCAGATGGTTTCCCTCCTCCCTCTTTAGGCTCCGCCCTCCCGTGACAAGCCTGTCCCTCCTTCACGCCCACCTGCTGCCCAAACCTAATCCTCCTCTCGAACCCCTTCGTCCTCTTATTGCTGTTGGCATACTTCATCATGTGCCTCGACGGCCAACGCATTGATACGTCATCCTTTCAAATCCATCCAATCACACGATGAGCATACACACTGCTGCCACTATCCCAAAGTATTCACGTCAGTTGTGAGCGTGTGTGTGTGTGTGTGTGTGTGTGTGTGTGTGTGTGTGTGTGTGTGTGTGTGTGTGTGTGTGTGTGTGTGTGTGTGTGTGTGTGTGTGTGTGTGTGTGTGTGTGTGTGTGTGTGTGTGTGTGTGTGTGTGTGCGTGTGCGCGTGTGCGTGTGACTGACCAGAAGAGGTGAGCAGAGGGAGAGGTGTGTGAGGTTCAGTCTGCTCCTCTGCGCCCCCTCCAGTCCTGCGCTCCCGCAGCAGATCATTCCGGAGCAGGCTGAAGTCTCGGCAGCGGTGGGCGACCCCCCCCCCCCCCCCTTTTGGCGGCCGGGTGGCGGGTGTTTGGGTCAGGGTCTCCAACTGGGCAACCAAATCGCTCTCTCCAAAGATGGAGCTCAGTGACATCGCACAGGACAAACCAGCTCTCATGAAAGTTTGTTTTTTCATTTCATTTTCTTTTTGTTGTTTAATTTCAAAATAGTTTTTTTTTACGGCTTATGTCCATGTCGGCATTATGGTCAATATTGTTACTCTTACTGTTATTACTGTTTTCTGTAAAAGAGGTTTTATTATAATGAATATTATTATTATTATTATTATTAAAGGAAAAACAAGTTCTGTGTTGCAAAGACGACAACATTGTTCTTTGATTACTTCAGTAATTTCTGCACTTTCGGTTCCGGCTCTCCTCTCCTGCTCCCCCGTTTCCCACCATGCTGTTACCCTGCTTTCAAAAATCCTACTCCCCAAACTGCCCCCCCTCTCCCTCCCCCCTGCCCGACTTGTGTCACCCCCCTCGTTCCGTGCTCCTCCTGTTCCCGTCAGTGACCGTGTATTGCATTGTGAGTAGTTTTACCAGACATTTGCTCCTTTCCTTGTACAGTAACGCCATGTATAGAACGCTATCTCAATTTCTGTATGAAATCTTTTTTTTTTTTTGTTACTTTTGTTGTTTTTCGATGTTGTTGGGGAGGCTTTTTTTTATATTTGTATTGTTTATCATTTGTAATTTTGGATGTCTTTAAAATCTTTTTTTTCCTTTTTTTTTTTTTTTTTTTCTTTTTTGTCGTTTAATGACTCTTTGAGATTTTTAGCCAAAAGAGGACGAAGAGAAGAGAGACGGATGCTCTCTCTGTGTCGTAAAAAAAAAAAGAAAGATTGTTCTTATTTCTTTAAATATTATTCTATCGAGACACTTGAAAAAAAAAAAAGAGGTTAATTTTTATTTTGTGTTGCTTTTTAAAGTTTTGATTTCAATTGATGTTGTTGTGACTGTCATTCTTGTTGAAGCCTGTTTTCTGTTACTGGTGGGGGGGGGGGGGGGGGATTTGTGGCAGGCTATACAGGGTCAGGCTTTGGGCTTTGTCTGGGTCGGTCCGGGTGCTACAGAGACTTGACACACGTAAAAAATACAAAGACAAAAAATCAAGGGAGTAACTTGTAAAATAGCCGACATATCATCCCAAACATCTCGAGCGTGGAGATGGACAAACCCCACTTCTCTTTTCTCCCTCCTGCTGCGCTACCCATCAGCTGTGACCCCACCCACCGACCTTTAGGACATCGGCTTGTGATAGGACGGACAACGCCTGACGGACGTGGTCCCTCCTCCCTTTGGCTCTACAAGTTACTATGGCAACCATGGAGGATGACTAAAACTACTATCTTACTCGACCTCCATCTCCAACGTTGAGGTTTTTTTTCCTTTATCTTCTCTCATTTGGACCCCCACCCCCCCCACCCCCCCAGAGCCTGGAGGGGAAAGTTGGAGGAGGACATGGCTGCGTTTTATGAACAGTTGATATGTCATGGTGGTTGGGATACACCTGGAAACATCTCCTAAACAAAGAAGGGAAACAATTCAGGAGGTGACTGCAGGAAGTAACTGTTTGAATCTCAACTCCAGAGCAAGAGGAGTAAGAGTGGGGGGGGCATCGAGGCCTGAGCCAGATGGGAGGCTACAGCACACTGGGGACCACAGCTGAAGGTTGAACCGCTCCCTTATTAATAATTTCATTTTGTTAACTTCTATCTATCCGCCTCTCGACACCCCTGGATGTTGAGTCGATGTGGAACCATCGAGAGACTTACAGCTCCACTTCTGTGTGTTCACGCGGGCTTAAACGACTGGCTAACTCTGGTGTCACGCTCCCTAATGCTTACCATTAACACAACATTACTTTCTGTTTACCCACCTTCATGCTTCCTCGGAGAGGGCCGAGAGCAGCTTTCATGATAAGTCCAAAAAACAGGAGTATACAGTGAAGTTGGATTCTCTCATTGTTTTTAAAAACAAGACGAAAAGGAGATGGAATAAGAGAGAAAGACGTTGGAGTGCTTAACGGGGAATTGAGAGGAAACTTCTGGAATCAAAGACACTGCATGTTTCCTGTCCCACAGCAGGATATGAACTCTCAAAACAAGAGCAGAGGCTCCGCGTTGTCTTACAGCAGAGGTGTTGACGGATCAACGGCTGAAGTTAGACACAGAAAGTAACAGTTTCAGTAAATGGGAAGCATTGAACATGTTGTAGAGATGTCATCTTCTGCTTGTTCAGACTGAACCCCCCCCCCCCCCTCCCGACGTCTTAACTCCTCCTCCCCCCCACCCCCCACACCCCCACCCCTTATATTTTCTCCCGATCGCAGCCTCCCTGCTCAACAAGCCAGCTCTCTCTCTGCTCCTGTTCCTTAGGTTCATTTTGTTTTATATTGATTAATTTTTGTCTTTATTTTGTTTTTATGTTCATTTCTGTTGAGTTCAAAAATACTAAAGTGCAACAACAATGATTAAAAAAAGAATATCAACCAAACTGAGATGATAAATAAATATATATAAATAAAGAAATAATTTAAAAGGTCATGACTTCTGTCTTTTTGCTCATACCAAGAAAGCTGACTTAATGTGCTAATCCCCATTTTACAATGATCATGTAGTGTTACAATGCTGGATGTTTAAACGTGTGCAAAGTTTCATATCAGCAGGTAAAAGTATGTTGGTGTAATCCCCGGATGAGTCTGCAGAGGGCGCTAAACGGTTTGTTCAGAAAATTGCACGATATGAAACCAAGAATTTCTGTTCTGTAAGCTGATGAAACTTCTTACACAGACTCTCTTTTCCGAGCAGTAAAGAGCAGCCCTCCCCTGGCAGCCCTGCAGCGTCCTGACCCCCAAAATGCTTCCAGAGAGCTGGCCAATCAGAGGAAAGCTAGCTGATAGCTAGCTTTAGCTTCATCTGAATTCAATGTTTGAGTGTGTGGTTTTTCAGAGGTGGTCAACACTTTGACACAACACGTTTGCAAAACCTTGTCACTCAAACAGACGAGCATGCTTTCAAAGTCACATGAGCACATTGGACCCACTCTCTGTATCTGACAGGTTGTCCCAGTTTTTAATCCCATGCTCAAACTGTAGGTGTCGTGTCCTGTTTACCTACACAGGGGACAGTTGTCTGCAGATCCTCCTGTGCGACTCACAGAAGAAGGTGGCTGCTCGTGTTTGTGCAGGAAGTGACGGCTGCCATGTTTCTCCTCTTTTGCATCCTGACATCCTCGCCTGTGTGCAGGTCTTCCTGACTCCTTGTTTGTCTGTCCATGTGGAGTTCTTGTTCTCCTGCATTTCCCTGAACAGTTTGTTCCCTTTGACTGCTCCCTCTGGAGTAAGCAAAGAGCTTTGAGGTTGTCAGTTTTCCTTTGACTGCATCTTCCGAAGGGTTGCTGCCACACTTCAACAGTGCACTGTAGGGGTCGCCATTATAACATTTAGATTTTAATGGCCTTTTTACCTGTCCATCAGGCTTGGTGTGAGCACGCTTTCTGCAAACTCTTTGAACTCAGCACTGGCCTACTGAGGAGCCTCACCTGAGATGACATCATCATGAATACCATACCAGGCAAACTTCAATTTCATGGCAGTAACTTGGAGATTTCTGGAAATTTTGAACCGTAGTCCACACAAGGAAGAAACTCAGATCCTCACTCGTGGTGAAGATCAGTCCGCGCTTTCTCCCATGCTGTGTCCCAGTAGCTGCTGGGTTTCTTTGCGTTTCTTTGTGTTCTTTTACAAATGCCCCATTGGGATCATACCATCTCATCGTTATCTGAAGATGATTTGGATGGTTGGCCATATTATATTGTTTAGTATTTCTTGTCTGATGTGGAAAAAGGAGCTTTGCTGCTTTAAACATCAGCCCAGGTGTGTGTGTGTGTGTGTGAAATCTCTTTATGTCCACTAGGACTTTTGGAAGTGCACCTCTCTCATAGTCATCCCTTCAGTGTGATCTTTTTCATGGTCCTCTGCTTTTCTGTATTTATGCAACTTTTTCCCTGAGACCGGAGGCTGAGTTGATAAAAATACTCCCCGCCAACTCTTTTTCCAGCATTCCTTCTTTCTGCTATTTGAGAAATGCTCTGGTGTCTTCGATGTGTAGTTCCTTGCTTGGCCTATAGGTGACACTAAGGCTCTCATGTATTTTTGCATCCTCTGTAGCTGCACGGCAGCTTGGTGGACAGGCTTTTTAAAGATGCTTTCAAGCAGCCTGTGGTCGTTTTCAGCATGAACGTATTCTCCATAAACATACTGATGAAAGTTTCCACAGCTGTGTTTAAAAACAAACTGCTCTTTCTAGTCTGGCAGCCATTGGGTGGAGGGCCTCCGTCCTTCAGTCCCCTCTGAGCTTGCATCAACTCAGAGCGTGCTCAGTTTGTTGACATCCTAAAACTTCAGAGTTGGAGCGTTTGTGTTCAGCTGTTTGAGTCGTTTCCTGTCAGTGCCGCTCCCCGAAAATCTCCCTGAAGTTTTTCAGGAGTTTTTTTTTTCAAATGTGAAATCTCTGAAGGACAAGAGCAGCCTGGAGATTGGAGGCACTACTTTGTCCACAGAGGTCACCAGAAACAATACACACTGAGTATCCCATAGGAGCGCTGATGTTCAGCACCCTCTCTGCAGGATTATGTTAATATATTTATGTTAAATATTGTGGCACAGGATTACAAGTGTCTAAAACATGCAGCTTGATATGACCTATCTTTAGAGCATTTGCTTGCAGGTAAGCTTTCTGATCAGCTTCCATTTTAATTAATTAACAGGATATACAGGAAATACACCTAGATTGTATGAGAGTGTTTCCTTTGAGCTGCTGTGCTCTGCATGCTGCTGCTCAGGTCTGTACAGCTGCACTGCAGATGCTTTCCAGTCTAAAGTAATTGAGCTCAGACTGTGTGAGCCGTGTAGAGTCTCAGCCTTTGTGTATGATCGAGGATCACTTAAACATGAAAGTGAAGGATGGAGGAGAGAAAAAGGAGTTATGTTTATCCCTGTGAATTGACAGTTCACTTGTCTGTATCCACCACAGCTCTGTGTTCAATCCCCGAGCAGATCGTTAAAGATCGATATGCACAGAAGTTTCTTCTATTCTGTTCAAGCCTGTAAATCCTCCTCCTCTCTCTCATTCGGCTCTTTTTGCACTTGTCACGACTCTGTGCCCACGGCTTCCCCTGCTCCCTCACTCTATTTCTGCATCCTCTACCTTCTCCGTGCCTTCATTTTTTCTCCTCTCCTCTCTGTCTTTCTCCTCATTCCGCCTGCTCCTTTTCCCCCCCTCCCTCCCTCCCTCTCCTCATCCCCTTCCTCCCTTCCCACTCTCTCCTCTCTGGAGTGGCGGCAGCGTGACTGCCTGCGTCACCCAGCCCTGCCAGCGAGTGGATTCTGCTACTGGAGCTGCAGTACCTTGCACAGAGCCCAGTGTGTGTGTGTGTGTGTGTGTGTGTGTGTGTGTGTGTAATTGTATGAGTGTACGCAGATGGGAAAGCAACTGAGTCAGGGAGGGCTGCCTCTCATCTCTTTGCTGTTATCACCACCCTTCACTCTCCCTCCTCTCCTCCTCTGCTGCCATGGAGCTCCAGCAGGCTGAATCACAACACCGTCTGCAGATAGCGCTGAGGTAATACTGTATGTGTTGTCGAGGGTTTTTTTTTTTGAAGTGCACACATCTGCATTGAAGCGTCTGCATGCAGCCTAATTGTAGACCCACAGAGTAACGTTTATCTGCCTCATCATCACATTTCTCTGCATGTCAGTGAAATGCCAGCATCCTCAAGATGAAGACGAGCTGGAATAGCTTCCAGCATATCTGCGTGTGCTCTCTTGGTAGCTCCAAATGTGCAGGAATATTGTGAGTGTTTCCTTTGATGGCTCAGTTCCTGCTGTCTGAGTTTCTCACACAGATCATGTGACCTAAATAGCGAAGCAAGCACAACACATTACTCATTCCCTGCACTGACTGAGCGTGCCTGTGAACAAACAGCGTCAGTTCACGCCGGCCTGTGAATGTGTGGAGTGTGCAAAGCAAAGCAGGACCAGGCGGTATATGTCACTGGAGAAGTGAGAGGCTTCTTTATTGTGCTGTGTCCTGCTTGTGTTGCTTTAAATGTTCAGACAAATCTCAACCAAGAGAATCAAACGTCTTCACAGGGAGAATAAGAGGAAGACAAGTTAAACCTTCACCCTCATTGTGCCCACAGTGGATTCATCTCAAGACTGAGATCTGAATTTTGTGTTTTGAGAAATCCATCCCTGAGATTTCTCTTCCCTTAAACAAAGACCCGTATGGCAGCTGTGGCTCAGTGGTAGAGTCGGACGTCTCTGCACAGGAGGGTCAGACACCAGATGTGTGTGTGAGTGGGTGAATGTAAAAACGATTCGAGTATTCAGAAGACTAGGCAAATGCTGGTCAAGTCAATGAACCTTCTTATGGATGACTGCGTGTTGTTTCCTCCCAGCAGGTAGATGTGTGTGTGCGTGAGCGGCGCTCTGTTGGGCCATTATGGAGCACAGGCGTGTGAGACGGTGGGCATCGGGCTCTGCTGTCGTCTTCCTTCACACGCTGGCCTTATCCTGGACAGGTAAGACTCACAGTACCTGCTGCCCTGCACTGACACAAGCACTGTATTCAAGCGTATTCAACAGCACCTGCTTTAATGATGACGGAGTTGTCTTTTCTAATTTCAACCAATTAAGGTCTTACATTTAAACGAATGAATTTAAAACACGTTTATTCAGGGAATTCTGTTATTTCTTTAGGTTCTTAACAATTGGAAGAAAAAAAAAATTTCTGGACATCTGTGTCTGATGTTTTCCCCGTGCATGCGTGGGTTCTCTCCGGCTTCATCTTGTTACCTGCTGCCTAGGTGTGAATATGAGCGTGTCTGTATGTCAGCTCTGTGATTGGCTGGCTGATAGTCCAGGGTGTGACCCCGCCTCTCGACTGATGACAGCTGGGATCGGCTCCACCCCCCCTTGTGACCCTGAACGAGAGCTCAAGCTGCTCAAATTTTGGAAGATGTGTTTTTACTTCGTAGCCCGAGAGGTGACATGGATGTGTTTTTAATCTTTTCTTTAAAGAAAATGACGGCATTAATCCTCGATGTCCTCCTCTCCTGGGTTTTGTTCACAGTTTACATTTTGTAGAAGCACAACCTGAGCTCGCCTCCTCGTCCTTTAGTGCGCCCAACTGAACAACCATCTTTAATATAAAGATTACAAAAATAAATAGTTAAAAACAGGTTAGAGGTAAATGAGACAGTTAAACTTCTACTTAGCGTGCCGTGTGAGATCCTTGGACTGAAGACTGTAAGTCCCTGAACTCTTCTGACTGATGTAGGTTAAAGAAATGCAGGAAACAGACCTGATGATCGGGACTTATAGAAGACCGTTCAACACGTGCATGAAACAGTGAAACAGTGAGTCAGGAACACTGCGGTCTTTTCGTCGGCTGTGATTGAGGTGATATTTGTACAGTCCACATCTTTTCAGAACAACACCAACTTGTTACTTTCAGGTGCAATTGAACCCGCCCCAAAAATTGACGGACGGCACCTAGCAGCTTTGACACTGCAGGAGAACATGACACACCGGTTCAACTGCCAATCAGACGGCTGGGATCCCCGTGCCCCTCCCCTGCTCACCTGGTACCTGAACGGGGAACAACAGAGAGCGCCATCACCCAACCGCGGACGCCTGCTGATGACATCGAAGGAAAATTCTGATGTCATGCCACCAGGGGCCAATCACAACAGCACCTTCTCTCTGCGGGCCAGGAAGTGGGACCGCGAGCTGGTGTGTGTGGCGTCAGACCCCAGGACAGGAGAGAGCTACAACGCCACGGTCACACTCAATGTCCAGTGTGAGTCTGCGTGAATCAGATTTCTTCCAGTAACACGATAACCAAAGTAGTTAACGCTCCTCCCCTCTTTCCCTTAGTCCAGCCCGAGATCCTCAGGGTGAACGCCCACTACAGTGCAACCTCGGACCCTGGCCTCTCCCTGGTCCTCTTCGCCTTGATCCGCTCCAACCCGCCTGCCACCATCACTTTCGTGGACCAATCCGGTCAGCCCGTATCCAACACCTCAGACTTCCTCGTCCTGGATTCACGAAGCTACCCCTGGCTGACCAATCACTCTCTAAGGGTCATGCTCAGTAGCCTATCAGGAAACATCTCGCTCAACGCCAGTAACAGTGTGGGAACTGTGCAGAGCAACCTCACACTGGCAGGTGGGTGACTCATGAAGTCTCTGTGACGCTAAGATAACCGTCTCTCAGGGCGTTTAAACGCCTCGCCTCTTGAGTCCGTTCATTTGTCCCGCTGTGAAAGCTGTCGACCCCTGTTTCGTCCTGTAACTCTCCGTCTATGTGTCTCTGCAGAGTTCCTGCAGTCTCGTGTCGAGGTGCCCATGCTGGGTATCGTGACAGGAGGAGCCATGGCCTTCATGGCGCTGCTCATCCTCAGCCTGATCGTTCTCTGCCTCATGCAAAAAAACAAGAGCAAGTCCATCGGTGAGACTGCGCCGTGGCTGGAATGAGCAATGTCGGCCGAAACGCTTACTTTACATGTGTGACACATCTTCTTGCATTTTGTTACAGACGAGCCAGTGGAAATTCTGATGACCAAGAAAAGGTAAATAAAGACTTCTCATACTGTCAGTGCAAACTTTGCACATCGTTGTCAGACCTAGGGAGCCCTCTGCTGGCCTGGGTCCCCAAGCAGGTGCCGGTTTACAAGAAGGGCCCCGTGCAAGGTGGTACACTGTTGTGTCCTGATCTGGCATCCTAAGGTGTTCACTGTGATCCCTTTGAATCCATAAATCCTGTCATACAGAATCCCAGAGTTTGGCTCAAAACTCACCTGAAACATTTCATTATTGTTTCCAAACCGAGTCGTTGTTGTGCCACCAAATGAAAAGTCGTTTTGTGGTTGTGTGAGTCGAACTGGTCAAAATGTTTCTGCCAGCACGAAAAGTTTCTGATAAATGAATCCAAATTTCTTTGACGTTTCTGATGACACTGACTCTGAATGCTCCTGAAGTCTGTATCATACAGAGTTTTTTACATTCAGACTTCAACAAGAGGTGAAAAGTTTCCTGTAAAGAATCCAGACTGTACAACACAGCAGCCCACATGAAGATCAGAACATCTGCAGTAACATGTGTTACTGTAGACAGCAGGTTTAAAGCTCCACATGCATGTTTGAAACACAAAGAAAAGACAGCAGCTGTCCCTCAGACTGTAAACTATACTCAACAAAAATATAAACGCAACACTTTTGTTTTTGCTCCCATTTGTCATGAGATGGACTCAAAGATCTAAAATTCATTCCAGATACACAATATTACCATTTCTCTCAAACATTGTTCATAAATCTGTCTAAATGTGTGATAGTGAGCACTTTTGCTTTGCTGAGACAATCCATCCCACCTCACAGGTGTGCCACATCAAGATGCTCATCAGACACCATGATTAGTGCACAGGTGTACCTTATACTGCCCACAATAAAAGGCCACCCTGAAATGTGCAGTTTTTGCTTTATTGAGGGTCTGGGGACTCAGAACCAGTCAGTATCTGGTGTGACCACCATTTGCCTCATGCAGTGCAACACATCTTCTTCGCATAGAGTTTATCAGATTGTCAATTGTGGCCTGTGGAATGTTGGTCCACTCCTCTTCAATGGCTGTGCGAAGTTGCTGGATATTAGTGGGAACTGGTACGCGCTGTCGTATACGCCGGTCAAGCACATCCCAAACATGCTCAATGGGTGACATGTCCGGTGAGTATGCTGGCCATGCAAGAACTGGGACATTTTCAGCTTCCAAGAATTGTGTACAGATCCTTGCAACATGGGGCCGTGCATTATCTTGCTGAAACATGAGGTGATGTTCATGGATGTATGGCACAACAATGGGCCTCAGGATCTCATCACGGTATCTCTGTGCATTCAAAATGCCATCAATAAAATGCACCTGTGTTCTTCGTCCATAACAGATGCCTGCCCATACCATAACCCCACCACCACCATGGGCCACTCGATCCACAACATTGACATCAGCAAAGCGCTCACCCACACGACGCCACACACGCTGTCTGCCATCTGCCCTGAACAATGTAAACCGAGATTCATCCGTGAAGAGAACACCTCTCCAACGTGCCAGACGCCATCGAATGTGAGCATTTGCCCACTCAAGTCTGTTACGGCGACGATCTGGAGTCAGGTTAAGACCCCGATGAGGACGACGAGCATGCAGTTGAGCTTCCCTGAGACGGTTTCTGACAGTTTGTGCAGAAATTCTTTGGTTATGCAAACCAATTGTTTCAGCAGCTGTCTGAGTAGCTGGTCTCAGACGATCTTGGAGGTGAACCTGCTGGATGTGGAGGTCCTGGGCTGGTGTGGTTACACGTGGTCTGCGGTTGTGAGGCCGGTTGGATGTACTGCCATATTCTCTGAAACGCCTTTGGAGACGGCTTATGGTGGAGAAATGAACATTCAATGCCCGAGCAACAGATCTGGTTGACATTCCTGCTGTCAGCATGCCAATTGCACGCTCCCTCAATGCTTGCGCCATCTGTGGCATTTTGCTGTGAGACAAAACTGCACATTTCAGGGTGGCCTTTTATTGTGGACAGTCTAAGGTACACCTGTGCACTAATCATGGTGTCTGATGAGCATCTTGATGTGGCACACCTGTGAGGTGGGATGGATTGTCTCAGCAAAGCAAAAGTGCTCACTATCACACATTTAGACAGATTTATGAACAATGTTTGAGAGAAATGGTAATATTGTGTATCTGGAATGAATTTTAGATCTTTGAGTCCATCTCATGACAAATGGGAGCAAAAACAAAAGTGTTGCGTTTATATTTTTGTTGAGTGTAGATGCGTTGACAAAGTTAATTGCAATCTTGCACATAAAGGCGTCACCTGTCACTACTGCAGAATTCTCCTTTTTTTATAATGAATTGATTAATTATGATTAATTAAAGCTTGCATGTTATGGACACACTTACTGACGCTCACCGACTTGTTTGAGGTCTCGTCTAATAATTTCCCTCTTTGCATAACAAAGTCGATTGGGTGCAAAACACTGATGGAAGCATGTTGGTGCTCTTATGAATTCTTTATGTCCATCCTGCAGAACAATAACTCATCTAGTCCAGCTTTGATGCCTCTCCTCTCCTCCATTGTTCTGCACAGTGACTCTGCCATTCTGAAGGTGGAGAAGGCAGATAAGACCCACATCCCCAGAGAGAACATGTCTCTGCCTTCAAACATGCAGCTCAATGACCTCAGCACGCTGAGAAAAGGTAGGTCACACTCCAATTACTGAGTTTTATTCTTCATTAAAAACCTCTGAGATATTTGTGCAATTAGATATATACTGTATATAATGTTTCATTATTTTCACACCAAAGCTGTTCTTAAAGGAGCAGTATGTAACTCTGACCCCTAGTGTTTAAAATGGGCACTGCAGTCTAAATTAAAGTCATTACAGAGAGCTGTCTCTCCAGATGGTTTCAGTTTAGCCTGTTAGCTCAGTGCTGTGTTGTCTGCATGTCTGACTGTGTCTGTACGGCGCTCCGCCTGTGCCATAGTCCCGCGACCGCAAAATGCAACGTGAATTTACTTTGGGGTTAGGGTTTTGACTTTGACACCCATATTACAGCGTTGCGGACTGTAACGCACAAAGACGTGACGACAGCTGAGTTAAGTGACGGCACTTTTTGCAGTCTGAATAGGACTTATGTCTTCTGCATTTTTCGGGTCTTCCTTGCATTCCTTTGTCGTAGCCCGAGAGGTCGCCCAGCAAAACAGCGTGGGAGAGAGGAGAGCGGAAGAGGAGGAGGAAGATCTGTCATTAGCCTACGCCGCCAGAGGTTTGAGAAATACTCTCTGATACTGCTCAACTTTTACAACTCCAGAGTAAACGTTGACCTCTGCGTGAATGTTTGTCTCAGGTTTTGCCAGATATCCGATGGTGGGCTATATCTACAAGGTGAACAGCACAAGCAGCGAGGAGATCTGGCTCTGACCGAACTCAGAGTTACACACACACACACACACACACACACACACACACACACACACACACACACACACACACACACACACACACACAAAGTGCATGCGTGCAAAATACCTACAACAGTGCTGCTGTCCAAGATGGATCCCAGAACAACTGCCAGTCAGTCATTCAACCAAATATCAGCCGCCAGGAAAAAAAAACTACAACACCCAGTATGAACACACTCTGTTTCTCTGACGGATTCATCCTTGAACTTAACTTTCTTTCTCACAAATCAAAACAATGTCGGTGTTTTGTGTCTCTCTGATTCAGTGTTCTGGTCCATGATGTGTCGTCTCAATAACCCAGAGTATAACCTCGACATGAAAACGCTCATATTCCTTCTCGTTGATTTCCTCCTGTAACCATGTCGTCCTCCCCGGCTGCATTACTGCAATGCATCATGCTTACACCAGAATGTGCAAGATAACGTACTGTATGTGAAATGCTATCCAAATAAGATGGTACATGATTAAAGATATTTATATATGAACTGGTAATATGTCATGTACTGTATATTTCTATGCATATGTATATGTGTATAGTAAGGGATGTCTAATAAAGATGATATTAAAGATGGTCTCTGCAGATTTATTTGCAGCCACCAGGGGGCACAGTAAAGCGCGTTATGAGGCTGGGTGTGTGTGCTTCCTGTAAACCGTGAGGGTGATGACGTCTCATGAGTCATTATGAGTGAAAACTGTTTAAATGATTGTTAAACTCTGTAAAGGCTGTGTTTAAAAGTCTGCTTTTCTTTACAGCAGCAGGTGCGTGATGATACAATAATGCATGTTGTTCATTGTGTGTGTGTGTGAGTGTGTGTGTGTGCGTGCCAGGTGTGAGCTCTAGGTCACAGGTTTTTGTGGCTTTTGCTCAAACAGGAAGCAGAGTTGTGTTGTGGGAGCATCTCTCTGTGCCAAACACGGCGGGGTAAAAACATTTACGACACACTGGGAATTGAAATATTAATGTGAACACACTCAATTGTTTCGTGTCTGTTTGTTTTAAAGAACGGAGATGCTCCACATTTCCCCCTCGGCGACTATTCACAGTTCAGCCCGTGGCAATCATATCAGCTAATACACGTCTGGAGGGGACTCTTACTGCTGAAGCAGATTCTCCTCTGCAGAGTTCTGGTCTCGTCTTTTGGACCATTTGAAAACAATAAAAAGATGTTCTTTATTACTCCCAGAGCGGAAATCCACTTTCCCTCTCTGCTATTGAACATGTTACACACACACACATGGCTGAAGCACACACACACACACACACACACACACACACACACACACACACTGTAAAGCTGGCCACACACGAGATGATTTCAGGCCCGATTTGACCCCCATAACAATCGGGGGGGGTTTCTGCTCCAGATCGAGTTGCCGCCTGATCGATTTGGAATCGTAAGTGTCAAACTTCCTGATCGGATCCAATGAGAGCGAGCAAACTTGTTGTCAGCAACACGATTTGACGCACTCTGACAGCTCAACCTGCAAATTGTATAAAGCTGCACATAATCTGTTTTCTCAGCCAGGACTTCATCCGTAGTGTTTGTCTTGTTTTCTGTTTTATCACAAAACAAAACACACAGCAGGAGAGCCAGCTGACGCTGTCGAATGTCCTCCATTTCTGTATTTCTTCTTGAGTCACGTCTGATTATGCAAGTCTCCTCCTGTCTCTCCCAACAGGACCATGTGGTCATGCTCTAATGATCGGAGAGACATTGGAGTGACGAGGCTGCAGAGGAAAGAGCGCTCTGCAGTTACCACGACAACTTGTGGTTCGAGAGTTTTTATGGGGCCCGAGTCAAAACTTCACAGGCGGCCCCCCAACCTGCATTCATCACTATTATGTGTTATACCAACAAAAAAACAAAGATATAAAGAACACTGTCCTCCGGTGACTGTCTGACACAAACGTTGGTTTTCAATAATGAACACATCACATGACAGTGAGGGCCGTCAGATGGGGCCACTTTGGGGAGGTTTCCTGTTGTCAGTGCAATGCAAACTTCTGAGCAGATTTTGATCCACTGCTTAACAGCGTCCCTGTTCTACACTCGGCCTGCAGCCAAACCTGGATGGGCGACTTGTTTTTATTTTTGACATCTAATCTTTGATATGTTCTAAACGTGGCACACACAGAGGAACAAGCCTCAAACGTGATATAACCTCAGCATGCAACATGTACATCTTCAGTTTGTTTGTTTTATTGAAGAGAAGAAATTCTCTGACTGAACTTTGCTGCAGCGAACGTTGAAGCGACAGGAAATAAAAAGTGTTGCTACTTTTCTTACAGACACACAAAGGCTTCCAGGTGTAGAAAAAAAACAACAACAAAGACTGAAGATGAGCCAATCACACTCATTTCCTCATGCACACTCACACACACACACACACACACACACACTCTCACAGTAACACACACTTGAAGAGGCGAGGGCTTGACGTGTGGACTCGAGGATCACGGCAGCTTCACATCTCTGAGGTCAGTCGTTCTCTCCTAATATCTGCTCGTTCTGTCACATCGGAGCACCGAGCTTTTTCGAGTCCGGATCAAAACCCTGAACTCATCGTCGGTAAGACGGTGAAAAAAAGGAGTCGTATAAAATGGTTGACGGAGAGCAGAAAATGGCTTCCCTTCCTGTTTTCTGTGGTGCTCTCGTTCTCACTCAGAGATCTGACATATTTCCTTTTGTAATCTGCAGAGACACACACACACACACACACACACGATGGGACGCCAGATACTTTGTCCTGTGTCCCTTCTGCTGCTGCTGCTGCTGCCCTGGACAGGTAGGTCACCATCAGATATGTCTCAATGTTTTTGTTGTAAACGAGGAGAAACTTTATCCAGTAGTTTTTATGACTCTGAGAAACAAATGAAGTTTCATTGATGTCGACTGGCTCTTCTTGTAATGAAAACATGCAGCTTTAACAACCGTTCGCTCGCCTGATGAAACATTAGTCTGTGTCTATTCCTTGAAACTTTAAACTGAACTTTAAATGTTCCTCCTGTGAGAGCAGACTGAGGTTTGGAACCGGTGATAGACTCACCACCGTGAGCTGTACGAGAAGGTCGCTCTTCTCCTGAGAAGAGGCGCTTAAAATGCTCTGATTGGAGAACTCCCACCAGACATCACAGACCTGTTGGAGTGGATTTTGGGGACTTCTATGAGCCGTTGATTGGCTCAAGCTTTTACTGAACTTGTAAAACATTAAATGAAATTTTCTTTCAAAGCCTCAAACTCATGTGACGCCCTCCGGCAGACTCTGAAGATGGAAGTTCTTCCCTCTCTTACAAAGTAAAATAAATAAAAACATGTGCTGTGTACGTGGATAAGTTCTTTCGTCAGAAAAGTTTAAAGATGAATAGACGTAAATGAAATGTTTCATCAAATGCGCTCTCGATTTTGTAAAAGGATCACCAAAGAGTAAATCCATGTTAGCTAATGCTGCTGCTGGTGATGATCAGGGTCCTTTGTTTAAAGTTGAATCTTTCTTTTTCCTTTACAGAAGCAGAGCCAGTTTTCAAAGTGAAAACCGCCACTGATGGCTACAGATTCACTTGTGAAGGGACTGTTACGAACCGGGATGGTAAAAATGTTACAGACTTGCCATACAGAGACAGCAACACAGGAGAGTACACATGTAAGACTGGAAAGACTGAAGAACCAAAAATCTTTGTGAAATTTCGAAGTAAGATCCAAACTTGTTTCCTGTTTTCTTCACACTAATGTTCACTTTGTTCTCTCTCATTTACACTTCACTCTTGTACAGCTTTTCTATACATTCATCATACTTACAACATGCTCATTAAAAAACCTGTGTTTTTCTGTGTGCATGTTTGCAGCCTGTGACAACTGCATCGAGCTGGACATGGGTTCGATTGCAGGGATAGTCGTTGGCAATGTGGTGGCGACGATTGTGATTGGAGTGGCCGTCTACCTCGTGGCTTCTCAATCTCAGATTGGTCCGAGCACGTCCAACAAAAAAGGTAAAGTCACCAGATGAATCAGCCAATGAAAGGCTTCGTCCACAGTCGTGCTAGTCCTCCGAGAACAGGCATTAAAAGAAGACACATGGTGAAATAAAGTCTTTCCTCTGCTTGCTGATGTTTTTACCTTCATCCCCAGGCTCGGACAGACAGCACCTTGTCTCCAATGAGATGAGCCACCGAGCCTCTAACGACCATTACCAGGTAAGCAGAAACACTCTGATGTTTTATTATCACATGTAGAAAACGTCGCCGTGACTGAAACCCTTCGTCTTTCTTCCCTGCAGCTTCTGAAGCCCAAGGTTGGTCAGAGAGATGAGTATGACGTGCTGAATCACAGAAGATAGATGGCTGACACGGCCTCGGACGCCAACCCTCCCCCCCCTCGCTTTGAGCTTCCCCTCCATATGACTTTACTGTATGATACTGTGTGCATGCCTGTAACATGTTTTCTGTTTCTGTAGCATTTTAATCATCATTTTTATTAAACGTCTTTAAGGGCTGATGATGCATCACCATAAAACCATTTTTACATTAAACACAGCTGATGTTACATTTATGTTCAAATTAAAGATTGATAAATACCAACGGTTCCTTCTTGTCATCTTTGCAGTGATAATGTCAGAACACTTTCTGCAGCAGTTTAACTCTGTCATTTAAACAGGATGACAGAAAAGTAAGATTTTTAATGTGTAGCTGGTTGTTTGTGTCTCGCCCAATCATCACTGGGATTGGGTTTGACCCAGCGCTGCACTACATGGTCTTGGTTTCTGAGTATTTCGGCCCTGTGTGAAAAAAAACCTGGCATCGTCAGCATTCATTTAAATGTTTACATTTATACGCACTTCTGGAAGGTTGAGATAAACAGTAAATAAAAAGGTCCCAAAATACTGCCTTGTGGGACCCCTGTCGGACAGCCAAGCTAAGAGGATTTGGTACCAGAGACGGACACGCATTGTTTTCTAGTTCATAAGTTTAAGTGTTTAGAAGTGATAAATATGATTTAAGCCAGAGGAGTGCTTCCTGTGAAAAGTTGTAACAAGTTAACTTTAAGATATCAAAGGTCCAGGAATACAGCACCCACAGCACGTCCTCCACATATAGCTTATCTTACTGTATTTCCCACCATCTTGTCTGGGCGACAGCCTTTGAGAGTCTATTTTAGTCTGTTGAACCAAAGGAGGAGGAATATAGCAAAGACAGAGCAGCGGTGAGAAGAATTACACAATAAGTGCAGCAGAAGCAGAGCAGGGAGGAAAGTCTGAACAAGTTAAAATAGCAACAAAGAAAGGAGGAGAAAAGAGAGAGAGAGAGAAACTTTCTAAGTGTGGAGGAAGCGTCTCGTTGTAAGCTTTAATTCTTTGATCATTTTCTCGGAGTCTTTCGCCGCACACTCGACGCCGCTGTGACAGAGCGACAAACTGCAGCTCTCTACCTGAGATCAAACGAGGGAGACAGCTCGGCTCAGTAACAGAACCACGATCAACACACATCCACGCACGCACACACACCGACCTATTCTGACTCAGTGCACGTGCAAACACTTCCATGCACACGCACAGTTGTCTGTGTGTTCTGCATGAGGCGACCACACGCGTTCCTCGAGCAGATGTAGATCTGTGTGTGGGAACAGTTAGTCTCACACAGGAGCTCATTTTTACTCTTCCCCACATTTCTTTGTCTCACACACAAACACAAACACACAGGATGATGATGAAGATTAATACGTGTGGGAGTGTTTCCACTGCATCTGACGAGCAATCGATGTCACTCAATGATTAATTCAGAAGAAGAGATTTTACATGTCATGTCTCCTGCTTTCGTTTCCATCAGTATAGACGTACACACTACCAGCTGTGCGTGTGTGTGTGTGTGTGTGTGTGTGTGTGTTGGGCACGCAGTATTCGTAAACGTCTGAGGCCTCGTCCACACGTAGACAGCATTATTTGGTGCATTTCGGGGTTTCGTGCACAAACAATAAAAACAAACCTTTCAGAAACTCTGTTCAAGGTGTTTCTGTGAAGACGGGAAAACTGACTGTTGTTGTTGAGACGCCACGCTGCACGCAGGTTTGTCCTCCGTGATCATTGCAGAGAGAACGTGTTAGCATGTCAAGGAAATCGTTTTTGACTTGTTGTGCTCGTGACAGACGTGACAGTGAGTTGATGTTTTTGAGAACTGAGCGTGTGAACAGGAATTCGTTTTTGAAACAGAGGAAAACCTCAGTTTGAAAACAGTACCCGCCTGCGTGTGACCAGAATCACAGAAGGGATCCTTCTACAGAAGCACTAAGACGACGTTCAACCATGAATTCAATCTCATCGTCTTTCAGCGATAACAACAACATTACGGTTATTTTCTAAAGATCTTCGACTTATTTATCTCAAGGTCAGGGGGCAGCAATGATTGGCTTCCCCGTCTGGAGATCTAAAGAAATTAACTCTTATCTCTAATTATCAAGGGGTGACACAGCTTTTATTCTGAGATAAGGATGTAAATAAAACCAGATAATACATCGGTCTACCTTCAACATTCATTAGCAGTTCAGTTGAAAAATAGAGGTGAGCTGAGCGACTAAAACTGAGAATGAAAAATGACAATCTGATGAGCAAAGCGAAACGTTTCCATGGTGTGCACAGTGAAGAACCAAAAACAAGCCTGTTTATGCAAAAAGAAATGTCAGACGTTTCCACAGACGGCCCGCCACGTCTCTGAAAGAAGACCGGCTGTTGGCTGATGTTAATGCGGCTCGTGTGCATGCATGATATGAGCTGCGGCTTTGATGCTGCTTCATGGTTCACACACACACACCGCACTTTTATCCGCACAAGCATCTGAGTGTTATTTCCGATAGTAGGTAATGAAGGAAACAAGAACGCCTGCGGTTCATTTTAAAATCGACACTGACAAGAAGTTTATGAGTAAAATCAGACAGCAGAGTTGATGATCATGTTATTTAATTAAAATTAAAATCCTGTTTGTACAATGTGTTCAACATAAAAAAGCAAACATACAAGTTCCTATTTATTTAACATAACAAGAGAAATTCAGATTTAATTGTGACATCATTGCAAATTAGATGGGATATGTACGTACATTATATATATATTAAAACACTTATTGTCCACTATAATAAATCTATTAGGGCTTTCACGCTTGCAGAAATCTTCGTAAAAAAATATTTCCAGGATGTATGAGATAAGGATATTATCCAGAGAATTCACCTCAAACCTCACCTCATAGGAGGGGAGAAATAATATTTATATACATTTATATGTAACGGCTGCACGCTGCATACAGCGCATGCATGCGACCACTATGACCTCTGTGCATGTAATTAAACAGCTGCATTAGGGTTTTCTGTTCTCCATTAAGTTCTTTTTTCGCTCTTTTGTTGACGGTGTGATTCCGCCAAACTACACATAGCATCTTATATGAATCATGTAGCGGACTCTCTTTGTGTTGCTAACCTCCACGGTACCTCCTGCTGTGACGAGCACACAGTACGTGAAGAGCCAGGTCAGGAGACTGTCCGGAGCTCCTGAAATCACCTGGATATGTTCAGGAGTCCAGGTGTGACAACGACGTATCTTTTATAATCCAAACACATCAAATGCTCGAGCTAAAACAAAAACTGCTGTACCTTGTTGAGGTCAAAGGTCAAGAGGATATTTTTCTAGAACACGTGACACTGAAGGGAGTTTTAAATGTACTGCTCGACTTTGATGTACACAGGTGGAAAATCTGATCACACGGACTCAAACACAATACACACATGTTTACTTGATCAGCTAGAAAGTTTCAGTATGAAACGGCAGCACTGGTCATACTCAACCGACCCACAATGCACGGCGGCTCTTAGACTATCCAATCGTGGAGCTCGCTATGGAGCTAAATAAAAGTTTGGTGCCAAAATAAATCTGAAATGTTGCCAAATAATATTAAAATAATATTGCATGTTGTTATTAAATTATATTTACAAGCTCATGGTCAGGCTAGCTTGATGCTGGCTCATCGAATAGAGATCGGACCAGAAGTCACATGACCATCGATCAAAGCCAAGATACTCAAGTCCATTTTCAACACTTTGTTTTCTCCTGAAACAGTTGCCCCTAAATAGTTCTTCAATATAATCTGGACCAACTGAATAACTGGACAGTTAAAACCTTAATTACCAGGATTATGTAAAGAAATATACAAATGTTTTCTTCCATTATGCCAAAGCAACACTTTAAACCCCAAAGCCAGAGTGTGCACGGTCCTGGGAGTAACATCTCTGCTCATGTAAGTCGCTTGTTGTTCAGCCCGGTCATTAATTGCGTGCAGTCCTTTCCAGCTGAGAGTACGGATCCTCATTGCGAGTGTGATGGTTAAGTTTCTGCCAAAGCACATCATAAACAGGATTAGTTTGAGCACAGCGACACATACTTTCACATTTAGATAACATGTTTTTATAAGGACTTCTTGGAAGACCCAGAACATTGATCACAATTTTCAACGATCACAGATGATGCAAAATCCTCTTCTCCATGTTCCTCTAACTCAAACCCCCCCATGATGAGAAAAACCCATCCTCTCTGTCTTCTGCCTGCTCCACTTTTCAGAAAATATGTGCTCAAACAGGCCGTTTGGAGATGTTCCCTTCATGACATCACAAAGGGCAGTAGCCCCTCCCCCAGGTGGGTGACACTCCCACAGCTAGGTGTTTGTTCTGCCCTCTGAGTCTGCCTTCTCACCGTAAACAATAGGACATGGAGCAAGAAAGCACCGAGTACACCTGAGCCCTTCCAGAGAGGGGGCGTGGTCAAACACAGCTCATTTACATATTTAAAGCTACAGACACAGAAACAGCCTGTTCTGAGCAGGGCTGAAATAGAGGGGTTTATAGACATGATCAAATACAGGATCAGAGTGGATTTACAACAACACACTTCACACACAGCTCTAACACTTATTTACACTGGGTGAAGACGAGGAGAATATGTGACCTTGAACTCTGATGATGACATGTTTGATATGACATGTGTTTGTTAGTTTTAGAGGTTCTTGGAGCTAGGCTAACAAGCTTATCGTTGGTGTCTATGTTCTATAAAAACTAGAGAAGAGAAAAACCGAGAAGAGTGGATTATGCATGTGGGTTTATAATCCTCAGAGTGACCCTCATCACGGATTAGAATTCTTCACCTACCTCATAGTCAGGAGATGGGACAGGTGGACCTCGGCCTCCTCTGTGAGCAGGTGCTGCAAGATAACAGGGACATGTTTGACCATTTATTTGTGACTCAGACATGACTTTAAATGATCCTTTCGGGTTGAGCATGCAGACAAAGTTAAGCCTTCTTCCGCACATGCACACATTTTCAGGGTGAGGTGTGAGGGCAGAGAGCCAAAAGCTTCGCTTGACTTTATTCCAGGTTTTTGTTTCCCGCCGCCTGAATACGTTTTTAAAAGAAGTTGAAGTAGGCTGATATTTGAACGCAGCAGATATTATTCAAAAGTATCACTGGTAGTCTGATTCCTTGCAGCATTGATAATGACAGATTAAGCTGGGCTCTTGTAATATAGCCATCAGTAAGGTCCTTTACCTGCTTTTTGTAAACATAACAATGAGCATGGTCTTGTTACCTGCTCTTTTGTTAATGTTAACAGACAAACAGTAAGGTCCTTTACCTGCTTTTGTAAAGTGTCTTGAGATAACGCCTGTTATGAATTGACGCTATATAAATAAAGATTGATTGATTGATTGATTGATAATGTAATATGGCAAAAACTTTCATTATCCTGTTCTGCTTTGTCGCTTTATCTTGGATGTGTAGGAAACATTACACTGCCCCTTCTGCAGCCCCTTTTTTAATCATATTGTGCCTCCTGAGAAACCTCTCTGTCGCTGCAAAGCACGTGTTGGAGGGAAAATGTGAGATCAAACAGATTTCAGCGTGATTTCTCGGCCGACTCGTCCTCCGCTCTGCATCGAATACCGAGCAACCAAATGTGAACTGAGTCGATCAAAAAGCTAATCAACATTTTTAAGGCTTCAACAGCGCCGTTGAGCTCTCTTACTTATGTTGTGTTATATGTAGATCTTTAGCAATATTAGTAACGTGCAATACATGTAGAGTTTTTTAGTTTTCACCGGTATATGCTCTTCTCTTTACATGTGGATTGTTTGTTTTTATTGATTTTATTTATTGATGTTCTCGAGGAGGCAGCTGTGAATGTTTGCAGAACTTTACAGTCAGTGCAAGACACATCGTATTGCATCGCATCGCCTCGTGCCTTATAATAAAGCATCGTATGATATCATATTTTATTTAATCTAGCATGGCATCATATGGTGTAATTTTTGCATTGCTACATATGATATGATTTTTCATGACATCTTATTTCAGCGCCATCTTATCACAATGTGTCATTTAGCTCCTATTGTTGTGTTTTGCTCATTTTATTGATGTTTTTTATGGTTTTGCTGAAGATAATTAAAAATAATTCCAGAGCTGTAGGAGCGACATGACTGAACCGATGATCCTCTTTGTATTCTGCGTTGTGACTCTGCTAACCTTTGACATCAAACTCTAAAATACTCAGATTCTTTTCTTACCTGTGGAAGTGTTGGACATGGACAGTCCATCTGAGCGTCTCTTTTTGCCACACTTGAAAACAATCATCATCACAAACGCCGTGAAGACCAGGTCCCCAGCGATGGCCAATCCAAACAGTAGCGGTTCGAGCTCAAAGCAGCTTTCACACGCTGAAGGACAGGAAGAGGCAGCTGAGTGAGTGTCTGCAAAGGTGACTGAATAATAAATCATGAAGAATCAATGTTGTTAACTCACCTTTTCCTTGTATGTAGAAGTAATACTTTACTTTCTCTGTGGGTGGGCCTTCGATGGTGTGCTCACAGTGGTAAAAGCCTTTCTTGCTGTTTTCATACTGGAAAGTATATGTTTTCCCATCTGATTTTCCGTTCAATTGTTTTGTATTTTCACTCCACGTCCCTTCTTCTGGACATGTCATTGTGACATCTTTCCCCCAAAATGTTACTCCTCCTTAAAAACACATGGAAAGAGTTGAAGTTATTGACTTCTTGAATCCTCCATGACTTCACGGACAGTAAAGAGAACAAACAGTGAGCGGAGTGAACCCACGTCATGCCGCTGTCTGAGGACAAAAGTTTCCAAAAAAATAGAAAACTACAAGAAGTGATCGATCAACTTTTTCCTTGTTTTTACATTTCTTCCAGGAATCTAAGTTGTATTATTAAAGTAAAAATGACCAAGTGAATGAAAACATAATGTAATACATACTGTAAAAGATCAGAAAGATAAAGACGCTATCATTGTCTCTCAACATGGCAGTAAGGAGGAAGAAGACGAAGAACAGGAAATGAAGACTTCTTGAACGTTGCTCTTACATGTCAGGTTTTTTTCTGCCGAAAGTGTATTAAAATAAAAGTATTTAAAAAACAGCGCCAATAATAATGAAAACAAACCTTCATCAGCATCCACAGTGGAGATGAAGAGCAGGAGGACGGTTAGCATGGCGCCAACACTGAAGCTACTCATTTTGTTCAGACGACTTTAGCTTTGTGTTCTGGTTTCGTTGTTGTTGTTGATTTGTGTTTCTTCTCTACAGAGTTGTTGGGTCAACGTATTAAATATAAAAATATCAGAAGATAGACACTGAAAGAAATCAAGCTGCCTGTTGGAAAAGATTAAAAAAAGAGTCAGAGAGGAGAACACGATAGTTCACTCACTCACTGACTCTCTCCTTTCTTTCTGAGTCTTGTCCCCTTTCTCTCTCTCTCTCTCTCTCTCTCTCTCTCTCTCTCTCACACACACACACACACACACACACACACACACACCCCCCCCGCACAGGAAGCATTTCTTTTTCAAGATGAGCCCACACACGCCTAAATGTCTTTTTGAGTCTAATTTGCTCTTAGATATTCATAAAATAAGAGTAAATAGAAGCCAAGCAGCAGTGTTATGTTTGTGATCATTTGACCTTTGTTATGTTACTCTCCTTCTGTCTTGCCTGATGTTCATGACTTATTCTCAGATGTCAATAGAAAAGAACTCAAACGTGATAAACCTGATGAAAAAGAAGACACGCTCAATGACAGTAACACTTTTAATCAGACGATGGTACCAGCGCTTCATATTTCAGCCGTGTGTTTCTGCCCTGTTTTCTGTTTCCGAGCTTTGGCTTCCTCTGGTGGTCGCTGATGGCTTACTCACTGGTAAATCGGGAGACCCTGCCCACCCTGTGAATGCTGACTGGGCTTCACTTGAGTGGTAGGAGCTTTCTCAGTTTTCTTTCTCTCCACGACAAACATGTACTTTGTGTTGGTTTTAATTTAAGTGTTTTTATTTGGGCGCTCCGGACAGCCAACCGGTTATTTCGTGCATCCCGTGTAGAGGTGCTATCGTCCTTGTCGCAGTGACCATGGGTTTGAATCTGACCTTGGTGACCTTTGCTGCATGTCGTCCCCTGCTCTCTCCTTCCCACATGTCCTGTCTCACTTCAGCTGTCCTATCCAAAAAAAAAAAAAGACCAAAAACTAAACCAGTAAAAGTTTGCATTTGTGGACCACATTCACAAACATTCTCGGAGAGCTCCAACTTCAGCATAAAAAATCCTCGCAGTGACGTTCTCAGGGCGACTGAGTGAGGAGGAGGAGGGGGTGCGGTCGACCCTGTTGCTAGGTATGATACGTTTTCAAAAGCTCTGATTGGTTATAAAGTAAATCAAAGAAATCAGTCAGACAGTTTGCAAATATGGAATTGGTATCTGTGTGATCATTTGTTGGACGAACTTTATACAGCCTACAAGATGTTTGGAATAACATGGCCAGTTTTTTGCAGCAGCTTCTTAATCAGTGATTTGACTTTCATGTAGAGACACTCAAAATGCATGTCTCTCTTTGTACTGAAAAACAGTCAGAGATGGATTTTAAACTGTTCTGCCCAACTGTGAGTCAAAATGATTCTTCATGCAGTGTTTCATAAATATGTCTTTATTTTCTCCTAAGCTTTAGAAACTCTTCATCCTGTTAGAAGTCCTCCTCACTGTTTCACACCTGAGGAGCTCAGCGCAAAGACACTTTATGAATATTTCTCATCTGTAGTCTGAAACTGTTTTAAAATATTTCCTGTCCTGAGGCTGACAGAGGGTTTACAAAGAAGGTTGAGTACATTTATTAAAGTGGCGTCACATATTGCCTTTAATTAAAAAAAAGAGGTATAACACGCTGCAGAGCTCAATATTTTCCTCTTTGATCTTTCTGCAGACTTTATAGTGCAGCTACATCAAAGTGCAGCTCTGCCCCCTAGTGGTTCAAACCAGTAACAGACCACTTTGATAATAAACTGTCAGGTTTTCTGCTACTTGTTTTTACTCAGACTCAGGAAGTCAAGAGGGTCAATTAAGTAGTTTGAGATCTAAAGATGTACATGTTCTTACATCCATCACACAGTCATGATTACTTTTAATATTTACATGTGTTTTAAAATGTTAAACTCCTTCAGCCAGCTTGCATCTATGACAAACTTTAACCTAGATGAGTGGATTTCACTTTAACATGTAGTGATGTTATAAAAATCGAAACATTTGGTTTTTAATTTGATCTTTTTGGTCTTAAAGTTGTAAAATCTTTAAATCTTTAAACACTGAAATATGAAACTTTCACATGTCCGACTAACATGATCATGATAAAAAGAAAAACAGCTGGAAACTATGTGTCACGTCTTATAAGTATGATGACATATGTAGCGCATATTTTCCTTGGAACCCGCACACAGTCTCTATGAATCATACTGTGGTTGCGCAACAGCTCTGGCATGGCACCGCAAATGTGTTTTACGCAGTGGCCGAACAGGTTGGGTGACCATTAAATATTTGCGGGCTTTGGGGTTGAACATAAAGGAGAGAGATAAGGAGGCATCGAGGAGAGCGAACGACTTTGTTACTCCGCCCGAAAATGTGGTGGGAGGGTGCTGAAGGGAAATGTACGAGGGCATCGGCGAGTTCGGACGCGTCTTTGGAGAGAAAAGGTAGACGACAGGGCTCCGCGTAGCTTCAGGGTTTTTTTCTTTTCTTCTGTGAGTTAAATCCCTCTCTGAAGGGGATCCATTGACTTTGCGCGGAGTTTCCAGTCACTGTGAATCGGCGGAGGAATCCTGCTGGGTTAGTTTTTGGTTCAAGGTTTCTTGATAATCGGACATCCTGCCGTCCATCCAATGTGCGTAAAGGGGCTCTACTTTCTCGGTGTCCTGTTTGGACTCGCAGCTTCAGGTGAGTAAAGTATTTTCAGTCAGTGTTTATGGGATTTGTATCTTCTTTTTGTTTGTATTGAGTGTCATCATACAGCTTCGTGTGATGTATCCAGGTCTGTATTCTAAGTGTTGTGTTTTTCTCACTATAAACTCATTCTAAAACACAGTGGTAATTTCATAAATACATTCTCCTCTAGCATTACTAACTAGCAAGTGTGGGATTTTGATTCTACTTGTCATAAACTAGGCAGTATGTGCTCGGCTTTGTAGCATCAGGACTCCAAAATCTACACCCCCACGTCCCATGAGTGGTCTTTAGCCACAACAGGAGAACTCTTTAGACGCTTCCTACAATCGAGCCTCAGAGTTAAAGAGAGGACCTTGATTGTCTGTCCATTAGAGAGCGCTCCGCAGGGACCCCTGACCATCATCTCTGAGAACCCGCTGTGCGTCACAGGGAAGTGGAGAAGTTGTAACAGTGGGGAAGGTCGCTGAAGAATTCCAGTGAAGGCTGTAAAACTCGCTAACTTTCAGGCAGGATAATGACTCTACAGTAGACCCATTTACCGACATCAAGCCCTGGCTGCATTGTGTTTGGGTTTCATGCTGCCTCACTCATTTCCTGCCCTCTCATGTGCGTCCTTGCTTACTGGACCTCTGGACGCAGATAAGTCAACCTGCTTCCCGTAGGAAGGCGGTCCAGGATATGTCAGTGGGATAATAACAGCTTGATTAGCTCATGGAAATAACCACCTATAGATCAAATCTTATTAAGAGCTGCTCACAATAAAAAAAAAAAAAAGCTGTAATGGCACAACTAATAGAGCAAGTTTTAATCACAAATTGGCGTATCAGTTTTAATTCATTCAGGTTGTATAACCTTGAAGTAATCCGTGTCCATCCCAGTTAAGTGGATTATATCGATTGAACGTGTCCATCTTCTGCCAAAGCACCATGTAGGGATTCACTATCATAGCAAGCTGCTTGTGTTTACAAGGAGCATGTGCCTGCAGGTCAGTAATGACACATTCACAGGCAGGGGGGGGGGTTGGATAAATATACTGTGTGCATATAGAAGGGCGGGATGAGGATGAAGAGAGGCATGCTAGGACTGATTACTGCTCGGCATCATTTCAGTTCTCAGTTTGGCTTCAGAGTTCTGGCAAATCAGCACACCTGATGTGACAAGCCAAAAGAGTCATATCTTTTTCATGAGACATTTTCAGTTACTGTGCAGAGACATATAATTCCTCTCCCACGCAGCCCTCCCCTCTTTTGGATAAACAGATCTGCTGTGACATTAACACAGTGTACAGTTTGAAACGTTTACCCATCAGCCCCTCCTGCAGCCCCCCCCCCCCATCCATCTGACATGCATTGCATTGATCAAAGGCATACTCACATTTAACTGCAGAGAGATGCATCTTCGAAGAGATGTGTTACACAGCAAACTGAATAATCTCGCTCTCTTTAGCTTCCTCCCCAAAGATCAACACACTACTCTTTGGTGTGTCTCTTTTAAAAATGGGTTTGGCAGAAGTTTAAAAACATCGACTTTAAATCGTCATTTGTGTCAAGATGTTTCTGGGAGCGGTGTTTTAGTGTTTTTACATCACCAGAATGGAATTGGCTTTGAGAGCTCTTCTAATTATAACCAGATTTGGATTTTTATTTTTTGATTCCTGAGATCTGATGGTGGATGTTTCAGCAGGATTTGGGAGTAGCTTCTGTTTGTTTTCTTTAGCAGTGGATGGTGCAGGCGCAGGACAATCAGCAAACACAGATGTCGGACTAAAAGCCGAACATGTGGCCACAGCAGGAACATATAGTGCAACGTTGTACGGAGAAGTGCGTTTGTTGTCTCAAACACGTCTTAACTGTAAAAACGTTGGTGACCTATTTGCATGTGTCACTTTGCTGTCATGAAAAGCGCACACACACACACACACACACACACACACACACACACACACACATGTATGTACTGGAATACTTTGATTGGCCTTGAATTGGCCCCAGGGGTTCTCTGTTTTAGATCCTGGCCTTCAGGAGAGCTTTTAATCAAACTAACAATAAACATGCAGTTAACACAAAGGGATTTATGAAGCCTGTGGTTGTCTGGCACCCTGGAGCATTTGGTCCTTTTTTTTTTTTTCCTGGAGAGAAACAATCTTTGTTTGAAACCGAAAATATCCATTTTCAGTGTCTTACTCACCGTGTGGAGGTTTGCGCCGCGCCCTCCAGAACCTCACATTGTTCTCATTTTCAAAGTAAAACAAATCCTGTTTGACCCAAAAGCAGGAGTGTTTGAAGAAAACGCTGCACTGAGTTTCAAACTGGTTATGAAACAGACATTAAACTGTGTGAATATTCATGAGCTACAAAGACAAATGAAACCCTAGGTAGCGTACCTGCTACTAACCCAGGTTCGATAATGGCGTTGCTTGTTACGTTGGGGGAAAACGCCGTACTCATTTTTATATTACAGAAGAAGAATGGGATAGGAGGAGATGGGATAATATGCAGGAAGGATTTCTCCTTTGAATTCCTCGCGTTCCTGTCGTCCACACCGACGGCGGCGGTGTTTGTTGTGACGACACAATCTGATGGCGGTGGCTTTGCGTTAGGGACGGCGGGTTGTAGTCGCGCCTCCCTCGCTGACGCAGAAACATGGAAGCCCTACATGTGTCCATAACTTTAACCTTAACTCTGTTTTTTTCTGTGTGAGTATCGTCTGGATGTTTTATCTTTGGATGAAGACGATTTGGTTTTTATCTCTTCATTTCAGTTTGAGACCTCGAGAAATAACCTCATTATCATGCAGGAAAAACCAGCTTTAAGATGACAAAATAAGGAAGTTGAGATTTCCAGAAAACCACAAAATGTAGTCCAACTCCTTTTTCTCACGTGTCCTCTCAGCCTCTCCAGGAAATGAATGAGTGATGCATTTAAATGTTAAAAGAAAGCAGGACGAGATATTTAAAAAAAAACAACTTAAACATGTACAGGACAAAACCAAACTGACATTTCTTATTCATTTCTGGAGAGTGATAGTTTCGAGAAGACACAGGACCAGGTGGTAGAAAAGCTAACAAACATTTGCTTATTTATTTCTACCAAGTTGAACCAGATCTCCTCAGTTTTCTTCCGAACACAGAAGACAGCATGCCGGAAATCTCCTCTCATTATTTCTTATCCGCTTCTTCTATATGATAAATCTGTCTTCTTTTGTTTTTGGCTTTGCATGACTTCCTTTTGTGTTCCTCCTTTACACTTTCTTCCTCTGTCAGACGCCTGAAATGTTCCCAGGCTGACGTGTGCCAACCTGTCCTGACTTACAGGTTTAGCGCGCACACGGCCTCGCTGCTTACACTGGTTGTTCAGGCTTCACTTTAACTCTTTCAGGTTTACAGCAGATCGGCAGCATCTTCTTTTTTGTTGTTACCGACATGTAGCAATTATCCCCGTGCCACGCCATTTTTAATCTCACCACAATAATAGGTCAGTATAAAAAGCCCTGCTGCGGTTTTTGACTGCTGTATTGTGTTGGCACACCTTCAGCCTTTGTGTCGAGTTCATGGGATTGCCAGCAGGTACGTAGAGTCAGCGACAATGACGCGCTTATATGCAAAAACACACCGATCCCAAACCCTGCAGGCTTGGGTTGCATCTGTGAAGTGTTTGACTGTGAAGGCACGGCACTCCCTGAGTAGTGTTTAAATCTTACGCTCCAAGTGTAAACAGAGATTTGAAATACATTCCTCGTTGAATTGAAAGTGTTTGTGCACACATGCTGGGCGTTATTCTGAACCCGTGCGACTGCAAACACAGCATATCTGTGAGCATGGCTTTCTGCTTGTGCAGTCAGACTCCTTACACAGTGTGTTGGCTGGTCGCTGCTCCTGAAAACTGTTTAGAGTTACGACAAACAAAGAGACATCTCCTCCAAGTTAACAGCATGTGGAATAAATCAGCTGTTTCCATGGAAAATCTGTACTTTTCCCTCTAAATCTCCCAGTCTGCCAAGACACAGAGAGCACAACACTATCTGTCATGAAGTCAGCGCAGTTTTGGTGACTGAACTTCAAAAGCTTGTAAGAGTCCTGTTCCTTGTTGAGTTTCTCACTGGTTCATGATCATTATTTAAAACGCTGCTTAATAAAAGTGACCTCTGTATTTAAAGGAGGCTGCTTCTTATCGAGCTCTGCTCACTCAGTCTGTGACACTGAGCTCAGCTGTTTAATGAATGAGGGTGTAGGTTAACGGGAAGGTGGGCTGGCGCGGGGTTCAGTCACATATTATTAACTTGAATGGCTCCGTGTGACTCCAATTAAATGACAGGGACTACTCGGAGCGCTTTTACACCACGGGTCACACCGACACATTCACTGATAATTTAACCAGTTTTCGCAACTCAGATAGCCACGAAACTTCCCAGTTTATCGCTCTTATTAAGACTGTGCGAGGTCAATTTACTCATGAAGGCGGCATGAGACTTTAGTTTACCTTTGTGAATACAAATGGAAGTTACAGAAAGAGGATGAAATGCTAAACCGATAGCCTAGCAGCAGCTTAATGAAATGTACTCCAATATTATTGTAGGTTTGAATACGTTGAACTAATTCTTTCATAAAGCCGTATGTTGGCCGTCTGTGTTTTTGTCACTCAGAGCCGAAGACACGTTGACTGTAATTACAGGCGACTGCTGAGTAAAGAGCAGAGATGGAGGCCGAGCAGAACTACCCAGCTTGGCTGTCTTTAAATACTGATAAATTCAGTTCTCATATCCAAAAGCTACCTAACACTTTTGTTTCAGAGTCAAAGATGAAGTGTTTTTAAAACGTTTTACACAGAAAATGAGAGCAAAGAGAAAAAGAGCAGATGTCAACACCTCCCCCGCTGCGTGGTTCCTGATCTCTGCAGCCGCTATGTGGTCAACTTATCATCTTGCAAAGGAGCAGAGGTGGAAGTCACTGCGGGACTGAATTAACTCTGACTCAGACCACTAAACATTATGACCAGTCAGTCCTCGTAGTAAATATCTGAATGTAAGGCTGTCTTCTGAGGGTTGGAGCATCTTGCTAACAAAAGCCTGTGGGGGAGTACAATCGACCCCCCCCCCCCCCCCCCCCCCCCCCCCGCGTCCAGGAGTTTGTAATCCCGAGGTGAAGTTGTTGAGTCAGCTGCGAGGTGGGAGTGGAAGAGGTTTGATGGATTAAACTCTTATCCTCACTCACCCACTACACGTTTCCCCTGGACACCGCCGCCTGATGAATTACAATTTGGTCTGGAGGAAGGAAGCAGGAGGGAGAGGAAGAAAGAGTTAGAAAAAGAGATTGATGATTCTTCTGTGTTTAGACTGACCTTTTAGAGTATATTCAGCTCTAAAAGTTTATACTCCTATTTTGGTTAAAAAAGGGATAACAAAATAAATGCAGTATCTGGTGTTTTCCTGCAGAGATCGATCTGCTGTATTTCTTCAAAACAAAGTTTCTCATTTATCAGGCGAATGAAAGCTTTTAGATTGGCTGTTCCAAACAGCCGGTGTCTGGTACATCTCTCCAGTAGGCCTCCATACTTTAAACCTCAGCTTTATTTGGAGTATATGAGGCATGAGCACGGAGAGTCGCCATGGATGAAAGAAAACATTTCCACCTGCACAAAGTCAAAATTATCAGAACATCCACAGAAGTCCCACTTTGTTTGACTTAGACGGGATGTGTTAGACGATTTCAAGGAGAGGAAAATAAGAAAGTAAGCAGAGAGCGTACGCTAAGTTGCCCTCTGAAGGATGCATGTGTTTCCTTTAAAGGCTTTGCATGGCAACAGGTATGTGGCTACCGAAATATTACACCTGGATGTGATGTCTGCACAAGTCATCTTCAGGGAAAACAAGCACATAAATCAGTCTAGCAGGAAGAATTCCTTTCAACAGCAAGAGAATCAGTGAGTTCAGAAATCACCAGCGTTCCTGTTGTTAGGACGGGTTGAGGGGACGTTTAGGCCACTTCCTGGTTTTAATAGATTCCTGTCTAGTTCTCGACTATCTTCAGCAGGAAATAATCACTGTTTGTTTTTAACATGAGAATTAACATGAGCGCAGCTGTACAGACATCACAAGAGAACTACAAGATCACGCTGGAATAAAAAAAAAAACATGCATCTGACTAATTGTAGAACAACATTAAGCCTTACCCGAAAGACTGAAATTAAAAAAGTTTGTTTCTCGGCTTTGGAGACTATCTCTCTCTATGAAACCTGACTTCACATGATGGCTTTGTCACATCTACACAAACGAGACCCGCCTGAAACCCACCTGTTTCGATCAGCGACATATTTTCATAACTGGATTTTTTAAATAAAAACTAAGAGGTCCAAACAATGAAAACAGTCCCAGGACTAATAAACTATGTAAACGCGAACGCCTGGATGTTCATCGTATTTGCTGATTTTGGCTCAACTGCATGTTCAGGGAACAGAATAGAGACGTTATATGTTGTTGTCCACTCTCAGGGTTTCCCTCCCTTTTACACCACTCAACACTCACCCTCTCCCTCAGTGGTAAGTCCACCCCTCCTGTGTACACTCTGTTACCTGAACCTGCTATTCCCAGCCCTCAGCCCAGCACTGCATGAAAGACGGGCCTTGTTTAAAAAAGAAAACCAACCTGTGCTTGTGAAAGCTCCCACAAAAAGAGAAGAGGCTCTTTGTAATCCTCAGAGCTCTTTGTGTGTGTTGTCCTTTTTTAGTAAGTGTTTCCTCCAGAACCGGAGCAACTGAGACTCAGGTTTCCTCCGGTGGTCCCTTTGTTTCAGAGGCATAATGAAGAGAGGAAAGGCACAAACACACCGTCTAGGAAAGAATGTAATGAAACCAATTTCCTGATTCAGAGTGTTGTGCCAACTGCTTGATTTCTTCTGCAGTGTTTCCTCCCCTGCTGTTTGTTCCAAGAAGACTTAACATCCCTTAAGCCTCCGACAGACTGCGATCTTAGAAGTTTACAGCAAAGCCACACCATGCAACACGGATCTCATGATGTCAGGGAGGACATGCATGTGCAGTGTGCGAGGAGGTACGTAGGCTGCGAGGCAATCGACATGCAGCATCACTAACGTCCTCAGTGTGCAGATGAGGTTGCCATGGCGTTCAGCACAAAGCAAGCTCTTGCCATAGTCGCGTTCATGTGCATAGACAAAAAAACAAAAACACAAAGAGGAGGAATACAAAAAAAAAAAAAATGTGGACAAGGTCATGGCCAAATGTGGATGTGGAAAGATAAGTCACAGTGCGCAGGCTTGCATACGTGGATCCTAATGTGGTCGCACTGATTAGTGTTGTTTCATGCTGCATTTCTATTGGTTGGTAGGTTATGTAGATCGTAGAAGCATTTACTTTGTGAAATGGTCGTCCTGCTCTGTGAGATCAGTCCTCTGTGATCCTCCTTCAGTGCGATGCTATGAAGTCAACCACAGATATCGCCACGATCGATCGTCTTTCATTTGGCGTAAAATCGTCCAGTCTGTGCCTGGCTTTATGAAAACGGAAAGTCCACGTTAACCATTTATACTCTGAAGGAAAGACCTCTTACATATGGATTTTCACAGAAACAGAAACCTGTGTATTCAGATATTATCATGTACTCTACTATTAAGGGCATTAGTACTGGTTTCTCGTTGCTTTTAATTAGTTTGAATATTTAGGAGCACCTGCATGAATGAGCCATCATGCCAAACTAAGGCATGAAGCATTTTCACAAGATTGGGCGACATGCCTTTTGTTAGATAGGACAGCTTGGGAGAGACATTAAAAAGTGTGACGACATGCACCAAAAAGTTCCACGTCCAGGAGTCCTCCTCCTGGGCTGCATGTATAAACGCAAGCAGCCTAATTTTTCACACATAGCATTTATATAAAGATAAATATTGTCATGATAGCGTTGCATAGCGAACTCTGTTGCCTTATCTGCTACTGTACTTCAGCATCAATTTTTTAACGTCATGTCTTACCTCAGGAGACCACTCAGGACGCCTCTCCTGTCACTCGCTGTGAGGTGCATAATCAGGAGGATTTCAGTCGACATGTTTCCTGAAATTCTCCTGAAATGTTCACAAGTGCTTATATGAAAAACGGCCAATGGCTCTGTACATGACCGCTCTACTCACTTAGCTGAACCCTTCAACACTGCATGTACTCAAACACTTTGACAAAGACTTGGATTGTGCTAAAGGCAGACATGCTTTCACTCTTCTGTGAATAGTTCTGAAGATGTTCAAAGGACATATTTAGAATACCAGACGATGTTTGACGAAGTGTTCAATATATTGAACATGCCTCTGTGCAGTGTGAAACCCACCCTGAACTTTAAGAAAATCAGTCGCTCCAGAAGCAACCTGTGGTAAAAAGAACCAGAACATTTAAAAAGACAATTCTCTTTCAGTTTGTCCTAATCGTTGCAGAAATGCTAGAAACATGCAGATTACATGTGAATGCATCGTTTATCCAGGTAAATAACTTTTTTAAAGTGGCTGCCTGATCAGTGCTGGTACAGCAGACCTGTCAAATTAAGACACTTTGAGCTATAGAAGTAGCAACATTTGTAATCTGGCATATTTGGCATATTGTGTAGTACGTGTTGAGGTGTGTAAGCTACTCTTGTTAGCATTTGTAGCTAACAAGTTTACCATATACAGACATAACTGGGAGATGCATCTTCAATCAAGGAGCACACGTGCACTGATATGTGGCACAACAGGTTATGCAAAGGAAGACGATTTGCATTTGCACTCACAGCTTGTGGAAGTGTGAAAGACAACAACACTTTTACCAAAACATGTACTTTAGTCCCATAATCTGCAGAAAGGAGCCTTTGAGGATTACACATTTAAAACGTCATGTTTTATTGAAGCCATAGGTGAAAACGTTTAGAGAAGCCAGCACTTCAACATGTTTCCTTTATGTCGGATCATATACACTGTTTTGCCCAGGTGGCTTTGTCCCCTTTCAGTCAGTCAACCTTATCTTTCAGCAGTTTTTCGTGCATCATCAGTAGTAGAGATACTTTAATATATTTATTTTTATCTTAAGGTCTATTTGTCACAGCCCTGGCTGTTAAAGCCACCATTCGGCAAAGATGATCACAAACTGCATCATGGGTAAAGTAAAAGGGACCGTAAGCGAGGTTAGCAGGATTTAGTGAATATTGAACATTTTTATATTCCCATGTAGCACAGTAAAAATACTCTTTTATAACAACTACTCTGATGTACTCAAGCTGGCAATGAGAGGCTGAAGACGTTAAAGCATGGCACAGGTTTAGCAGATTTAAACCTTATGGACATGAGGTGAAATATAATATAGGGGGGTTAAACTCTACTCCTACCTCTTTGGAAGGCTCCTCTGCAATCTTGGGAAGACTGCCAAGCCAAGCAAACCTAATTACTCTGAAGTGGGCTTAGTTTGATTGTTTTACAGGAGATGAAAGTTTATTCCCTCTTTGGCTGTGGACTGACCGGTACATGAGAGTACTTTGTTGCTCGAAGTGTTGACAGGTGAAATATGGTGCATTAACAGTTCAGAAAGGTCATTTTTTGGTGATATATTGGTCGTATTGACTGGTTTGCCTGGACGAAAGCCAACACCAGTGAATGCAATGGAAAATGTGTGTGTATGTCTGTGCCCGCAGTGAGAAACTCCAGACACGACACACACCAGCGTAACAATGGAAAACAATATTTTACAACCTAATCAAGCTACTCGTGATGCTTCAGGCCTGTCTGTTCATAAATAGACACATCTGGACTTTGAGTTGACACAGTGTTTGACAGATGTTTGTGTAAGATAAGAGCTGTGGTCACATCACGTGGGAAAGTTTTCAATTGTTTCTATGTGACTTTCAAGGTCAGCAGCCAAATTTCAGCACAACTGTTCTGTATTTTCAAGTCACACATATTCACACAGTGGCCTTCGACATCATACTCAGGGTGGGAATATCTCCGTTAGTTTAGATATAGACAATGGCTTTTGAGAGGTACACTATATTTCAGAGTAAAAGATCACATGTTAAGATACTAGTACTTACAGTCAAGCCAGGAACGCTCACAGCAGCTTGTCCTGTAACATTACTCTTGTTCTCAAATGTTTCATTCAATGTGCAGTTATCACATCAGGTACTTATTGAGGATGATGCATATCGCAGCAGTCGTCCTAATCTACGAGAGCAAGACAGCCTCGGCAGCAGAAGGTTAAAAATGTCATGGTTTGGTTTTGTTTCATTCTGTCCTTAGTGTACTTGTTTCCTCGTGTTGATTGTTTTTCCTTGGGTGCTTTAATGTTTCTTAGTCTTGTGGTTTACTTTAGTCCTTAGTGTGTTTCCCTGTGTCCTTGTGTTCTTCTACGTTGTCTGTAGGCTTGTTTTCCTGTTACTTGTGTTTTCAGTTTCTTAGTTTGGTGTTTAATGTTTCCAAGTCTAGTTTCCAACTCTGTTTCCTGTTTTATTTTGTATATCTGGTTTTGGTTGTGGTGTCAGTGTCAGGTTGTACTTTGTACTTGTCCTCAGTGTTCTTTGTTCCTTGTGTTTCCCGCCTTAGTGATTACCCTGATGTTCCTCACCTGTCTCGTTAGTCTCACCTGTGTCTGATTACCCCTTGTCTATTTAGTCTCTGTGTCTGCCTCAGTTCTTGTCGGTTCATTGTATTGTCATGTCATTGTCAGTGTCTTTCGTGTGTCGTCATCTCTGGTTGTTGCTTATCCCTGCTCCCTGTGTTTTCTCCGTCTTGGTTTTTGGATTTTGGTTTTGCTAAGTAAGTTTTTGTTTTATCTTTTTGTTAAAATAAATTAAGTTATCCTGCACTTGGGTCCACCTCTCCTGTTTCCTACCTGGATTGTGACAAAAAAGATGGCATGTCGCACCTGCGTTCACAGAAGGGAAGTTTCTGCAGACTTCTCTCTCCCTGTCTCTCATGCGTTCGTCATGGAGAATAAGTAGGCTACAAGGGAGGTTGGGAAATGTATTTCGCTGGCTGTAATTAAACCTGTCTGGGTGGGAAACACTGGGAGAGGGTGGAGACGTTTATTCTCTGGGATTGGTGCATGACCAATACGATCTCTGTGCACGTGATGAGACGGCTGCAGGATGCTCTTCACCAACACTTAGCATTAATATAAAGACAAATACTCTCAGTGTAGTGTCGTACAGCAGACGTTTGTTGTGTATGCAGACAATGAACAAACATTTCATGTAAATGCTTGTCTGGTTTTCTTTTTTTTGCTCTTCAACTTCACTTGTTCTATTCTATTTTTGGAGATTGGCAGCTGCAGCTTTCATCCCTTACCATCAATGCCGATCATAAGCAGATGTGAGCAGACGACAGACAAACAAATGAAGCTTGAATCAATAGCTGTAGGTAAGTTATTGAGATGCAGCAGAATCACAACCTGAGGTCAACTGCTGTCTACCTCAGCTGTCTACCAGCCGTCAGTCATCATCCCCTGCGTCGAGGTTTAGGTGTGAACAAGCACATCAGGAGGATTTCAGCTCGTCTTGGGACACCAGTAAATAATAATGGTTGTAAAGTTGTTCAGGGCCAAGTGGGTGTTGTTAGTTACTATAATGAGCTCTAATTCCCCCCCGTGGAAAAAGGCCAATTTAGGTCAGTCAGATGCTTATCAATCTACAAAGACAGGAAGGAAGTTTCTCGAATTATCACCGTTTTGTAAGATCTACTCGACAGCAAGCCCGACGTTTTTTAAATATGTTTTACACAGAGTTCGGTCAAACTCATGTGTTTGTTTGAACTCTGGCAATGCCCTCTCTTTAGGGGACATTACTCCATCTTAAATAAGCCGTGGAAGCTCTGTGCGTGCTGGGTGTGGTCACTTACGGCTGTGCAGGATGTTCAGACATAAACAAGTGAGTGACTGAAGCCGGACTGGATGAAGGTTGGACAGACGGACACACAAGCAAACAAACGGGATTATCTCATCTCCTTATGGGCTCCTTATGTAGAAATTATTTTCCAACACAATGTTCTCCTCCATACAGCCTTCAGTCTTTCATCAAGTCAATCATCTCTCTCGTGTTCATCACTTAGGCTCATGTCTGCTTGTTTATCTCCCTTCCCATAAATGAGTTAAATTCTGCCCTCTTAATGTCTTTTCCATGTAATGGCTCTCATCCTCCTCGGGATTTATTGCACGCTAATGACCGTTTAATTCGTAGTTTTTAGCTGCAGGGACAAATTGGCACTGTAATTAAGACACTGTACATAGCTCATTTATGAGGGTTCAGACGTTCTGCTAATATGCAATTGCCTTAAAAAAGGGGTAGTTAACCTCAATCCCTAATCAGCGCAGCATGTGGCAAAGGATGGCGTACTTGAAGGCGTTTTCGTTTTTTGTTGTTGCAAGGGGATTAGCAACACTTGTTTGAATGCATGTCATGTAAATAGATTGGTGAAGGGGAGAAATCTGAAATGAGGTGTTACGTCTGGAGGACCTGCTTGCTCTCCTGTTATAGATGAAGCATGATGAATCATTTCAGCACAAGCTTTTAAACAATTAGCTGGGGGAGGATATGCATAGCACCCGCTGTTTATTTCACAGCTAATCTTCTGTGTGCGCTCTTCTGCCCTTGATGCAGAAATGTACAGGTTTTACTGTAGATTCTGGTTTGATGTGTAATTACTGTGCTCCCAGAGATCTCTTCCTTCCCTTATAAAAACAGACTGAGAGAGCGCTCTATGGACGCTGCTCTAGAAGACGCTGTTGCACTCAGCCTAATGATTAAGGCTGTCTGCATACATCTTCCAGTTTCCACCAACAAAGAATTTCCTGCTCATGGTTGCATTTTTTTTTTGTGGCTGTTTTACTCATTTTATACTAAACATGTTGTGAAGTTGAGGATGTAGTACATTTCGAATCGTAGTATGCCATTTTGTTAATGCAAGATGTAAACTCCTTGTGCATGGCGTGAGTTCTCTCAGGTACTCCGGCTTCCTCCCACAGTCCAAACACATGCTGGTTAGGCTACGTCGCGACTCTAAAGTTGTCCGTAGGTGTAGATGTGAGTGTGACTGGTTGTCTGTCTCCACGTGTCAGCCCTGTGATCAACTGGTGAGCAGCTGGGATTGGCTCCAGCCCCCCCGGTGACCATGAACAGGAAATGCGGTAAAGATAATGGACTGATGGATGGAAGATGTATGCTCGATTAGCCAGATTTTATAAGTATGATAGAGATTAATCAACTTCAACATAGCAAGCTTGGTTTCAGTCGCCATGGCAATGGATCTCAACTGGTCTAGTCTCTAACCCCCCCCCCCCCCCCCCCCCTTCTTTTGACCATGTGATTTTTAATCATTTCTGTGAGACTAACGCTCTCTGCTGACTCCACTTCCCCTCCTAACTTATCAAACTTCGCATGGAGTACGTGACCTTTTACTGGTGGCCCGGACTCTTCCTCTTCTCTCCACACACTGAGACACGCACACAAAGTTGCAGGAGAGCCGGGGAGACAGTCATTACTGGCTGGACTGATATAGCCAGTGCTGATGTTATCTGCCTAATGAATATCCCTCACACAGGCAGTCTAATCCACCGACTTCAGTGTTTCCACCATCAGGTAGGGGAGGGAGCATTAGAAAGGTCACAGAGGAGGTGTGTTGCCTTTGAAGTTCTTCCACTTTGTAATAAAAAAAATCTTTAAACAGTGACAGAGACTTTTTTGTAACCATTGATTGCTTTAATAAAAAAAAAAAGTGGATCAAAAAAGAGACCATAGCGTCAATCATTAGAGTGCCACCCCCTTTGTGAAGCCTCAAATTTGGCATTTTGACAACTGCCATTTTATTTTTGGAACCAGAAGTGATCATATTTGAAGTAAACTGCATTGTAGCCTCTGTATTCTAGTTGAGTTATCCTATCCTGTATCCTAGCTATCCAAGACATCATTGTTGGGACTTGTAAAAGGTAGCTATGCCCAAAAGCACGCCCTGCTTCAACCTGGAACTTACTCAAAATGCGACAATGATTTACAACATTTCTATCATGTTGTTTTGAAGAAGACATTAAAGTAGTGATTGACACTATAGATGCTTTAGGAAGTTTCTACTAAAGTTATAAAATAAGAGAGAAACAGTGGAGTTGTCCCCTGCTGGCTATTGGATGCAAAACAGTTGGCTAGCAAAGCGCTGTCGACGCTACTAGTCAGATTTGTGCAAAGTCCTGTAATATTACTGTACTGTGGTTGAGTCCATCGCCTCTCAACGGGAAGGCTGGGGGTTCAGTCCTGGGAGAAACGTAACTCCAAGTTGCTCCCCCTGCTTCTGTGGTGTATGAATGGGATTTGTTACATCTAATGGTCACTTTACCGCCGCTGCTGGTGTGACCTGCGCAGTAAAAGAACTTTGAGTAGTCAACGCTAAACAAGCTCAAGTCCATGAACCATTTAGCGTTTACCTTGTCAGTCAACATGGTTGTTTAGCTTCTCACAACGTCGTTGCTGCCGTCTCCATCATCTGTATGTCAACACATGCACTTTGTCTAAGAAGGGGGAGGCATAACAGCGCTGTGCTTGACAACAATGCAGTTGCACACAGAGACCTTTAGTGGGCACCAAAGAACACCAAACCAAACACATTTTGGTAGCAGCAGAAATAAATGGATGCAAGTTGAAGTATACCTGAAGGAAACCGATATCCCTGCACAAACAATACAACAAAATCTTGACGAAAAAGACCCACCACTTCGCATGATGGATGCTTCTTTGTGGTGTCTACATATACATGAAGTTTGCTTACATTCCTCACTCCTCCCAGGTTTCATCAGGCTCATTTAAAACACATTAGGCTGTTAAGAGTGCAGTCAGGGCCCGGCGATGAGAGAGACGTCTGCCTGTTTAATGCTGTGCAGGGACCGTTTGGTCACCACACTCTCTCATCCCGGCCCACAGGAAACCCTCTCCAGTCTGATAAGGAACAGAACACACAGCCTGAGGAGCCAAGCCCCTGCTGACGACTCCCCAGCTAGCTGCTGCTCTAATACTCACAGTATTTATAATGCAAGGGTAACAACGCGGCCCAATGTGCCGTCCTTCACTTTCCTCTCTTCTACACTTTAAACCACTGAACACAGCGTCATGCAGCTGTTTAGGTTTCAAGCCTTTTATATAATCAACAGCTAATGAATACATGTTCTCCATTTTGCATTAAATCGACAGCATAACCAGGATACTCGCTAATGGGTGAACGAATAGGGATTAACTCGTACAAATCTCAAGGTAGATGGCGCATGCAAGTCAGTCAGAGCTCTAACCCTGAATCGTCAAATGAAATGTGCTTGTTAAGTCTTTGTCATCCTGTGTTCAGTGTGACTGCTAGCTCTGCAGACAGACGGGGTGCTTTGTGCCTCGGCATGGACTTTAATAAGACTTCCTATATTGTAAGGGTCTATAGTGCTCACTCTATAAATAGAGCAGGTTATTTGACGCAGACAGCCTGCACACAGACTTCCACAGAGATTCGGGCTCACACAGATTCGCCGGATTGCTTTTGAATGAGGTCGGATTTACCTTGATTGGCAGCTTTCTGCAATCTTCTGTGGTGGGAGACGTAATCGGCTAGTTCCTGACGTGATGTTGACTGACTGCAAGACAGAAACTCAGCATCAAGCATGTCTCTGTCCAGGACATTGTGTGTGTGTGTGTGTGTGTGTGTGTGTGTGTGTGTGTGTGTGTGTGTGTGTGTGTGTGTGTCAAAGCTAAGTCCATTCTATTGAGCTCCATCCATCATTTTGTTGAGGAGCCAAAGCGCCAATATCCCTCTCCGCTCTTCCAGTACATTCATGGTCCATTTAATAGGGCCTGCGAGTACTTTAGAGATTGATATAGTTCACATCCATATAATATACAGCATAGTGTATATTCCAGCCCTCTGTCTGAGCTAAAGCAGTGCAGCCAAAGAGGCAACTATTCATCATATGTCACATATCTGGCCGACTGATCTGAAATCAGTGTGATCTCTCGGCATGATGTGAGAGAGACCAACTCACTGATTCCAACATTAAAGAGGACATACTCTTGAAACAGTCCCCCTGAGGTCTAAAAAAACCCCAAACAAACATCTGTGCTGTGCTGATCAAAATATAACATGAATCAAGCAGCAGAGGAGTTTTGTGACCCTGTAGAAACCAGCTCTCTCAGAACGCTCCGTTTTGGTGTGTGTGTCTCTTTAAATGCAATAAGCCACGCCCCCTGAGTTTTTCCGTTTGACATCACTTCTCTGTAGAGAGAATAAAAATGGCAGACCTGCGCAAAAGTTTAGCTCTAGGCTAGGCGAGGGGTGGAGATACCAGGGGGAGGGGAGGGGATATATATATTTTTGACCTCTTTAATCCCACTGTGACATCACAAATGTGAAACAGAGCATTTTTCTCGGTGTTGTTGTAAGACTTGTGCAGACCACAAACAGAGAGACTGTATAGGTTTATTTTACACCCTGTGGGTCGGTAGACACTCAGGTTACCCGAATATATGAAACACTGTCAAAGTGGATTTTTCACAATATGTCCCCTTTAGTATTCTACGTCTACATGGTCTCATTTGTGGGATATCATTGCATACTTTTATATACAGTATCTTATATGGTGCTTCTGACAACTTGGAAATAAAGATTTTTCTTGCTGCAGCTCTGCGTAGGCAGAGGAAGGGTCACTGGGTACACAGCATGCACTCACTGAGCAGGGATTTACTGATGAGGGCGAACTCATACAGTGTTTGTTGCACTGTATTTTTGTATGCATTTGTATCTCGTTGTCAAACTCTGTGCTTATGTATTGATTTCTTCTCTATGTGTCCTGTATCCAGCTCATGAAATGGACTCTGTTCCATATGTTTGTTTATTGCAGGGGTGCTGCAGGTCGGCGGGATCCGTATCTACACATCTGGGGAGATGGAGGCAGTAAACGGGACGGATGTTCGTCTGAAGTGCACATTTGATACTTCTTCGCCAATAAACCACAATGCTATCGTCGTCTCGTGGACCTTCAGACCTCTTAAACCAGGCCGAGAAGAGTCGGTGAGTGTGTGTGTGTGTGTGTGTGTGCGTGCGTGTGTGTGTGTGCGTGTGTGTGTGTCTGTGTGTGCGTGCTTTTGCAAGAAAAGTGAGATCAAACCTCCAACTTTCCTCATTGTGTCAGGGAGCATCCACCCCCTCAGCCAACTAAGAGAGGAGTCGGTGAGTCATCAGGCTCCCTATTGAGCGCCCAAGACAGCCTGTGTGTTTGCCTCTCTCTCTGTGTGTGTGTGTGTGTGTGTTTGCATATTGAGAAGAGAGAAGAAAAGGAGCAGCAGGTCTGGGTTTCTGTCTCTGTGTGAATACGTTACCTTCCTTCCCAAGGTTTATTATGCTTCAGCATTCTACCTGTGACAATCCAAACAATTACGAGCCGTTACTGCTCACACTTAATCTACATAATCTATCTTTCATTGAAGGTGTTCCACTACCAACAGAAAGCATATCCCCCTCTGGAAGGAATTTTTAGGAAGCGTGTGGTTTGGGCCGGTGACATCTCGGGCCGAGACGCCTCCATCATTATTCAGCAGGTCAAGTTCACCTACAATGGCACTTACATCTGCCAGGTGAAGAATCCACCAGATGTTCATGGAGCGGTCGGAGAGATTCGACTCCGTGTGGTCACCACAGGTCAGCACTTCTACGCTCAGACAGAATATCTTTGTGTCTAAAATGTAGTCTTGTGTCACCTGTGTCTCAGAGAAGGGAAAGTACATTTTAAGAGGACGTAATTAACTGGATCAAAATGAAGCAACAGCTGGACTCGCATTTTTTTGAAAGGAGTACTGCGTGAAATGGAGTAATGAGTTTAAGTTAAATGATGGCAAATGTCTATTTCTTTAAAAAAAATTGATGACACTTCCAAGTGAGTATAATACTATACTGTAAGAATCAACATTAAGTATTGGCTCCGTGAGGCAAAACATGATACTGGTTTTATGTGCGGTGATTCTGCATAAAGCCCAACGCAGTCCACCAACCCCCTCAAGACCATTTTAGACTAATGCAGTGAGGCTCACCAAAGCTTTTATCCTCCGACTATCATACGTATTCTTTCTAAAAATAATTGAGCCCATCTGAAAAGTGTCTGAGACATTTCACTGAAAACAAAAATGTCGTCCTGTGCATGATGAAAGATGAAAGGTTAACCGGAGTCATCGACATCCGTTGACGTCTGTGGACTCTTTTGCCTCCTTAGAGCCGCACATGTCTAAAATGAAAATATGCTGTTGATACAACAACACAGCACTCAGTCTGCATCTCTGTGTTTCCCCCCCCACAGCCTCTTTCTCTGAACTTCTCCTTCTGGCACTGGCCATCGGAGGTGGCATCGCAGCTGTGGTCATCCTCCTCATCATCATTTTGTCCTGCAGGAGGTGCAACAAGAGGAGCCAGAGAGAGCTGGAAGGCAACGAGGAAGCTCCGCGAAAAAAAGAAAGAAAAGACCCCACAGCGTGGTAAGACCGAGAAAAAGACACAGGGAGGCAGAGGAAGATGGGAGATAGAGAGAGGAACAGAAGAATTACACACTTCCTCTCACGCTTTCCTTCTAACTCTGGGGTCCGGTTGGTGGTTCTTCTTGAGTCCTGGGGCTTTCTGGATGCTTCACTTCCACCTTCTTCTCCAACCACAGTCTTTGGATCCCAAGTCTGGACCAGTTGATTGGCAGCTGTCATTAAGCAGAGATAAATTCAGATTGTGCCTTTTGTGTAGAAAGCTGTGGATATGAAGCTTTAGCCAGACTGCAGCGTATCGCTCACATCACCAAGCGCCTTTCATTTCTGCAGAAAAACAACTTTTTTTTCAAATCAGTTTATCTTTTCCTGTTCAGTTAAATGGGCTTCCAATCACATTTCCTGTTTAGAGTAAATCTGTAGAAGATGTAGAGGTTGGACAATGGTGTATTTCTGCTGTATACTTCCCTACTAACACATGTCCCAGCATAGCCAAATGTTGGATATATTTTTTTAACAAACGATAGAAACTCTGGAACAATGAATGGGCAGTTTCCGAGCTCCTACTGAAACATTGGTGTAATCAACAGATGATGGAGAAACCCAATTCAAAGTTTTTATCATCTTACATTTCATTGATGATGTATCCACCTCTAATGTGTTTTTGTCTGAAAGAAGACTCTCGTGTACAATTCTGTTGGTTTCACTACTGAAGTATTGCCGTATTTTTTTGATAGATTCTTTGGTGTTATTGGTCCCATGTTGAGAAATAATCAAGGTGCTATCAAACAACCAAACCTGATGCCGAGCACTTGTTGGAAACAGACATTTCATTAAGTACAAAAAAACTGAACCAGCACTTAATTGAATTGAGCAGCAAATCAGTAGCATCTCAGATGCTTGAGTGTCTGTTTTAAACAATGGATTTGTTTTGTCTGTACAACTTTCTCTTTTCTCTTTTTTTTTTCTGGCTTGTGGGACATCTTTGCTTCTCTCTCGGGTTTTCAGATCTCTCTGCAGCAGGCGCTGTAACTGGTTACTTTCAGGACTGTTGCGATAAATCCCTGCACCAAACTTTAAAGCCTCACAAGAACAAAGATCACAGTACTGCATTTGTCTTCATTGATTAGATTTGTTTGAGAGCGATTGCAAAAAAGCAGACAAAGGAGGCAAACATTTGAACCCGATAATATGGAGATATGTAAACAGAAATATCGATCCAACCCTCGCTCTTTATTTGGACCATTTAACCCTTTGTGACGCTAACCTTGTGTCCCTGTTACTGTGTTTGTGTTGTCTGCCCTGTCCCCATTGTCTGTGACTTATGCACATGCATGGCCATGAATAATTCATGAATGAGCCATGCATGAATTCATTACCTGGTGTGTGTGTGTGTGTGTGCTACATTGCTCTTACTGTGTCTGCCGCATGTCTCCCTGTCCCCTCTGTGTGTGTGTGTGTGTGTGTCTCAGCCACCCATCAAGGGCCGTACATCTTTACATGTCAGAGACGTCCATAGAGATTGACAGTTCAGACGGGATGATCTCAGATGCCAGCACCGGGGACTCCAGCTCCTCCTCAGAGGAGGAACCGAGTTCAGACGAAGAGGATGACGATGATTCTGACTGAGGAGGTGGGAACAGACCGAGAGACAGAAAACAGAGATGTGATACCAGTCATGACGCTCACTGGAATAATGCCCAGATGGCCCGCTTGAATTCCACAGATCTGTGTGGAGGTGAAAAGAGCCACGCTGCTGTGCCGAAAAACAAGCACATTGTAAAAGAATGGCAGAAAAACGAAGTCATGTTTGGTAAATCTCCGAACAGGAGCAAAGATGAGAGCAACTCTTTGGATGAAGGATTTGAAAAGGATCAAAAGGGTAGATTCTTTACTTCAAAATGAGCCAGAGGATGAAAGAAATGTTGGATTAAATCTGCATGGCTTCCGATCTTGGATCATTGCAGCTGAATTGGCTTTTCGCACAAATTTGTATTTATAATAACTTTTGTTTGTAGCGTGGATCTTGTAAGGCGTGAAAAGTCGATATACAATCAGCTGAAACATTCAACTGAAAGAAGAAGAAATGAGTAGAGTATGCCACTGCGTACATTCACTACAGAAGTATAAATCAGGCTTTACTGTTGGATTATCCGTCCTATCACGGCTTCACATTCGAGAGTAATTTGGGGTTCTATAGGTCTTGCATTTCAGTCAGTTATGCACGACATCATAATCATTGCATGCATCGAAGCGTTCATGTAAAGTGGTTTCATCCTGTTTCCACAGACTGAGGGCTAATGTCACATCAGATTACACGGATCAATAAGAGCACATGTGACATTGGTGTCTTTCAGTCTGACGGCCAAATACATGATCATTCTGCAGGCAGCCACATCCCCGCACACGTCCAGTGTGCAGCGAGCGAGCGAGCATGCAGTCAGATCTGAAAACCCTTTGATTTGCAAAATGTCCTCGAGAGCCTTTTCTCTCTCTCTCTCTCTCTCTCTCTCTCTCTCCCTCTCTTTCTCCACGTGCCTGTGAATGCAGCGAATCTACTAACAAGTGGTTTGTAAAACCTGTCTTCCTTCCTTTTATGTGACAGATTTTTGTACCTGTGATGTAATACTGAGCAATACGATAATAGCTTTGTTCCTATTTGTTGTTGTTTTAGATAATGCCAGAAGTATTTTACCATGTTGTTTAAAAACGTCCCAGTATGTGTTTGTTATAGAGCTTTTATAAAGAGAAAGATTTTCTAATAAAAATGTGTTTTAAATCTCAGACACGTGGTCTTACATAATTTAATCGCACACAGGTGATGTGATCAGACACTAGTTGACCCATGAAACAAATAATTACACAAAACTTGGCAAGATTTGACCCCATCCATTATGTAAGAGATAAAGCTCCGTTATCATTTATTATGCATCATTATCTTTAATGCACAACCTCCAGTGGTGTGTTTACAGCGTGTCTGCAGAGCTCCTTGTTTACCTGTTAGCATGACTGCAGTGCATCACTGTTTAATTTGTAACAAGTCAAATGTGCAAATACCCGTCTTTGTGACTGCACAATGGGCTTGCCTGATGGGATTGTTCATGACTGTGAATATGTTACTGTGTGTGTGTGTGTGTGTGTGTATTGATCAAAGTCCCTGTGGGTGTAGCTTCAGCTGCTGACTGACAGACCTAAATTGTGTGTTTGAGCGTGCGGTTTGGTTCAGAGAAGAGTTTACTCTCGCTAAAAAAGGAGTGAAGGGAGGACGGGAGGCGGGGCCTGTTTATTCAAGCTCAAAGATTAACAACAGCGGAGCCTCAATTTCATTCTGTTTAAATCCCCAGAGATGATTTTAATTACGCTCGCACAGCTTAGACGTGGCCCCAGAATAATACAACAAATTCAACAATGTGATTTGAGTGTGGAGATAACATGATCAGGGCTCGTTTGAGGCTTGCTGGGTTAATTTAAATGTTCAATGTTAGTTATGTAACATAAATTATCATTTTGTGGACTTAGTGTGATCAAACATCCCCCCCCCCCAAAGGGACGCCATCCTGAATAGACCAGAATGCAATGCAACACACTGAGCACTTTCTATTTTGAGTGAAGGACATGGCTGTTTTCTTGACTGTTACTATGCCATCATCGCTGGCATCTCTCCCTGCATCCAAACAAACAGAACCACATCTGCATGCAGCAAGTTTACGCCTGTTCTCCGGCGGGAGCCAAAAGGGGAATTTAGGAAAGAATGCTGAAGGAGAGGAAAAGAAAAAAAAGCAAATAAATCAAACATTTATTGCTACTGAGAAACCAGCTTTTGCACACAAAGCAGACACCACAGATGTTCCCTCATACCTCTGACTCTTCATGAACAAGTACTGTTCATGAAGAATTGTCCACCAAAGTCCAGACAGATGTTTTGATCTTTATTTAACTGTTTGTGCAGATCAGGTGAATCCAAGTCATGAGTCTGTATGACTCATGTTATCAGTCATTCACTCTTCATCCATTTTCTTTACCACTTTTCACGTTGGAGGTTGCGGGGGCTGGAGCCGATCCCGGCTGTCAATGGGCATGTGGCCGAGCTACGCCCTGGACTGTTGGCCAGTCAGTCACAACCAGCCACACTCACATTACGGCTCATTTTAGAGTCACCCATTAACCTAACCAGTTTGTGTTTGGACTGTGGGAGGAAGCCGGAGAGAAGCCACGGGGGACGGGGATTCAAACCAGGAACCTCCATTCACTCACACAATATGTTAATCATGCAGATTATTTTCATGAAGCCTGGATTTAAGTGTCTGTCAAAAAAAGAGAAAGGATTGGTTTCTGTCTTGCATCAGCTCTCTCTCTTTTTCCATCTGCATTCCACACCTTAGGATGGGCTGTACCTGCCGCAGATATGTGGTGACACTAAATTGCTTCACACACACTTACTCAGGCTTACACACACACACACACACACACACACACACACACACACACACACACACAACAAAAAAGAGAGGCTTGGCGTGACAGGTTGCTGTAAGAAAAAAACCCAATCACATCATTGGTATGTAGCGAAAGAAGGGAACGTCACACCGTGACTTATAGTGATGGCTGTAGTTCTCTACTTGTCCCCACACACACACACGCGCACACACGCACGCACGCACGCACGCACGCACGCACGCACGCACGCACGCACACGCACGCACGCACACAGAGCAACAAATACACACTCACAGTTACTCAGCTCACCCGAAAGACTGAGAGTCAGCTCTATTTGTCTGAGTGTTTAGTTCAGAGTTGGGCCTTTAATGATTCAGGTTGTCCGACTGATTTGTTGCAGCCCTGAGAAAACTTTCTCTCCGTATTGAATCTTTAACGTACATCGACTTTTTTTTTAATAATGTATCAGGTAACTTTTCACAGGTATTCAGTGCCCGAAAATGCATTTCAATGGATGAAAAGACCGAAAGACTCTCACGTTTTTGGCCGGTGGATAATGGTTACAACCATTTAAATCACCTTTATTAGTCCCCTCTCGCGTTGACAACCGCAGAACAGGCCTCTTGTTGAGTCAAGTCGCCGGGAAAAGTGGAAAGTTGGGGGAGATTTCAGACTGAAACTGAGATCACACTACTGTAGTTAGACAGAGAGCTCCTGTATTCACACGCACAATACACAACCCAGTGTCCTGGTGTGTGTGTATGTGTGTGTGTGTGTGTGTGTGTGTGTGAGAGAGAGTACCCAGGTAGGAGGCACAGGACTGACTCCTCCAGTAGAAGATAAGCAGACAAGCTATCAAACTGTTATATAGTTATTAGCACAATGCAATGAAAAGTTGTGATGCTCCCACGTAAGGCGAGTCCTGTAACTCGGCATCTATTTAAACCAAACAAAGCAATACCCCTCCTCCAGTGTGGGAACTGTTACATAATGGTGGTGAAACATACAATACATACGCTGTACTTCTGGGAGGATGCAGGGACACACGAGCGAGCAGCTCTCAGTGAAACTCGACGTCTTTATGAAGGAAAGCATCCACAGAGAACTGCGATGATTTTATCTTTTGCTGAAGTAAGCTGAGACGATTAAAACCTCTATTAAGAGACGGATGTCTGTACATGACTGTGCCTGCTTTGAAGAATGTGCTGGATATCTGTCAAAAGTAAGTTTTGCAAGTGAGTATGGTGAACGCTTAACTCAGAAAGTATACGTAGGATAAATGGACTTAATTTTGCATGCCGCTTTTGCACCGGAGATCACAACCTACACATTCACACGCTGAGGGTCAGAAGTGACTTATCACATTCATGCACCACCGACAAAGCAAAGAGAGCATATTGGGGTTGAGTGTCTCGCCCATGGACCCATCGGACATGTGGCTGCAGGAGCTAGGGATCGAACCCTCGACCTTCCCGAGTCTCTTCCAGAGAGACGCACGTGAGCACGCACACGAGCACGTCTGTAGAACATTCACTGACATTTCTGTAACTTTGAGTTCACGTTAACTGCTTTCATATTTAATGCATGAACTCCAGCTCCGACCATCCTGACGTCTGTATGAAGTAACATCCTGTGAAACCAAGCGATACAAGAACAGCTTTGTCACAGCAGCCGGCAGTGAGATGAACAAAAAACAGCACATTTTAGTATTTATTGATTATTTATTGATGCCTGCACATTTTATCTTGTTCCTAATAAAGGTTATTCCCTTTGCATTGAGCTCTGTTGTCATTTTATCATGTTTTGTCCTGTTGCTTGTATCAAAAAGGAGGCCGACTCTCAAACCTACCTAAAGACTAAAAATAAAGATTCCTTTCCTTTTCCCTCAAACTCAACAACTGTACGTTAAATCATTTAACGCTTTACAATCCCCCTTTTCATGGAAGAAAACGGGATTATTTGCTGTTATTTGTAACAACTCCAAATGACGCCTTGTTTTTGTAACGCACTGATTGTGATGATTACATATCTGGTGTTTTCTGTCGAGAGAGGCCCTGAGTGATAAAGGATGCTGCTCTTATTCGACATCCTCTGAAGTGTCATAAAAATGAAATGAGGTTACGCAACATGGATCCAGCAGGTCTGTTGTCACGGTGGAGGAAACGCTCCTGGCAGAGCAGATGGATGGGACTGACGATCCAGGCCCAATAAAGACATAAATACACTTCAGAAGGACTCTGGATCAACATGAAGGGGAGAGATAAAACATAACGCCGGAGCGAGGCTAGAAAAACAAATACCTTCTCTCATTAGAGACAATTACAACAGTCGAGACGGGAGATTGGGGACAGGGATAGTGGAGTAATGTGACTCGAAATAGAAGAGGAGTCCCACAAGAGCGTCCCTGCTTTTAAACAGAGGCTGGCTGGGGAGATAAGGGACGAGCTGGGCCTCGGGCCTCCAGGGTCATATGAGGGGACGGGGATGTGCAAAGAGAATACAATCTTAGCTTAAAGGCTACTTAAGAGATGTGTGGGCATGAGTCTATATGCTTATGATAAAAATCATTTACTTGTATGACTCACATTATCTTCAGCAGAAGATTCTAAAGGCAGGTTTTTCATGGACTGCACAGCAAGAGAGAAACTGGGAAAATATCATGAATAGGGCTTACTGTAACGTGCAAAGATATGAGGACGCCATTTGACCCTTTATGGCGTAGCGGATACCTCAGCGTGATAACGAGAAGGACGCCTGTCTCTGTGCATCGAGCTCAAACTCGCTGTGTCATCTGAGAATTTAATAATGAAGCTCTCTGGGTGGATTGCATTCACGTACATTCTTTCACATTGCACATTTATGCACATTTGATGCAATCATAAAATATTTAGTAACGGCAACTGGAGGAAATGTTATATGCATCTATGTTATCGCAACCGGCTCACCTTACCAGGTACTCTTCCCTGAACCATCTCTCCAAACAGGACGTGTTCAGTGGCTTATGCAGCCCTGATATTTTTAAAGTTTGTGCTCATGTGCCTCCTCGTTCCTCTCTTCCCAGGGTAAGTTCAGTCAGGATCACTTGTTTGGCACCTTTAGATTAGAGGACTACGACGGGGTCTGAGTTTGGTGAGGGTTATCTCCTCGGGGAATTTGAGCAGCTTCTAAAGGTCAGCCCACATCTCCTGCCGTTCCCAGGACCCCTTTAGTCCTTAACTCTGCTGTTGTTGGACTTTCCCCTGACCTCTGAGAGTGGATAAAACTAGGACAATTAGTAAGTCGTGTTGGCCTTTTTTCGGGCCTGCTCCAATGTTTCAGAATCTGGTCAGGACGCCATCTTAATTTCCCATCCGTTAATATTGATCCCATCCATCTCTATAGGTCATCCTACAATCACACACATGTTCTGTGATCTTGATCTTGTCTGTGGTCGGCCTGTGCTGTTCACCGCTCATTGTCTTTGCTCTTCATCATCTGCATCTGACTGTCTGTCAGTTTGCCAGTCTGATAACATGACATAAAAGTATTCTGCATGATCAATAAATGTACATACATTTAGTAATCCATGTTACTTTGATTCTCTGTATGTCAGCCTTTTAGGTATTGTTTGTCTTCTATGGATTTTGTAGTTGTGTATTTAGTTCTGTGTAAAAGGGTTTTTCTTTTGCATTTTTCAAAATGTGAATTTGCCTCGAGCTTTGAAGTGTTTTGCACTTTGTAAGTTTGTCTGGCACTTTCAAGCCACCATACATTTGTTAAGGACTCGGGTGTTGTAAAAATAAAGATTAATTGATGTTTTGGTTGTAAATAAAAAACCGAATCCAGACTCAGTGAAATTGGTTTTAAAATTGTCATCCACTAGGTGTGACCTGTGGTGTGTTGTTGTTTTTTTTTTCAGATAAAACTCGCAGGTGACTCAGCTGTTAGATATGTGAGAGAGGTGCATATCTTCAGTTTGATCTTTTACTTTGTAATTGTTTAATTCTTTCCTCTGGGTGTTTCACTTCCAGCCTTAATTCAGCCATAACGTTAAAAAAGTCTCTTATTGTTAAACTCCCAGTGTTCCCAGCAGCTCCACTTCCTGATACACCTGTTTGTCAGGTAGTATCTGTACCCACAGTCCGCAGCTGCGACGGAGAAACTGAGTCATGAAAAAACAGACTATGGACGGAATCGTACCAGGGCTCTGACGCAACTTGGACCCTTTTTGTTTTGTCGAGGTTTGAGTGAAGCCGTTTTCTCGTCTTTGAAAATGCGTCGACGGTGCCAAAGGATCCCGGCTGTGGAGGTGCTTTGGCTGCTGTGTTCGGTCGTCTTTTTAGGTGAGTAAACGGGGCCCAGCTGCTGTTTGAACAGAGAGGAGCCTGGTCCTGTCAGCCTGCTGCTTGTTGTAGTCCCGGTAAAGAAGCCGGGGCTCGTTTATTGTATCATTAATCGTCGAAATGCGACGCGTCCAAACATTTTCCTGTCGAGTGAACTGACGCGTCTTTAAACTGTGCGCATGTAAACACCCCAGGTGACAGAAACACGAGCTGTGGTCACACTGCCACCTTTTTATTTTCAGCCTGAAAGTGTCTCTCTGCTAGTGGAACACGGAAAACACTTCGTGTTTCAGCTACAGTGAACAGGAGGAAGAAAATACTGATAATGGGAACACAAACAAAGTACGGAAGTTAAAGTGAACTCAGCCTCAGGTGTGTTTTCACTCAGTGCAGATTAACTTGATGTGTGTGTACAGGCCTCACAGGGGCCTCTAACGGTGACAGTCTTGAAGGGTTTGTGACTCCTGGTTTAAGTGCATGTGTATAGAAGTGTGTTTCTCTGATCTGTGGCCAGATGTTTGGTTTCTCTCTTCAAGTCTTTGACCTGTTATTGAGGGGAGGGAAACGAGAGATGCATGCTGGAATGACTGCTGTGTTTTTAATCTGGTCTCTGGGGCAGAACACAGGCAGCATGGGAATGTTGGAGCACATTAGTATCATTATGGTTTTCCTTACACTATTTTAAGTTTGAGCACAGTGGCCTTAAAAAAGTTTTTTTTTTTTTTTTATTTCACCCAGGGCCAGAAGAGTTTAGAGAGAGATCCATGAAGATATTAAATAGTCTTTCATCAGACTTTTATCCAGACATCTTGTTGGGAAATAAGAGATACGACCGATGTTGAGCTGCCAATTTCGCTCCCGCCACTAATTTCCACATTGACGCTATCATGTCTTCAAGTTCAAGAAGGGATCGTCTTTCGGGGGTCCTCTGTGTGATCCCTGCTTTTATGTACAGATAGCTTTGTTCATGTTGTCGACTTGCTCGCCCCAAGGTCTTTCCAGATGAATCGGCCTGATCGCAGGATATCTCCGTCACTCCTTTGTGCGTCCTTATCCTGATTTTCGGGGTCTTAGATTATGTACCAACTGGGTGTTTTTTTTCTCTCCTCTTAGCTTCATCCTTTGTAAAAGAAATCACGTGATTGAAATGACCGTTGGCTCAGAGGAGGAAAGATGGAGCGACATGTTTCTACATAAACTTGATAAACACACTGACCTGTTTGTATATGAGGCCTCAGCGTTAAAGAGTGTGTGGATGAGGGTGACTGAGCGTCGTGCTGCTGTGTCTGATCATTATCACATGGAGTGATGCTAATATCACTGAAGTTTAGTAAAGCGAGCCGGTGCTTTTGTTTTGCATCAGACAACACAAAAGCTGACGCTCTCACCCTTCACGTTGCGTCTCTGACGTTGTGTGTCCTCCCATGTGAGTATTGCACATGGACACATCACAACAATGCGACGGTTAGATCTCGTGTCGCCACCGTGTTAAACATCACAAAGCGCTTTATAACTTCTGCAGTTTGTGGAAGATGAATTAAATCCTCTCCATAACAGTTTGTGGGTCGACTTCAGACTGATTGGTTTTCGTCTCACAGCAGTTTAGCCATCCAGCTTCTTTTTCCGTAAAGCCAGTTTCTGTTTGGATAATAAACGAGGAGATTTGAGTCTCAGCCTTGTTGTCTGTGTCTGACGAGCAGCATGACACCCTATGATGGAGGACGAGTACAGAGGGGACATCTGCTCATGCAGATATCAGACTACTATAAAAGAAGATGGAGGCATATTTAGGTGATTGGTGTCCCGACTTCTAAATACAAACCTTTTGAATTTTGGTTTCACTTTTCGTCTTCAACTAAACTGTTTAAGTCAAAACTTCCAAATGGTATTGATAAAAACTTTGCTCACTTGTAACAAATAACCACCTGTGAACGTCCAGTCCAGATTTGGCGACATCCTGATCTCGTTATGTCAACTTTAAGGGCCCAAGTTCCTCTACTACCTCTACCCAGCACAGTTTAGCAGATGGCTGTTCCGTCATGAGCCCGGGTCTGCTGAAGATTTCTGCCTCTTAAAAGGAAGTTTGTTCTTGCCACGCTATGACGGATTAAGCTGGGCTCTTGTAATATAGCCATCAGTAAGGTCCTCTACCTGCTTTTTGTAAACATAACAATGAGCATGGTCTTGTTACCTGCTCTTTTGTTAATGTTAACAGACAAACAGTAAGGTCCTTTACCTGCTTTTGTAAAGTGTCTTGAGATAACGCCTGTTATGAATTGACGCTATATAAATAAAGATTGATTGATTGATTGATTGATGCTAATAGAGATGAATTAGACGCTCAGCTGTTGTTTGATTATTTCAGACGTGTCGGGGGAAGTGCATCCCTCATGTGTTTCGCCTCTGAGACTGTTTTTCATGCATTCAGCCAAAGCCACATTCATACAGTTCAAACTCTTTGGTCAATACATCTCAGACCTCAGAGAGGAACCACAACAACAGATATGTGTTTATAGAGTAGCGTTCATTCGGTTGAGGATTTAGTCCTGGACCTGCTGTCGGGGTCTCAGTGTTCAGATAGACAGATGTGGAGCACACCTGTCAAATACAACGAGACAGGCTGGAGAGAAACTTCTCAGTGTGCGTCTGTGCTCTGCTGCTACTTTAAAGCTAACACAATGTTTTATAGATGCTTCAGGTTGTTGTTTTGTTTCGCTTACAGTACATGTTTAAAATGTCAGTCACAACCAGAACCTTGTTTTTTCTGCCTCTCCTGCATTTTAAACCTCTTCATGTTCTATTCTCCTTTTCTCATTTGTTCACCGCTGTCCTCTGTGTCTTCTGTCCATGTCTCCTGCAGCTCCGTCCTCAGTCTCCTCCATCTCAGTGACGACCCCCCCAGAGCTGCATGCATCCAGAGGGGACACCGTCACCTTGTCCTGCACTTTCACTTCAACCAGTCGGCCCACCAGTAAGATGACAGTGGACTGGTCTTACAGGCCCCAGAGTGGAGGGCCGCCACAAGCAGTGAGTTGATATTTTTAAGAAAAGGTTGAAACTACCTAATGGGAAAAGTGTTTTCATCGTCACTGCTGCAGAATCAGTTTCATTCTTGTAATTTCTTAAACAGGAGGTGTCAGAAACTGCTTGCAGCCTGTTTCTTTTCTTGGCACACTGCAACCGGTACTGACTAAATACTGGACCTGAAGGGGTCACCCTGTTCTCTTGGTGACGTCAGTTAACTTTTTATTTCTTACTTGGTTTTCTTTTCAGTTTCATTTATTCTTAAACACTTTTAAAGGCTTACAGTTTGAACAGTATGAACACACACACACACACACACACACACACACACACACAGGTGACTGCTCAGTGAAGCAGCTCTTCTCTGAGTCAGTAGTTAGGTGTGATTTTAGATGCCAGCATTTAAGTGAGTCAGCACATCGGCTGCTGACATCGGTTCATGCCACATCATTCGCCGATGTCTGTCAGCAGGGTGTCGATATCAGATGGTACGAATGGTGATGTCAGTTCGATCTCAGTTTGTGCATGTTAATGATGAGTCCTCCAAACACACCAAAGTTAGCCGTGATGTTCCCTGATATTTATGTCGCCTACGGATCGTGTCTTGTACCCACATCCTCTTTGTCTGATCTGGTAAAAACAATCTCAAATATAAAACATGCTGCAAAAAGAAACAGTCTGCCATACAGCGCCCGTTGTCTACAGACTGTTGTCATGGAGACAGGACGGACATGATGCAGAGCTTTTCTTCGTACTTCATGCAAACTCTCCAAAGCGTGCTCGTCTCTGTCTCGCCTGTGAGATGTGTGTATATATATATATATATATATATATATATATATATATATATATATATATATATAAATAACCTCCTTTGCTTCTTTGAATATGTGGTCGGCTTATTTGCATGGCAGCTTACCTCATCAATATTGTTTTGAATCTACATTTAAACCTGCAGCATGAAGTTTAGTATGTTCATAAAACCAGAAGGTTTCACGTGGCAGCATCACGCTTCAGATATTTTTTTTATTCACTTTTTTTTCCCCCTTCTCACATTTCAGCCGCGCTTGTGTGTCTTTCAGAGATCTCCCCAGGAAACCCCAGCTGGTCAGTTACCATAATACCCCTTCCTATGTTGTGGATTAGGTGGTCTTGTTCAAAATGCATTCAGATGTCTCTCTCCCACCCATAGCTGCACTCAGTCCTCTAACCCTGCACGCTCCGGGTCCAGTTTCAGTGACCAATCCACTAAAAGTCCACCACATAATTTAAGCAGTTCCATTTGTACCATTTGTTTGAAGATAGCCTTCCAGTGTGGTTCTATGTAATTGCATTTGGACCTTGGGAATCCATAGTGTGGTAGCTGCAATCCTATATGCAATCATTTCCTATAGGAGCACTCAGAGTTAAGTGGAGGCTAATGTTTTGTGGCTCCGCTGATATGGAGTGCTGTTGGTTTAGTCATTAAGATGCAATTGTCGACTTTTTAAAGTGTGCAGGGGGAGGAGGAGAACTTCCTGGGAGGGAGTTACACAGTTTGCATGTGTTGTTCTGTTAGCATAAAGTGTGTTACTACCTCACAAAGCTTGCAGGTATTTGTAGGTGTGTCAACCTTGTTACCTGAAGACAAGCCACGCCCAGCCTAACTTTTTGTTCTCTTCACGACGGATACATTAAGTAAAGCACTTTCCTGATTTGGTCTACAGATGGAACTAAGTCTTGAATTTTTCATATTTAATTCTAAGCCTTCGTTTACTTTCCTTCTACTTTAATTAACATTTTGGCTGCTTTGTCGGTCTGTGTGTCCCTGGCTGTATATCACGGTGGGACAGACCATGAATAAGCATGTGAAAAGCTCCATCAGAAAATATCATTTTGCAGCCAAAGCTTTAGTGTCAGTCTGAAGTGCCGCAGTGCTTCAGTGGCTTGCATAATTACCTCTCTCCTGATGAGAATTAATTTTGCAGATTGGAGACGAGAAGCTGGATGTTCAATCAAATATCAGTGGGAGCTGGTGGTAATTGGAGGATTTGGCAATTGAATTTTAGCTGAATAATGCTAAAAATAAATCTATCATTATGATCTCTGCGCTGACTTTTTTTTTTTTTCCCCCGTTTGTCGAGTCACTGGAAGCTTTTGTCCAAATGATCAAATAGATTTATGGAGTACGTGGCCCCATTTCAAAGCAATCCTTCTCTGTTGTGTCGAAGCGTTTTGTTTTTTTTCTCCACGAGTTTAAAGGGTTCATTGGCTGTAAGGTTCGTTTCCAGACCCAGCAGACTCTTACGCAGCCACTGACTTTTAGCGGCTGTCGAGTCCTCAAATGATCAGCCATTGGATGAATAACAGTGCAGAGGGAGATAACCCGGTTTGTCTCTGCCGGACCTGCAGTCAGTCTCATAAACAGGCAGCTGATAGACACAGGGTTGCACCGCCATAAAAATGAATCAGTGTCTGTGTTTGTGCATGTGATTCAAGGCCGTAGATTTACCCATGTTGACACGTTGTAGTGTGTAAACCTAGAAAGAAGCTCACCTCTCTTGACTCAAGGCAGACATGGTTTTTTTATTTCTGTCCACCTTTCATTGAAGTGAGGGAACATTTTGACCCGTCCACAGTGAGGCGATCACATCTGATTATTAGATTAACACCTTCTCAATGAATGTCTCGATGTTTTCTCCACTTATAGTTTCATGTTTGGGAACTTTTTTTTGATTAACTGCATGTGAAGGTGCATCACTTTTACAGCTTTAAAAAAAAAAAAAAGGTTGCAAAGGAAGTAAACGAGTCCTCTGTGCTGCATGTAGTGCTGTGGCTCAGAGTCAGTCTCCCCCTGCTGCGTCAGTGGTGTTTGGATGTGTATGAATGGAGTTAGTTAACTGTTGGACACTTAACATGCAGCAGCCTCTACCAATGTTACATGAATGGATGAATGTGTCATGCAGAGTCCATTTAATGTTTACCTTTACTGAGGAATAATCTGTTAACACTTCCTGCAAAGAGCAATGTATATTGTTGTATCTGTATATTGTTACTTAAGCGCTGTGCTGATGGCGGTCCCTGAACAGGGCTTCAACGAAGTCCCGCCATTGTACTCTCACATCAGTAATGATGAATTATTGGTTAACAGTATGTGAATTGAATACAGCAGGACCTTCAAAAACACAGTTCTGAACCATAGAATATGTTATTGGATGAAGCCATCTGTTCCTGCAGGGGGCGCTGGAGGGGGACATCATCAGCAGCTGCTGCAACGCTGGAAATCTTGTCTCAGCTGTGAGTCAACCTAACGACAGGCTGAGAGCTGGAGCTGAGGCGGCTTTATATCGTATTGATGAACTGTTGCATCACGCCCTTCCGGTTCGCCTGGAGCCAACCTCAAGTGGACACTCGGTGTACTGCAGGATTTTGCAGTTCAGCATTGGCTTCATTTTTCAATAAGGGAGGTTGTCGCTTGCTCTGTCCTGACATCCCCAATGTTACACCCCCTTGACCTCAGAAGGCAGATCAGAGTTGTAATGACTTTATTCCTTATCTGAGCGTTACTCGGTGCACGAGAGGAGTAACAGAGGAAATGCCCTGAGTAATACTGCCTTACCCGGTGCTACCACTGGTTCTGAATGTGGACAAACATCATAGATCCTTCATCAGGAGGTTCTGAAGGAGCTGTTTTTTCTTCACTTCAGGAGCTGCTGTCATGTCGTCCGTGTGATCGGCCCTTCAGGTCTTGAAAGCTGCATGAAAAGCCTTACATCAAAAACATCTGTGATGTTTTTAGCAGAAATCAATATCTCTCTTCTGCACAGCTGTGAGGCCACCAGCTCTGATCTTATCTCACAACTCATCTGAAAGCCTCTTGATGTCTTAATGTTCCTTTTCCGACTCGAGCAGCTCAGACTCTTCAGAACACGATGCCGTTTGGAAGAGTCTGGACAGAGCTGGATGGCAACATTGCCTTTTTCTGGTTCGATTTTATTTCATGTGTGAGTTTCTTTTCAGATCTAGAAAATGTTTGTTCTCTCGTCCTGTTTAGATTGATGTTTCAAGCTGTGATATTTAATGTGTCTCCTTCGATCTGAATGTGTGTGTGTGTGACCTGAAGAAGGCGGAGCTTGGTTTAAAAAGGCCTTCTTCTGTCCCATTTCTTTTATTAATTTAAAGAGTTTTTAACTGGTTATAAAACAGACTGGGACTTATAGTGATGTATTCAGTGCTGCTGCTGCCGGGTTAGTTTCAGATGGTTAGTTTGTCTTTATTTACGTTTTCCACAACAAAGATGACTGACATGTTTGACTGCTAAAAGAAAGTAGGCTGAGATAGTCTGCCAGAAAGAAACTCCTCATGCTGTACAGGACAACATGGACAAGAGATTTTAGTTTCTAACTTTGTCCACAGGGGGGCGTCAAAATCAACTGTGAAGGAATTTACTCACGGTAGCTTTAAAATAAGTCTATTGATAAGTCAAAAAAAGATTTAAAAAAAAAAAAGTTCTACAAAAGGTCGTAAAAGAATTCTGTCTTAAACATTTCAAAAAGTAAAAGCAAATAATGCTCTTTGCCTCCGAATTTCATCCATTTGTCTCCAATTTTTGAGCCACTCACGACTAACCAGAGTGTCAGGAAATGTGTTTAAACCAAAACTCTACAATCAGGGTTTACACTGCTATGGAAAACAAACTTAAAATGTCTGTATTTCTTCCCCCCCGTCCCCTCCTACACACAAAACAAACTTGTCCTCTGGATGTCATGTTTTGGAGAGTGGGAGGAAGGAGGCTGTTATTGAACAAACTTATGTTATAAGTCTTCAACTAAACGATCAAAAAAAAAACCACCCCGAGTTGTCGTCGAGCGGCTGTGTGGATTTCTTTGCCTGGTGTAAAATGAGATCTGGGTTCAGATCGTCTGAACAGAAAGCCCTCTTAATCTGCCTAACATGTCCCACTACCATCTGTCCCAGCACCTGTGGATTCACTCTCTTCTCCTCAGAAGATGATCTACTAGGTTTAGACTTTTAGACTTCACTGTTTTGAAAAAAAAATCTACCATTGTGTTACTGTACGGTTTCACATGTTGTTTTTCTGGTATTGACATTTTGGGCTGTCCCAGCAGTGTTGCACAATTAAAAACTTTCTCTCTTAATCTGGCGATTTTCCATATCCTCTTTGTTGTTTTTTTTTGTTGTTGTCAAAACCGACGTAGCCTGCCACAAATATCTGACCATGTCTGACATTTGAAAATCACAAAAGTCACATTCTGTGGGAGGCTTCAGACACTTAGATTAGACATGCAGCATAGATAATTACCTTCCGTTTCCTTTCTTCGTCTCTAAACTGTTTTCACCTTCACCTGTTTGATATTCTTAATGGTTAACATTTTTCTCTTTTCTTGTCTCCCTCCAGTTTTTCCACTTCTCCTCACGCTCGTTCCCTCCGCTCGAGGGTCAGTTTATGGGTCGTGTCAGATGGCAGGGAAGCCCGGCTCGCGGAGAAGCCTCCATCTCTCTGATCAACGCCACGTTGAAAGACAACGGGACGTACACGTGCTCAGTCAGGAACCCTCCGGATGTCCACGGCTCGCCCAATTCACACACTGTACTCAGTGTCACACCAAAGGGTAAGACTCTATTAACCAGCTTCCATTGTAGCAGCACACAAACTTACTTAAAAGAGATGTATTATTCTCACTTTCACCATTACTGGGTCGATCTTGGACGCCTGTTGAGCAGCGTTGCGTGATGCGTAGCTCCAAAGCCTTTATTTATCTGATACTGGCATCTGTCACAAAGTGTGAGGTACCTCATTTAACACACTGATCTAAATGTGTTTATTTTACCTTAAAAGCACCAATGATGACAGAGATTGTGAAGCTGCTTCGATGCTGTCCTTATTTGATTACGGAGCTGGTCGCAGCAGCTCAGGAGAAGCGGGATGACTCTGTGCTGCTGATGTCACAGTTTGGCTCTGTAGCCACCGTTCAAGACAAAAAAAGACACTTAACCAGGCAGCGGCCAATTTCAGTATTGAAGCTTCTTTCCTGTAGATGGGAAAATGTGTGAGTCAGAAGCTGCTCATTGATTTTCAGGCTCTAACACTCGTCTTCTGGTAAAAGTCCTGACAGTTTGACTCAGCGTCAGATTTAACCTTCCAAACCTTCCACACAGTTTGTAAAGACATTTTCAACCAATAAAATCTAAACTTCTGTAAATTTAGGAAGAAATTCTCTACAGGCACATTCAGGCACATCACTTTTTTTTCTGTTTGAAGTAAAGCAGGTAAAAATAAATCCAAATGTCACACATTCTGAGTGCAGTCGGATGTCGGCTGCTTTCTCTTTTCATAGGCAGTGGATGGCTTTCATGCTCGTTTTGATCATTTCATTTGTAACTTTTCTTCGCAGTGCAACAAACACATGATAGACATGAAACACCCTGCTCTGTTTATGCAAAATAACAGACAGAGAGACGAGGAAAACAGCCCTGAAAAAACAGTCTGAAGCTGCTTGAAGTGGCAAAAACTCTGAACATTTAGGTTTGTCCTGTAACCCTCCTTGTATATGTCAGATGATTCCTCATGTGACATATACAAGTCATTTATTGCATATAGATGTGAACCAAAAACGTATGTAGTGGCTCGAATGACCAAGAAATATCTAATGGAAATGGCTATCCTAAAATGCACAGTATATAATTTCCACCACCAGGGGGCTCTCGATCACAGCAGTAACACTAGATGACCCTGAGGCCAGCGGGGAATCATGGGAGTTCTCTCTGCAGGGTGCAGCAGCACATACAGCAACAGTATGACAGTCAGTAGAAGTTCCCGCTCCCTTATGTAACTTTGACTGAACATCTGGTGTTTCCGTGGCAACACTAAACAAACAGAAAAAAACTTAAGAAAAAAGATCCTGGCGGCTTACACGTCACATTTGAAGGACTTTCTCCTTCTTGCAATCGATCCTGTTCAATTCTCAGGAAAAACTTTCAGGTGCACAAGTTTAATTCAGCTTCAATTTAAGATTTGATTTTGTATAATTATACATATTTTAAAGACTTTGCATGCAACCGATTATTATCTGACAAGGGAAAACAAAAGTTTTGTTTTTTTTATTAATTCTCATTAATCCATGGGATGTCAAGGAGTGACGAGCTTGAAAATGTCTGACAGCATGCAGCACCTCAGTCTTTTAGGAGCGCCATGACATCATCCGAGTGTGCGGTCATAAACAGCCTGCTTATATGTATGTGTCCAATGACCTCACATCCTCCTTCTCGCAGCGCCCAGCGTTCGCTTCTCCGATGTTGCTGTCCTGCTGGCTTTCATCCTCCTCCCCTCGGCCATCATCACCCTCTTTCTGATTGGACGGATGCTCTGCCCCAAGAAACAGCGTAACCAATCAAAGGGCTACAGATCGCCCATAGAGGTCACAGAGGGGTGAGTAGATTTATTTAACCAATCACTGCTGTGGGTCTCCTGGGGGTAAGGATAGTCACTGATGGCTATAAATAATCTTCTCCACTGCTAATCAGAGGGAGGTTAAACCTGAATTTAGAGTTAGAGGTTTGCTTGTTGTAAAGAGGTGCGATGGTTTCTTTTCAGTACAGAGCCGAGCACACAAACTGAGCAGATCTACAGGCTGCTTTATAGTGTTGCAGCGTCGCTCCCCGTGGTGTGAGTCACACTGGGGCTGGTATTTGTGCTCGTGACTGATGTAAAACAAGCCAGTGGCCCCTCTGGTATACATGTTTAACAGCTTTCATAAAGTACATGGACAGAAATATCAAATGAGCTCCAGCTCCAGTTCAGGCCCATTGATTTAGTCTTTTAATTATTCACAACAGTCCGTTCATCATTGTTTGTTTAGAGCACACTGTGGCTGCATTATTTATGTCATTAGCTCTTGTTTATTTCATACGTTCTTCTACTTTGTCAATCACATTACAAATGTGCATCTCTTATTATTATTATTATTTTTTTTTTTTTTTTGTCATACCACTTTTTGTTCCTAAGTTGGGATTTCCAAAACAACAATAAGAGTGCTCTGTTGACTGGAGATGGAAGTCAAGTCTTTTTTAAACAGGACGTGTTTTACAGTTAATCTCGTCTCATTATAAGAAACCGCAATATCGGCTGATATTAGCATATCACGTGACCATCGGTATCGGTTAATTTTGTCCCCATTAGAGCCTTTAATATAACTATATATGTATACACTCATCGGCCACTTAATTAGGTACAGCTTTATATGTATATGTGTGTATGTATGTATGTTTTTATCGACACATACTTCCTTAAAAAAAATTTCATTCAAACGGACATTAAAAAGTGAATGTTTATTGAAAATGGATTCAGTACAAACAAACATCAAGAGAAGGTAACATCCATCCATCAACCTACACCAACAAAAAAATTAAACATACATTTATTAAACATTTTTTACATACATACCCGATCTCTTCATTTCTTCTCTGAAATCCTTTCAGGCCATTCGAATGTAGTTTTGCTTTCATTCAGAGTACCAAAGATGTCCCTTAGCCTCGTGAGCTTTTGTTCCTTGGGTCTGTTCAGGTTAGCAGTGAGCGTGATTATTGTTGAGACAAACTCTCTAAACTGTCCTCTCTGTTTCCACCAGGGAGGAGTACGACATCCACCCACCACTGGGCAAAGCTAAGAAGACCAGCTGTTGTGAACTATATCTCATGGTACAGCACAGAACATTTTATGACATCAGACTCTCCACCAACCCATGAATAACTAAATGAGACATGTCTGCTGGATCTGTTTCATGTTTAGTCGTACACGCGCTCTTTGGCTGACAGCAGAAATTGAGGGTTGATAAAATATTGATTTTTCAAAGGAAGTTGTTTTGTGTCTGGATCTATTTGAGTGTGTCTGTGTCTGTAGCACCTTCTGACTGTCTGGTTTTTCTGGTCTGTTCAGGATTCAGAGGATGAAGATGGTTATTACGACCTCAAAAAAGGCCCCCCTCTGGACGAAGGCTACGCTGAGTCTCAGTGTTAGAGAACCCTGCTAATTGGAAGATGCGACTGCAGCGTCAAGACCGACTGTACTGGAGCTCTAAATATGGGAGGTATTGGCTTTAAAGGATTCTGGATTCACGTCTAATTACCAGAGTCGACCAACCACTTTGGAAAAATGTGCACGTTTGTCTTGAGACATTCAGAAATATGCATCTCACACTTTGTATTTATACTTTAAAATATGTCAATAAATTGATTTACCTTTTGTGTACGAACTCATAAAATTCCCGAGTCTTCCTTGTAGTCAGCCCACTGTTTTTTTTCGGAGCAGTGCATTGTGAGGAAGTAGAGGTCTACACCCCACATTACAGACCTTTATGAGATATGATCTGATTATTCGGTCTGTACAGGAAAAGCAGACGGTTATATTTAGTTTGACCCTGAACATGCTAACACAATCCCACAGAGGAGTGCGACCTGTGTATATTTATGTCTGGATGAGTTATGTGTCACTTTCTTTATTGTGAAGGAGATACATTTGTGTGTCTAATTTATTGTCACATGAGCGGCTGTATGACTTTTGGTTGATGTCTTTGTTGCAATATTTCTTATTATTTGGACAAAAAAAATCATTTCTTTGATTTTGGACATTAACTTTGCCAACCAAGTACTGTTTATGTAAGATGTTTTATGTATTTTCTACATGTTTCAGTGTCTTTACATTACCGTACGATGTTGTTATAACAATATTAGAAGTAAATGTGTGTCACATTATTACTTTGTAACTTTTATTTTAAATTTGAAATAAAAGTTTTGGTTTTGGCTGCAGGGCTTTGTTTTTTTCTTTTGGCCTTGTGATGGGCTGATCTTGACTTTATAATAAGATTCTTCCACATATTAGCGAAAAGATGCTTTGTTAATTTAATGGAGACAAATTGTTGCTAAAGCTGATCACACACAGCCTAAGTTTCCTGTCCTCTGTCCTCATCTCTTTGTTTGGTCTGTTCATTATTTTTTTTAAACCCTAAGGACACACTGGAGGAGTCTGGGAGCTTCACTCACAATTGTAGGCACCATCTGTGTTGTCTATGCAGTTGAGGGACTGGAGAGTCATCAGAAGATTTAATAAAAAATAAGTGGACAATGAAATGGTACATACATACAGTACATGTGTATGTCACATACATGTATACATGCATATATACATATGTACATGAATACATAGAGGCCTATTTACATGTGTATATGCATACATGCATACATATATTCACGTATAACGATAACGCCTGTTATGATTTGACGCTATACAAAAAAAGATTGATGATTGATTGATTGACGTATATACGTACAATTATATATACATGCAAAGATACATGGTGGTACATTTGTGCAAACAAGCATAGATACATGCATCGGTACATATATGCATATATAGATACATAAATGCGTGCATATAAACGTCTGTTAATACATACAGAGATATAAATATATACATGCACATTCATATATACATGTGCAAGCATATATACACATCTGTATGCATCTGTGCTTACATTCATACAGATGAGCATATATACATATATAAAGGCATGCATACACATTTACATGTATATAAACATGCACATATATACATATACACATACACATGCAACTATACATTTATACATGCATGCATAAATATGTTCTTAAATCAGAGATACATGCACACACATACATATACATACATTCATACATACACATAAACATACAAACGCATACATTCATATATGTTTTTATCTATTCATAAAAGCGTATTCACATACATCTCTATAAATTCAAAGATATAGATGTTGTTACATATAGAGAAACATGCTTAAATATATACATATGTACATACATGAATATATATACATATACATACATATCCATGTCGAAAAAAGTAAAAAAACGACATACATACCTATGTCGAAAAAACCAACATACATACCTATGTCGAAAAAAGTGAAAAAAAACACATACATACCTATGTTGAAAAAAGTGAAAAAAACGACATACATACCTATATCGAAAAAAGTGAAAAAAACACATACATACCTATGTTGAAAAAAGTGAAAAAAACACATACATACCTATATCGAAAAAAGTGAAAAAAAACGACATACATACCCATGTAGAAAAAAATTGAAAAAATGACATACATACCTATGTCAAAAAAAGTGAAAAAAATGACATACATACCCATGTCGAAAAAAGTGAAAAAAAACACATACATACCTATGTCGAAAAAAGTGAAAAAAACGACATACATACCCATGTAGAAAAAAATTGAAAAAATGACATACATACCAATGTCGAAAAACTGAAAAAAATGACATACATACCCATGTCAAAAACAGTTAAAAAACAACATACCTATGTCGAAAAAGTTGAAAAAACGACATACATACCTATGCCGGAAAAAGTGAGAAAAAAACGACATACGGTTCAAGGTTCAAGGTTCAAGGTTCTTTATTTGTCAATTCCAAAATATGTCAGACATACAGTGAAATCGAAATTACGTTTCCCCCCTCCCCACGGTGCAATGTAGATAAGAAAAAGGTAAATAAAATAAAACAAGGTAAAAAGGAGGTAAAAAAGATGTAAAAAAGATAAATAATATTTACATTAATAAACCTAAATGTGCAAAAGTATTAAGTTAAATAAAATGGAGTATAGAACCAGATTATAATAAAAGTGAAACTTGTGCATACATGCATGCATAAATATGTTCTTACATCAGAGATACATGCACACACACATACATATACATACATTCATACATACACATATAAACATACAAACGCATACATTCATATACATACCTATGCCGAAAAAAATAAAAAACGACATACATACTTATTTTGAAAGAAGTGAAAAAAAACAACATACATACCCATGTCGAAAAAAGTAAAAAAACGACATACATACCTGTCGAAAAAATTAAAACCGACATACATACCCACGTAGAAAAAATTGAAAAAATGACATACATACCTATGTCGAAAAAAGTGAAAAAAATGACATACATACCTATGTTGAGAAACTGATAAAAATGACATACATACCTATGTCGAAAAAATTTAAAAACGTCATGCATACATATATGCATACATGCTCATATGTATATGTGCATATATTCATACATGCAATCATACATGCATAGACAAATATACATTTATACATACAATGATACACATACATGTATGCATGCATATTTATACATACATTCATACATACTTTCATGCATGCACACATACAGACATAGATGCATACAGTATGTGCATACATGCAGACATACATACATGCATATACACATACATACTTATATACACGCATTTATACATACATTCATACATAAAAGCACATGTTTTAATGGTTTTATGGTAGGCCTACTTGTAGCAACTTGAGATTTTCTTTTAAATGTAAGGTGCGCTACAAATAAAATGTATTATTATCATTATTATAAAATACAAATATTAAGGCAAGAATACATACACTCATACACACGCAAATACATACATATATACATACGTGCTCATATGTATATGTATTTATACATGCGATCATACATACATAGACAAACATACAATCATCCACATACATGTATGCATACATGCACACATACAGACGTAGATGAATATATACATACATGCATACAGGTGTCAATATTCATACATACAAGCATATATACATAAATGCACATGCATGCATATGTACATACATACATACTTTTATACACGCATATATACAGACATTCATACATAAAAGCACATACATACTTTCATAAATACATTTATCTGTACAAAATAAATCCATGCATATGTATATACACACATACATACATACATACATACATACATACATACATACATGTGCATGCATACATGAATATGTACATACATGAGGGCAAGAATACATACACTCATATACACCCAAATATATATACATACATTCATACATGCATAGACAGACAAACATATATTTATACATACAATAATATATACTTGCATACACACATACATATATACATACTTACATACAGGTAAACATACATACACACATGCATAAATAAACATGCATGGATGCATGCATCCATACATACATATACGGATATATACACACATAAATGCATGCATATATATGCATGTGATTATATATATATACAGTATATTTTTATATATATATATATACACACACACACACACACACATGTTACACCGACACACACACACATATATATATATATATATATATATATATATATATATATATATATATATATATATATATATATATATATATATATATATACACACATACACACACACATATATACACACATACATACACATGTTCTTGCTTTCAGAGATACATCCATGGATTCATTCATAATTACATGCTTACACACATGCATGCATATCAACATGCATATAGTCATAGTCATGTATATATACATTCATACATACAATCATCCATATATATGTATACATGTGTGTATAATATGTATGTAGGTACATACATAAATGTATCTATATATGCATGCATACATACATTCATAGATGCACACATTCATAAATACATACAAACATACATACATACATACAGATATACAGTATATATATATACATGCATGCATATATACATACATAGACATACATGCATGTGTTTATAAGTATGCATGTATGTATGTATGTGTATAGATATACATTCATTCATACATACACACATGCATTAAATTACATTTACATACACACATGCATACATAGACACATTCATGCAGACATACAATCATATATACATACAAATATACATTAAAAAATCTGAATGCATCTGCACATATATGCATATATATAAATGCATAAATGCATGCATACATACGTACATACATATGTTCATGCATGCAGAGATACATTCATACATATATACATGCACATTCATATATACATACATGCATATACACACGTATATACATGCATACACAAATACATGCATATATACATACATTCACACATACAAATACACATATTCATATGTTCATACATACAGAGATTCATGCATGAATACATACATGCACACATATATCCACACAAGCATATATACATGTGTGCATGCATCTATAAATGTATACATATATAAATTCATGCATATGCCATATATACATACATACATACATACATATATGTACATACATCATGAATACATACATTAAGACAATAATACATACACTCATACACATACACATACAAATATACATGCATGCATGTATATATGCATGTATTCATGTATATATATTATGTATACATGCGATCATACATACATAGGCAAACATTTATACATGCATACACATATACACGCACTTGCATGCCTATATATACACATACATGCATATATATACATACTGTATTTATACAATTATATATTCATACATAGATTCACACATATAGTACATACATGCATATTTACTTACAGATGAACATGTTAATACATGCAGACAAGCATACATTCATACATATAATCATACAAAATACTTACACACGTGCAAATACATACATGTCTAAATAAAGTCATACATATATGCATCCATATATATGATGTATATATATGATGTATATATATATATGATGTGTGTGTATATATGATGTATACATATGATGTATATATATATACATACATATATATATATACATACACACATACATACATATATATATTTATATCCTTATGTTCAGAGATACATGCACACATCCATACATACATTCAGAATTGCATGCATACACATACATATGTATGTATGTATGTGTATACACACACATACATACATACACACACACACACACACATACATACATACACACACACACACACACACACACACACACATATACACACACACACACACACACACACACACACACACACACACATACATACATACATACATACATACATAGAATTGTGTATGTGAATGCTGCTGCACTTTTTCAAGAAAAGAAAACTGAAAAGTATTTACCTGAATAGCAGATTTACATTCAGAGCAAACTACGTGTTGATTTGTAATGAAAGTATTGCAATTAGAAATAACGGGCATCTGGAAATGTATTATTCATACTCCTGTGATGATGATAGTTCTCTCACTTAATCAATTTACATCCTTGACTTATGACTCAATACATGCAGTGTTCATTAATGATCAGCCTTTTTGGGTTGAATTTTATTGAAGCCTATTGTGAGCGTTGTCTGCAAGGACGGAAGTGAGTATAGGGTGGTACTGAGGGGGAAAATATCAATATCTGTATAAATCTGATCTCCACATTGCTTAAATGTCAGGTCGCCATTTCACAATCAAAGCTCTGAACCAAAGGTGACTGGGCCTTTGCCATCAGGGCCCCTTACCTTCATGCAGCATGCAGATTTCATCTAGAAAAGCCCAAAAGCCTATGTTTCTCCAGAGGAGATTGAAAGGAAATCTTAAAAACAGTATACCGGTCACTTACTAACCCCCACATTCAACATAATATCCTGGTACAACCTTCTCTCTGGAATCATCAAATAAGCAGCTTAAATTGCAGGTAGCACCCAAATCCAACAGTCACCATTTTACACCGATGCAGCAGGAAGTCTGCAACACAGAGGACCCTTCACATCCCCTTCACCACTCTGTCAGCTGTTCCATTCAGGCTGCCATTTCAGATGAACCTTGGCTGAAAAGAAAACTTATAAAAAACTCATTTTATTACCACTACATATGCTTTTTTAAATGCTTTGCACGTGCCTCGTTATGAAGCTTTTGGTATACAGTTTTTGTTGGTTGCACGTGCTGCAGATTTATGGTAACAAAATATCTGCAATCTATTTTCCTCACCACAACAGATGCTTTTCCTACATATATACCTGATCTATATGTCCACTATAGTGGACAAACTGAAACCAACACTCCTCAGATATAAAATTTCATACCTACAAATTCTGCATTTAAGAGAGTGTAATAAAAAGGTTCCCTATGCAAGATTTGCACATAGAAATTGGGTTGTCATGATTAAGTTCCAAACTCTTTTAAAAAAAACTAAATGCAGTATGCCTCAAATGAACATAGTGTTTCTAAGTTTTGTCCACCTGGGAGGACACCAAGTTGCTTGTGGTGCAATACCTGATATGTGGTGAGCAGGACATTTAACAGTGCAACAGAGGGACACTGATTTAGATAGAGAGACAAATGACCATCCTTTAGCAGAAGAAACAAATCCTTTAAAGGTTGAATTGATGGTAAAATCCATCATATTTTAGGCTTTGTTTTTGAGTATAGCAAAATTACACAAGAGTGACTTTGTAATCACAGTTAGCAGCATCAACATACAGCAAAGTGTTGAACATACCTCGTGGCAGCTTCTCAATACTGTCAGGACAGTGTGACAGTATTGATCTCTGTGGGTGCAGCAGCAGCAGCAGATTCAGCTGCTTAGCGGAACAATCAAATAACCGGACACACACATTAGCATACTAAGATGGGAAGATCAGTAGCAGCTGAGTTAGCCTGGGTCATTTAACTGTCAGCTGATGACCAACCTGCTGCTATTGAAGATGGATTGTTCTCAAAGAGCCGCTCACACACTCTCTTTCTGTTTCTTCAGCTACATCTTCCCCGGCCTCAGTTTAATTTGGCTCTCGGGAATTTAAGTGTTCAGACTTTTATTTTTCACTTAGACAACCCCGATCATTTGTTCTCGGAGTGAGCGAGCTGCCGCGTTTCATTCCTCTCTTAAACAACTTGTAGCAGCGCCCCGAGTGTGGGGATTTGATCGATATGCTATGATGTTATTGGCCTTCAAAGCAATGTGCAGGACAGGCCCTTTGTTGAAAACTGAGCATCTGCAAAGGATCAGAATCTCTCAGTTATATGTGTACATGCTGTACTCTTTACATAAGTACAGTTTACTCAAGACAAACATTTTACATTCTCAGAATTGAATCTTACATTTGAACTTTCATGTTATCTTTTGTTAACATCTGTTTTTAATGTACGCACGGATTAGTAGGAAGGTTGTCAAATATCCGATGTGTTGACCTTCGGTATACTGTGCTAGGTCAATACATTTAAGCTTTTAAAAAAACTTTCTAACCACAAGCAATAATGAGGGACAGATAGAGCATTGTCCAAATTGCAAAAAACCTTGGAAGCATATTGGTACTTGGTACTTGGTCAATGAATTCTTGCTGTATATTTTAGTAATTGAAGAAAAGTTATCAGCCAATATTGGATACCTAGGACTTGAGTTTTTATTGTGAAACAGGTATCAATATAGTTTGATTGTTCCCAAGCAATATATTGTTTCTGTCAGCTCTGCAGTCGAGTTACTGATGTCTAAAGTGTGTAAGGCGTTGTGTGTGTAAGACACAAGAACAGCATCAATTCTTCCTGGCATAAGCTGAAACTCTTCCCAGAGATATTCCTCTTATATGTTTAGGATATTGATTGATGACGTTGTGTTTAAGCTATGTGATGTACTGTGGCTGCTGCCTCACAGAGAGGAGGTTCCTGGTTTGAATCCTTGTCAGAAAGGAACCTCGCGCTGCATGCACATGTTCTCTCCGGGTACTCCGGCTTCCTCTCACAGTCCAAAGATATGCTCGTTAAGTTAACAGTGTGGCTGTAAGTCAGTTCTGTGATTGACTGACGAACAGTCCACGGTGTAACCCCGCCTCTCTCCCAGTGACAGCCGGGATCGGCTCCAGACCGAAAGGCAAAAAGAGATATAAAAGAAGAATGTCTGTTGCTGCAACCAATTTCAACAGCAAAACGTTGTTACAGTCTGGAAGAGTGAAAATATCCCACTGTCATCTTCCAGAACTGAAGTAACCGTGACATTATTGAAATTCTCTGATATTTAGGTTAGATAATAATGATCTAAGAAGACTGAGATGATCACATCTTTGAAGTGGGAAGCTCTTACCTTCGGCTAATCAATACATTGACTCATCAGCTCTTATACGGTGACTAGTGGAGGAGCATATGATTCACATAATGATCACAGTCATGATTGGGTTTCTCTGGCGTTTACTCTTCAGCTGTCTGGACATTTAACACTTCCTGAGCAGGCATGTTGAAGATGCAGAATCAGTGACAACTTTATAAATCTAGAAAGAGAAAGTCATTGAGTTCCCTTGAGGAAAGCGTTTACTTACCTGTTATTCTCTTAATGTGACCCAAAGGGGACTGTTTACAGGCAGACGAATGAACGTGTGTTAAAGTAAAGCAGGCCAGAGCAGAGGAAGAGGATGCACACTCAGCAGAAGCTGCATCTGTGTCATACGCTCTGCTATAGAACCGGCTGACACATAGTGATGATGTACAGCGTGGTAATGGTGCTACATGTGTCTGTGTGGTGGCAGAAAGAGCACAGGGAGGGCTGAGGCTCGGGGGTGCAGGTTAATGATTTCCCCTTAGTGAACTGGATGTGAGAGGAAAGAATAGTGGAGACCAACCACTCAGGACTCTTCCTCCACATGTCTCCTCTTTCTCTCTGTCTGTCCTCCTATTCTTCATCCTCTCCCTCCATCCTTACTGTGTCAGTAGCATCTGCCGGTGTCAGAGTGGGGGTGGGGACTCTTCTGACACCACAGTGTGAATATGTGTGTGCGTGTGTTTGTTTATGAATGTGTGTTATAAAAGACAAATACTGAGTGTGGGTGTTTGCATGAGCATGCGCCTGTGAGCCTCACTGTACCGTAATGGTTATAAATGTAGTTGTGGGGATAATACATGCGCTGTGCCCGCTCATTAAACAGGACTGTGTGCAAATGTGGGCACAGAGGGAGAAAAAAAAGGAGGGGGGGGGAGAATGAGAGGTAGTTTGCTTCGCCTGTCTGCCACACCCGGCCCTCATGCTTCCTCCTCCTACCTCCATCCCTTTCTCTCCATCCATCCATTCCTCTCTCTCTCTCTCTCTCTCTCTCTCTCTCTCTCTCTCTCTCTCTCACACACACACACACACACACACACACTCCTCCTCTGCTCTTCTCGTCTATCTGCTGGTGTTTCCATGAGAACAGAGAGCGCTGGGTATGGGGGGGTTGGTGGGTTTGTGGTGGTTGTGTGGGTGACGTGTCCTAAGAGCAAACTGTGTGTGTGTGTGTGTGTGTGTGTGTGTGTGTGTGTGTGTGTGTACCAAATGCATGCATGCGCCTCTTGATCATCACTGCTCTCTTTCACACGTCTCTTCTGGCAGGAGCTACTCCCGGCTGTGCCAGAAAACATGCTTTTGGCATCACAGTGGCAATTTGGACACACAGCTCACAGGCTCACAACACTAATCAGAGATCCGGAGAGTGTAGAACACACTCTGAGAGGGAGACAGAGCACTTAGAGGAGGAACATTCATGAGCTCCTCTTTGTATTTTCTTAATAATAAAAAAAAAGACATCTCCTTTTGTGTGTGGAAGGGGAGGGGATAAAGCAGAAAGGTAGTGTTGTGACTCACAAAACTAAAGCACAAAAAAGGATTTATCAGAAAAAAAAAATTGGAGGTATCCAGTCAGTCATTAAGCAAAAACCTTTTCTGGGTGGGGCCGCAGCTTTTTTTGCAACAGCGAAGCTGAAAGAGAAGAAGTGGAGGAGGAGGAGGAGGATTGGGTGTGGGGTGAGAAGATGTGGAAGAGAGGAGTGCTGATCTAAAAGAGGTGGGGGGGTTCATCACTATGAGCAAGGAAGAAGAGAAGAAGGAGGAGGGGGATAGTGTGAAGAGGGGAGGGGAGGAGAGGAGAGAGGGATGGAGGGAGCGAAGGGAAGGGAGGGGTTTAAAGGGTGGGCTTGTAGTCATTGTCAGGCTGGGAGTAAGAGAGAGAGAGAGAGAGAGAGAGAGGAGAAAGAGAGAGAGAGAAGGTGTGCCCAGGCAGACCGACTGAAGAACGAGTGTGTGCAAACTGGGATGAGTAAATGCACCAGGCGACTTAGCTGTTGATACAGCCAGAGAGAAAGAGAGAGAAAGAGTGTGTGTGTGCACGAAAGCGAGCGAGCGAGCGAGAGTGCGCGAGAGAGAGAGAGAGGAAGAGAGAGAGAGGGTGAGAGAGAAGAAGAAGTGAAAGGGAGAAAAAAGGGAAGAAACAAGCAGAGAAGAGAAAGGGAGGATACAACAACTACAACTATGCTGTGCTGCATAAGAAGAACCAAACCGGTAAACTGCTCTGATTTTAATTCATTCATTTTTTTTTTTTTAATGTAACTAAACGATGCTTCTTAACTCTGAACTTTGTGCTTCTTGGTTTGTGGTCACATTGAGCCGTTTGAGGAGGGATCAGTGGAACGTGTTGGTGTTATTTGCTTTGACTCTGGGCCTGGCTTCTCTTTATACAAGTCTTTCCACAGAGCCCAGACACGCCTAGTTAATGTGATTATCCCGCATGAATGGACACCACAATGCTGCTCAGACCTCACACTGTACTTGGGGACGAACAAGACTGTAACTCATTATTTTATTTTATTTTTGGGTGGGGGGGGGGGGGTCAGGCATTCCCTCATATTGATTGATAGGCACTTGATAGACTCTGTAATTTCCCAGGTTTTAAAGCTGAAATACTTCCTCATTCAATCCAAAGCTCTCCTGAACTCACTCAGAATAATCCAGCATTGTCAATGATGACTTAGATTAAACCTGTGTGCCCCTTTTCCTGCCTCAAACACAGGTCTCAGACTCGTATATTTGTGCTTTCTTGAGCAGAATTGGGTGACACAGGAAAGTAAATTTCCACAGAGAGGAGGGAATAAAAGGGCGGGGTATAGATTGAGTGAGCAGCACCATCATGTCAGTGGCCTCTGGGGAGTACAATGGGAATAAATGAGTCTAAATGGATTATCATAGCCCTCCAGCTTTATAAGTGGATGCTGTCAATGGAGGTTACTATGAAGTGTGCACTCATTTAAAGGGTGTAAAAGGGTGGTGTCGGTGGTGGCAATATCCTAAAAAAAAAGGTGTTGCATGGAAGCGGGTGGGTCTGGGCAGTGAAGAAGAGGGGTGGCACTCTTCCTGTGCTTCACTCTGTGTCATTCCAGCAGCTATGGTGGCTTTTCTGTGTAAGATCAGGGCCACGTTTCTGCTTGTATCTGCAGCTGAGTATGATTTTATCGTGTTTCTATTACACTGGATCGTGATGGCAATTTCATTGCTTCTTAAATGGTAACTTGCTTGAGTCAAATTAGGTCTGGCAGGCAGAGGAGAGAAAAAGGAAGCTAAGCATCCCAGTTGTAAGACAGGCAGGAAAAGTGGGGTGCAGTCAGGGAAGAGAGCAAGCGGCAGGGTGAAGCGAAGCTGCACATGGAGGTAGATGGAGAGAGATTGCAAGAGGAGGTGGAAAGCGTAAGGGAGGAAAAAAAGAGACAGGTATAGAGCGGTCGCAAGGTGTGGGGGAAGGTAGGAAAAGGCAGACGTGAAGCGAGGCAGAATTAGAAGAAGGGAACAAAACTGGATGGCAGCTAGACTGAGAGGATTTGTGCTGGTGACAGAGCGAGGGATGCTGGTAGGAGAGGCTGAGCAAGCGCAAAGGTGAGAAAATCAAAGGGAAGGAAGCCGGCGTGCTTCACACTGCAGCCATGTGGGTGAGGCACCGGCTTTTTCTGACAGAACGCTGTCGCTGCTTACAGCGCATGCGCCTTCCACCACAGGGGAAAATTTCCTCAGCGGCCCAGGAGCCCTTCTCCTCCTGCTCTCACCTTTTTGAGGAGCAGAGGCATAAATGAATCCCGACAGACACTTCATGGAAGGATGAGCAAAGAGACTGATTTTCCTCTGCTTTGAACAAGGCAGCACTGCTGTAGGTGGTCCTGTTAATGTAGAGTGTCATTTTGGGAGTGGCTACCATCACTTCATTAAAGTCCCTTTGGTTACCACAGCCCTTCGCTTTAGATTTAGATGGATTCAGTTTGGGAAGAAAATCATAACCTCAGAAAACACTTCTTGTTCTTCTCAGGGTTTGGAGAAACATCTAGGATCAAGCTTAGTCATCAGCTCAGGACTTCTTTCAAACCAAAGCTTCCCAAAGATGTAATTTCTCTATTAAAACCCATGAACAAATCCCTACCATAAGTGTAATTCTTAAACTCCGCCCAAACTCAATTACCTTGAGTTCCTTCGCTGGCTCTGGGAGCTGCCCTGCCCTGTGTCTACTTTAAGCCTGAGCCTTTAATCATCTGGACACAACTCTAAAAAGAAGATGAAGTTTGATTTGTTTATGATGAATAAAATCCTCTCACATTGAAGCTCCTTCAAAAAACATTTTCAAGGGCTCGCCTTCAGCCAAAGCGACAACCCAATCAGTATTTATAGTTTCCACCAAAACCTCCAGAACCAGCCTATATGACCACTTTCCACTAGCTCCCTCCGTACTTCCACATGCCCTTCTCCCCCACAGCCTCACCCCCTGCCCGGCCCCTCATGAGATCAGTGGCGATAGCGGAGCCTTTGTTCAGGCAGAGAGTCAGTGTAATAGAATTAAAGGCAGCTCCAGAGGATGTAATGACTCCGGCATATGGCTGCTTATTAGTTGCCGCGGAGCATCTCTTTCCCCGGCTGCCGTAGAAGACACAGTACATCCTTTAATATCGCTCATCAATTCACCGTCAAAGAACAGAGAGATAGATAGATAGAGGGAAAGAGAGAGAGGGAGATGGTGAAGCGGGGGCTGTGGCAGTCACCACCTGAGCCCCCCCTCTCCTCTCCTCTCCTGCAGGAGATAGCCGGCTAAAAGGGTGTGGTGCTCCGCTATGTCTGTATACGTGTGCTTCTGTGTCTATGTGTGTGTGTGTGTGTGAGAGAGAATGAGTGGGTAGCAGTTTGCACGGTGACGAAGAGAGTGAAAGACGGTGGTAAGAAAGAAGAAGGGGAGAGATTTAACAGACAGCAGACAGCAGCCTGTCTTTAGTGTCTGGATGATTCCTGCAGAAAAAAGCTGACAGACATTGGAATACTGCCGGGATTTTCAGGAGAGAGGAAGTATGTGTGCCACCAGCAGCGTAGCTAATAGCATCTCTACAGTATGAATGCTTGTGAGCTGGAAGAATATGAAAAATGTTTGAGGATTTTCCTTTAAATTGGTTGTATTACTAACATCTGGTAACATGTACACACATTTGAGTAATTACATGCAGCAGTGTTTTTCAAGCTAATACATTCTGAGTAGCTGCACCTGTTGGGTAGATGATAAAAGTGCTTCTGCAAAGCAAAGTGTAACTCCACCATTGAGAATGCAAATATTACGTTAATCATTTCGTTCCCCTCCTGCGAGTGGTGTTCAAGCTCATGTTGGGTGGAGCTGCTGAGTGGAAAAGGATTCACCTGCTTCAATGGACCAGAATTAAAATACACAAAACAAAAATAGGATTATAGACACGTTGGTATGTGCTTTAGCATTAGCTGTGGTTCTGTGGTAAATCAACTATTAACCCCTCCGCTTCCTCCGTGTCTTCCCTCATCCCCCCCCCCCTCCCCCTCCCCCAAAACATGTCCCTAATGGCCCTGGCAATGAGGCATTGGGAAGGTGGTGGATCGTAACTGTGTGTCACCATTGGGGGATGGTATGTGTGTGTATGTGTGCTTATAGATCAATTGGCGGAGCCATTGACTCTCGGGTGTGGTTCTCACGACAGCCAGTGCCCACCCAAGGACAGAGTGAGACAGGGAGCAAACACTGCAGCTGATAGACAAAAGCTGTAATAGACACATCAAGCTGTCAGATAATGGACTGAGGTGTTTTACCTCTGCACGCAGGAAACACAAAGGAATCTGTCCTCATGTATTCGGATAAAACTGACCTGCACGCTAACATGCAGATTTAGGTTGCAGGAGATGGCGTTCATTTTATGACATCGTTATACGTTAAAGTGTACTCCATTGTATTATCATAGTTAAAATCATTGCAGTGGGATTGCATAATCTGTCCCAAAATCATGCCTGAAAAGCACTTTTTCTCTTGCAAGCATTTTTGCTGGATTAATAAACACTTTCAGTGATTGTAGTGTATCTATGGCAACCGTTTTCCAAGAGGAAACACTGCAGGCTTGTTGAAATAAGTAATTTGATTAACCTAATAGTGCAAATATGTGTTCACCGCTGCAAATTAAATAGGGGTGTAGACAGTGGAGGAGTCTCTGTAAAGATTTGGAAGGGGAGGCGTACCTTTTACCATTGGGAGGTGCTGCTGTATTTATGAATGAAAATGTGTGCCGCACAGCCACAGAGTGGGATAGCGCCTGCAGGAGGGTATACGTGACCAGGGTTCACTGAACAGTCAGAGCCCTCCAGAAGCAATTCTTTCAGGATTAGGAGCAATTATTCTGATTACACAAATATTACAAGTGAATTAAGATACTATCTCAGTCATTTACAATTGCTGCACAGTATTATTAAGCTGAATAGGTTTGATATGACAGATCAAAGTCGCTTTGACTGCACCGTCTGGTCGATTAAAAGAGACCACACGAGTCGAGGAAATCACAGCACAGCACTTTTGGGGGACAAATATCAACACATCAAGTGATAAAGCCACGATTGTAGCCACACCAAACATGACGCCGACCTTTCCTCGTCTTCCTCCACCGATATGAGATCACTTGGCGCTCTGCAGGTGTTTTATTACATTTAGACTCAAACACACAAACACACACACACACACACACACACACACACACACACACTGATCTCTAAAGTAAATGACATCCCCTTTGTTCCAATAATGATGTCATACCCTCATATTCCCCAAAACCCTCATCCATCGCTTTCTCCTTCCCTCCTTCTCTCTCTCTCTCTCTCTCTCTCTCTCTCTCTCTCTCTCTCTGTCTGACTCATTGTGTGCAGCCAGTAAGTAATTCTATTTAGAGTTAAGTGCTTGGGTCGAATTTTTGGCAATTGTAAGCACCCATGAGATCAGACACAATAAAAGCCCAATAAGTCACCCTGGACATGCATATTATTAAGAGCAGAGGGTGTGGCGGCGGTGCTTTGTCTGTCTCCTTGCTGGACGGTTGCTCAAACTTATTTCCTTACGAACCGTTACATAAACAAGTTCAGGCTTAGCATAAAGAGCAAGTTAAAGCAAAGCCAAGGACCTCCTATCCCTCAAACATCCAAACGTATAATGTGTGTTTTTTTTTCTTCATATTTCATGTTGCACAGAATTGCTTCATGAAGATGGTATATATATATTAAGTATTGCTGGAAGGCCCGGGGCAGGATTTACACATTAAACCCTGGGGATGGCATGTGGATGAAGGTGGAGGAGGGTGAATATTCTGACACAGCTGCGCCTTGGCCTCCCTGCTCCAATATTGAACTGACACACTGACCCTGAAGAAGACATGTTGGTTTTTAGGGCCTCTGGCTCTTAAATCATGTCACGCAGATGAGATTCCTCACACAGGCAGCCGCTAAAGTCAAACTCATGTCCAATAAAATGACTCTATTAGAAACAGGAAGTATCAGGCACGAGAGGGACGGATGGAGCCTGAAAGGAACATTTTCAAAGCCATTCACTGACCTTAAACAAGATGCTACTGCTCGGTGACACAAACCACCAACATTGACATACACACGCGTGTATAACCCCCACCAGCTGGCGCCGCACCCTTCCGCTGCATCACACACAACCCCGCCTTAACCATGCTGATTGCTCCGCCTGATTTACGATTTCCCCATTGGCCCGCTCCCCTAAGGGGTCAGGTGTGCTGCCAATCAGGGTGACATATAGTCTTTCATAGCACCAACCGGCAGACAGCGCCGTGATGAGTTAGCACTCTGGTTGTCAAGGTAACCTTTGATGGTTGGGAGGGGTATGGCAGTGAATGCTGAGGAGACTGTAGCAGGCAGCTCGTTCCCTAGCAGCCAGAGACAGAGCCGTAGAAAGCTACTGTACCGAGAGAATAGAGAGTGGCTCATTATTTAGGAGAGAGAGACTCAATTTTAAACGCTTACTGTTCCCTGGTAACTGTGATGAATCTATTAGCAATGGATGCTTTTGAGAGGTTCTACATTTCGGCGATTATTCAATAAATCTATTTCAGCCGCATTATAAAGAGGACAATATTCACCCCCAAGCCCGGATTGAATAACTGCAACAAATGCCTGGAGTCGTTCCCAAAATCCGAGTGAACTCATTTCATTAGGTGTAGAGAATCAACCCCCACACAGATCTGTGAGTCTCATAACAGAGAATAAAAAACAGTAGAATGGTTCAAAATCCACTCTTCCCAACACATGATGTGATAAAAGGCTGAACATTCATTCTGTTGTCAAACCAATTAGTGAATCCGGGAAAAAAGGCTTGACGCGTCGAAGGACAGAAACACTGAAAAACCATTTCTGCACTTCTTCATATTTATATCTTCTGGCTGACTGAAGCTGCACTGCATGCATGCACTCTGACAATTTATGTTTGCTTCATGTTGCTTATTCTCATTCATTTAAAGTGCACATTTAAAGCTTTTTGATTGGTCGACTCTTGGCTAGATAATGTTTTACCTTGATTTGAAGGCTTTATTCATTTTTTTCAATGTAATGATTCATTTTGTTTGCTCATCGTTCATTCCTTTATTTGATTTGATTTCTTTTCATTAGATTTATATGACTCATAGCACAACCCACATATTGATGGACACCTACTGTATGGATCCAGTTTCTGAAGGTAATATCATGGAACGCCTTTCAATATTACACTGTGTTCTGTCCCTTTCCTAACCCTGTATCTCATCCGGTCCTGAACGTTTACCTCTAAACCAGTCCTGAAACCTGACTAACCCTACTTTTCCCAGGATATGATTCTCCAGCAATGGTGATTCATGACTCCATGAGCAATAATCCCCTCTCTCAAAGCATATACTTCTTTAATTTTCTGACATTTCATCTCATGACATACTGTATCTTCTACAAGAGTACACAAGCATGATATTTTGGGAGGCTCATCCTTTAGTTATATATCATTCAGTAACAGGATTTCTTTAAGTAGTTTAGAGTAACAACCCTTTGCTTCCAGACAACCTGCATGATTGCTTACAGTGATTGTTAACTTGCTGTATATCCTCTACCAGGTGGATAAGAATGAGGATGCAGACCAGAAGATTGAACAGGATGGGACTGCCAACAAACCTGAGGACAAGGCCCACAAGGCTGCCACCAAAATACAGGCCAGCTTCCGCGGACACATAACCCGGAAAAAGATGAAAGACGGAGAGGAAGAGAAGGAAGGCGACAGTCCTGCTGCTGGAGAGGAGGCAACAGAGGGAGGAGAGAAGGAAAAGAAAGCTGAGGGAGAGGAGGCACCTGCGAAAAAGGAGGAGGAGGCTGCAGGAGAGGAGGCCAAAAAGGAGGAAGAGACGAGCCAAGCCAAAAGCCCAGTGGCAGAAAAGCCAGCTAACTCTCCGGCAGCTGCTGCTGCTGCCTCTCCTGTAGGCGCAGCAACATCTCCTGTAGCGGCAGCCCCTGCTGCTACCTCTCCTGCAGCTGCCACAGCGCCCTCTGAGCCCCAGAAAGAGGAGCCAAAGGTGGTGGAGAAAGCAGAGGAGAAGCCCAAAGAGGTGGAGGCCCCAGCACCGGCGGTCAAGAGTCCCACCACAGCCACAGCTGAGGAGAAAAAGGAGGAGGGGGATAGTGAGGAGAAAAAGGAGGAGGCCAGACAAGCCGATGTGCCTGCTGCTGTCAGCCCGACAGCTGAAAAGGAGGAGCCTAACCAAACAAAAGATAAACAAGGTATGCAGCTTTCACTTAAGCTTCTACATCCTTTCATTCAAGAAGAACTTGTTTAGAATCCATTACATGCCCATGAGCTCACAACAAACAAAATAAGCTTACATAAGATACAGGAAGGTTCCTCAAAATCTCAGAATCAAACAATTAGTTGAGTACATGTTTGCAGGGACATCGAGTTCAGAGACAAAAATAAGTCCAGACACAATTGCTAATCAAGAAGCAATTACTTACTGTAAAAAAAAAGAAGAGAAAAAAAGGTAAGCTTTCCAGTCGTCTGCTTGGCAGGCACCACAGGAAACAACTGCTTGACTCTTGGGGATTTAAAGATACTTGGCAGGGCTCCACCATTCACTGGTTAACAAAAAGACACAGCTCAATATTCGATTAGACTGCCTTAGTATCACAGCTTCTGCAAGATGTAAACTCCATACAGATGAGGCAGAGAATGGGAAAGACATAATGGGTTTGAAGTAATTAGTGCTGGTAAGGTAAGCTGTTAATGGATGCATATTGCCTGTATGTTCTGCACGATACAACACCATAAGAGTTGACCCAGCGGCAACCTCCGCTCTTGAAAAATGCAAAATACAAAATCCTGCAGATCGTCGAGCTGGTTCCAGAAGCAACACCCACACGATTGGCACAAAAAGCTGTTTTTACAGCATAAATTTTCCAATTTACATGTTTACATACTGGTTTGAAAAACAATACTGTTCTGATTAGTTATTGTCCTCACTGGCACACACAGCATGAAGGGTGTGATTTTTTTTACAAGGCTTATCAGGAGGGTTAAAACCCGCCTCAGCTCCAGCTCTCAGCCTGTCTTTAGTTTGACTAAAAGTTAAACTGAGACAGCATTTCCAGCATGGCGGCTGCCACCAATGAGCCTCTGGAGCCCCCTGCAGGAACAGATGAGTGACGTCACTCAGGTTTCACCTAAAAATATTTACAGTCTATGGACACGACACGTTAATAGGTACGGCATGATACCATACCACACGACACTATAGGACGCAACAGAATACGACATGATACACTTTGTCGCCCTCTTTTGAAAAAGATGACTGCGACTCCAAGTGCTGCACACATAAGCTTCCTCCACAGACTGAAACCCCCAATCATTGGTTTAATTATGAACGCAAACAGTTGTGAACATGGCTATCGTATCCCTTTTTTTCCATTCCTCCAAAACAGCTGATTTTAAAGGAGACCAATATTTTATGTCCAACAATGGAAACATTAATCTGAGTGAATTTGAAGGCCATGAAATGACATGGTAACGTTGATGCAGCATACCCACAACACGTTCCTGACATGAACTCATATTTCTGGTCCAAGGACTCTCAGACTGGGTCAGACAGGTAGTTAATGGAGCATGTTCAGTCTCGAGTAGGCGGGGGTGTGAGGTGGGAAACACACATACACACACGCCAACTGGAGAACTACAGGGAAACTAGGTCACCTAGGCAGCGCTGTCTCCCTGTTGTCATAGTTACCACCACCTCGATGGGATAGCTGGCCTGCGCAGAGCAGTGCGGGGATAACAGGTGCTCTGATTTCAATGAATGATTAATGATACCTACTGGTCACGATCTGCACCAGGGGAAGTCTGTCACAAACAAACACCACTTGACGAAGAACCCACTTAACTAAGAATACACGACTGGCAACAATCTGCTTAAATAACTGAACTGAATCAGAGAGCAAATTAATATTTATTACACAGTGATTGGTTAATGGCTGTCAGCGCACAGACTGGAGTCACATGCACAAGGACGGCAGGTACTCTGATCCGACTGAATAATTTATGAGGCAGCCTGGATATGATCCAGATTCTCCACCAAGCATAATCTGTGTCACTGGTTCCATTAGTTACGTCTGACCAAGTTTAATGTCAAAGCAGGATGACACAGTACTGGATACACTGTAAAAACTGAGATATAAACAAGCGTATCTGTCTCAGAAATATCGCATTACACTTATTTTAAACCATGTTTCCTGAAAGGTCCAAATAGGATGATCATTTTTAAGATATAAAAATGCATAAAAAGGACAAATAAACAGAACCGCTGGTCCTAAATTAATAATGTAGAAAGCAAAATGTACTTGTTGTGTTGATCCATCGATATCAGTACGTCCATCTAAATGTGTTTGCACAATTGGCCAGTTAATTATCTTGAAATAAGATTTGAACTGTGAGGCAGTTTTTACTTATCGTATGTGTAATGAGATTATGTTTTGGTCCAGTTCAGAGATTTACAACAGGACTGCTGACTTCTCCAAAGTGTTCAATCAGAAAAGGCAGCGCTCTGATTTATTGACTCATTTGGTCGACGTCGACAGTTGCAATAAAAAAACACAAACAAAAAAACACAAACATTTCTCTCATTGGACTTCTGTCTGGAAGCATAATTAGATTATAGTAATGGGTATTGGGCTGTTGCTTGTCCTATTGATCTTATGAATGGATGCTAACTGTGTCCTCCAAACAGGTTTGAAGCCGACCTCCTGCACATCATCCCCACTGTATCTCCCCAATATCCTTCTCTATCTCCACTGTCCTTATCGAATGCAGGCATAAAAGCCCCAAAAGTAAAATCATGGGCATCTTCCAGACGATTCACTGGTCATGTCAAGTTCTGAGATTCTCCTGTCCTCTCCTTTTTTTAACCACTAATGAGGACCTCAATTTAATCATGAATTACCTTTAGGGACACTTGTATAGTTCAAAGAGGAATAATGAGGGTTCAGGTCACAGAGAGCTGAGTGTCATCTTCATAGCACCAACACTAAATTCTGATATAATAAGCCCTACTTTGAACAAAAACTGAAAAAAAAAATAAAAAAAAAAATCCAAGGACAAAGCCTTGTGGTGCTCCATTTGAAGAGAAACTTTGAACTGAGGTTAAAGTTTATGTTAAAAACAAAAAGACAAACTTAAATGGCATTTGGAAAATGATGATTATTAAGTTAATTCTTAATATCTGTTAATTGGCACAATCCTTCAACTTTGGCTTTGTCTCTCTGCGTCACAGAATATTATTTATTAAAATCTTCAGTGAAATCCACTGACAGCCTTTGTAATAGATAGCACGGATCACCAGAGTGTTTATTTCCCCCTCTTCAGCTCTTATTTGAAAATGAATCAGAAACCAGCATTTTTGTCGTTATGTCACCAGTGAGGATAATTGCGGCGGCACTGATGTCAGGATTCCTGAAACGATGAGATTTGGCACCTTGAATTGGGTGAAATTGGTTTTTCATCACACCGTTCACTTGTTCCAGAGACGGACAAACTCACGACTGTCATGCCGGCTAACAGGCTAATCACCTCTTACCTGGGAGATCGAGCTGAACACACGGGCACTTTAGTACAAGCCTTAACACACACACAACCTCTCTCTATCTCTCCGTCTCTCTCTGCCTCACCCTAACCGACACTCACGCATACACACACACAGACACACAGACACACACACACACACACACACACGCACTCCATCACCCCAATCTCCAATGCAATGATGTCATTCTTTAATGTCTCCTGCTTCTATTAAAGGAGCATGATGTCATACCATGAGCTCACCATGGAATGACATCATCAGTCTCAGGGGCGTTTGAATATATGGTTTGGTCACAAACAATAAAATAAAGATTTTAGCCCTATTAGGGAAATAAAATAAAAAAAAATAATAAAAAAAAGTTTTCATTTATCCATCCATGCATCTGTTATGTGTATTGTTTTTCCTGTTCTGGGCCGCGGGGGACTCAAGCTTATCCTAGCTGCCACTGGGTGAGAGGCGGGGTACACCCTGGACTGTCAATCACAGGCAACCAGCCATACTCACATTCACACCTACGGGCAATCTGAAGTCACCAATTAACCTAACGAGCATTCCTCTGGACTGTGGAAGGAAGCCAGAGTACCTGGAGAGAACCCACGCATGCATCAATGAATGCTGATACAAATATACTGTGTGTGTGTGTGTGTGTGTGTGTATATATATATATATATATATATATATATATATTTACATACATTTTTTTTTTTGCTGCCATTTTAGGCCAACGACCTCATGTGATATTGGCTCGGTGTTGAATCACGGATTGTTACTCAGCAGTATTCACCTCTAAGCGAGCCAACACTGGATGTTATTACAACGCAGCACACTGAGGGCATCACACAGAATCAGATGTGACAAGCCGATATGGCGCTGTTAGCGCTGAGATGTCAGTTCAAATGCTTCATGGGTCCATTAGGAGCACTCTCTTCTTTTATTATTCACACAGCCGGTGCTGAAATCCAGATATGAGACTACTTCTGACTGACATGCTCTCAGTTTTAATGGAGTTGACATCTCTTGAACATCCTGGGTCTTACTGTGAATCCGTTTCACCGTTTTTACGATTGCTCAATGTTACAATATCCTTTTTTTTCTCCTTTCTTTTCATAAAGAAACCATCTGAGGGGAAATATATAAAACATCAAATGTAGCAGTTGGCATGGGAAATCGTTGAAACTCAGTATTTTAGAATAATCAGTAAAGGACCAGTTATTATTCCAGCCCCACTAATTTTCTCCTTTCCTCTCTCCACCCCACCTATCTATCATACCCCCCACACTTCCTTACTCCCTTACATATAATTTTTGTCCTCTCACTTGCCTCTTTACACTTCCCTCCGCCTTCTCTCGCCCTCTTCTCAGACGCTGTAGAAGAGTCAAATGCAGAGGAGGCGACCCCTGAGGACGCAGCGGCGGAGGCCACCGAGTCCAAGGATGACTAAGACACGGTCTCACCTGAAGAAAGCAGAAATTAAGAGTATGAAGAATAACACAAAAACAAAAATCTAAAAATGGTTGCTCTTTGCCTTCCCAATGTGAAGGCAGTCAGTTTCTATTTGTTTGTCATTTTTTGTGTGGCAATGATTTTCTCATGTTGGGGGGAGTTTCCAGTGTGAAGTTTTTTGGCTCAAGCTAATACTACGAGGAAGAGATGGTGACGATGACGATGTTTTTGATTATGAATTTAAAAAAAATAAAAAGATTGTTACCGTGGCGACGTAGAGGATGATGATGATGATGATGATGATGCAGATAAAAAGGGGAGGATTTGATTTGTTCCATCTTCACCATCTATTGCAAGTGGATCAGTGTTGGAGTGAACGCTCCCAACTGGATATTTACACATTTAAAATAATGCGTTGTGAATGCACCATCCTTGATTTTGCATCGCGGTGCACCTTCTTTCAACCCATTTTTGCAAATTAAATCTGTGATACAGCAAATGCACGCACAAAAACAAGCTGGTTTTAAAATGCAACCCTAGTTTTCAAGACCGCACAAGTGTATTGAAAACACAGCAAGTAGTTAATGTACTGACTCCCTGTATGGAGACGAGAATGTATCGTTAAATGTGTTATATTTCCAGTTGGGTAGCCTTATCTTGAATCCCATTATCACATATAGTACAAGAATACAACTCTCTCTCTCCTTCTGCTTGAGTCTTTCAAGCTTTGTTTACACCCCTTTTACAAACTCTGTTTACTCACATATACACTAATGGACCTGTTGACATTTAAATGATCATATAAGAAACTATAGACTGTTCTATAGTGTTAATATATCTGGCTCTTACACAATGTTCTGCCAGCCCAAAGTGAGAACAGTAGCATGAACCATCGAACCAAGTGCATGATGGGAACTCTCCCTCTGAGAGGAACTTTTTCGCAGTCACAAAAACTTAAGAGGTGTGGCGGCTTCTTTTTTGATGTCTTTTGGTGTTGTTATGACAGTTTATATGAATTGGAAAAAAAAAATACTCTTGCACTGATGTTACAAAAAAAATTGTTAAAAAGGAAAAACAAACAAATGAGCAAAACAAAAAATTCTTTTCCCATGTTCCAGTGAGTGCAATGTCCAGTTACAACCTTATCAAGGAGTTCAAACTTGTGAGAAAAAAAATATGAAAAAATACAAATGGTTTCAATGTCTGTTTTCAAAATAAAGCATATGTGCCAATTACCATCCTAAACTGTGGAGTCTGTTTTATGGTAACATTAGCTGTTGGGGGGGATCTGATAACAGTCTCATTGTAAGAGGGGGATGAGAAGATCAATAACTTCTAGTCTGTTTAATATCAAGCTTTAGCAGGCGGCTCATAAGCTAAGCTAAGCATATGACACTGCGAGCGTGTGTCTATGCAATGATAAAAAAGCTTTTGTGTTGAGACAATGATATGAGTATAGTTCTTCAAAGAGCATATTGGTTTATTGAAGCTCCAGCTGAATGAAGGATCTTTCCTGATACCATCATGGATGCACAGAAATATAAAAGTGTAAGAAAGCTGCAACCTACTTTTATTACCTCTGCTGCTGTTTCAAAGTTTTCATGCAAATAGCTGAAGTTTCATAGATTTAGTTTTTGGAATCAGTGTTTCTATTTGACTCCTGGTGAGAAATGAAATTTGTTTTATTAGCCATTACAGACATTAAAGTGCCAAGCAGGGGTGTGTCCAGAGAGGTGACCATGCCCCCCCCCCCCACCAAAAAAAAAAAAAAAAAAAATCAAAATCTGATTGACCACCTCAAAATCCAAATCTATGATTAGCTATACACCTAATCAGATTCGATTAATCAGAGGTGAGATTTTACTTTTCTGGCTGTTTTCAACAGGCTATGTTATCGAACAATACTTTATATATACTACATTCTTTGCTTTGTTCATACCAAATTTAGAGCAACAACATGTGCACATTGTTGTACAGTGGACATACTTGCAAATAAAGGTGTTTTCAAGTTAGACAGCTTACAAGAGTTTGCATACAATTTTCTAATTGCTTCATTTTGTGGCTTTGGATATAAATCTTTGTTTTTGAGTCCCTTACAAGTTCAGCTCAGAAGATTAAAACGTTGCCAGATTGTGTTACTGATAATTATATATCATTAGGGGTGATAGTAAAGACATCTAATTAAAATTAATTTGCATGCGTGCCCACAAACTTCATGGACACGCCCCTATCTGCTAGAGTCAAGTGCAAATGGTGGCTTAATGTTTGCATGTTTATAACATTTAGGGGAGGCAACACATTACCTGCATTTGCAGCCAACTGCATGAATGTACACAGACACATTGGGCTTTGATTTTAAAGGGAAAAAAGGTCCTTACTATACACAAAAAAATTTGGCTTTTTCTGCATCTACAGCTTCTGATCATAAGCCAGGACATGAATCTTCCACCCTTAACATCTAACACCAACACAGAGAGCAAACAGCAGGATGTGGTGGTACAGTAAGATCAGGTTTAAGATTTCTGCAAACAGTGTTCACATACAACGCTCCAAATAATGCCGCCTGTGGACAAGTGTTACAAATTAGCACATGCTAAAACACTCAAATCAATGCATCTGGTTTGTCCAATGTAATTGCTATATGTTCACATCAAGTACACCTTAAATAAAACTAATCCAAAATCATTCAAAAACCTTGTGAGATTGGATATTCAGAAAATATTCAAGAGCACTTCCAGTCCTTGGGTGTTTCAATTGTACCACTTACTTTCTACCAAGTTAGAATGGTTCAGTGCAAAATGAAAAGATAAATAACTCCAAGGTTAACATAAATGCCAACCTCCGCCTCATAAGAATTGCATGACCTTCACGCTAATGAAGCTGAGTCAGAAATGCAGTCCTGCTCTCTCCAGTCTGAGTCATACGTCTTTACTTTCATGGTTTCTTTTTCTTTCCAAATAATTCCTCTTCAAGAATGAGAGGTGGAATTGGTTCCAAACTTTTTTTTGCAACAATAGTAAAAAAATAAATTAATAAAAAAAAAAAAAAAAGATTCTTCTCTGCTTCACCCAGTCTCTCTACAAATGGGTACATATGTATTAAAAACATGTACTTTCACCGTGCACGTTGTCCAGCTTGGTGTAAATACAGGCTTGTTCTTTAATTTCGCCCTGACACTGACATGTTCCCTTTTCGTCTACAAAGCCAGAAGCTGATAACGACGCTTTTAGCTCGTGTTCTCATTCTGACTCATAACTTGGTTTGTTGTGACACCTTGTGGAGAAACGTGACACTGCAGCCGCATGTGGCCAATCGGTGTGATATAAAGTGTCTGTGTCGTGGCGTCGGGCCAAATAGTTCTGCAGACTTTGCCTGCATGCTGCGGCACTACCGCCCAAAACGACACCTCTTCAGGGGGTCTTTTTTCCAATTTGCTTTCACAGTGCAAACACGAGTCCTGATAGTGATGTCAGCTGGACGACCCATGGTGAATTATTTATGTTACTGGTTCATCAGGACAGTATACTTTTTTTATTTTAGACAAAAGTCACAGTTTAAAAAATGAAATAACACACGTACGTTTATCCAATTGCAGAGTTACTCTTTCATAGTGGAGTCTCCTTTTCTCCCTTAGTCACCATTACTGGATATTTCCCAAGAATGGCCAGATGCTTTAACTAGATGTTATTTTAGTTTGGTTACTGGTGTGATGTGACTGATGTGACATTATGCAGTTTTAACACATTGAAGACGACACATTATCCCCCTTTTCAAACAATCCCCCTGTGGTCTAAATGAAACATCTGAGAGATACCAGAGGAGGTTTGTGACCCTGTAGAAACCAGTTCTCTCAGAACGCTACGTTTTGGTGTGTGTGTCTCTTCAAATGCAACGACCCCTCCCTGACGTAGGCATCACTCCTTTGCTAGTGAGAAGTTTCGCTCTTGGCTACGGGTGGAGTCCATAGGGAAGATACCAGGGATTTATTTATTTATTTATTTTTTACCTGAATCCTTCTGTGACATCACACGTTTGAAACAGAGCATTTTTCTCTGTGTTAAGACTTATAGAGACCCCTTTGTGGGTTGGTAGACACCCTGGTGTCTGAAGTGGATTTTATGATATGTCCCCTTTAAGGCCCAAGGGAAAAAGAAACTTGTATATCTTCATCATCTGAATCAGAGCGGAGTAAACAAGCTGTGAAAGCCCGCCTTGATTGTTTTTCCGTCACTTTCTGCGTACCAAACTGTCGCCCAGAGAGAATACAACAATACATATGTTATTTTATTTGTATGTTTCTATGGCGACAACACAACAGTACCCTTAAGATACTGTGTGTTCAGAGCTGGAGTCACATTCAAACACAGCACATGGAATTCAAACAACTTTATTTTTGTGTTATGAACATTTTCTCATATACCTTTATTACATATCATTTTTTAGAAACTGACTTCAATCACCTTATGCTGTAATAAAGAAAAGTAAAATAGAAAACAAAAAAAGACACACGGGACATTGATGTGTCATAAATCCATGACTAAATCTGAATTCCCCATGACGAAGGGAAAGGGAAGTACAAACGTGGTAGTTACATTTGCTGTTTCAATCTTTGAGTGTCGAGTTGTATAAACATGATCTTATGGAGTTGCTGACTTTACAAGATCCTACTTTTAGAAACATCATATTGTATATACACACACACACACTGAGGAGGAACAGATTCCTAAATTAAAACCCAGGATTACCGCGGTAAGCGCAGTTCAACAGAAACGTGTTGTGTATTTCATGCCTCACGTTAACTTCTCAGGTAGGTGAATATAAACGAACAGAATAGGTATGAGCACACGCACACACAGGCACACACGCGTAAGCTAACAGCGATGCGATGGAGATGTTTTTGAGGCAGAACTCAGTCGTAAACTAGAACGCTGTGACTACAGGCTTCAGCAGATATTCGGTCTACAGTGGTTGGTGCTGCATCCAAAGGTTGGCTGTTTTGTCTTTGAGCAATGACAGGACAGGATTTGTTTTTGTTTGTGGAAAGGGGCGTGTCCAGATTTTTACTGACTGAGGTGGCTCAACTGGGGCCCCGACGTGTGAAGGGAGGACCTTGAGTTTGTGTGCACACAACACACATTACACTCACCATCTTCACTACATCGACTTTGACTACTTACAATAAAGTATCTTATACGTTATGTTCCTGTGTATGTTTTTAATATACTGATATAAGTCCTCTAAGCTTAATCATTTAAGGGCAAAAGGAGACAGAAAAGTCAGCACACTCAGAGGCAGGCAACTGCTCAGGGCCTCAGACCAGTATGGGGCCCCTGAGGGCTGATAAAACCACAGCAGCGGCCCAAACACCAGTAATGCATGAATTATTGGTGTTACAACCAAAATGTGTCAATGAAAGTCAATAAAAAAAGGAGGAATTATTGGTCTAAAGAAAAGAAGACAGAAATGAGGAAGGAAAAAGAGGAAGGGGAGTAAGCGTCGGGACAGTGGCAGACATTTTTGCCCGGGGCTCCAACAGACTCTAGAATCAACTGAGCACACTAAACGTTGAACGCTGATGAAGGCCTCGTGCTAAAAGGCGTCGGCTGTCGTTTTGTATGCCGCTCTGACCCACATAAAGGAAACTTGAAGGACATTTAGTGCGCTGACTTTTCGGTCTCTTTTTCAGTCTTGTTGCCGTCGTGCACCTCAACCCGTATTTACTGTCGAGTGTGCTTAGGACTCAAAGTAAATAGTACTTAAAAATTGAAAGCACACTGCTGTCCACTGTCTAACTTGCTATAACAGATCTTTACATACATTTATTGGGAATGTTTCAGTATCAAAATGTTGCCAATAAGAGTATATTTGCAGGCAGGCATTGTACCACCTGGAGTTCACGTGCAGATTTTGCCGGACTCTTTCCTCTCTTATGCACCTAGTTAATGAATTAAAAGAGCAAAGCATTTTCTACAGTTTGAAATAAATTGTGCAGCCTTTAAAACTACGAGCAGCCTGCTGCGAAAAGCCCAAATAGTTGATAGTTTTGATTTTCTGTCTGAGGAAACATAATCATTGTCTTGGATTTTTGGGGTGACACCAGGGGTGGCCAATCAGAATTCAAAGGGGGGGGGGGATACCCTTCTGGACACGCCCCTGCTTGTGGAAAAGACAGCGCTGCATGGCTTTTACAGTGGTGTTCTTAATATCAGTTCTCTGCTTGGTTGTTGATTTTAACCTGCATGGGTGCACGCAGGAAATACCTGAACTCCACCACGCTTTCCACGCAGGTTACATTAAAGTTTAGAGTAGAACCTTCTCCGGTAAGTCTGTCGGGGTCTCCTCCAGCAAAACCAAAGAAGTAATTTTAATATTGTTTGAGTCTGTCCAAGGTTAGCCTCACTCCGCCCTGAGGGTTTTTTGGAAGCAACACATTTGAGACAGACAGACATATTGACTGAAAATCGACATGTAGCACAGGTCACTCTCATGCAAGCTGAGCATGAGCAACGATTTCACCACAGGGTCCAGATCATTCATGTCTTAAAACAGTACAGGAAGAAGATTGCTGCAGATCAATTAGCGTTCCAGCTAGCCAGAGGCTAAAGGGTGCTAAATGAGTCGGCAACAAAATCAATGTAGTAAAATGAAATAAAAAGAAAAAAAAACCTCAGGAGAAGTTAAAGTGGCTACACCAGCCGGTTCAGTTGTAGAAAAATAAGTAAACAAAAAAAGTTAAAGATGATGAAAGCATAAACACAAGCCGTGCTCTGGTCCCTTCATCAAACAGTAAATCAGATTGTAAACTTTCATTTTATGCTGTATTCAACCCTTTTGTATTGAACTATTATAGGCTTCAGTCGTGATTGAAGTTTAAGTCTCTGCTCAGGTCCTCTTCTTCTGTTTTTTCCCCCGCCCACATGAAAATCAGACTGCATCAGATGGCATAACGACACTATAAAGTCACACAACCATGGCCTCAGAAGCATTTACAATGAAAACACAGGGAACAGATGGCTTCAGTGCATGACGAGGATGTCGTTAATTTACACGTGTGTTTTACAGTACTTGTACTATCTCGGCTTGATTGTTAGAAGAGCAGAGAAGAGGACACATATCCAGACGAGGAGCTGATCTGGCCGCTGATGAGTCCTTATGCTATTAGTCGCCTTGCAGTAGGTCAAAATAAATGGCAAAAGAAGGCAGCTAATAGTGCACCAGTTTCAGCGGTTTCCACCACGACAGCTTGGACTTCTGAGAAGAAGAGCTGCACTGTTTTACAAAATGTTCACACATAAGAGTACTTCATGAACCATTTTGTTCAGTGGGAAATAAATTCAGTGAAGTGTGAGTGAGGTGCGATGATGAGAGAATTGATTGTAATATTCTGTTGCCCATCAGTACCCAGTACGTTGGGGAGTTAGCATTCACCATTCCTTTTTTTGGAGTTTCCCGGCTTATGAAAGAGCAAAGCTCAACGTAATTATCCACCCTCTGTTTTGTCACGTAAACCGGCACTTGTATCATCCCGAGGATAGGTACGGTAAAAACTCACAACACAAAACTATCTTCTTTTTAAGCTAACTTAGTCTTCTTTTTTTTTTTCATTTTTTTTTTCAACATTTGTCTAACGGGCTTCAGTTTTTATGATCGAGCAGGGTCTACAAGTTATTCATCCTCAACAAATCGCTACCCTACTCTGGAACATGGACACATAAAATTTGTCTTTTCATATAATATAAGGACGTTGGATTCAAGTATATATATATTTATATACATACAACTAAAATAAACGAGGTAAAAGACAAGAAAAAAAAAAACCTCAATATCAATACATTGTGACTTTTTCTGCATCATTTCATATTAAAACACACACACTTCTTTGAAAGAGAAAAAAGTAAGTCATTCATTGGTGTCATACATTTTTTTTTTGTTATCCAAATTCCAGCAGTAGAGAAAAATGATCCTAAAACTGAAAAGCAAACACTGCATGTTGAACAGTAGATGTCGCTGAATGCGGCGCAGCTGCAACGGTTCCCCTGTTTCCTGTCGTGACGGTGGCCCAGCGAGTCGTCTTACCGTAGAGAAATACAAAATTTGACTATGTACAGCACGCATTGTTGTAACCTACTGCATTTTTCTTTTCCCGTTGCAGAAGCAAAGAGGAATTATTTTGGATTAAAGGCGAGTGAGGTTTGCAAAGAAACTGGATGACGATGTCAAAACATATTTCCTCAGCGTTTGCACTCCGCGTGGTTTAGCTCAGTGAGATCAAGTTGATCCGTTTCGTTGCATTCTTGATTTCTGCAGCAAACTATTACACGGCTGCGTCTGCAAAAACAAAGACATTGATTGGAAAGATATCCGGCTAATGCTCTGTATCTATGTCTCGGTCTAATAGCATCACACTGTCGTCATTTTAATATGATGCTCTGATCTCAGAACAGAATCCCTCGTGGTATTTTCCCTTTGATTAATGTTAGTTTCAAATCTCTACAGGTCAAAGATATTTGCCAGAAACTTTGCATGTTGTCCATTAATGCACTGGTTAAACACTCGGTTAAGTCTATTATTTAAGGTAACATAATGCATCGATGGGAGTAAAGAGAAATGTCTTCGGTACTTTTAGAGACAAATGATTATCTACTTTCATCCCCATGAAGACAAAATATAACAAATCCGAATTGCAATCCTGACCCCGAAGTCAAGATGGAACAAAAAGAAGTGCATATGGAATAAAAAGAGAGCACTGTTTGCTTGATCTGTCCTTCAATTCACTGTTTTTTTTTTTCTTGTTGTTCTTCAAACATTTGACTCATTAGCCATCGCTTCTTGTAACACCTCTAAGCAGTGATGGAGAGCACATCAGGGTTTTTTCGTTTCTTAATGCAAACAGTCTGCAGGTGCGGGGCGGTGGAGTCGGTAATAAGGTAGCAATAAGGATGTCGGTGAGTTGGAGAGGAGTAGGTAGAGCAGAAGGAGGGAGGGAGGAAGGAAGGAAAGAAGGAAGGAAGGCTATGAGGCAGGAAAAAAGGAAGAGGACAACAGCGGCATTAACACTTGAAGAAAAGGCAGGCGAGGCAGGCGAGCAGGAGCCACAGTGAGTGAGATACACAGGCGGAGCCGTTGATATCTCGACCTGTCCCGGGTCCTGCACAGAGAGAGAGAGAGAGAGAGAGAGAGAGAGAGAGAGAGAGAGAGAGAGAGAGAGAGAGAGAGAGAGAGAGAGAGAGAGAGAGAGAGAGAGGAGATCGAGGAGTCGGTTAATTTCTGCTAATTTGAAACAACACTAATGAAACCCATTTTTTTAACACATAGGCTGATGAATATGAAAACCATGATTTTTTCTTGAGCACACGACCAGATGATATTGTGTTTCAAACGTTTCCTTGTAAAGATGAATAAATCCACAGTCAAATACCAGAAGTTACAGATGTAGTCATGCAGACTTTGAGAGGTATTTGGCACCATCTGGTGGCTGTGTTGCGCTATGACACTGAGGCTTTCAAATCACTGCTGCCGAATGGATGGAGGAGTTATAAACTGAGTAATCCATGAGAGAAAACAAAATAAGTAAATAAAGACATCCTGCATGTCAGCACAGCAGGGGCGAACAACAACCGGGTCCAACACGGCTCGCTATCCTCTATAGTGAGCAGTAGACCACTGCAGGTCATGTTCTCTGCATATTCTGTCAAACTTCAAATAACAGCCCATCCCAATTTAAGACCCGCTCCCTCCTCCTAGCCTGCTGTGGACGCACGTTTTGACAAATAAATGCAGGTGGCAATTAAAGGCCCCTCTGCGTATCCTGTTGAAATAGTGTGTGGATGAAAAATAAGGAGAAAAAGGAGCGAAGGATCGGGAAAACAAAGATGAACTTTACATCGGTCTTGTGTATGTGTTACAGGCTGGGAAGCAGGTTTGCATCCTGTCCTACAAAGCAACATTAAAGTCGTGATTTGTTATTTCATTTGTTCATCAATTTTCCTTCTTCTATATTTATTTTTATTTATTTAACAGACTTTCTCATCTTTGCTGTGCACCAGTTTCGTTCGCAGTTATTTGACAGGCCGTCTTGTACAGAGATACATGATCACACTCAAATGAATATTTGATTAACCATGGGAGATATGTGTTCCTTTGCTTTTATTTCAGATTTGTGAACATTACCTTTCTTCACTGACACATTTAATGTCTCCATATTACTGATTGTCAGATTAATTAGTCTCCTACAGACTTCAGTACACCTTAAAAGGCAAACGTGCAGTTCTAAAACTCGCCTCCAATTGGTCAGCTTCAAAGCACATGACACATGAAACCCTGCGGGTTTTTTTTAAAGATCTAATGGACAATAAAGTTGATGCCTCACAGCCATTCAGACCCCCCCCCCCTTACACCCACAGAGAACAACATTACAGTCCTGCGATATTTGTGTCAAAACACTGTTTCAGAGCTGCAACAACAAAAGGCAGTATAGTGTCAGTACTTACTGAAGAGGAAGAGACTGGCATTCTGGACGCCCAGTCGGTTGGAAGCCACACAGGTATAGTTCCCATAATCCTCTTCAGTGACGTTGGCAATCATGAGAATAGTGGTCGTGCCAAGAATTTGGATATTGATGCCCTGGGCGTTGGACAGCCTGGAGAGGAGGAGAGAGACACAAGTGAAGGCGCTTCAAGTGACTTGAAAAGTAATGAAAATGTGAGTTGAAGCCAGGAGGGAGTTAATGACATTTTGGGCAAAAGAATAAGTCTGCAGCATGTGAACCGGCAAATGAGAAGAGACACTTCACCAGAGTTTAATTAACCAACAGAAAATACAGGTTTTCTTTTTTTGTATTACTGAAAGGGAATGGAAATGAGTTAGAAGCTGTTTGTGGGCTGTGACACTGTCTATATAGAAAGCACCTTTCATAGATAAAGAAGTTGTAATTATTGTCTTGATTGCTTTTGTAGGTCATAAAGAGGCATCGATTCATTTCACTTTCTTTCATAACCAGCAGAAAACTTTCATCGGAGCTTCAAACAATCAGTCAATCATGAAACTCTCTCAGAGATCCTCTCGTAGCTTGAAACATCCTAACAGAGAGTCGTAAAGATAATAGGGTCGATTTTTTTTTTTTTTTTCAGGGACGAGGTCCTGACTTTAAGGGGAACTTTAGTTTAACCTCTGTAGAAAACGTCCCGACTCGGAGCCTTTTGGAGGAGAGGTGAAACGTCTTCAGGATCTTCAATCAGCCAAGTTGCCTTTGGATCAAAGTTCAACTCTGATTTTACGACTTTTCTTTGGATTTTTGTGACTAAGAGCAACTCTTGTGCAGCCTCAGCTCTGCAGGGGATTTACAGTATAACAATGACCTACATGGACCCTCATCAAAGAAATAAGAGGAATAATTTAAGTTAGCTCAAATATGCAATGAACGACCCGAATAAGTAGAAGGCAAGAAACCTGGTAAGGAGCAGAGCTGACGGTTTCCTGTGCATTCTTTTATATTTCTGTAAAAAACGTCTTTGTGATGTAGTGTGTTACGTTGTTTGTGCTCCACTTGTGCGTCGTCTTTTTGTTGTGTGTAGTTGTAATTAAAGTGTACTTAGGGCACTTTTTGAATACAAGCTACAGAAAATCCCTTAAACTGAGAGTTTAGCTTCACTCCTCTCCAACTCTGCTGCACGGTATGAAACACGACAATTCAACCAACGGTCACAGTTTATTGTGAATGAACGATTAGCATGCAGCTGCAGTCCTCCGCACTTCTGGGAGTCTTAATGACCACCAAAACTTCTGACAATCAATTATGTCAACCTTCAACTTCCCTCAGCGGCACAAATTAATCAATACGATGTGCTGACTCAGACTGTGTACCTCGCTGATGAACTCTTCCTTACATAATCACATCCAAATAAAACCCTTTTATTAACACGCTGCACATAATGCATTCTGCTGATTGAGCACTTTTCCTATCATGAATGAGGTAAAGTTCATTTAAGGCGCCTCAGCCTAATCCTGCTTAAGTCCGGGTAATGTGGTAATCTGAATTTAAGCAGGGGAGCCAGAACTTTATGCTGACACACGCTCAGCTGATAGAAGTATTAACATAAAAAGGAAAATGCACATCTCGGCACGGCAGAATTTGGCTCGGTGAGAAGTGGGGACTTGATAAAGTGCTGAGGTCTTTCCCACGGGGACACCTTGGGAGCTATGGCAGTGTGAGTGTGTTTGAAAGTGAGCGAGTGAGGGACCGTCGTGTCCCAGCAGTGTCCCCATCATCATGTTAAAGAAATCCCTCCCTGCACTGATAAGGCCAGCAGCAGCAGTATTCTCCTGTGTCTCTTCATGAGAAGTGACTACACTGTTCAAAAAATGACAAATAAAGGTTTGCCTGCCCACAGAGCATGCTCAGAGACCCAGATAATAGTCAGCACCACATGGAGCTGGAAACAAACCGCTATTTTTACTCCAGATTACAGAGCACGATTGTGTTGCAGTCAGATGAGGATACAAACATCTAAACAAGCTCTTTGCTGCTCAGGGTCTTTATTTGCACACGTTCTTTGGGTTTAAAATTCTAGTTCATTCATTTCAAACCTTGATTTATACTCGAAAGGACACCGAGTTTTCCCTAATTTCCAATGCCGTCGAGATTACAAGCGCAGTAAAAACTAGAAAAAACCCCCAACAAAAACAAAAACAACAAACAATTAGTGAAAAACCACTGTGAGCCATTAAATACAGTTACAATTGGAGACATAGTGGCTCAAAATCAAATTACTAAACTTTGGAAGAGATGGAAGAACTTGTGCTGGAGGGCATTCCTTGAGTTTAGAGCAGCAAAATCCAAAAAGAAGGAAAGATTAGGCAGAAATCTGTCGAAAAAACAAAACAAAAAAGAAACTGGATCTTTCGCCCTTTAAAGGTACGACGCCTTTTCAATTAGCAAACTCAACAATTCTGCTGCATGTTTAAACTTTTCATATAATTAGTTTTTGGGCTTTTGGACTTTATTTGTATAGGACAGTGGATGGAGTGTGAAACAGACGAGTGAGAGGGAGGAAGTGACATGCAGGGAAGGAGCCACAGGCAGGATCTGAACCCAGACCGCCCCCTCGGAGGACGATAGCCTCCTACATGGGGAGCAACCTAACCTCGAGGCCATCTGCACTACAAACCTATTAGAACATGTTGATTCAGATCTGAAACTTCCCTGAATTTAAATTAAAAGTTCCTGCTCCAATATGGCCATGTATCTGCCAGCCTCTTCTTATGGCATAAAAGGCCGAAATACATCACCACAAAAGTTGGCAGAAATTGTGTTTGCAACCTTTTAAGCAAGTTTCAAAGTGTTCTCAACATTACTGTATCCCATCTATGTCCCTCCTCACAGATAGAGGGCAGCAGAGCTCTACGTTACACCTTCAGGGATCTTTTTTTCGATGCACAGACACACTCTGCTACATGAAACCCCAGATTGAAATGATTTGACCCCTGTATTTGGCGGAGGGCACGCAGTGGCCGATGGAGATGAAAGACCAGAGCAAATCATCAGACGGACAGATTTGATGCTGTAGCGTGTGGGAGCATCTAAAGTAGGTTATCACAGGGAGAGAAAGTGACAGGCCGGTTAGGATTCAACGCCGGTGATAAATGAAATCAAGTGCAGAGTCCTGCTGAGACTTGTAACTCAGAGATGATTGAAACAGCTCCAGCGGCTGTGACAAGATGCATCAGCTGACAAAATCACAAACACAACTGTCTGTTACTGTATGTTGGGGAACAGCTCACTTTGGATTTTATAACAGACAGACTGATGTGCAGCACAGAGAGGAAGATTACCATACTTTAAAAACAAAGATTGATTCCATCAACACAATTCTTAAAGGTCACATAATATGCTTAACTCACTTCACCAGGTTTCTTTAACTCTAACATGTGTCTGTAGTCTGTCTACAAACCTCACAATGATGAGAAAAGTCCATCTTGTCCTTCTTTTTCCCGCTCCACTTTTCAGAAAATGTGTACTCAAACTTGTCATTTGGAGTTTTCCCTTCATGACATCACAAAGGGCAGTAGCCCCTCCCCCAGGTGGGTGACACTCCCACAGCTAGGTGTTTGTTCTGCCCTCTGAGTCTGCCTTCTCACCGTAAACAATAAGACATGGAGCGAGAAAGCACAGAGTACACCCGAGCCCTTCCAGAGAGGGGGCGTGGTCAGACACAGCGCATTTACATATTTAAAGCTACAGACACAGAAACAGCCTGTTCTAAGCAGGGCTGAAATAGAGGGGTTTATAGACATGATCAAATACAGGATCAAATACATCAGAGTGGATTTACAACAACACACTTAACACATATTGTGAAGAGTTCTAAGACTTATTGAAACTGAAGAGGAGGAGAATTTGTGACCTATAAGACAAGTTTATGTTCGTAATAATAGTAGTCATTGTATTTTTGAGAAATAAACTACTACGACCCGAAACTCGAACACAGGAACATTTAACTACTACAGCAAAAGAATAGAAAAATGATATATATTGAGCATGAACCACCTCAATATACTTTTATGACAAAACATGAAGCTCATGCAGGGAGTAAATAGGTGATAAGCAGCTAAACGCTCAGGTTGGAACCAAACCTCTGCTGCTGTCCGACAGACTGAACCTTGAATCATGCACAGATTCATTTCTTTAATGGCCGATACATTTTGTGTTCATATTGCTCTTATCAGAACTGCTCAGAGCCTTAACATGTTGCTTTTTGTCAAAACATGACAATGAGACAATTCGGTAAAGTCTTTCATTTAAATGACTGCTAAATTGTATTAAAGGAAGGGTTTGCACTTCTATCTCAAGAATTAGGTTCATAGGACATCATCTGTCCCACGTAAAAAGGAAAAAACTTTACACTCCTTTTGCACGGCATCACTCATTTATTATAAAAAACATTTCCAGTGTGTTCTCCAGATGGAAGGTTGAACTTTATAATTTAATTTTTCTTTCCCGTCTTGGACATATCATTTCTTTGGTAGAACAAATTAAAAACTCCTTTGGATATATAGTGCAGAAGGGACACCCAATTTACAGTTTCATCCAAGTTTCAACATGGACAGCAAAGGCAGAAGGGACAAAAAGACAGAGGGAGGTTCATTACGTAACATTTTTTTTACTGTGGCTAATTGGGTCTCTTGGCATATCGGAGACTCAGCCCCTCAACAAAGTCAGAGTTGTGCTAAGTTTTGTTTCTGAAGACCAGTTTGGTTTAATCTGCGGCGGAAGTCCACGATTTAAAATCGTCTGACAGACTGGATCCATTTGCACAAAGTTTGGAGAATTTCAGCCTCTCTGGTAGAGTGGGACTGTGGTGCCAAACAGATTTGTTCAAACCGTGGAGTGTTTACTCTCTCTGTTTGCTTTGTTTGGGCAGGTGAGAGCTTTTCGAACTTGGCACCAGAAAGCACGGTTTTTGATCCTGTTCCAAGAGAGCTGCCGGTTTGTTTGGGGTTACATCAACCGTCAGGAGGGGACGAGGGTGAAAACGTTGGAAGTTGCCAAAATTAAACAGGTCTGGACGAAGAAGCAAGGGCTCACTTCCAATTAACATTATTATTATTACACTGGAAAAATGCACAGTACCTGGAAGCTAGATATGAGACTGATTAAATCTTAGCAGCAACACATCAGAAGACAAAATGGATTAACAGAGTAATAAAGAGAAGCGATGCCAAAGACTGGGAGACTGTAATCTGACATTTGAAAGGTTTGACAACTCAAAGTACGAGCATGACAATTTAGTTTGGTTTGTCAGAAATATGTACAAGAAATGGAAAAAATTCAACACTGGACCAAAACTAATCAGAGAATTTCAGGGGGGCAGCTCCTGAAATCCTTCCGACCTGGCTGCACCTCACAGCTGGGAGATTATCGCTGTCAGACGTTAAAGGGGGGGGGGTCTCCTGAGGCGAGAAGGGGTGTAAAAAAAAACGATACAGAAGTTAACGAAGCAACAGCGTCCTCTATGCGATGCTATAACGAGAACATTAACCTTTCTATCAATGCTACATGTAGTTCAACAGAATCACGACATGAACTAAAGAGCAGAGAAGAACACGCTGGAGGACAGAAAACTGAATGCAGCGGTTTAATTAGTGCATGGAGATCGTAGCGGTTTTGTGCATTCAGTTCATGCACAATGCAAAGAATCTAAACGTTACCACTCCCTCCCACTCGCTCGAGGTAAATCCCTCGGATAATATCCTGCTGTGTGCGTTCATCAACCCACTCAGGGCATGCTGCGAAAAACTGCAAGGAGTCTATCAGGAGATTCTCCGAGTATAGTCTGAGAAAAAAGGCAATTTCACTCCTACAGGTCCTTCTGCATATATCAGGAGTTTTTTTTTTTTTTTTTTTAGGATTTTATGCAAGTGTGAAAGCACTTTTAATCCCTTTTTAATTGTTTTAACACATTCCCTTAAAGACAACAGCTAATGTCTGAGTTACTGACAAAGGTCACCTCTGTTCAAGTGAAACAGGGATTCGTCTTCATATCTGAAGTGTGTAAACTCTGGGAAAACTGCTTGTATCAATGAAAAGACTGAAAAGAGTTTTTCATCTGATTAGGGATGGAGGGACGGATTCCGACTTCACTGAGTTCATGGATGCTAAATAAAGTGATGTGAGTTGTCCTGCTGGTTTAATTGGCCAGAAATAGCAGGAAGGAAGGAAGGAGCAGTTTGTTCTGCATGTGTTGTTCACAAAAAACACTTAAAAAAAAATATATATATATATAAGAAAACAAACAAAGCTGGTGGATTTCAGCTTCGTTTATCTTCTCATTAACTAGTCAAAACAACTCTGTGTTCATATGCTGCAAAAACTGAAATCTCAGCCGCTGTGTATTTGTCTTATTTCACATTCCTTTGTTGGATTCAGGAGGTGATATACAATCTTCAGGATCAAAAAGATCAGAAGAATTTCAGGGACATTTTCAGGTTGGCCAAAGTGACCTCAATCATCCACATATTTATCTGTAATGCTACAACTGAGAGTGAAACGGAGCAGCACACAAGTGGCTTTAAGTGGCTTTGTCTGTCACAGGTCTTGCAGTGTGCTGCATTTAGCAATGGACTTTATACTCAAATGTACTTTTGGTCTTTTCCCTTTAGTTGGAGAGGACGGTGTGTGAAAGGACTTTTTGTCCGTTTGGAGGACTAAAGCCTTGGCACATGGGGCGTGAGGCTATCAGCATCCCGAGACTCGAACTTTAACACGGTGATTTGTGAGTAAAGCCATTTACACAATATTTAAGACCCCTGAAATATCAAAAACTGATCCAGAGCTTCTCAGCCCACTCATGATGCTGCATTTATCGACCTTGTGACAGCTGAAAAGAAAACTGCTGCAAGGTGGACTCTTTGCCTTCCTGAACCCCCCCCTCTGTGAAAAACTAGATATTCACTCCCATGTGCCACCCTGGCTGATGTGCCTTAGTGGTAGAGTCGGTCAGTTCTTAACCAGAAAGTTTGGGTTCGATCCCCAGCTCCTGCAACCACATGACCTATGTGTCCTTGGGGATTTGGAGCGTTTTGTGCATCTACATTAGAGATAGGACAGAATCAGGAACCAGGGGAACAGGGAGTGGGAAACGAGACGGGAGAACAGCCGCGTGTCGTACTTGAACCGGGGCCGACAGCCTGGAGGACCTCAGCATCCACAAACAAACCGCATGTCCCAAGCTCAAGTCCATTCACCATTCACCACCCAGTCCTCCAAACAGTTTTATTTTCTTTGTGTGTTTAAAGTGTTGATGAAGTAAAGCTGATTGAAATGGAATCTATGATAGGAAACCTCAACAATCACGTAAATAAGTCACAGCAGGCTACTGTGCATTTGCTTTGATATTTCCAGAGGGGACTTTGAAATTAACCAGCCAAGTGATGATAAATGATGGCATTATGGTGCATTAACGTTATCATCCAAGGGGAAAGGACAATCACACTTTGCACTGACACAGAGGGAGAGGTGGACTCTGACCAGGCTCATAGCCAAAATCCTCCAGGGGACAAAACAACGGAGATAGATGAAGGTTGGCGACAACAGATAATGCAAAACATTTCAACTACCATAAATCTTCCGGCTTGAAAGGCCTATTACTTAAAGAGGCCGTATTTTTGATCAAAGTTGCGGCATTATACGAATATTCCTCTCCCAATCTCAGACGAGTCTTTAGTGCTGCTGCGGCTTCGTAGAGAAATCGCAAGTAATGATGTGCAATTTTCTTATCTTTACCCGATTCCATTTAAGCACTCCAATTCCCAGACTAACTCGGGTGGCGAGGTTCGCCGCGACGAAGGAAAATCTCTCCAGTTATTAAACGACAAGTGTTGCGATGGAGGGGCCGAGCTGTTATTGCCTCTGAATGTCATTACACTTCGATCCTCTTAAAGTGTTTTTCCAGACTCATGCTTGGCACTTAAATTGATAGCGTTCCAATGAACAGCTGTGTCTCGTCACACATTTTGCAATTTCACATGGGACGGTGGGCGATGCAAGTCTGATTTCCATTTCAGTGGAACAACTGGAGGTATGAGAAAAAGGGTTACTGGGATTTTCAATGACTACAGTTTATAAATGACACCCGGGAGACTGCAGATCTGTTCCCGTTTTTTCTCTCTTCTCACAAGAATATCACACAGCCCTTACCCTGTTACACTCAATTAACGATAGAATAACAGCCTAGTGGGTGATTAAGTGGGTGATTAGTCATTATCAAACGACAAAGATGATGTCATCAAATTAACATTAGGATGTGACAGTGGGACTAGTGAGGGCAGATCTGACAAAGGGATCAAAGAGATTCATTATAATGAAAAAAAAAGACAGGGAGCACGCCTGGCACGACTTGAAACGTTTGATAAGCGGAGTGGGAACTGATGAGGAAAAGTATGTAGAGCACTTCTGGTCTGAAACAAAAAAAAAAAGAAAAGAAAGAAGGACCTTTAAGGGTCGGCCTGGATCGGAGTCCTCTTGACTCCAATGTCTGCTTCATTTGATCAGTGTGAACACAAACAAACTGTACGCAGGTATCGATCAGGTCACGAGTCTGCTTGAAGATTGTTAAGGAAACCGTGCTCAAACAAGGAAGTGGACCGCTACAAAACATCTTTCTAAACAGCTCCCGTCACTGTATCGTGCAGCAGGGGCCCGTTTTAAGTCTCTGAGCTGCAGGTGGAAGTAGGAAGAGGGTCGTTATTGGTGTTTCAGAAATTAGAATATGATCCAAAGTTATCAGGGTGGACTCAGTCCGTGAGCGGTTGCCACGGTTGCTTCTTTCTGCTAGTAGGGAGCTGATGTGGTTTTTTAAAACTTGACAGAAGAAAGGCTCAATAGAAAGGTTGGAGGCTGACGGTGGAGCTCCTTGGACTTCTGTTAGTTTGACACCGAGTTTACGCCATGTATGCATGTTTTTCATCTGTACCTGCGCTGCTCACCTAAAATAAATACGAGATATAATATTTTTTAAAAACTGCTGTGCATGAATGTGTGATAAATCTGCTCTGTACATAATAAGGGGCTTTTTATGGCTTTGATTCGAGATTGGTTAGTGGACAGAGTCACACATCTAAGACAAAGAGAGAGAGCAGTGAACGTGATGAGGGAAAGGAGCCACAGGTCAGATTGGACTCTTGGCCACCTGCTTGGAGGATTACAGCCGCTCGCGCGCACGAACCACCAGGCCACCGGCCCCCCTAGACTTTTAACCAACGCCTCCAAATAGTGAACATTGTCGTCTTTCAATTAAATTTCCAACAGAGAAATGCACCCTGAGATATCCCAGCAGGACTCCAGAGATGTGACTCATTATCAGTTTTTTAAAAAAGTCTCAATACAGCATCTGTTCAAATTAATCACAAGGAAAGTAAGCTCCACCGTTAGAAGACAAGTAAACACACTTTCCTCACATGTTGGAATGCAAACACAGTAATTTACAGGAAGTGCATCTGTGCTTTGTTGTTTCCAGTAATTAGACAAGGAAAGGGGGGGAAGGCTACATCCTGGAAACATTACAACAGATCGTTACTATACGAGAGGGGCCTCTATGGAGTGCCAGCTTTGGTGGATATGATGATACACTTTTTGCTTGTGATCAGGAGACTGATGGCTGCTGCTCTAGTTAATGGCTTGTCTGATTGGTTGTTTACATCCTGAGGATTCTAGCTCACTCTTTTCACCATTGATTATCTGACAGCATAACAACAACGATACACAGAGGGAGCATCTTGAGTCATGTGCTGTTCATATTTGTAATTTCTGAACAATGACCGATTCAGAAACCATGCGTCTTCTTAACTCAGCCTGAAAACCAAGCAGACACAAAGCCAGGTATCGTCGGTGGTGACCTTTCCGTGAGGAGTTTGATTAACCCCCTGTGCATGTGTGGGTTCTCTCCAGGGACTCCAGCCTCCTCGACTATGAAGTTCATTATACTTGGGTATTAACCAGGCCTCTGTGCACCGTCTGAAACTCGATGAAATAAAAGAGATCACATAACACCTCTTTATTAGCTTCCTTGCACTGGCCCCCAGTCCAGTCCAGAATCCCATACTAAATTCTCTTGATGTCATTTAAAGCCCTTCATGGCCATTTTACATCACAGATGTCTTACAGTACAGCGAGGCGCCTCAGATCATCAGATTTCTATCCGTTCCACTCTCAAAATAGAAAATTATTTGGAGACAATGTCTTCTCTGTAGCTGCAAGACTGCGGAACAAACTGCCGTTTGAGTCTGATTTTTTTGTTTTATATTTAATGTCGTAACTTCCTGCGAGCGATGCAGCACCTTTTCCTGTTTTCCTCCGTGTCGTTCGCAGGACGAAGAACAGAATGGAGGTGCTTCTACACTGCCGCTCGCCTTTTCTCACTCAACGGAGCTTGTTAGCTTTATGTAGAGTTAAAAAAAAATCCACCTCCATGATTGAAATGTTGCTTTGACTTGTGTCTACAACTCGGTCAACAAACACAAAACGGTCTTTCGGCTCACCGCAAGTCGTTTATTGACGATCGTGTGTTGTGACTTGAGTCCACAGCTTGTCAATACAAAGCGCCGCAGTTGTGTTTGTACACCTTCAATACGAACGCACTAGGTGTCATACTGTTTGCAAGGGGAAACTGACATCCACAGAGCAGAGAGTGAAACACTTAACGGACAGCCAGCGTGCGATCATGTGATCATGTGATCAGCAGATCACTTTTATTCCTTCTTGCACTCGATTCTTCAACTGATTAGCATCCTACCTTATTTCATGAAAGCCTTTATGTGCATCTGTATCTGTTTAAGTATGTTTTCATCATCTTTGCTGCACGTTGACTTATGAGGTTCTGTTCTCATATGGCTGTGTGTGTGTGTGTGTGTGTTGTGTGTGTGTCTTGCCATGTTACATCTTTTACGATAATTGGTGTTTTTATGTGTTCTTCATTTCTTTAAAGCACATTTTAAAGCCTTATATAAATAAAGTTGGCCCTGACCTTGACCTCCATCCCACCGTATAAAGACACGCTGGAGTGTTGCTTCTTAATTGCCCCGTAAATGGAACCGCGAGTGTAAATGGTTGTCTCTGTAGCGGTGCCTCAATTCTGGAGTGGCATCCTTTTCCTCCTGCTTATTTGAACCTTGTCACCACTCTTACTGCATAGCAGTATGGCCTGCTATACTTTTGAGGTAATTGTCAGCTGCTTAAGAGTCTTCCATCTCATTTCAATTGGAGCCTAAAATAACTGGTGGACCATGAAGAGGCACCAAACACATCATTTAGGACTCAGAAAAAATGAACATCTTTGGCTGCATTTGAGGACGCCTTCAGAATGGGACGGCCTTCAACGCATCGCTGTTATACTATTGGTCTTGTATTGCGCACTTTAAAGGATGAAGCCTATCAGTTGGGACACAGCTTTAATGTGTCCTGGTGACCTGCTCAGGGTGCACCCCGACCTCTTGCCAAATAACAACTGGGATCTGCTGCAGCAACCTGTGACTGTATGAGAGCTACAGATAATGGATGGACGGTAGACCCGGTTAGTGCAGCCCTGTTGAGGTGTTTATTTGGGGGCAAAGGTTTGCATGTGTGCCTTAACGTACCTTTTTTCGTCTCTGTACCATTCAAACTCCGGTGTGGGCACAGCGGTGGCGTCGCACTGCAGCGTCCCCATGCGGCCCACCTGAGTCTCTGAGCTCTGGGTTTTCTTTATTGTTGGAGGGTCTGCAGACACACATTGAGAATGCACACACACACACACACACACACACACACACACAACCAAATGTTATCAAAATCCTTTCACGTGGCCCTCGTGTTTCTTTTTGTTTTCCTTTGAAACGCCAAGTTCTTCCCTCAGAAGTGAATTCCTCTTATTTTGTCAGGAGTCTTTCACATACGCGCGTGACGAGAGAAAAGCCTTTTCATATGGCTGACAAATGACTGACGAGGAATTTCACTGATACAAAGAAGCCACCAAAGAAACAAACAATCGTGACTGAACTGAAGGGAATGAACATTTCTTCTACATGCAACATGATTTTATTAAAGTTTAATTTGTAGTCAAAGGACTTCATGCCCAAGAGCAAATATAAAAATAGATCACTCTGAGCCTGACTTACAGAGATAATCAATAAAAAAGCTGAAACTTCATCTTTTTAAACATTAATCATGCACACAAGAGTGATATCTTCACACTGCACATTGGCCAGAAAAGTGTCCAATGTGGATTAATGCCTGTTTTCCATTTGGGATTAAACACTAAGAAGTGGTTTAATATAGAAATCTTTATCATTTAATTCAAGCTCTCAGACTTGGCTGAAGTTCGGCTCGTGGCAAACAGCCATGTGCGATTTGTTCAGATCAAAGAAAACTCTCGAACTCCTGAGGGGGAAGGAGTTGGTTTGTGATGTCTCATGAGCTGCTCATCAATCAGAGCAGCCAACGTATGTATTACACTCATCACATCTACCACGGCCCACCGACAAGATGCAATTAGACTAACTTGTTTTCAAGTAGCTCTTACATGCTGCTGCTACGCTGGAGAACTACTACAGCAGGGACGGTCGCAATCAAATTTAGCGATCTTTCTCCTGGATCATCTTGACTGAAGTGTACTCAGAAACGTTAAAGACGACACGCCGCCCTCCACACGTCTCCCCTGCTGCTGCAATCTTGACTTTTTCTCTTTACAGTGCATGTCCTTGTGAACGTTTGGCCTGAAACCCGCTGAGAGCATTTGATGGATGTCGTGTGATGTCCGTGTTTACTCACAGTTGACGACCACGTTGACGTATTTGACGTCGGGCGTGGCGACGTCGTTGCTGGCCTTGCATTCATATCGACCCGCCTGGTTTCGCATGATGCCTATAATGTCCAGGTATTCTTCTCCGTCCAGCGGCTCTGCTGCAGGTGATTAGAAGTGAAGAAGACAAGGCAGAGAGGGGACAAGAGAAAGGGAGCCGAGTTAAATATGTCAATCTTTCAAAATGATGAATCAAGTTGGAATTGTAACTCTTCAGCCTCCAGGCTGGAGTTTCAGTCTCCTTGTCTGCAGCCTCAGGAGTGCAGATGTGAAAACGGCTGTTTTCTGGAATAATACCACTGCTGCATCTAACGAAACAGATTCTGCATATTTACTATTATATTTCACAGTTTTATATTGACATGGTGCATTAATACATCCAGCCTCCCCTGAGACCACTGCGATTATTTTGCCACCCACGCTGGATCTGCATGGCCATTAGTGCAGGGTACAATAAGACACTCTATTAAATAGGAAGTGAAACGGCCCGTCTGATTAGGATTCACTAAGAATGGTCAGGGACAAGCTTTATTCACTAAACTGTGCGTTAAGGTACAAAATGGAAAGTGATTTCTTTTTAACATGACTGAAAAACAAAACTGTTTTTCACAGTTGAAAGTTACTTTTTAAAGGCGTCAGTATGTTTAGAATCAGGAAGCTCAATTTCTCATGTCGGCCCAAGAAGGGCCTTCAGCTGATCTGGACCTGCCCAAGCCCAGGAGGTCTTGTCCCTGCAGCAGAATCCAGGCTCTCGAGTGGACAGAGCTCCCACAACATTCAACTCGGGGATCTGACACTAATGCTACGTGTCTGATGCCCAGCCACCACCACCGGACCGTGTCGCCCCCACAACCACCGCCGTCCTCATTCATGCAGGACCTGCTGCGACCTCGACGGCAAGGAAGTGGACAACAGAAAGCCGAGGATTACAAAGGAGAAATCCTTCCTACAACTTACCCCATCTCCCTCGATCGCAATTTTTGTAACACAACAATGAGTAAAGTCTTTTACTCTTTTCGAGCGTGTCTCAAGATAACATTTGTTATGAATTGGCACAGTGCAAAAACAAGGAGAGAAAAAAAAAGGATAAAGACAAACTGCAAACTTTTAGTTTTGTATCTCGCCGAAGGTATACAAAGGTGCCTGGACATGAAAAACGACAGCTTTAGAGAGCTCCCTTTTTCAACTCTTTTGGATGATCTCCATGAAAAGTAGATGTGCCTTGTGTTTTGGATGGATACAACATCTTGTTGGAAAAAGGCTTTCATAACTCAAGTGTACAAAAGCTGTTGGAGGAGAGGGTTCTGATGCTGTTGAAGCAAACACCAAGCTGTTTGGTTGAGTCTTTCTAACACCTTCAAGTCCTTTGTGGTTTGCTCAGGATTTAAGGCTAAATTAAAAGTTTGAACTACTGCATGCTTCTGCTTATTTTCCACAACAGAGGTAATTAAAATTCGCAGCGAGGTCATATTGAAACACCCAGACTGAACAACTCACATTTTCTCCCTGGCTGAAAGCACATTTAACATTTAAGTACTCGCTAAGATGACTTTTATTAGTCCTTTGTCTGAAAGCTTCAATTAACCGAGAAATAATATCTGCAAATGTCAGACAAAACATCTGAACACAGTGGAAGAAAACCGCAGAGACTATCAGACAGATATCCGACTAATTGCTTAATGAGCAATCCAGCTAATTAGCCGTGTAAGGAACACAGCTTCTCAGCGTCTCATTAGCAAAGACGCTACGTCGTATTGCAGATCTACGGGTGGGTCAGGAGCTAGAAATGGCTTATTCTTTGACGTGCTGCCATGTTAATTGTGCGTCGTCTTTCATCAACATTGTTGGTGCGAAGAGCCTGGAATGACTTTGTTTGTGATCAGTTTGTGTGTTGGGTTGATGAGGAGGTGTGAAACTCTGCGATTCATCAGACAGAGATGTGATAATTAATCCAGACTGTGATGGTGCCATGTATTTGCACAGCTTGCTTATTTGAATTTACCAACGATCCAACCTGCCTTTTAAAATAACAGAAAGACAAATTATTAGAAGTTGATTTTCATCTTAACAAAACAGACCGCATAAAAGTCACCCGACTTGAATCTGAAAATGCGTGTTGAAGCCTGACGATGGCGGCCCTCAGATAGGAAATACTCTCCCAAACAAACTTTCAATCAGTCAAGAGCAGCGGTGTCCAAAGTGCGGCCTGGGGGCAGTTTGAGGGCCTTGAGGTGATTTTTTTGCGACTAATTGCTTAATGAGCAATCCAGCTAATTAGCCGTGTAAGGAACAGCTTCTCAGCGTCTCATTATCAAAGACGCTACGTCGTATGGCAGATCTACGGGTGGGTCAGGAGCTAGAAATGGCTTGTTCTTTGACGTGCTGCCATGTTAATTGCACGTCGTCTTTTATCAACATTGTTGGTGCGAAGAGCCTGGAATGACTTTGTTTGTGATCAGTTTGTGTGTTGGGTGGATGAGGAGGTGTGAAACTCTGCAATCAAAGAATCAAAAGACAGATTTTGTTATTTTTCTTTTTCATGTTAGCGAGGGCTAAAATAGAAAATGTTCATTGCAATGTATGTTTTTTCTTCTTTTTTTAACAGCTTTGACTAAAGCGGAGACTTCAGGAACTTCAGCTTTTCACACTTCCACAATGACTTCATTTTTCAACACTGCAGCTTGCTGAAATCATCGCTTTCAAGCTGGCGTGGAGATCTCAGGGTATTTCTCAAAAAGACACAATTATCTGCACTGAATGAGCGAGGGACTCTCCGAGGACTTGGCAAATAAAATAACAACAATAACATGGCCTGATACTTCCCTTAATCGGAGAAAATAAGGAGTGATGGAATCTTGGCGGTGGAAATAAATTGCACAGAGGAGGTCTCTAGGGTGAGTGGAGAAAACACACAGTTTGTAACAATCGTAAATGTCAGCTGGCTGCAGGCTCCATGAGACCAAAGTGTCACAACCTGGGGAGTGAACCAGCAACTTTGGAGAGGTGAGCTGAACAACAGCTGTTCTGCTTTGGTGAACACACGTAAATGCTGTGCCATTTCATGCCATGAAGCTCACTGAAAAAAACGCCCTGAAAACATCAGTCTGACTTTTATATAAAAAGCTCAAAGGCTGAAGATGTGCTACTGCAGAGCGTCTGGTGTCTACACTAGAAACAGAAGAAGAACAAAAAGAATGATCTGAATCAAGTGCATGATGGAGACGGTACACTATTATTTCATCCTGATTGAAAGATCAGTGGGATCGTGATCAAAGACTAAACCTGATCACATTCAGCCACACTGCCACACTAACTTTATTGGAGAGGTATGATTGAAAATCTGTTGCCATGGAAATTCTATTGAAGCTCGATCTCTTCGTCAGTCCTTAGTTTTGGTCGATGGATAAAGTGAGAGAGAGAGAGAGAGAGAGAAGCAGGTGACTGCAGAGATCAAAGCACGGAGGAGAGAGGAAAGAAGAGAATTTAAATGAGACATGAGAGGAAGGGGCTCTGCTTCTTTTACCTTTTTTTTCAATTAATTAATTATTAATCTCACCTTGTGTGTTTAAAGAGCAGCTTAATAATGAAGTGTGAATGGAATCGGATGTTTTGTCTGGAGATACAATTGACAACAACACAACCTTTCATGCGTCTTTGTCTGCAGCCACAGGAGAGCATCGCTTCTTGTAGTGTTTGTTTCACGTGTTATCTAATTAATGAAGCTTAATTAAGACGTTTGATTGGTTAATCCTACCTCCAGGGAATTGATTAGGGAGAGTGCAGTTTATGCGTTGCAAACGTACTCGCACATGCCTGAATGTGCAGGCGTTACTTCTCCATGGCGAGCTCGAAGAGTGCACGCTTGAGGTGAAGACGTTTCAGGGAGCACTGAGAGCGGTGACTGATTCCAAGTGCGTCGTTAGAAAAGCCCAATGAATCCTGACATTATGCTGTATTATATCATCACATTTCTATGCTAATCTGGGGAGTGGAATGCGAGTGGTTGGCAGAGAGACGAAGGGGGAGATTAAATAAGATGAGGACAACGAGTGAGCACGCCCCCCCCCACATTTTAACACATTGTTTTTCAGGCTAGTTACCAGCATGCCAGTGCACATAATAGGAATGCAAACATGCTAATGTTTGACAGGCTGTGTAGCATCTTTATTGTTGCGTCTTAGCATCCGCAGATTTCCTAAAAAGCACCAAAAAAAACAAAACAAAACAAAGGAAAGCGGAGGCTGTAGGGTTTCGCTAGATAAAATAAGTCTTATTTATGCGTGACTTTGCTCTGTCTGCAGCTAACCGTTTTAAAGAAACATCTGGCACTGACACAGCGTGAGAACTCTGCACACCTGCAGCCGGATGTGTCGCTTAAACTGGCCATGGAAGAGGCTGCTTTTTTTTTTTTTTTTCAGGACCTGTAGGACCGCTGAAGAGACAGACATGGCAGTAACTGCTGCGTCTCAGGTTTCAGGGGAGACAATTCACAGCAAGCTAAAGAAACTGCCTTTTTTTTCTTCAGATTTATGACAAAAAGATTCCCATTAAGTGACATGTTTCATTAAAAGAAGCATTGTTCACTCTTAATAAGATGATTATTATTTTTACTAAATAATTTCCTGCTAACAGAATTAACACAAAGAAGCTGAAAACAAGAAAATTTAGTTTGACTTTAGTCTGTTCAGATCACCAGCTTCAAAAACAATCTCTTAAAAATCTTGAAAAGTTGCAAAATCGCTCATGAACTCTTCACAGATTTGTGTTTTAATTGTAAGAGTGAGAAGAAGTAGGAAATGTATGTAAAGAGTTTGACTATAAAACACACTGGAGGCTTTATTTGACAGCACCAAACATTTCTTACATTTTTTCTAACTAAGTCATTCTTGCACGTAAAAACTGACATGCACAAACTCTCTCTCTTTCACTGTCTCTCTCTCTCTCTCTCTCTTTCACTGTCTCTCTCTCTCTCTCTTTCACTGTCTCACTCTCTCTTTTACTGTCTCTCTCTCTCTCTCTCCCTCTCTCTCTCTCTCTCCCCGTGCATCTGCAGCAGCGGGTCAGAGTGTGATTCCCTTGCCTAACATCAGCATGTTCGTTGCCATCCTTTGATTACATCTCCACATTGGAAATCTTTTCTCCTGGAATACAAGCGCCTGCAGCACTGAGCCTCTCTTCCGTTAGAAGTCGACAGCGAGGAAACACGGGGAAACGTGAGGAAAGAGAGCGCTTCGGTTTTGGACCAGGAGAGAACATTAACAGGAATAGAAAGTTGTGGGTGCTGAGGTACTGGGTTGCACCTGCTCTAGTTTGAACTTCATCTCTAATTTAAGACGCTGTTGACACTCTACTAATATTTAAGGTGTTGCACCAGCTGGGTCAAATATGCTCTCTAAATATTACACTGCTTGTATTGCTGTAATTACACAAGATGAGCCATTTGTCTCAGGATGTCCATGAGCCCCTCCTTCCTTTGTATTCTTTGACTTTATGTATTTGTGTTGCCCTCTTCTCCTTGGGTACAACGCCCTGTGGAAGTGGGAGCTGTAAGTGTATCCCAAAGTGGAGGTCGGGACCCTGTGGAGGGGTCGCAAGAGAAATTGAAATGACTTAAAGTTGCACATTTCGCCCGTTACTGTGAACGAGATTTGTGCTGAAATGAAAGTAAAATATTAGACTGTAAGAATGTTTAGTTAATTCTTATTTTCGTGTTGTTCTTGAGTCTGTATTCGGGTAGTGGGTGCTGCTGTGGGCAGCGTTAAATGCTTGAACCACTTCCAGAGGGGGTCGCCAGTCTTCATCTCAATTTTGGGGGTCAAGGGACGAAACGTTAGAGATCTAAATATCCTGTATATACTGTTCATATTTTTATTAGTGAAAGCTAGCTTGTTGTGTGCAGCAAGTTAAACTAGCATACAAGCTGTGTGAGATTTGGAGCGGGCAGGAAAATTACATGGAGACTTCATTCTGTCTTCTTTTGTCGGAGAGAAAAATCGTCACCAGGTGTTAAAAACCCCTCTCACAACAGAGGCTTGTCAGTTACATTGGCAAAAGTTAAAGACAGTTATAATAGTTGATAACTTGTAGGATGAGGAGGAGGCTCTCTGTTATAGATTAAAGCCAATAGGAATGTATGAAGACTTTGTTTTATAGTCCCGCTTCGGTTCGGTTTTCTATGCACAGAGTTACTTTCAGGCGTCTAATAATAGAGTTCATTTGAGTTACCTTAGCTTCTCTTACCTCAGAACTGCTGAGTTACATAGAAGCATACATAAACCGTTCAGCAGCATGGATGGATTTATAACATTTAGAGGTTGTTTCTCTTGTTTCAGTGTGCTTCTACGATTTAACTGACTGAACAGGCATCAAAACTTCAACAAAACTTCATTATCATTTCTGAGTGAGGTGTTGGGAGCATTGGTTTATGAGATGCTGAAAAGCAATACATTGTGGGAGTTCAAAATAGTGTTGGTAATCCCCCTCAGAGTCGAATTAAAATGGAAAAAAAGGAGTTCTGTAAATATGAACCATCTAGAAACTGAGAATTACATGAAACCGGAGCAGATAATGAAGTTGTGCAGTAAGCTGCATTACAGCTGCCTCCAGTGAGACTGAGAGCCCAAAATGAAGCATTACAGCTCGTCTCTCTATCCATTACCCTAAAGCTGATGCAAAGCAAAATGCAAAGCAAAGTCAAAGGTCAGTGAACGTCCACACGCTGTGTTTACTACACGCGCCCAGCTCAGCACGCCAATTATGTTATAAAGAATGGATGACATATTTTAAATTGGACTTTAAATCCACCTTTTACTCGTTTTGGACACCTCAGATTGTTTTTCTGCCATTTCCTAATTTGCCATGCTAGAAAGTCAGTGCATTTAATTGCTGTCTTTTTCCACTCATTATACGGTTTAAAGCCCTGTGGCCTCAAGGATAGACAACACCAGGCTTTTGGAAGCAAGTTGAGGAGTGTTGGAAGATGATTCTGCCTCTACAAATGCCTGCCGGAGACTGATTTGCATTGCACCAGCAAGTCTGTGAGGACAAGTGCCGTTTTCAAGATCTCTCTAGAGATGGAGGGGCTGCAGCAGGACCATACGTGCACACAGGCCCGGCACCTCCTACAGCAAAACAGGGGACGAGAGAGGAGAGAGACGGAGGAGGAGGAGGAGGAGGAGGAGGAGGAGGAGGAGGAGGAGGAGGGGTTTTTTTGAATCCCAGACCAGCAACTTCAGCTGACAACGTGATGGCGCTCATTTGCATATCTTCATGCATCATTCATCGGCATCACTTCTACCACAGCGCGAAACATTACGTTTATTTCCTTGGATGCTAATTTATGTTAAGCAGCCGATTTGAGAAACTTCAGAGTGGAGAGGCATGAAAGACCCTGTGGCATTGACTTTCTTTTGTCTGCTATAATGTGACAGTATTTTTACTGCTGTCTGTTTAAATGCATAAACCAATCACTCATGACTGGTCCTTTATTCCTGCGTTTACGTGTGTGTTTTAAGCGCGATTCAACAGTTTGTCCTGCGTGCTCACTTGTCCACTCGGCAGCTCTCTTCCTGCCATTCACAGTAAATATCCTCATTAACACCACGCATCGTCAAAATGTGTGGAAGGATGCACGAGCTCCGAAACCTCTGAAACCTTCAGCTCACTTATGACTCAACCATACAATGCAAATATTTCTCTAGAGGACTCAACAGCTCCTGTATGTTCAGACTTGTTTCTCGATATTCACGGCGCTGTGATGCCTTCTGTCTGAATGTTGTGGAGGCGTGATCGGGGTGACGAGGTGATCCCCGCTCTGTACTGTCTTCTGAGGTAGCAACAGAGGCGTTACAGGGATGAGCTGGGCCAGCGGGGGAAGTGCAGCAACACTGTGTGTGTGTGTGTGTGTGTGTGTGCATGTCTGACTGCGTGTGTATGTGGAGCTCTTGCTGCGTCGTGCATCCGCAACGCCGACATTCAGAGACTGTAATAAGAAAATTACACCAAAACAGAATCCCTCTTAACAGCAGATGGGAAAAAGACAAACTCCTCCAATCCATTCAGCAGCACCTTTATATTGATGCACAACTTTTACAACATGCAATGTAACCGAATGACATCCGACATGAATGAACAACGCCACAAGGATGATCATAGCTCGAATCAGGGTCTAGCTTTTGCTGTCATATCAGATCAGTGTGAACTGATTTATGTAAAAAAAAAAACCTGCAGCCAATCATCAAAGCATCAGGATTGAGTAAAGCAGGCGTGTTGGGCTTTGTTGTATGAATGAACTATATACTGCTACATCTAGAGCATGTGCATCTCGAATGCGTTTTCCTCAAATGGAAGAAAAAGACAAATCACTTGTTTGTTTCGATGTCTTCCTTCCTTTAAAATAAAAGCACAGTTGGTACTCTTGTGAGACTCTTGAGATGTGTTGAACAGCCTGAAATGTCCTTGTACACTTGGCAGAGAGCCTGTTTATCTGTGTCGAACTCCCATCTTTCAGTTTGAGGACAAAAGGAGAACTTCCACATCTAGTCACAAGCCATTTGCTGCTGGCAGTGAAGAAATAACACAGGTGTTGGAGCCAAAAACAAGACGGCTGTTTATTTGCCGCTTCTTGAGCCGAGGAAATGATACGCACCGCGGTGTGTCGCCGCCGTCTGTTTCTCTGAACGCTGTTCTTCCTCTCACCATGTCATTCTCTCTCTCCCTCTTTTTTTCTTGTTCTAACTTTGACACTCATGCGTCTTTGTTGTTTCTTCAGGCACTTTCAGTGTGGTCAAACATTGTGTTAGGCTGTGTGCCGTGTGGTTGTTTGTCCTATTCAAGTGTGAGCCTTTAAAAGGAGATTCATTGTTGATAAAGCAGAATAGGGTTTAGAGATTGAATTCCCATGAAGGGAAGTGTGGTTGTCTGCTTTTCTCACCAAGCTGATAAACGGATCGAGACTATTGTTAAGGGAGCACTTCTCATTACCGCCTGGATAGATTCAATGAGCTCGTGTTTGCCATGGGAGAAGAGGCTTTTTGTTAAACAAGGTCAGGCACAGAGCACCACTGTTTGAATCCTCTCTGCCATGCACACACCTCGCCTTCAAAAGACACACACACACACACACACACACACATGACAGCATTCTTCATACACTTATTCCCTTCACGTCATACCTGATGTGGATTTAAAAGTAGAAACGTGAACTCAGCAGGGTGCAGCTCTGAGCTGTGAGTGTATGGGGATGTGTGTGTGTGTGGGGGGGTATAATATAATATAATATAAGATATAATTGTAGCTCGCTGAATTTGAGTGAAACATATAATTACATGTGATTAATCATCATTTGCAACTTTTCAAAAAAATACAAGTCAGGTGTTTTGAGCTGATTGAGTCCTGGAAAATGCAAACATTTGATTTGCAACAGAAAATTCAAGGCTTGGTATTTTGTGCAACTTCTAAACTCATTATGCTGGATAAAGCCTGTGGCATCGCGGAAAGGCAAGAGCAGGCTTTTGGGCAAAAGTTGGGGGCCTGGAAGGAGATTTAGCTGGAGACTGATTTGTATTGCACCAGCAAGTTTGTGAGAACAAGTACAGCATTCAGGATCTCTGTGCCAGTTTAAATCTCCTGTAAAATGGACGGACTGCAGGAGGATGGGAGCACAGCCACACATTCTGTTGGTCCATATGTGCGCACAGGCTCGAAGCCTTGCAAAGCTAAATATGGGAGCAGAGAGGGGAGAGACGGAGGAGGAGGAAGGTGAGCGTTTTGTAATGATGACTGGCTGAATGTTACACACACAGATCGGTTTGGTCTAAAACGTCCTGTGTGATCATGGTAACGTTGAGCACAGAGTCCTAAATGTAGCTTGCCAAATAAATCTGTGTAACTCATTTCAAACTCTCTCTTTAACTAGTTTAGGAATACGTAGGAAAACATTCCTGGCCCGACCACACCTGTGGAAATGCCATGTGTCTGTATTTCACCTCCTTGTCTTTCATTCATCAGCAGTATCCTTGTTTTGTTTATCCAGTCTCATCCACTTTAAGAGTGTCCACTGTTCCCCTTCACACACATTCATACACCACTGACTATGACTCTCAGGTTTCAGTTTTTTACTCAACATGTTGACTGTGGAGCCGGCATCTAACCGCTAACCTTTCCATCAACTCTACTGAGCCACAGCTGATGGATTTCAGAAGCTCAGTTAGGGGGTTTTTGAACCTGCTCAGATTTATCGCCTTTGTTGACTGAAAGACCACAAACACACGATAGCATCACACACGGCTCGTCTCCAGAGAATTCTTTGAGCCATCAACATTCCCTCCTAATGTATTTTGTTCAAGGCCCATGTGTTGGTAAAAGACCCAGACTCACTTTCGGCTGTCTTTCTGACAACCTCCACAGGACAACAAGTCTCGAAACCCCCTCCTCCCTTCCCTCCAATTTCATTGCCCGTCCAATAAGCCGGGATTCAAACCAGAAACCTTCAAATCATGACTTTGATGCTCCCTCCCTGAGGGGGCTCTCTAAAATAATTGCTCGCGGGGGGGAAAAAGTGCTGACTTTCTGTACAGTTATGAGCTTAAAGAAGTGTGAGCTCTGTGGTGACTGCACCTAATGAGGCTGGGCAGACACAGGCCACGCTGTGTTCCTGATGTTCTGAGGTCTGCGTGACAGCACACGGATTTCAGACCAGCTGCTGGTGGTGCTGATCGTAAACAAACAAGTGAACAGTGACAGTCAGCAGATCTGCGGCCTGCTGAGAGATGGATGAGCAGCTGCCTTTTTCCTGCTTCCCAAAAAGCCTGGTGTTCAACACACACACACACACACACACACACACACACACCCTTGCACATAGCTGGGGACTGAGCAGGAGTCTCGACCTGTGTTGCTCTGACAAGAACTCGTCACCGGCTTACACTTCACTCCCACAATCAGCAGCCTTGTCAGCTACTCTCTGTCGATGACAGCTTGGCGCACACACACTGACGTGGGTGTGTGTATATATTTGTGAGTTTCCTGGCTTATCAGTTCTCCTTCACTACCAGGAGCTACACTACGGAGGCACAAATGTGTCTTCCCCCTCGACCCCCTCCTGAGAGGCTGAGATCTGTGTATGTGTCTGCATGTTTCACGCTCTCCGACTCCATGCCCCCCCCCCCCCCCCCCCCCCCCCCCCCCCACCAGCCTTCATTGACAGCACGACGAGGAGCAGGGAGGACAATTGAAGCGACTGTCACAGTCTGCCGATGGAAGAGACGGCAGGATGATCGAAAGAGGGGACGACAATGAGAGTGAGGATGAGGGAGTGGAAGACGGATCGACAGCTGAAGATGGATAGACCGAGAGTTGAGCAGCAGAGAGAGAGCATTCAAGACAAGGTGACGGTCCGAGGGAGACATCACCGAGCCAAGCCTTGGATAATGGACCGACAGTGGCGAGGCCTGCGTAGGAGGGATGTCAAGGGCACTCAGCATCAAGCCTCTAAAAGGCTGCCCTGCCAAGTACTGTTATAAAAAAGGTTATGACTTCAATATTCAGTCGGATCATATAGCACAAGAGCGTGGGCTGCGGTCCAAATCAATTCATTTGGACAGATGTCTTACTTGCAATGAAGCTGTTGCAGTAGATTCACAGCATGCTGTTTACAGTTAGCTGATGTTATTACCCAGAACACCTGAGGGGTTAAGTGTGTTGCTCAAGGACACTGTGACGGTAATCTGCACAGCTGATGGACAGGTAAGTGGTGTCGGAGAACTTCAATAACTCGTGTTTCAGTTTACAGTACACACGTTCACAGCGTCGCAACTCAGTCACGGCTTCTTTATGACTTGAATTTAAATCATTAGCGGGCCCCTCTTTCACTACGACACCCTCTCAGGTGACCAGCTGTGTCTTTGCTTGAGTGGATCCAGCGTTTACCTCCCCGCAGAGCCGAATGACTGACAAACTCCATTACACCACTGAGGTTAGAAGATCTCAAATGCATAATTGAACGTTAATTAACGACTGGAGTTACTTTAACTGATTATCGGACTGACTGCACAGCCAATGAAACCGGCCATTTGCATACTAAGACGCTGCTCTCTTCTTCCTTTTTTCCCCGTCTCCTTTGCTCATGCCCTTAGGTTTCATTCCTTTCTGCTTCTGACTTAGAACATGTCCTCCTCTTTCCTATTCTGCACGCGTCCTCATCATGTCATGGAACCCGAGGGTGCCAAGGTGCATGATCTATTCTGGTGTTCTGAGACGCATGGGGAATGATTCTTTGCTTGACCAGCAGCTCAATCACACATCCCCTTACATGTGAAAGATAAGATGTCACTATTGTCCTCGCCTCCCACCACCAAGCATACTGTGCGAGCTTGAGTAGCTTTTCTGGGAGTTAGAATAAAATCAAGGAACAAATAGCTGAAGAGATCAACACAGAGGATCTTGTAGCACACACGTGTATTGTGCATGCACACCCTGTTTTTACACACAGACTCGGCTTTTTTATCTCACCCTTCTCTTTTAACTTCTGTCCTTTCACACATCCTGCTGATCATTCCTTCACCTCTGCTCCGCTCCCCGCCCTTCCCTGCTCTATTGATCATTCGCTTCACAAGTCTGAGCAATGAGTTATTGAGTCGATATTCACAGCAGCGCCCACACAGAGGCTGAACAAAAAGTCGTTTGATGAAAAGTACAAGAGCAACAGGATACGTGCTACCTACAGCAGGGCAGAGGCCTCACAGAGGTAGAAAATATATATAGGCTATGTATGTTGCATTGCTTCTGTAGAATATGAGACCCAAACTCAGATCGGCTACGTTTTTTTACCTGCACTTTGTGACCGTGGTAAACTATTTAATGAGGTACCTGTTTATGAAGACACATGTCATGTGTTGTTTTTGTTGGTTTTTCAAGCTTTTTGTAATGGTAATACTCTCTACTGCAAACAGTGCTAGAATTCATTAATGATAGAAACATGACTTACATTGACGGGGGGAGGAAAGATACACAAGGATGCAAAGTGCTTCAGTGACAAAGGGGTAGAGAGAATGGATTTTATTGCTCTGTTAAAACTGCTTAAATCAAATCCTCCAGAATAAGTGGCATGATACATTTTTCAGGAATGCAATGAAAGGTCACACATCGTGCAAATAGACTTCACCATGTTCCTCTAACACTAACATGTGTCTCTAGTCTGTCTACAACCCCCCCCCCCCCGATGATGATAAAAGTCCATCCTCTCCGTCTTCTGCCTGCTCCACTTTTCAGAAAATGTGTGCTCAAACAGGCTGTTTGAAAATGTTCCCTTCATGACATCACAAAGGGCAGTAGCCCCTCCCCCAGGTGAGTGACACTCCCACAGCTAGGTGTTTGTTCTTCCCTCTGAGTCTGCCTTCTCACCGTAAACAATAGGACATGGAGAGAGAAAGCAGCGAGTACACCCGAGCCCTTCCAGAGAGGGGGCGTGGTCAGACACAGCTCATTTACATATTTAAAGCTACAGACACAGAAACAGCCTGTTCTGAGCAGGGCTGAAATAGAGGGGTTTATAGACATGATCAAACACAGGATCAGAGCGGATTTACAACAGGAAACGTCACACACTTTTAGAAGAGCTTTAGGACATTTAGAGTATACTGTAATATGTGACTTTCCAAATAACATTTATTAGTTTTAGCCTTTGTTTGAAGGCTTCGGTTGTCTTTACATTTCCAAAGCCATTAAAAAACACGAGAGAATCTGGGTAAAAAAAGACTCCTTCACCAATCCTTTCAGAGTATGAATAAAACATAAAGTCAGAAGTTCTTTCAGTAACTAGAATCAATTCTCACTTAATCAACATCCCTCTTTTTACATACATTGCCAGTCTAGGCAGGATTTTTATCCGCCCCTTTTTACATCCCCACTTTAAGTGTCAGTGTCACAGAGACGTAATGATGAGGTGAAGCCATCCTTGTTTTTTACTCTGTGAAAGTGTCATCATGGCTGCGTTTCATAAAGAGAGTAACAGTTACAGTTAATACTTGCACACTGTTTATTTGAGCGTATTATTTCCTTATTGCGGTTATTGTTACACTTTGCTTTTTATTTCCTTTGGCGACTTTAAGCCACAAAACAAAATAAAACCTTTTGGCTGAACTTGTGCCTGTCTTACTTTAATGAGCATCGTGTACGCTCTGACCACTGAAGTCCACAGTCATGCTCACAGTGAAGTGTCTCTACTTCATTGTTATCGTACATTGTGCTCTGTGGGTTGTTACATTTCCCAACCGCAGTCATCCTCATTTCATCTAATGACGCTCAGCAGGTACACAAATCTCTGCGCAAGTACTGCTACAGCTATTTATTACAAGACTTCTGGAGAAGTTCAGTTCACTTCCACGAGCCCTCAATTAAAAAAAAAAAAAAATGCAGCTCCGTGATGTTAGAGCAATAACCTGCATGACTAACTGTTTCAATCAAACACAAATATTTTCTTTAATAGGAGTCTAATATGTGGAGACGGATGTAAACATGCCCTCAGCACATAACATACTCGTTTAATCGTTGCCATTTAAGATTTAAAATACCGAACGCATCTGTGATAATCTAATGAGTGAGCTGATAACATAGCAGCAGAGGCAACAATAACAGAGACATGAGATGAAGCAGAGCCGAGAAGAAGCACTTGAAGCTTCAATGGCCTCATAAAATCCGACAACAGCAGTAATCAATGTGGAAACCCTGAGAAACCCTGCTCTTAACAACTCCCAACACTGGCATACACCGACTTAGACTCTGTGTGCTGGAAGTGCTCGGCTCTGCCATTGGAGGCATCATCTGTTCATTTGAGTTGTGCACGATTGTTTTAAGGTTTTACAGAACCCCCGACGACAACAAATTAAAAAAAAGTTTTACAGACACAACTTTAGTATATTGCACACTTGACTTGTCGTTCAGGATTCTTATCGCCACTTTGTCAGTTTAAGTTGTTTGAGTCCACAGTTTTACGGTCTCATCCGTCGGCTGTGAAGCGATCGTATAATGCCTGCTCCTTTTGCAAAAACAGTCCTTTGAGTTTTCAAAATACACTGAAACCAGTGTTGTTATTTCTGCTGGATTTCATATACTTGGTAATGAGATGATCTGTATGCATTGCTGGTGTGTTTCTAAGATGAAAATGTATCACACAGAGTCTGCAGCAGCACCGACACAAAGCTTTGCAGTTAATACACCTTTGTGCTTTTACGCTGAAACAAACAGTGCCGTCGTATTCGTGACAAAACCAGTGAAGTTACCGAAGGTCAGGTTCTGTTTCTAGATCCGAGATGGCCGTGTTCCAGTTACAAGTCGGACACCTAAAGGAGTACCTTTGTTTTGTTAGCTAATGCCAGACGATAACAACACACTACTGTGCGTGATAGTTTGTGCTGGGAAATAAAAGAGAGAGAAGAGCTGTCACAATACTATCGGTGTAATTCATTTAATCACACAAAAAGACGAACAAGCTGCTAACAAACACTAGCTACAGCTTATACGTTACTGTTGATGCATGTAGCAGGCATGTTGGATATTAACACGGGCTACTGAATGATCTTCCAGTTTCAGAGTCGGATTCCGACTTCACAGAGGCGATCCTGATGACGTATCAGACGGAAAACTAGACATTTCTGACGTCCAAGATCACATGGTGCGCAGCAATAATCTCAGTGTTCCCTCCCTGCACATATCTCATGTGTTGAAATTGGCGTCAGGACACATTTCTGTTTGTAAGATGAAATTACTTTGTGGCTGGAACGTGATCCTCACACTGTAGAGAAGAGACTTCACTCACTCTCTGAACAAAACAGTCAAGTCTAAACTTGGGCTTGCATGGTGTGACTCATGAACATCTGTGGCTCCAGCAAATAAAAAAATATGTAGAATGCCTCACTAGCAGAGCGAAGCTGCGTTACCGCCCAGGCAGGCAAAAAGCGTGAAGCGGTGAGACCACAGGCTGCCAGACATCATTATCTCTCTCAGCAGTCCCACACACGCTCTCAAACTGGGTAAGACTTATGGATTGTTGGTCGAAAGACACTCGCAAAATCAACAACAACAAAAATAGCAACAGAGCTAAAGACCCAGAACACCCATCTCTGGAGCCATACGCGTCTGTCGAGACTTACAGGATGCAACTCTGCCAGGACAACGGCAGGATTTTGCTTCTATCCCGCTGCTTCACTTTCACCATTCAGAGTCTTTCAGTTAACAAACACAGACTTGCCGAAGGTGGTCTGCCCACAACTTCTTCATCGAGGGAATAATGAAAAAGAAAAGCTACCTTATGAAAGGAAAAGTACAGAAACTTGCAGAGGCGTAGAAACTAAACCCCGGTCTCTTGCTGCATGAAAAATTCTACGATTGGAGATTTGTTCTCCCTTTCCTCTGTATTCACATCTCCATCCATCTCATTGGAACAAAGTCTATTTAAACTCATAAAACAGCTTTACACACAGAAGCTTTGTTAACCATCTGAACCTTGAGGGCTCCTCTCCAGTTTCACAGTGAAAGAAATGAAGGGAAGCTTTCACTTCTCACATCCGGAGCTCTGTAAAGAAGCCAGCAGGATCCACATAGCTGGCAGGATTAGTCTTAACAAATCACCGTTCTTTACTTTAAGGCAAAGAGACAAAAGAAGCACATACAGCCATCCAGCTTGTTCAGCATCCAGGTGAAGGAGAACACGTGTTTGATGAGACACAATTGATATAGACAAGTGCTTTCAATCGGCACAAGGTTGTCACCAAAGTGAGAGATTGTCAACTTGAGCATCTCCATCCATCACACGCCATGCTGATCAGCAGCACAGACATTATTCTTTTCTTTCAGATTGGATTTCAAACGCAACACTGGCCTTACAATCTGAAGACATGTAGACGGAGAGATGTATCAACACGAGCCTTGGACTATGACAGCATAAGCAAACACAATGTGAGATTTGATCTTGATACACACGGCGTACGATTTCAGGCCGATTCAGATCTGATTTTAAATTATACCAGTGATTTTGTAGGTGGGCCGACTTTCAGCCTAGGAGCAGATTCCCCAACCTCAGGGTTTTTTCCCCTGATTATGCCTGCACAAACCGACAGACAATGTCTGAAATCACCATGGCAACAGCAGGCATGCCTACTGTATTAATGCTGTCTTCACCCTCCTATCGTGAAACAAATGTTGGCAGGAAATATCCGCGGACCTCCAGCTGACAGGGAATATTTTTGACGATTTAGCTGGTAGTAACCGTGTGTGTGTGTGTGTGTGTGTGTGTGTGTCACAGGCAGAGAACGAGCGTTTTTCCCAGTGTGTTTATTTAAGCCGTGCATATGAGACAACTGAAATGCAAATAAATCTCGCTTCAACCTCCATCAGTGGGAGTTTTCTGTTTTCTGTTGACAACTGCAAAGGCTCCGTCCTGTAAGAGAATCTCTCCAGGGTTTAAGGAGCAATCTGTAAGATATCTACTGAATGAAATGATGACGCTCTCTTCCTCTCTGACCTCACATGAAGAAACATGCTGTGTTAAAGCTTCTCTGACAACAATGCAGCAGGTTTACAGACCGATGCAGAGCTGGCTAAACACTGAAGCTTCAGTGTCAACTGAAGACAGTGTTGATAGATTTACTGAGAAACAACATGACTGCTTTGTTTTTTTTGTCCTCCCACTTCTGACTTCCTGCCGTAGTGGTAAAACTGTGTGTTGTGACAAGTCAGAAAAACTTGGTGCATGCTCTTTGGATCTTTTGACACCATGTAAAGCATGCTGAGAGCTAATGCTGTAAGAGAGGATTTACTTCCTGTTCTTCTATTATTTAAAAAAGGAAGGACTGTTTCACACCTTTGGAAAAGCCTCAAACAGAGCACTGATTGGATGATTCTTACCTGAGGGGTTGAGCAGCCTCCAGGTGATTGCAGGATCCGGCCTGCCACTCGCCAAACAACTGAGCGTCACATTACTGCCTTCATTCACTACGATGTCTTCTGACACCTTGTAGATGTTGGCTGGAACTGCAGACACAAGAAAAACAACATGAAGTCAGATTTTTTAATGTCAGAGAGATGATCAACACTTGTTTAAAAGGCAATGTCTGACATATTTTCTTCCTCTCCAGTAGAAATTCCAGCTAATCATCCATGCCAGCTACTGCCCCTTCTCCCCCACATGGTTTACCATCCCTTCATAGGAGCTACTGGCCATAACCAAAGGTTAAATGCAAACTCAAGCTGACCTTGATTTTCTCAGCGAAAGGAAAAGTTAAGAAAAGCTTTGCTGAACCTTCTTTCCTCTCAGAGGCACTTACAGTAAACTTTGTCAACCCAGGATCCAAATAAGCAATTTAATCTCTCGCCCCGGGACCTGAGCTCATGAAAACAGATTGCTTCTCTTGTCATACGGGGACACACTAGACGCTTGGCGCTGATTCTGAGGTTAGAGCTGTATTTGCAGGAAAGCCAGCTCTCATATACAACCCCAAATTTAAGGGTGAAATAAAAAATCTTTTATGCGTGTGTGTATGTGACACTGCTGTTCAAAGTAACACAGAGTTACTTCAAGTCGACGCAGTGCTTAATGATCATCCTGCTCCGCTATCACCATCTTCTCCTTATTCCTTCTGCACTCACTCCCACACAAACTAGAGAGAGGGAGGGGGGAGTGGGGGGGAGGGAAACCTTTACTCAGGCAGAAAACAACTCTGATGAATTAAAGAGATAGCGTTGGCTTTGAAGCAAGTCAGCAGCAAAGATGCAATCAATCATGAAGATGTGGAGAGCATGCATCTCTGTTTGCACAAACTGCGGGTGAAGTTGTTGGGATAAAGTATTGTATAGAAAGATACGAGGGCAGAAATTCAAATAATGATCGATGACTATGATGAAAGTTGGGACGTGCACAAAGCAGACAAACAGAGATGAGTCACTTGTTTCCCTGTAGCTTATTCTAATTTGAGGGTCTGGGTGCGTGTGTCTGAGGGGTCTGCGTCACTGGGAGTTGTGCACACTGTCACCCTTTTGGTCTATCGTGTACAAGCTCCAGCTTTTTTAAAGATATAAAGAACGGTTCATGCAAAAACAAAGTCATTCAATCATTACTTATGGGCCTCCATACATGTGTGGTGGTGACTGTCATTTGATGTACAGGTTTGTTTTGTTTGACTCGGGACGTTTCTGGGCAGGGAGTTGGTGTGTTTCCTCCAGTAAATGACAGCCAGCTGCTGGGTTTCAGAGTGGATACAATTCAATGAGTTGATCCAATTCAAACTGGTGAATATGACAGATGTGAGAGAAGTTGCAGCACAGAAGAGAAAATATAATCATAGTGAGGCAAAAAGCCAAACGGATGAAGCTCGTTCCAAAACGAGAACGCGTCAAACACCGATGTTAGCTCGTGTTAGCGTGCGGTAGCTTGCAGTGCAGGTAAACGTACACACAATGTCCTGCAGTGAGTGAGAGCTTCTGGGGATGCTGAGCACGGTTTGAACGTTGTGTTTACAAGCTGCAAGAAATACTGCTCGGGACTCTTCCTTTAGTGTTATATATCACTCAGGTAAAACCTTAATTATGGACCTTTATTTGCCCAATGGTCCTTTCTGAAATATAACTGATGCATCAGACTCTGTGTCATTGACCTACAGATACCTGCTGGTGTAATCAAATGTAATTGCCATGATTAAAATAACAGGCCGCACTCTCGACTCTCTACACTTTACCTAACCTTTTAAAAGTTAACAGCCGGTTTCGGATGCAAATCTAGAAGAAAAAAAACTCGCTTAAAAGAGTCAACAGCAGCACGAGCTGGTGACACTTTTAGAGATCGACAACTGTTTTTGGTTTGTCCATAAAAAGAGCATTTAAACCGTGACTGCTCCCTTAAAGTCACTCTTTGGCCCTGCAGAGGAATATCCTTTTGGAGTAAACTGGAGCGGGGACTGAGGCTGTTGCAAACCTTTACACGGTCGCTTTAAAACATTTATCTTTCACTAATCTGCACGTGCTAATCTGGCTGGGTATATATAACAAAAACACATGGAAAATCAATGCGGGAATCATTTGAGAGTTCCAAGTTATAAACACATTTTGCGAGAGTGGATCACGAGGGAATTCATCTGCGATCTAAATCTGATAGAAGTCGCCGTGTTGAAATTGAAATAAAGCTGCTCCCCGCTCCTTCTTATCGACCGTGTTTTCTAAGAAACAATATTCCACTATTTGTCTCTTTCAGATTGTTGCTCCTGCTCAGCTGTTATTGAAGCTTTGTCTCTGTGCCGTACAGACACTAACGCCGTTCTGTCACATAAACACTCACACAACATCCACGAGTAAACCCGTCTCTCTAATACCGACTGACTACACTGTCACACAGCATTTTAAATGAAGTCATACAGAGTTATTGCTGCAGTCAAATGACCAAATCAAATGAAGATGTGTTTTGCAGATATGAGGAGATGGAATAGCCGGGCAGAGGCAGCACTCGATTGAGGTGACAAAGAATCCAATTGGCTTTTTTCTCCATCCTCGAAAAACAACTGAAGCTGGGTTGGAAAGTTGATTGGCTGAATAGGATGTGTGACCGCAGAATTAATCCCGGGAAGCACAGATAAAAATGGATCTGGTATGAAACAATTGCTCACACTCTGATAACCCTGTCACCTTTATGAATGGGCGGGAGGAGGAAAGACGAGAAGAAGCGACGGGTGTAGGGAAGAAAAGGAGTGTGAATGACATTTCAGCACAACGTGTAGCGCCGGGTGTCCAGCTGCCAGCGCTGGAGAAGGGGGAGAAGAATTGAAAGAATGGTAATCTTAGTCATAGGTCAACCTTCGAGGAACAATGTTGGAAAGGGCAGCTCTTTGAAAAGCACTTTACCTCTGCTGCTGCAGGATGGATCGAGTCCTTAGAGATAAAATGCACTCTACGCTGATGTTTTCCCTACGGCTGCACGTGTGTAAATTATGGCATCAACTGCGGCACGGGCTTAAAAAAACATCTACCTTTAACGTCAGGTTGTGTGCAAAAGAAATGTGCATGCTCCATTTCACAAATACACTCAGGCTTCCTTGGGGAATATATATGTTTCTGCTTCATTGTGGTCTAATTTCATTGTTCTCACACACTCGGCAGCGAGCGTATGCAGGAGCATGTTCCCTCTTCAAGTTTCAGTTCCAAGAGAAGAAGAAAAAAACATCAGGTTGTGTCCGACTAATGATCTCGGACTTGGTTTGACTTTTTTCTAATTCCTCATGAACATAAGAAATCTCTGATGAAAACGTTATGAATACACTGACCTTGCTCTCAACTCTAATTTCAAACATCAAAGAAATGAAGGGGATACGGATAGGGAGACAGAGAGGGAGGAAGAGTAATTAGGAAGGAGAGTTTGTGTTTGTGGGTTTGTGCATGAAGTGTGCGCCCGCGTGGAGGAAAGAGAAAGACAGAGAGAACGAGCGCCGCAGGCAGCTCTGCATGTTCATGTGACAAGTTATCCACCTCATTTATTCATCATCGGAGGCGATAAAGCACTGATCTTGTTTCGGTTGCACTTTTTCTCCTATAATTGAACATGCAGCACTTCTTTCATTCGCTACTTACATTTCAATGAATAGCCAATAAAAACACAGACAGGGTGACCTGCAGTCATAATCTGGATTTTGCATCTCTGCAATTACTTTTACGTTGGGTGATCTTTACTGTGCCATTCATTCAGGTGACTACGTTTGATAGGGAAGTTGATAGGGTGACGCTCGGCACTCCAGCTGTCCGCTGTGCTGCTCCAGCCTGTGGGCGTTGACGGACGACGGTGCACGGAGCCGTAGCAGAACGAGCATGCAATGCACACATATCTGGAGGAAGTCACGGGTGAGCATATAGGGAGGGACAGTTGCAAATGACATGCCTGAAAAGATGTCGCACATCGGGCTTGAACCCCGGCTGCCTGCTTGGAGTCTATAGCCTCTGTACGTGGGAGGTGATGGAGCCACTAGGCCATCGGAGCCCCGACAAATGCATTGCAGTCAAAGAAGAAAGAAGACCAACACTTGCAAAATAACAGCAAACATGCTGGGTGAGAATTCCCTCAATAGAATGATGAAGTGTGTTTTCAGAGAAAGAATTAACCGACAAGTTGAAGCACTACTTTTATTTGTCAGAAAGAACAGAGCTCGACCGTGTCCTCTCTCTCTCTCTCTTTCTGCATTTCTCCGCCTCTTCATCTCTTTCACCCACAGGTGCTCCTTTCTCTGAGGTTTTAAAAAAATATGTCAAAGTCTTTGCTCGGTCCAGCTCGGATGCAGACGTACCGAGCATTAAATGAACCTTTGAACTGAAGCAGGGAGGGCGTCAAAGAGGATGCAGCCTGGTGCACCTGCACGCTGTCAGATTGCTTCATATTCTCGCTAAAGCGCTCATTATGATTCAAGGATTACTGCACCAAACCCCAGCCCACCCTTTTGAACACAAACAGGAAACAATAAACAACAAGATGGCTTTGGGATTTGACTGTGAAATTCACTCTTGTACCTCGCACTACTGCAGGATATTGGTCAAAACAAAACAATGCATGCAACTTTACGGACACGAAATGAGAAGCAGTACAAACAGAAACATTTGGAGTTTAAGTGAAGTTGATATTTGATACAAGCTCTTGGAAGTCACAGTCACGGTTCCTTTAAAACAAAGACGTTAAATTGAACATCATCAACAATAAATCATCCATACTGCCACTGCGTCTGTGTATACCATTTTACTTATTCAGTGCGTTTCCCCTTTGGCTCGTTCTGCTCCCTCCTACATTTACCCCCCGCCGGCTCTCAATGTGACATTTGTAGGAGTGATGTTGCAGAGGTGTAGAAGAGGCGTGCGATTACGCTCAGCTAATTTGAAACCATTAGAAGATAATCAGGAGAGAGCATTTGCAGCTCTTTAGCTTTTAGCTTTTAGTGCCTGGAAGCTTTACTGGCAATTACTTACTTTCCATAAAACAAGGTCGATGCAAAACCTCGGACTCAAAGGCCACAAAAAGAACAATATAAGCAGCGAGTCGGCCACCGGGGAGGCTGCAGACAAATATCTGAGATTGAATATAATTGACTTAAACAAGCATTTGCTGTGTGTTATTTTGGTGTTTACAGCTTTTTCTGCATCACTTCTTTGGCACCTTTTACTTCAAATCTGTATTTTTCAAAAGGGGATCTTGACCATTCAAGTGCTGCAAAGGAATGACTCTAGTCAATCCTTTTCACTGGATTTGGCTGGCTGAGGTGAAAGAAAGTGGAGAAGCACATCCATCCCCTCTTACATGGAAATATCTGATAAATCTGACACAAAAATGTGCATCCTTTCACAAAATGCGACTTACTGAATGACTTAAAAGCCGAAAGAAAAAAAAGGGAGCGAAAAGGTAATCGCTGAGCCACATCTCCAAATGTCTGCAATGTGCTCGTGTTGATAAAGAATATCTCTTTAGATTAACACTAAGCCTTGTGGCTGAGCCGTCAGATGTAGACTAAGTTCTGAGTAATGCACACACACACACACACACACACACACACCTGCACGCACACACACAAGTCAGTCTTAAACACACATCTTGTTTTCTGCAGCTTAGGCAGTATGCTCCTGTGTGACTCACTGTTAATATCCAGCATTCATCCCTTCAATTATTCATGTCGACAGTGTTTCTTGATGTAACGACAAGATACATCTTCATTGCATGTGTCGCATGCACACACATTTAGCCTGCTCGCTCGTGTCACCGCATGCAAAATATAGACGAGCTCTGATCTTATTTGATCGGAGACATCAGAAGTGTATGTTTCACATACAAACTAATTCCTATCTGCCTTTGCTGCAGAATTTTAAGGAGAGCGAACGCAAAGGCCTTAATAAGTGGGCCGATAGTGCTGCAGGAGAGGAAACTCAAGTGGCCAGGCTCTGCTACTGGCTCCCCTACGCCTTCTCATTTGTTACAAATATAGAGGAGATAAGGATGAAAAAGGGGGATGCTGCAAAAGAAGGCACCACCTCCCTTCCATGCCAACTGTAGCCTTCAGGAGCGGCAGTGCTTAAAAAGCTCAGGCGGCCTGGGAAACTTTCAAAGGAAGTGGCGGATACGAGACAGATGCAGTGGCCTGCTGGAGGCGTAGATAGAAGCCAGGGAGGAGGGAAACTCAGCTTTTCTCTGTTTCTCTGAAGAAAGAAAGAAAGATTTTTTTTTTTTTTTTAACTTTTTGAGACTTCTCACGTTTCCATCTCTGCCCGGGATGTAGACCTCGCTCTACTTTGGGACACAGAGGTGATTAATTAAGGAGATGGTTCTGCAATCGGCATTGAAGGTGCTTTTTTCAGACGAGGGTCTCAACAAGGGCAGCAACCTCATAAATCACGTGAACATTTAATTGGTGTTTTCTCTAAAAGAGGGAAAACAGAGGTGTAATGCAGAAAGACGTAGCAGCGGTTTGCTAACAAGCTTAACACCGGCAGTCAGGGGAGGGTCAAGGAAGAGAAAAACTCCAACAGATAGTGGCTTTATTTTTTTAAGGTATCAACTAATGGCAGCTCACCCTTATGAAAAATGTCTGTGTTTATGTATTCCACCTAAGCCGTGGTTCTTATCTCAGTCGTACAAAAGGTACCTCAGTAAATCCTTTGCCTTCTCGGGATTAATAGCTTAGCACCCACAATGCCAAAAAAGGCAAAGCAGATTTTTGCATTCAAGGCATCAGACGATTCAGAGGCTTGGGATATCATACAGCTCATGATAATGAGAAAGACAAAGATGGCTAGACAAGCTAAGACCAAGGTTACAGAATCTGTGCTGCCTTTTTGTCCATCGCTAACATTTCTTCCACTGTTTAATACCACTCGCTGCCCTTTGTTCTTCCGCCTCCAAATACCATCCCTCATTATGTCACTTTGTCCAGACCCGGGTTGTAAGAGATCACGAGCACTCCTCGAACCCTGCACACCTATGCAGCTAAGTCTGGATGTATTTTCATGCACCAACGCTTCCCATATTCCTCTCACCGTGAAATAAGACCATCATCCCTTCCTCTTTTTTCCAAGACCATTTCTGGTTTCCACCAGAGCAGCTGCTTCAGCAAAATCTGAAAACAGTGCTGTTGTTTGCTGCTGTAAAGAAGGTACTGTATGTAAACAGCCATTTATGTGAGCTTCACACTAGTGGCCTATAGGGGGAGCCTCCTTTCAAGTTGGCTATTTTTCCACTCCGACCTCTGTCTTCATTCATTGGCTGGACTGGATGAGGGTGGTGGTTGGTGTGGATGAATGGATGTGATTAAATGAACTAAAAACGCCTGTGAAGCAGAGGTTAACGTCGACGTCCCTGACCCTCCTGTTATTTATTTGTACTTTGATTTGAACCTACCGTTGAAGAAAAGACACTCTCATAACATGAAACAAAAGACCCTGAATGATGACGCAGAACAGCTCAAGCTCGCCACTCGTTTGGGCTCGCCGAAGTCAGACAGTGGGAAGCCAACCTCCCACGGGGATCAACACAGAGCCGGCGCTTCTGTTTTGGTCCAGCCTGAGATCTACACACTCACTTACACTTGTGGTGGAATTTCTGTAATTATTTAATTACATGTGTAATGTTAAGTAACTGATCACTTTTGTCAAGAGGCTCAACAGTTCTCTTTGATATCTGCAGCGATGTTTGGGAGAACTTGTTGTTTGCTCAAAGCTCAGAGACTTTACAGATTTTTCTAGGTGGGTCAATATGGCATGACTCTGATAATAATAATGTCTTTTTGAATCAAGTGTTCAGCAGTTATTCTTTTTAATTCAACCTTTATTTATCCAGGATTTGATTTGATTAAAAAGCTCTAATTCAATGGAGTCCTGCAGAAGTCTGAGCATGACTCTGAACGACACGTCTGATGTATAAACTTTCATCAACGTGAACCATCTGAGCCGAAGGAGTCTTATTGCGTGGAGTCAAGTCTTGATAATTTCCTCGACAACGCTTTGCTTTTCAACGCCACTCACCTGCCTCATCTTTACTCCAACACCATCATAAAAAAACCCCAAAGGGATTTATGCAAATTTGAAGTGAAGCGAGAAGTTCAGAGGAGCAACATACTGTCTCATTGATCACTCAGGCGATCAAATTACTGTCTGAGTCATTGTGCCATTCAGATTGCCTTTCAGCATAATTCCTCTGATCTTAAAAGGGTCTCAAGGAGGTGCCGTGAAAGTCAAACCAGCAATCAGCGCAGCGATTCACCTGAGATGCCCCCAGTTGGAACAATACACCAGATCAAAGAGCATCTCTTTTAATGGGGTGAGTGTCTTGTGTGTCACTAAGGGTGCATTATGCCTATATATATGCATGTGTCTGTGAGGCTATTAACGATTCAAACCTCTCCCCTGACTAGTGGCCTCAATACCTCTTCTTTAGCAGCCATTAGCTTCCTCACCTCAGAATGGGTGCAGAGCGTCTGGATTGCAGTCTGCAGCCGAGTTGATTGACTCTCACCACTTTCATTCTAATGACAAAAGGAACAACTGGATCAACGTCACCAAGTCTCGACTCACAACGGTGCAAAGTGCATCAGTGCAGAAAAGAGTCAAAGAACTAAAAGCATCAGCAGGAGCATAAAAAACAGAGCCAGACACGTTCATTTTGGTCGAGTCCTCTGTGAGAGATTAAACGAATGGGTGACAAAAATTACTGAAATGACTTCTGTTCATCATGAATGCGGTCAACATGGAGTTTGTTTTCTTTGGGTTGGAGGGGAGTAGCAGAAATAATCACTCCCATGATTCCCCGTGAGGCTCGACAGTATCTTTTGTTATTGTTTTGATTGAGAGCCATACTGTGCATTTAATCAAGAGTTCAGTTTGTACAACTTCAAGGGATTCATATAACTTTTATCAAGGTTCATTATTTGAATTTCACAAAAACTGAAAATCCATTTAATTTCATGTTTTAATTGGATCTTTATTAGACTCTCCGAGTCAGGGCCGGCACCGTGGAAATGGAAGCATAGATAAATGCTAAAGGCTCAAGCCCTCCATAGGGGGCGCCCTGGCACCGGAAATGAGTGAGGAAGAAAAATTAAATCTCATCAGAAGAAAAAGAAGGAAACATGTTACACTTTCACTTAATCTTATTCTATCGTATGCAATTGTAATGCCATTTTTGTAATACAACAAGAGGAGGCCAAGAAAACACACATTTTCACCTTTTTAAAATGGCACTACTTTAATACTCAACGGCTCAACACTGCTGATTGTTACCTGCTCTTTGTGTGTGTGTGTGTGTGTGTGTGTGTGTGAGTAATGTCTTCTGTATAAATATCAGGTTTATAAAAAGAAACGCTGTAGACCAGTTTTCTTAAAGTGAATGAACACTGTGATTGGTGGTGACATTGGGTGAAGGCTCCTTGTTCTTTATCTGACATAATGTTGCTGTCATTATACAGTTTTAGATCAGTGAAGTGAAATCTTCAAGTTCACAAGACTGTATGTCTGACAGACACCTTCTTGCCTTGCTGATAATTGAAGTGCTATATAGAGCTTGCTTCACTCTGTGCTCGTGATCAACACCACACAGCGAGCACTTTGAGCATTAGGGGGTCTGAGCACTGACGCTCACAGCCCAGCACGGGTCTGACCTGGGCTGTCACAGGGAGTTTCATGTCTGTTTATTCTCCTTCCACAGAGAGGGCAAGAGCCAAGGGCAAAGTGTTTGTTGGTTGATAGCTCCCCGGCTGGGAAATGGATTCTGATCAGGCTGAAAAAATGAACTCATCAGAATTAATTGGATAAGGTTTAGGCAAATCTTTTATGAAGCCTGACAGAGACATGCAAAGTAGCAGAAGTGTTTTTTGCTCTCAAGGGATCAAGATGTTGGAAAATAACAAGAGGTTTAATTTGTTTTACTTTAACACACATTTTTATGGAAACGCATAAAACCAAATAGGATGTAGGGAGAAAATAAACACTTGATATAACATGACTTGATCCTTAATGCTCTTGTGATGCGGGCGCCATTTACACAACCTGGAAGATCTACAAGAGCTTTAAAGGAGAGCTATTATTCTCATTTCCACCAGTCATTATGTACCCCATTGAGTAGCGCTGCAAGATGTCTCTTTAAAGCTCCCCTCCCCATGTGCCCACTTTCTTCTGATTGGCCAGCTCTGTTTGCAGTCGCACGGGCATATGAGTGAGCATAGACCTAATAAATGGGGGCGGCAGTAGCTCAGTCTGTAGGGACTTGGGTTGGGAACCGGAGGGTCGCCGGTTCGAGTCCCGGCACGGACCAAGTCCGGAAATTGGTCTGGTAGCTGGAGAGGTGCCAGTCCACTTCCTGAGCACTGCCGAGGTGCCCTTGAGCAAGGCACCGAACCCCAACAACTGCTCTGGGGCGCTCTCTGTGGGCAGCCCCCTCACTCTGAGACCTCTCCATTAAAAATGCAGAGTGAAAACCGAATTTCCCCTCGCGGGATTAATAAAGTATATGAAAAAAAAAAAAAAAAAAAAAAAAAAAAATATGCCTAGGCACATAATAGACTGACGCTGCCTATTTGAGATGACGTATCAGCCATCTTGGATGGGTCTCCGATGCGCCCGCTCTGCATTCATTTCTATTGAGGAAGGTCGATCCCCGATCACAATAATCATCATAACTCCTCAAATGTCCAACGGATTTTCACACGGTTTGGTTTGTTACAAACGGCAGAGATTTAGCTATGAAAGGAAATTACAATTGGTAAAATAACCAAAATAAATATTCTATCTGTGTTACCAATACTGCACTGGTTGTTGCAACCATAAACTGCACAAAATACCAGCCTAGTGGCTCGCTCTCCATTGATTCCTATTGACTCTGGAGCTCGCCTAGAGCGAGGAAACCCATCCAATATGGCGTCGACGTTTTGTGTGTTCCAGCACGTCATGAAGTATCAACATATATTTTTGTTCATGTGAGTGAGCTTCCGGGTGGGCGTGTCCTTGAAAGAGCTTCAGGTCCTTTAACCTTGCTCCATGCTTTGCTCTCATATGTCGGCACGAGTCTCGCAAAGTTCCCGTAACGCCTCGCTCAGAGAAGCAGGAAATCACGTCCGAGGATTACACCAACAACATGCTTTAAAAATGTGTTTTTTAAGGACAGCTGTTTGATCAAAAGAAGCAGTTAAGATGACTCGCGCTGGGTCGTGGAGTCGTTCTTCTGTCATCTTATGATGGGGGTTTGATCTTGCACTGCTGCAGACACCTGATATCTGATGTGTCCTTGAGCAAGACACTTAACTACAGAATTGCTCTCGATTGGTGGAGTCTGTGATGAGTGTGTATACATATGAAGAAAATTAGTTAATACAGATGGTGAACCACAGTCTCATCCGTCAGTGTGTGAATGGGTATGAATGTGTCAGGGGGACCTGCAGAGTAGTCGGGAAGACTAGACGAGTGCTACACAAGCTCGAGTCTATTTAACCATTTCCCATAAAGGACTCTGGGAAAATGTGAGGGGCCTTATTTCCTCACTATTTTCTGTCATTAAACAGCAGAAATAATGAGAATGAGACTTGTAAGCAGCAACCAAAAAGGCATTCATGCATACGCTGAATAGAAATATTGATTTGGATCATCTACGGCAGTGTTTGCACTTTCAGAAAACTTTCATTGTGTCATTTGTTTGGAAATGTGAAAACGGCGAGCTGTCACCGTGCAAGTGTTGATTGGGTTCCAGATCTGTTAGCTCTCAACCAGCATGTGGGTTCCCGCTGTGTGAAGAGCTGTTAACAGCTGGTAAAGTGCAGAGCACCTGACACAGTCAGAGGGAAGCCGAGCCACAGCGCTCCGTACACAGACACACAAACTTGGATCTGGATCACAGGTGGGGCTGCTGCTGCTTCACCAGCTGGTCTCGAGTGTCGTGTTCATGATTGCCCTTTCTTCGAAAAACTCTGCGTGTCACTCTCGCTGCCTTTCAACTTCCTTTCTTATTTCTTATTTAACTCCTTTTCCTCTTTCTTGTAAACATTCACGCTTGGATGCTAATGCTCTTTTTGGGAACAGTTGTTACAAAGCACGTCTTAACACAATACATCCTTTTCTTTCTCCCATAATGCATTGCATTTCTTATAATGTTCTTCCCTGTTTTCCACTCTTGCCTCATCACTGTCACTCTTTCCCCGTCTCCTTCTGCATTTTCTGTCCTCCCTGTTGTTTCCTTGCTTTGCCTTGAGCTGCAGTCTAATGAGCAAATGCCTGGTGTTTGGAAACTGTTTTCTCGCTCTGAGGAGAGATAACAAGCCCATATGTTACCACTGTGGCCACTGCAGCAGCCGACCAGTGCCAACTCTCAAAGACCCTCCCAGGGAAAAATATTTCCCATTAAATTCCAAGCTGAGCCATCAAAGTGCTAGGAAGAGGCACATACTCCTCAGCACTCAGCCACTGTGAGACGCCCATGCATTGGAGAGCTGAGTATTGTAATGAAGAGTCGTAAATATTTTCCCTCCGTAAGTGATAAGCATTTTTTTCTCATTAGCAGGGTGTATTTTTAGTTTCTCCCAGGGCCTCTGTTTTGATTACAGTGCAAGTGTGTGCTTATAAAAGAAACATAAAAAAAACACACATGGACTTACATGTGGAATAACTTAAAACAAAAGCCACATCCTCAAGTTGTTATCCAATATGTCCATTAGGGCTATCAAAAGATTACATTTCTTCAATCATGATTCATTGGTAAATTTCAGTAGTTAATCATGATTAATCTAATTTTAAATTTTGCAATTTTGCATTAAAAATTGTTAGGCTTTGGGGGGTGCTGGAGGTGCAGTGGTTAGTGCTCGTGTCCCCATGTAACGAGGCTATAGTCCTCACACGGGCAACCCAGGTTCCTGCATGTCGATCCCCACTCCCTCTCCCTGATTTCCACTCTCTATCCACTATCCTACCTCTTTAATAAAAGGCACAAAATTCCCTAAATAAATCTTTAAATTAAGGACCTTCTTTGGTTTTTTAGTTTTATATTTGTGCCTCTATTGTTGTGATACGATATTGGTGTGAAATTAGACGTTCAAAGATGCAGCAGTGTCCTACTTTTACATCACAGAGACTACAGGAAGACACAGAGGACCACTATCTACGGGGAGCCTGAAGGATCAAAAATAGCAGTTGATTAATCGTGACTGAATTTTAAGTAATAACAATGATTTCAGACATTAATTAATTGTGGATGACTGGTTAATACTGACAGCCCTAATGTATATCTTATCCTCTTATTAAATACATTACAGTCAGTCAGATTAATTCTATAATATAATAATAATAATAATATATTCTATAAATGATCAGCTGGACAAAGAATCATATTCACCTTCAAGAGAGGACAGATACGATTGACAATCTGCCAAAGAGATGGGTTTCAACATCGATATCTCCAAAACCAAACGTGCATAAAGTCAACCGCCTCAACCCATCTGGAGGTCAAAGCAGTACTGCCAGAACACCCAGATCTAACTGTACAATGTTAAATCAGTTCTGCAGGGGTGCCGGTTCCCACGCTCCGTGTGCAGAGGCTGTAGTCCTACAAAACAGGCGGCCTGTCATTCAGCACGTCATTCCCCACTCGCTCTTGTCCCAATTTCCAACTCTATCCACCCTCCTGTCTCTCCAACAAAGGCACAAAAAAATTCAGTGTCAGTGTCCAACACCACATTTTCTCCAACCAAAAAAGAAGCAGACCTCGGTCACAAAGACGTCCAATGAGACATATGCTCCATCACGAGAGCTGTTCAGCACTCTCCTGCTACACAGACGGTTTGTAATGTAAAGCTCTGCATCAGCACCGGCTGACATACGGTCAGACTTAAAAGCAGAGCAGACATCTGGTACGGCACTGGGAGAAGAATCCACTGCCTGAGAAAGCACAGAGGACGTGCATGAGGACATAAACCAGAGAAAGCACATGACAGATGTCAGCCAATACACTCGGAGAACAATCCAAATAAATAATGGTGTTAAACTCCTCGACTGGTTATCTGTGACAGTTTACAGTGAATACATAACATGACCAACAGAACACAGCTAAAGGCTGAATTACCTGTGAAAGTGTTCACAATTACAAAAGCTGACGTGCTGATAATTACCAAACTTACATCCTTATCAGGTTAGCACATTAGCGTATTGTCTGGCTAATTAACACTTACAGTAAAGGTACGACTGCTGAAACTGTCGACACCTTCTTTTCACAGGATGTCAAAAACTGACACTTTTATCAGACATCGTTGGCGTGTCATTCAGACACAAAAGATGACTTAGGTAGAATGTGTAATAATTCATCCTCATATAAAAGAGTCTGAATTCCTTTAAACAGTTTATGCACAACGTCATGAAGGGTAGGTTTAAATAAGCTAGCAGTACTTTCTTGGTTACAAACAGGGCTCAAACATCGATATCCTGAGCGAGGGACAAGTCAAGGTTTGAAAGTAGTTTGGGCTCCAGCAGTGTGAAGGCGGGGAATTTTGGATTCGGCCCGAATTTTAGCTTAATGGTGAGTCGAGTAGTAATACAGGGGGCAACGAGTGCTGATACATCCCCTCTGAGCAGCTCCTGACCGGCAATCAGCTGGTCGCAGGAAAATCAAACCTGTTCGATTTTTCGGTTGCCCCTCTTGAGGCTATCGCACAGCTACGAACCGATCCACCTTAGATCAGCGGGTTTTTCTGTCATTGCAGCTGCGTGAAAAATGTAAACATTACGACGTCCAGAAGAAGAAGCATGTCGTCATGTCGGTGCCGCCGCAGCGTGTGGTTCAGATGTGGCAGGCACTATCATGTCTTTATGGACGTTTCAGTTCATAGAATGGCAGAAATGGCCATGGCACGTTTCTCCTTTGGGGATCACCTCTCCAGTCCTCTTCTGGATTTGGGGACCAGACGTGTTTATTTCGCTCTTATAGTGTGAGCAATCAGGTCGCAGCCGAACATTGGACCACACAGTGTGCGCAGGTAAATTGTGAACTTTAATTTTTCATTTCATTCGATTTACTCGTGCAGTTTGAGTCTGAGATCTTTAAAACAATCAAAAACATCGCACACTGTATTCCTGCCTAAAGCATGGTACAGCTGAACCACGAGGCAGCCTCTGAAAGCAGAAATCTCAGCGTGTGTGTGCAGCAGGTTCAGGCCTGCGCCACTGACTAACACCAAGTGCACACAACACAAAAACCAAATCATCCCACTGTTCTCTCCCCTTCAATGGGCTAAGTGGCCGTAATAGCTGGAAGTCATTACCTGACCACAGCAGTCCTCGAATGGTGCCACCAGTTAAAAATGATTTCACCTAATACATAGAGCGCACTGTTCAGCAGTTTTGTCCTGTCTCCCAGCAATCCTCCATGTTTACCTCTGTGCTTGTATCCAGCCTGTGGTGATAAAAGTGGGATCAAGGCCTAGCAGTGGGATTGACCAGGACATCAGCGAGGAAAGTTCACACACAAGACAACAAACACACAGGGCAGGTGAAGCGTAGCAGTGTAGGGTGCAGACCTTGAGGTAAAGGTGAAAGCTTTCCATTGAACCAAAGAGGGGTGAAATGTTAAAAAGCACACGAAAGGCCATCACAAGCCCGTCTATTTACGCATACAGGACATATTCAATGTCTGACACAACCTTTACACACACCTAACCTCATATTTCTCCCTCAGGATGGCAGGTGAGGTCAGGTTTAAACTGTGTCATTTAATCTCACTTCCAGCGGTGTTCACAAGCGCGAGGAGCACCGTGTGCCAAAGGGCTGTCCATCTACGTGACAGGCCCAGGTCAGATGGAAAAAAGTTGGAGGGAATGTATGCTGGCAGGTTCTGTACAAGTAATGGGTGTGAGAAAGGGGAAGAGAGGATATGGAGAAAGAAATAGTGGCCCCTTATATCAGGGACTTTGGAGATGCTGTCCAAAAGCGATGGCCACCGGCTCACCTAGTTTAGTCTGTGAAATATTGCTCACCTGCAGCCCCCTGTGAATACCCCCGCTGTTGAGTGTGTCCACAGGATGGCCCCATTTAAATGCATGAGAGCACCTCTCACGGCCAGCATAAAGAAGATTAAAGGGAGACCAGATTTCTTTTTTCTTTTTTTGAGAAATGCAGTCTTAGCAACGTAAGCTTTTCAGCCAAGGAGCAAAAAGGGAATGGTAAATTGTTGCTTTCATTAAAACTTCAAGGAGTCAGTTTCATTATGAAGGTTCAAAGGCAATAGGAAATGTGTGTGGCTGTCTCTCTCTCTCTCTCTCTCTCTCTCTCTCGCCTGTCTTACAGTCTGGTGATTCGTCCAGCTTGGTGGCTACATGGAGTAATGGGCGACTACATGTAATCCTGTCCCTCGAGGGCTGGCGTGTATGGATATGTGTCTCGTCACTGGTCTGCTGTCATGCTCGCAACAGGCATAATGAGGCACAGCAGGGCTTATGGCTGGCCTTCACACAAGCCTGAGCTTCTTCAGGGTTTACTATGGGCTTCTCAAGTGTTCTAACCCACGACTTCAATCCTAACAATGTTTGATGTTAAAAGGAGGAATTTAAGGAGCTGCCAGTGTTTTAATCCAAACGATTGGGTGGTCGTGCTCTCAAAGCTTCCCTGATGAAACAAAATAAAACATTTAAGGTATGCAAATCAAAGTATAGAGCAAGCAAATTCATTTAATGTTAATATGATAGTATACAGAAATACGATAAACTTCATTGTCCTCTGGGAGAAATGTGTCCTGACCACCGCTGCTGCAGGTGGGCGTGGTGTGTCGGTTTGTCAGGAGGCTTAAAACCCGCCTCAGCTCGTTAGCTTGACTCAAAGTTAGGCTGAGACAACATTTCCAGCATTGTGACCGGGGGACTCCAGCGTCCCCTGCAGGAACAAACGTGTCAAATCACTGATTCTTTGTCCATTAATATTTACAGTCCATGTATACAGAGGATAACGCAGCCTTGTTTTCTGTGCTTTTGAAAAATTCACGTTTGTTTCAGAGGGTCCAGAGGGCAGCCCAGTCAGAAGCACTGAATTCAGCTGATGTAAATCTAACAAACTGAATTATTTATCGAGTGTTAATGGGAAGAATCAAGAGTAATTGGTAGGAGGAAGAAAAACCTCAGGCATTTCACAGGAGACAGCGGCAGATGCAGCGAAACATGAATCTCCATAAATCTTTATTAATTTAATTATATATTACAAAAAAAAAAAAAAGGTTCTCTCATGATATTCAATACATTTATAATAATGCTATGAAGCTCTCGAAGCATGTTCCTGCCTTTATTTTGAAGCTAGCACATGTGTTGGTGTGTGCAGGAGAAGCTTTGACACTGCACACTAACTTAACTTTATGTTGCTACCCGGCTGCTGAAAAGCAAAAGTTGTGCCTTGAAAGAGAGGCCACTAAAGGCTGCATGAGCTTTACAAGAAAGAAATGTTGTCCATGTGAATTTTTTTTTTTCTTTGATGGAAGCTGCATTGATCTTCCTTAACATGCTTTTCTCTCTCACACAGGTGAGGAAGGCTAATCCTGCGAAAAAAGAACATAGTCTGGACTCTGTGGCTGGAGGCGGTACAAGCAGAAATGAGTAAGCGAGTGTGATTGTTGCGCTGCAGACTGACTTCAATAATGAGAGTTCTGCAATCCCCATCTGACTTTATGTTTGTGTCTGTTTATTTGTCTTTATCTCATATTATCTACAGATTGAGCATCAGAATCCGCAGGCGAAGGACTAGACATTGGAATCAGTCTTACGTGTTTGGCCTAAAGTAAAACCTTCAAATAGACATGCACACTCAAGACCTGCTTATGTACAACCTATTAACGTTGTTTCTCAACACCAACTCCATCCTGCTTCTCAAAACTTCGGACTTTTCACAGAGGCAACAAGGAAACAGACTGTGATCCCAACTGTCACAACAGAAGTCCCCAATAGGAAGCCATAACTACAACCAGAGGCTTTGATGTGTTGTGATTGCAGATACAGGTTCATGGATTGGTCGCCATCCTTCTCTCTTTCTGCTTCTCGCTTTTTGCACCTGTGAGAACGGCAGATGGCTGTCAACCAGTGCATCTGGTTCTGCTCAATGCATGTACTGATGAAACGGAAAACGTTGCTAAATACTTGCTCATACTGCTGGCTCTTTGTAAAAATCATGTGGTCTACACTTCATGTGAAGAGTGCTGCGATAACTTTCTGGTACTTCTACCATACCGCTCGTCTATATAAATAACAATTTATTCATTGTGACCTACTTTTACCACATATTTTTTAATCCCTCTCCCTTCCCAAGTCTTTCTATCTCTCTTCCTGTTCATGACTGTCGATGGTTCGTGAGAGAGGAAGCGACAAAATACCCCAGCAACAGCACAGATAAAGGGGTTCGTCAAGTGAGCTGGGAAGAGGCCGAGAGCAGTGGATGGTAGAAAGTGGCCGGCTTCACAGGCACCGCTGAAAAGGCTCCGATTGTCCCATGATAATTGTTAAAAGGTCAGTCGTCCTTCTTGTGCAGACTGTAGAGTAGAAGACACACACAGATACCGGCCCCCCTCCTGCTAGGCTGCTCTTTAGAGTGACAAGACTGCCTTTAGAGAGCTCTGCGGATTAGCTTCTCAAACAGCACGGCACTGCGATACAAATACAGAAAAGATGAAAGGGAGACACTATAGATAAGAGTGGAGGTATTTTACTGTGTTTCTTGTCTTTTACTCAGAAATCCACTGATGCCCAGTAGGGATAAAGGCTGATTCTTGTAGCTGAGGTACAGTCATTGATAAGGCTCACACTGTTAAAAGAATCATAAGAGCGCTTGCCAAATCTGTAATAAAGGTTGAAACCACCTACAAGCTTGAGGGGGAAATGTGATTAGCACCAAGGAAAAGGGGTTTCCTGTGAGCAAGATTTAATAGAACCACAATTCTGCACCAGGCCGTAATTGCATTTGTCTGATTTCATGCCAAAGCCAAAAAGCACACCACATGTCACTGTTCAGTCCGTTCGCCCCTCACAGACAGGCTGCAGCCTCCATGGACATGACATACTGAAACAACGTCAAATAGCCAGAGAACAGCTGCTATGTCTGCCACTTCATAGTCACTCTTATTTCTTTGACGTTTATGAATGGATAATAATGCCATATCTGGCTCTGAGGAAAAGGAACGGAGGGGTGATAATTTGTAGATTTAAGAGCTAATCCAGATTCCATAGCCAGACCTGGTCTTAAACCAAGCAGTTCTGTCAAGAGCTGAGCTCTGATAGAGCTGACTGTAAAACTTCTTTTATATGAACATGATGCAACGCAGAAAGAGAAGGAGATACAAATAATGTCGCTGTTTTGTCTTTTCGAGAAAAATAGAAGGTCATAATTCTGTCCAAGCTTTTATGTTCTGTTAGTTATGAACTGTAACACTGGCTGAACTTACTAACACATTTCAGCACATTCCAAAAGACTTGGATCCTTAATGTCTCACGAGCTGCAACCCGGCTTGTATGCATAAAAAAAAAAAGATGTACCGGTACATTTGTATATGATATACATACTGCTGGCAAATTCTACCTCTTTACCTAAACACATGTATGCAGAGACATTACGTTAAACATTTACTGGCAGCAGACCATTGTCTGACATCCAGCCAAGTCTTACCCCCAAATCAAACACATACAGGACCACGATAAAGAGAAAAACATGCAGACGACATGTTGGTTTTGTCTTTCTGAGGTTGATTTGTCGTTCATTGGTGCCTGTGTTGGTGTAATATTGATAAAATGTTGAAAATACAATCATGTCTTAGTTTCTGTCCAGCTCTAGTCTGTTGGAAATAGACTCGCAGCATATTTGAAATGAAGCAGAGCGTAATGGCGTTAGTGGCACGCTCCAGAGAAGGACTGCAGTGCTCACTATGTAAACACGGCTCCGACACAAAGACAGCCGGCTGACTCACGCTTCTCACTCAGTAAGCAGTCATGACTCAGACACAGGATAGACTGGATTTCTGATTTATTTATGAGTAAAATGTTGCACATTCCCTCTTAAAGTTAAATCTGGCCTGTGCAAGTGATTTCAGCCTTTACTCATCCATGATGCCAAAAGTGATCAAGGAAAATGTTGTTTTTTTCATTTTGTAACATATCAGATAATTGTCTTTCACAGTTGGAGAAATGTACTCTAGCCATCTGTCCTTTAGGAACAGCATCGTTAATGACAGCCAGGCAGCCTTAAATGGGCTACAGACAGGATTTCATACTGTGGATATCATAAAAGCACAGGATGTTCCTCCACACTGGGATTGCTGTCAGACACAGCGAGTACAGAGCGTATACTTTTTTTTTCATCAGCTTGATCAAATGCTGAAATATATCACTTGAACTCTCTGCAAACTCAAAAAAAAGCCCCATCAATGCAACACAGTTGCAATTTTAATGTAGTGTTATTTAGTTTAAGTTCAAAGTGTGTGAAGTGTATAGTATTATATAATACCTCTGCACCGTAAAACATTTCACTAATTAAAAGAAAACCTAGTAAAAGCCCCTCTTTTTTCTCAAACTTGAACCATAAAACAACGCAGAAGAAAAACAACCTAACTCACAGAAAAGAGCATGTGAAGGTACACACACATGCACACACATGCACACGCACACACACACACACACACTCATAGTTACACTTTCACTCATCAGCTGAACGTCTACGTCTGTGTTTCATAAAATCCAACAGACTTTGAGTTGAAAAGCTGCCATTAAATCGGTATTGTAATGTGCAGTGACCCTGCTGTCTGCGACCGCTCGTCGGAGTCCTGGAAGTTCGCCACCTCAACTTTACTTTGTCCATCATTTGTTTTCCAATTACGTCCCTGTCCCCGCTCACAGAACATTGTCAGCTATGGTTATATGAACCTGCTCTCGGGTGTTTAACCAGGGGCAATGTTTGATGTTCAGAACATTTTCATAGCCATTAAAAGATGAAGGAAGGGTGGATTATTATCCCCTAGAGTTGATTGGTTTTTATTTGATGGGTTGGTTTCACTTTCTTGGTATAGCGGAGCCACACACAAAGACGCTTTCTTATCTGCTCTTTGTGAAAGACTTAAACCGACATACAGAGTAGAAACATGATTAAATAAAACCAGAGGAGCAGCAGTGGTGAAAGCAGAGTTTTACTTATGTAAGTTCAGCTCATTTTTCACATTCAGCACTTCCCTCACATTGTGTTTCATATTCGACCAGTTTTGAAGTAAATAAAAACTTCACAGTAACACATTGGCTGTAATCGCCAGACATGCACACCTTCAACACTGCAGTGCGAATTAGGTGAGAGACACTGAACTGAAACCTCAAGGAAAAGCTTACGCCCACAGACGAGCGCTACAATGGTAGTGAAATTGAATGGGACTTTGAGAAGCCGAGCGGAGGACAAAATAGCAAGGCAAGAAAGCGACAGAATCAGTGTTTGGCTATAACTGTCGCATTAGCCGTGATAAACAAGGACGCCGGCGGGAACTCTGGAAGTCGATGCGGGACATTCCAGTGATCAAGCTCTGAATAGTCGGACACAATGGATTCAGGGAAGGAGAGGCTACGCCGCCATGGATCCAAGAAGAAATGCATCAATTCACATGCTGACCTTTAAAAGTGCCATTAATGGATGATATCTTCGGTTCATAGCTGAATGCAGAGTTCTTTAGAGACTATCGTGTGCCGTGAAATTACATCGTGGTGCTTTTCCTCCGCTGACAGCCTGATGTATTAATGTGGAGCTTCTCTTTACATTACGCAGTAAGTAGGTTTAAAATGAAAAGGGCAAAGTAAACAAACACAAACTGTTATTGATCACACAATCTGTTATCGTGAAGTATTTATATTGAGCTGCAACAAAGGCTTCAGAACGGTACATTTACAGCATGCCACGTCGCGCTTAGCGCTTTGATGTAATGTACAAGTGACAGCTGCAGAATTCGCAGCAGAAAGCACAACATGCAAAGACAAACACCCCCGCTCATATTCAAACAAACTATAGGAGATCCTGTTTTTTCGAGCACTCAGATACTGCCTTTGTGTCTGTCAGGCAGCTTACTTCTGACAGGTTAAAGACACATTCTGGCAGGTGACTGCGTCTTTGGAAAAACAACACTCCTAAGGCATTCAGTGTATTGCTCCTATTTTTCAGTTTCACAGCAACCCAAACACATTTTATAGATTCTAAAGATGAAGTCAAAAATATATATCCTGTCAAAATTAAAGGTCACATATTATTATTCTCCTTTTCAAACAGTTTAAATAAGTCCCAGAGCTCCTCTTAACATGTGTGTGAAGTGTGTTGTTGTAAATCCACTCTGATCATGTCTATAAACCCCTCTATTTCAGCCCTGCTCAGAACAGGCTGTTTCTGTGTACGTAGCTTTAAATATGTAAATGAGCCGTGTCTGACCACGCCCCCTCTTTGGAAGGGCGCGGGTGTACTCGGTGCTTTCTCGCTCCAGGTCCTATTGTTTACGGTGAGAAGGCAGACTGAGAGGGCAGAACAAACACCTAGCTGTGGGAGTGTCACCCACCTGGGGGAGGGGCTACTGCCCTTTGTGATGTCATGAAGGGAAAATGATTTGTGGCACTACTAGCAGATGCAACACATTCTTAGTGAATTTCTCCCAGAAATTTAAACTGACCATGTTTATTTTTCAGGGCACATTAGTGCAATTTATCTGTTCAATTAAACATCTTTATTAAGTTAAATTATTTCAATTTTAAATATTAATTTTCAGCCTTTTTGCTTTTATTTGGATAATATTTATGCCCTTTTTTATGTTGAATTTAAAATAAGGGAGAACGAGTGGGTAACATCATACAGCAAAGGAGCTGTACTCGAACCCAGGCTGCTTGTTTGGAGGAGTATAGCCTCTGTACATGGGGTAACCTAACCACTATGCACCCCATTAATTCTTCTATATTTTTTAAATATATTTTGAAAGCCTTTTTTGCTTTTATTAGACATGACAGCTGAAGAGAGACAGGAAATGTTGTCAGGGTAGTGTGGGTGATGCAGCAAAGGGCCAAGGCTGCCTTTGAACCCATGGTCGCTGCATTGAGGACTATAGCCTCTGTTCAACGTTTGAGTTAAACACTAGGCTATACAGCACCCCCTAACTGCCCTTTTTTTTTAAAATGATGACGACTATATTTATACGTCTTTCAACAAACCTTTCTATTCTTATTGCTTTATTCTTCCTATAAAAAACACAAAGATAACTTTTAGAAGAAAAAGGAGAAAGAAATAAGACCTTTGCAAAATGTTTGCCTCAAGACCTAGGATCAAATTCTGCAGCCCCCTTCCTCACTCTCCTTCTGCTCATGATTATCTCTCCTTCTTAACTTTGCTGCTGTCCCTATTCAGAAGAAATAACTTGCTCTCCTTTGAAATGGAAAACTACTGCTGAAGGCTTTTCAAGTGCACTTACTGTATCATTCATTTGAACCTGAACAAGAAATTCTTCTGCTGTGGGCGGGCGTGTGTGACATATACTGTATTTTATCCTGACAATACATATTCATATATTTTCCTTGTTAATAGCTCAGAGGGACACATTTTAACTTTCAATAATAGGGCAGTGGTGACACTGATTTCTGCATTATGTGTGCTGTTAGACAATGATGACTCAGGCTCTTTATCATTTTAATGTAATTTAAAAATTATTACTTAGAGAAAAGGCTCGGTATTAGCATGTCAGTTATACAAAAACAGCAGAGAGAAAAAAAGATATGCCTGCACACTTGCTCTAATGCAACAAAATGGTTTTTATTTAATCAGATTCATATGAAGATGATCCGGCGTGTGTGTGGGCAGACGTGCTGCTTTTCAACAGGCAGAGCCTCGGATCAGTAGGAAGCGCCATGACGATCACAGAACTTCCAAACCAAAGCAGCGGCCCAAGATGTGAACATTTTGCAATGACCGTAGGATACATCCTTGAGGTGGACCCATCTGACAGCACGCACTCTCGTTGCCCTGCCAACCCCTACATACAGCATGCTCGCCTACGCCACAGTGCCACTCCAGTTGATCAACAGGAGCTCGCCACCAGCACCACTGCTCTCTGCTCCGTTTCAAATACGCTGCGAACAAAACCGTGGCGCTGACAGACCTCGGCGTGCGGGGAGTACGTGGGGATCGGGGGTAAGCGTTCCATGCATTATTGCTGTGAAAATCAGTTTGCCAGTGAGCGTCAATAAAGAAAAATGAAGAGCACTTGACTGTCGGTGCGAGAGAAAATAAAAACGGGTAAGTAAAGAGGAGACAGCATTGGGACACTGCAGGGCCCCAACAGACACTTGAATCGCAGCTATGTCTGGGCACATCTTCTTCTCTGATTTGAAAATATTAAGACATTATAAAAGATAAATTCATGCCTGGTGAGCCGCAGCATGCTTCTGTTAAGCACATAGTGTGTTTTCGTGTTTCTCCTGCTCTCATTCCCATGTATCGTGTTAGACGTTTCCATGTGCTGCAGGTGTGTTTTCATGCTCCTTACCTTGGACAATGAGGTAAACCTGTGAAGTCTTGGGCTGCTGCTTCGTCTGTATGGAGCAGGTGTACGAGCCCTCGTCATACACATCCACCTACACATCATTAACAAAAGAGAATAATCTTATGCAAATGTGTGTAGAAAAAAACTTTCATTGTTGGTCAATGTCAGAATGTGTCCAAAACACAGCTCCTGCTGTGATCTGTCATCTAAATGATTCTGTTAAACTGATCAGTAATGTGGTTCAGTTCAGTCAGGTCTCTCAGGCGTTTTTACCTTTTGTATGCGCAGGCTATACTCCAGCTGTCCTTTGGTGACCAGATCTACTCGGGGGTCCAGGGACCACTTGTCTTGGCCGGCAAAGATGATGTTGGATCGATTGAGCCAGGCCACCTTGGACACTTTGTCATCCACGTAACACCTGAGGGGCACGAGAAGAGCAGGTGAGATGATGGAAACAGAAATAGAGGGTTTGTTTTTACCGTCTCAAAGCGTGGAGATGAAATGCATGCAGCTTCTTTCATTTCAACATATCAGGACAAGGAACTACAGACTTTTGTCCATCAAGAACCAATATCAGTAATTATGCAATCCCACAAAGAACGCAGGCTGTATTCAATTCAGACTTTCAAAGTAAGTGGTTTAAAAACAGAATCATTCCTTAATATGATGTTTTGTTTGACGCTGACTAGCGCAGATTAACCAGAGTTTGTTAACCCAATCAGACATTTCAACTCTTTTCACATCATGAGGTCTTGAAGACAAAGTGGAGGAGTACGCTCCTTTATTTCATCCTACACATTTTCCATCATTGACTCGGTTTTCGTCTCCTCTATCCTTTTTAACTTCCTGATTTAACTGCCCTCCTTTTTTAAAATGAATGCATCTCCAACTCCAGTGAACCTGTTCCTTTGGATGAGAGAAGACACCGGTGTCCCTTGTTTACTTTTTCTTGCTCTCAGCCAAAACATTTCGCCGAGTCGGCCAGGGCTGAGACATCTCGCACAGGAAGGATAGAAGCGCGCGTCTAATGAATAAATGCAAATGTGGAGAAAACAATGAGAATGGATATCAGCTGTAATGCAAGCAGACACTGGATGCACCTGACATGTAAATTCCAGCACCTCCCCGAGCCATGGCTACCCGCTCTGCTTTGCAGTGTGTGTGGCTGTTTGGCAGGTGACCTCAGGTGACGCACAAAGTGGTGGTGCAGTCACCCCAGCCTGTTACCCAGTGGGAGCTGGATGTCAGGTTTGTTGAAGGCTTGTACTCACAGCTTGAAGCCCTGTTGATGCTCCTTCCCTTTGTGCAGAAGCAAGATAACTCGCTGTACTCACTGACTCCCCTGACATCTACCTTCTAGTTTTCCCTCTTTGAAGTGAGTGGGGTTATCCCATTCTTTCCACAGTTCAGCAGGCCTCAAATTAATAGACTCGAAAGCATCCTCTACTTATTTGGATGTATTTAATCATTATCACCAAGAACTACATTAAAAAAGGCTCCTCCACAAAAACACCAATGGATTCAGTGGAAACATCTTGAGCACTACATGGTGCCTCACAGATCAAATCCATAAGCTATGAATCCAAATGACTCACATGACGTATGATCTTAAACCTTTGCATGAATTATAGTGAGTATTTTATGCAAAATCCAAGTGCAAACCCTCAGGACTAACACTATCATCTAGTCTAGACCTTTGAACTTTTAACGTTTCAGGACACAGCATTTAGAGTCCAAGCGAGATGTGCATGAGTGTGCACGAAGTATCACCACATTGGCTGCTGTGCTGTGGCTCCTGGGGCGCCAACAAAAACCAGAAGTTCTCCAAAGTTGCACTTGAGGCAGAGGAATTGATGTTTGTGGTACGCAAAAGTAGTCGTGCTAAAACCAAGTAGCTTGCTCGCTGAAAACATAAAGCACTGCGAGATTTGTAAAAACAGTCGCTTGGAGTTGTGTTTTTAGCTCAGCTTTCTTCAAATTAGCTTCAATGCGTCGAGCAAACAACGCTGTCTTCATAGCTTCAACGCCTGGCCTGCGCCCCCTCTCTTCTTAAAGGGGCGGAGCCTACGAGCATCTTATGTGGCTTACTTACTATTAGCAAAAACCTCATACAACTCGAAAGGCTAAACTCTAAACGTTTTAAGTTCAAAAAGAGAGAGAACAGGAGTGCTTCTGTTATCACTCCAACCACCCGTGCTCATGGTAGAGTATGGTTAAAAGAAATGCTCAAATGGCCGGGCGCTCTGGATGATTTGAAAATAAAGAGGAGGATTTAAAAGTCCTGCCTGATGTAAGTGTGTTTGTATCTGATCACGTTTACTGTGTGAGCGCTCGTCTCTCTGTGTTACATTTAAAACGGGCAGACGGCACGTTGCCTCTCAACTCAACATCAAAGTTAAGTTAAAGATCTGCTTGCAAGGGACTCCTTATTTCTCAGTCTGTCGGGGTTCTCACGCTGCGATTGACCGTCAAACAACTGGTGATAATGTTGTGTATTAGTGAAAGATAAAGACACACGCAGACACGTTGAACAGCTTCCTAAGTGTTTTCAGGGAAGCAGTAAACTGTGCCGTCTGACTGAACGGTTGCATGTTGTTTGTTTTCTCTGAGTTGGTTTCCTCGCTTCTATTATTGCCTGTCGTCATTTAGCCTGAAGTAAACAGAAACGGAAATGCAAAAGCAGAAGCAGCAATGTGAAATGGAGCAGAAGATGTGAACAGAATAGTTTGTGTCGGTCAAGTTTAAAAAACTTTACAGTTAGAAAAAGCTGCAGCAGAACCTGCAATGTTGGATGCATAGCATGTTGTTTCAGTAGAATACTATTATTCCTGGGCTTGGGTTCCTACCACACAGTCAGCAATACTTTAATTCCCATTTAGGGAGTAATAAAGAGAAGCTATTGTCCAATAAAAAAAACATTTGGTAAGCTGTTGCTTTTTGCCTTATTGAGGGTAAATAAAGATCGAAGGTTTTCTTTTGTAATTCTGAGGCAGCCACAGTTAAGAGAGCGTTGACTTGATAGTCAGCCTTTTGTAAAAAGACATTCATCACACAATCAAGATGTAAATAAAAGGCTTCGACCTACTCGAGTGGATCCTAGATGAGAGGAAAACGTGCGGAGGACGGGGAAGGAGCGGAGTTATTAAGATAGAGCATAGTGGAGTAGAGAAGAACCATAGCCTACTTAGACGTTAACAGCTGTGACGATTAAACAAAGACACCACAGGGACATTCACAGCTGGCGACTGTAACCTAAAAGCAGTGCATTATAGATACAGGATGAGTCTGCGGAGTGCATGGTGCTGCAGTGGTTAGCGCTGTTGCCTCACATTAAGGAGGAACAGGAACCTCTCTGTGTGGAGTTTGCATGTTCTCCCATTGCATGCGTGCAAACAATGGGAGAACATGCAAACTCCAGCCAGATATCTATCCATCCATCCATACAGTATATTAACTGCTATATATAAAAGTGGTAAAGATAATGTCTGGATGGATGGATGGACAGTATCAGTAGACTTGCTTGTCACCTTTCTAGTCTTCTGGTCGGTGCGTAACACTGACGGAAACGGCACCATGCCGACTGCAAGAGAGACGGGCATCGTTCGCTCAATGGCCGACCAACTCAACCTTCAGTGTCACTGCCAAATGCTTGTTTTATGAAGCAGTAAAAGGGAACAAGCCATTTAATGGTTTTGTGTAAACTCTGGTGCTTGATCAATCCAGTCACTGACCACTGATTTGAAATTCCAGGCCGGTGCTAAACAAAATAAGTCCTGAAAGGGTGATTCAACAGTTTGTCCTCTGCCAGCGGTACGAGACGGGTATCATTATTCAAAGTTTCAAGTCATTATTCAGAGGACGGTGTGTGATGAAGTCAACTTCAAAGGAGACATCTAAAGAGAAACAACAACAACAAAAAGAAAGATATCAATATTAGATATCAATGTGTTGACTCGATGCTTCTTGATCTCCCATTCACCATGTCTCACTTCACTATCAGGTGCACAAGTATCTGTTAATCAATTATAACTGATTCTGACAATAATGAGGCTCCAGAGCTTCTTGTCATATTTCAGCCAAACGGGAGTATTTTTTAGTAGAAAAAAAAATTTAAAATAAAAAAACTCAAATCTCGTGTCTACTCTGAAATTTCTTAAACAGTAATATTTAAAATGTATTTTCGATTGTTTTTTTTTAATTTTTATTTACCTTTATTTAACCAAGTTAGTCCCACAGAGATTAAGAACCTCTTTTTCAAGGGAGTTTTTTTGGGTTTTTTTACGATTTATTTTCGGGCTATTTTGTGCCTTTATTAAAGGAATAGGACGTGTGGCTGGAGTTGAGACTGGGCCACCCACGTTGAGAACTATAGCCTCCATACATGGGACGCGCACACTATCCACTGTGCCACCAGCCCCCATGTTTAAATTCATATTCCAGTCGTACTGTTAGCCTGGCTCCCTAACGTCACCTCATGTAAACTCTTGGATAAATAACGTTAGCTGGGACTACTTATCATGCAAAATGGTCCTAATTGTATTACTTCATTGCAGTAAGTGGTCACCATATGCTGCTCCATATGGGTCGAAGAGATGGATTAATAAATGCACACCACATGGTGCTGTACAATCCACCACACCACAACGTCAATCAGAGCCATGTTCACGTTGCTTCCAATGTTCCTAACTAGGCTCTCTGTCTCGCCTCGCAACCCCGTTTTCTCACCCAGCATGCCTCTGATTCCATTCAACCTTTAACCTCTCTGCAAGTCTTCTCCTCTCTCCTCTCTGCTTCGACAATAAAAAGCAGACATGGACAGCATGGGATAGAAACCAACCTGCTACCTTTGGCCCCTCAGCTGTGTCTGCTCACACCTGCAGTACGCCCCAACAACCTTCAGTGCAGAAAATGGAGCATGCTCAGTTATTTCCTGTTCTCACTAATAAACCGCCGCCTGGGAAACAGAGAGCTTCCTATCAGAGCAGATGTCTGTCTGTAGCACTTGCTGCCTTGTATAGCAGAGTAGCTGTCAAGGTGTATCCACACAGGGCCAGGTTTCTAAGGCTGTGCTGGTGCAACATTTGACCAGAATGAGAAATAAGAGCTTCATTGTCTGCGGCACGCTTGATCTCAGGCACATTCAACAAGTCACTTGCAGGAAAATCGATTTGATTGCAATAGAGAGCCATGGTTGAACGATTTGTAATGAAAGTGCATCCCATTAACTGGCTGAAGCCTCGGCAATGATGCAGCATCTCAGCCATGTTATTTAGTCAGCTTGACGTTATTCGTTTAAAAAGGTGTCGAGATGTCCCGTTTAATCGCAACAGCATCTACATGTTTGCAATCATCTGCAGAATTATCTCCAAGCCTGTAATCCTCTGCATGATGCTTCGCCTCCACTAACATATCAAAGTTTGTAAGTGGTAGAAAATGTTTAATGAGACTCGTAAATGTCTCTTTTTTTATGTGTTTTACAGAGTGTGTTGTTTTTCGGCTGCCTCAGAAATAGAGGGGTGGGTTTATGTGGGGTCTGCCTGTGATGGACACAGGGGCTGCTGTCTTGTGCTGTTCTACCCTCGGCTTCGTTGATGGATGCTGTGCTCTGCTGTATCATACTCTTTTTCTTCCCCGCTGTGCTGTGCCAACATGGACTGGACATTAGGCTGCAGCTGACAGGGGACTGTGTGGGCTGACAGATGCCTGGGCCAGAGCTGCTGAGCTGGGCTTGTGTTGACAGGAGGGCTGGGCTGGATGGATCCCTGCTCCAGGGCTAGCCGTGGGGGAGGACCAGAGAGCAGGCTGAAGCCAGGGAGTGAAACTGTAATGAGAGGAACGATGTGCCAAGACTGACAGAACAGCCTCACCACCCACTATCCCCATCAATACAGAGTTCTCCTCATCTCACCTCCTCGTTTCTCTCCATTTTTTCCCTCTCTGACAGCCTCACCCCTTAACAAAACACCTTTTCCTTACATTTTCTCCGAGGACTGCCCTCCATATCATCACCATCATCTCTCCTACCTCCCCTACTCTACTCGTACTCACTGAGCTACTTGTGTCCCTGTGGAGTATTTGTGTGCATCCATATCTTTCCCAGATTTCTGTGTATCAAAGCATTCTCCCCCTACGTTGCCTTACACCAAGAATCTTTTCTCAGAAAAAGTCAAAAAATGTGTTTCAGGATTCGGTAAAGATTAAAGGCGAGGCTGGCATGCTGGCTTTTTTGATCGAAGGCTGCCAGGGCTTGCAAGTAAGTTCTGTGTCTTTGTAGTCAGTATGCATGTGGCAGGTGGAACAACAGACAGAAGAAGGGAGACAGAGAGATAAAATGACGAAGGAAAAAGCTGTGCCAGGGAAGAAAGTGACGCTTAGACAAAAAGAGAGGGGAAATGTAAGCCACTGGATGGAAGCACGAGCTAAAGCTGCGTTCTGAATCAAAGTCAGGTCATCCCTTCGTAGCCCTTAAAGCTAAGTTTCATGGCCCAGATATAGTCTCTGCTTTGCTGATTAAATGCATTCCCGATAAAAGTTTATCCCATAGGACCAAGTTGAGAATAAAGCTTTTGCTGAAGTACCTGATGCAATGATGGCTATAGAATTCACCATCTGCTATTTTATCTTTGACTCAGAAAAGCAAATTAAAGTCTAAACCTCAGATCCAATTGTGTTGATAAGTCCAAATTGCACTGCAGTAAGACATTAATATGCAAGTAGAGCTGTATTTGTAAGGCAGGAACTTTTCTTTACACATAAGGAATTTAAGAGAAAGTCATCAGTACCTACTGCTGAGACCTGAGTCTAAATCCAGTATCTGGGACTTGATGCTCAGAAGGTCTCTTGAAGACATTTCAGGCCTGTTTCACAAAAAAGATTTAACATCTTTACTTCCTTTGTCTTTTAATTTAAGTAAAAAAAAATAAACATGTATGACTCAAACTTTTTATAGATGTGAGCAGAGCTATGGAGTCGTTGCCATGACGATGATGCAAGCGTTGTTTTTCCTTTGAGTTGCGCTTGCTTGGTTCATTCACAGGTGAAGCTTTGTTCTAAACTCACGTCAGGTTGGTTTTTTTTCCCCAAAGAGTCTGTCCTTCCCTGCTTGGTCTTCATCTACATGTGGACAGATCTGAGCTCCATGGTTATAAGAACACTCTTTCAGAGGAAAGGTGCAGACAGCTTCTCTCCACAATCAGAAGCAAAACAAGAGCGAACTACAAGATGTCGTACAACGTTATGTTATAGCCTGTACTTTGTGAGTCAGAGCTGATAGTGGAAGCAAATGATTCACAACATTTAGAGCTATTAGCAGTCATTCTACTACTGAATCAGGTCCTTCGTATTTTCTCAAAGGGACTTTGGTGGGTGAGACTTGCAGTGCTGAATATTTCTTTTTTTGTTTTGATATTTTACGGGCCTTGTTGCTTTTTTCGGATAGCTTAAGAGCTGAAGAGAGGAAACGTTGGGAGGAGAGAGTTGGGGGTGACATGCATCCAAGGGCAGAGGTCAGATTTGAACCCAAGACCACTGGGATGAGGACTATACGCAAAGTAACCGCAAGACTATCTAGTGCCCCGAGTGCTGAATGTTTCTGCAGCATCTTAAAACCTTGTTGAAAAAGCAAACAATACTATTAAGGGCCTGAAGAACCTTTCTGATAAATTATTTTCTCTTGTTTCTCTTAAAGCACACTCGGCTTAAGGAAATAGGAGTTTGGCTTTTACATGATAAGAAGCATCAGAAACATGTGAACACAACCTCTGAACTCTGAAAGGTGAACGCACGTGTACTTTCATGGGCCTCCAGCCGAGCGGCGTTAATTAATACTCAGCAGGCATAAATGTCATTAAACCGAAGAAAATTGGTGTCGACACTGGTGGCAAACAGGTCCCATTAATTATTCTATTTTCGCAGGTGTACAGAGTTTAAAGCGTGTTTGTAAAATTTCCTTTGCAGGATTAATGAAGCATTTAAAGAGAGGACTGATGAGGCGGTCATGTCGAGGGCAATAAACTGCCTCCTTTCATTAAAAGAGGTTTTAAACAAAGCTGTTATCAACAGGAAGAGGTCTATTCCATAGGCTCTGCAGAAAAGAGAGAAAAGACCGTTTGAACTGGTGAAGATCTGTGTCTCTTCAAGTGGCCCAGTGTCTCTCACTGCCTAAGATCTACATATAAAAGGGCTCAAAGACAGGGCTCTTTTAACCTTTAAACTTCAAGACTTCAACTCCAAGACCGAGCATCAGTCATGACAACCGCTTCAGTTAGTGCGCCCGTCACTCTCCCTCTAAAGCCAAGCCCTGGAGCCAATCCCTGCAGGGACACCCGGAGTGACGCAAACGCTTCATAACAGACTTGGAGTAACCTCTGATGCTCCGTTGATTCATCCTCTCGGCTTTAAAGCCTCCAGACAGCCACAAATCCTAATAAAATCCTCCCATCATGAAGCCTCTCCATCTTGGTTGGCATGCATCAGTGCTTAGAGCAAGCCATTAATCGTGGCAGGGATGACTGTTTTGAGACCTGGCCAGCAGACCTGTGGGGGGAGATGATTAATCAAAAAGTGGTTACAAACAACTGAGAGATTGAAGGTCTGCTCGGTTCAAATTTGCTTGGCACAGTCGTGATTTCACCTCCAAGGCTTTGCAAGAGCCAGGGAAGTTAAATGTTGTGTGTTTTTTTTCATAGTTTCTGAGGCCGTTCCAAATAAATGTTTTGCTTGTGTCTGATGGCGAGAGCGAAAATCTAATGGATAATAGAAGGCAGAGAAAACAGAAGCCAACACAGTAACTGCTGTTAAGAGTTCAGACGGCACAAAGCAGAAGTGCAGGACATTTCTAGAATCAGTTTTGCTTGAATTTCACCCATCAGCCCTGATTTCAATGTCAGTAAGACAACTCTCCCATAGTTCCCTCGGCTCTCCTCTCTGTATTATATTCAAGCAGGCTTGGCGCATACCGGAGGAGCTATTGGATGTAACAGATGGCGCCCCACTGAGACGTAGGCAGGAGGATACATGGCAAAGGTGTGATGCTGCTGTTAAATGTCAGGAGACCTATGTGCTTCCCTCCTCTCTCCTTTCATCACTTTCTGCTTCTCCCTCTCTGCCTTCCTAATTTATTCTTACTCAATCCATCGTCTTTTATTTTCCCATCTTTGTCCAGTCTATTTTTTTTTTAAATTATTATCACATCCTACTTCCTATGCAGCAGTGACCTGACAGTCCTGCAGAGTCATCCTTCAGTGCACACAAATACACTGAAATGTGTTGAAGATGTTCTCGGGCTGATCGATACATCGTCGGATGCAGCATCACACTGTGTGCATGTTTAATTAATAGCTGAAGTAAGGCAGATCAACTCCCAACACGTCATGCTGCAGTTTGGAAACAGAACAGTATCTTTAAGAGAAGTCGAATATATTACAAGAGCAGGCTAGAGTATGTAGTGAACTGAGCATTGAGCCATCAGCCACAGGAGGAGCGGGTCAGCGAGAATCGCACTGCATACATGTCCAATGTTCAGACTACAGTGGCTGGGAACTGCAAACCAACATCCCAAAGTGTGAAACACTTTTGCACTCCCGGGTCACTTTCAGCACCTCCTCTTCCTCAGGAGTTTAATCTCAGGCAGCAACAGAACTTTCTTTCTTGTTTCCACTTCATAGGCTTGTTTGGACACGACTGCACTAAATGATACATAAAAAATAAAGATGAACCCTGCAAGTGTTTCTAATCAGTTTATCTCACAGAAAGATCTATACGAGAGCGTGCAGCGCTAAACTGTGAAGTTCATAACTTTTCTGTTTCTAAACTTAAGTATGCCACAAAAGTTTCCTTTTTCTCACTTGTACTGCATGTCCTGTGGATATTCCTGCACATGTTCTCACCTGTGAGTGTGCAGAGTATGAAGGAGAGATGTTATTGTAAGCTTAACACGTTCGGCACAATAGCATTCATGAATCCACAATCAAAGTCGACTTCTCCCGGCCATCGCCGTCTTCAAGCCGCGTTCCGTTCATCACAAACATCCTGCTCTTGTCACAGGATGACACCCGCTGTAAGGCCTTGTCTCCAAGGGTGACACCGTGGAACTGCTGCCTCATTTCTCCGCCCTCAACATTTGCCTCTTATGTGATCCATCACTGTGTTCTGCTTTGGAGCATTAGGGGCAAAAAGAGGTGAATCAGTTGATGATGCAGTGCCACTTGAGGAGAGCACTAAGCGAAAGGAGAAGAGAAAAAAAATGGTGCTCATAGGTGCTAAAATACTCCAGACCTGGCTGCTGCTTCTTAGGCTGTGAAATGAAAGGCAGCATCACAAATTCGCTCTGAAATGAAATAGGTTTCTTTGAATTTGTTGTCCCCGGCACTCTATTTATGTTTCTTGGGAAAGCTTCTGATAACGTACAAGGCAGAACTATCGAGACCCGCACTACATCATAACAACTTGCATCTCGTAAAGCTTTAGCAAAGCCTGTAAAATCAAACAAATACAAACCCAGAGCTTTGCTTTTCTTACTCCTAGGTCTGTTTTTATCTCACAGGTAACACTTTGATCTCACAATGTGTCTCCAATAATTATGTCGGGAATCAGAGCTCAGGGTGCGCGTTGTTTCACCATCGTGAGAATTGGCCTTTACACTCTCCAACCACACTAATCAGTACGTCTTCCCCTGTGGGCTCATTCTTTTTTCCAAAGCACAGGCTTATTAAGCGGGCTGTGAGGGATGCTATTTGATTCTGCATCCACGTCGTACCACAGCGAGTCTTCAAAGTGGACTTCAGGGGCTAGCATGCCGAGGCAGGGGAGGGCGCGCAGGCTGCGTATGACATGTGTGACTGACAGCTGTGATGTCAAACAAGAAGGTCAGAGGGGTCTACTGTGATTTGTTGTCAGGGGTGTTATACTTGTACTTAAACTACAAGTTTACTCATTTGCCTAAAAGGAAACACCGAGTTAAATGTTCACAGTGGTTATCAGGTTTATCACAAAGCGGAGAGGCTCATAATAAAGACTTTGAGGTTTGTTGATACAAATATAAAGTCTGAGGATTGTAAAGGAGTCCAGGGGCTGCAACCGGGAACAACATATTCAAAGAAACAAAGAGCGGGAGATTAGACTGTGTCATTGCATGATCCTCCTTTGACTGTGTGGGACGTTTTGGACGATGACAGACTTTCATTTATAAACATTAGACACTGAGCGGATCGCTCAGTGTCGCGACGTGTCTGGAGATTTCAATGATGAAGTCACTGCGTCGTGCATCAATGTGCACAGCTCTCCGAGCAAGGCGACGCACTGTGGTGAGATCACTGCAGGTGTCTAATAAACTCCAACATTTATGTTATTCTAAGACATTTGAACATTTTATGACGCTGTTCGTCCAGTCCGCCGGGATGCGGCTGCAATCCGTGCATCACCACCACACACGGACTGCGGCTGAGCCAGACAGCGAGTGAAGGCAGGTAGACAGACGTATCAGCCATCAATCTAAACTGAATAAATCATCAGAGCTTTAAAGAACCTACTGAAACACAAACACACATCAAACCACACACACACACACACACACACACGTGGCTTCCAATCCAATCTGATTCCTACAGATCGGACTCAATCTGAACGTCTTTGTCGCTTCAATGTGTCTTCTGCATCACTCTCAACGCGACACCATCGACAATAACAACAACGCAGATCCGACAAGCTGGAAGGAAACTTTGGTCAGCGGAAGAATCAAAACAAGCTCATTGATTGTTCGCATCAGAAATAGACACACTTATCTGTCATCCATGTTGCTGTTGTAGTTCCTGGATGTAAACTGTTGCCATAGCAACCAATGTGGATGAGACCATGTCAGTATAGACGGGCAGATCAGATCTGGTAACTTGCAATTTACAATGTGGGCAGTCAGTCAGTGAGATGGGATTCTGATCCGATTTGGGAAAAAGTCTGAACAGAGCTTATTGTAAGAAGAGTCTCACATGTCTCACATGTCTCACTCAGCTGGACAGGATACTTAAAGGTCCCATATTCTTCCTTTTCTGGTTTTAGATGCTCTTTACTGTGTTTTCCAGGTGTCTTGTGCATGTTTAGGCACATATATGTGGAAACATTTAAAGTCCATGGAAACACATCTTCTCCTACATCCTGATGTTGGCAGTGGCTGCACACAACGCTCGGTCCCAATCCAAGCCCATTGGCTCGTTGTAGCTGCACGCCCACGTGACATCCGTGCTGACCGAATGACCAAGTACAACAGAGCGGAACGGCCGACCAATCACATCAGACTTGGCACAAGTGAAGACCCTGATCGTGGAGGATTCAAAGTGTTGCAAACACAGGCAGGTGAGAGACGCTGCATGGAGCGGCAGTACATGGAAACAGAGACTTATTTGAACATTTGTGATTGTGAACGTACTTTAGCAGACACATAAATTAGATATACTATGAATCTCAAAAAAGGATATATTGGATCTTTAAAGAAAAACATTTTGGGTAAAAATGAAAATTCAGACAGCACTATGAATAACCTCAACCCCAGTCAAACCAGAGAGAAGAGAACACGGGGGGAAAAAACTGAACTACAATCATAACGTGATCTTTAATGTTTTCAGCCCCATAAGTAAGAAAATCCGTATTGATTTGATATTTTCACGAGACCTTTCCTGGTTGTATTACACTAATGCATGCATCCTAGAATACTTAACATTCACCTGAACGCCCTAGTGTGTTGTTTGGACATTTTCAAACACACAGCAAACACACTGACTGAGCTGTGGGGCGCTACCATGAAGCCTTGAAAGCAGAGAGATTTGTGGGTAATCATCACCTCTAATCACTTCAGTATTCATATGTAAAGCACTGCACACATTTTTCAAAGAAAAAAATAAAATGTGCCTGTGTGGACCGACCTCCTGTGATTCAACTCCAACATCAATCAACGTCACAATCTCTATATATGTCAGTGCAGTCTCCATTCAGGGCTATAATCATTATTAGTCTTTAACAGGGCCCTTCAGATTGTTCAACATGAACTCAGCGTGAATCTCCCTGATGTCGGAAAGGTCTCTCGTAGCACTTTGCACCAAGAATAACTCATCGCTTCGAGTGGTCCCCTGAGCCCGCACAAAGCTAACCAGAGTTAACAACCAGTGCAAGCCGCACAAGGCACGAGTTGAAAAGTGTTTGACTCTGTCACTTCCAAGCCGTTTTCTTCAAATGATCCTTAATTACTCGCCTCACGCTGAGTCGGCATCTCTCCTCTGATCAAAGGACAAGGAGAGCGTGAGCCTAACAGACTTCGACATGGAGCTGTTGATCTCAGTGTGCACGCTGCTCTGACACAATCTTCCATTACAGTGAGGCTGTGACAGAATATTTCAAGCTTTAATACTGCAATCTTCTCAGGATCCCAATGCTGATGCAGTGATAATGAAGTGTAACGCTATTGATTCATTGATTCGTTCATTAAGTTATTCACACAGCATGGCGCAGCCCCAGACGTGCTTTTTAGGTTCTGCTGTGTAACTCAAAATAATGATATTTTAAATCCGTGATTTAGACTCAGCAGGGGACTCATACATTTATGTAAATAAGCCATCACATTTGACCCAAATTGCTGTTAAGTAGCAGAGCAGAGGCCTAGGAGGTAAAAAAAAAAATCAGTAGAGGCTTCGCTTGTTAGCCCCTCTCACTTACTGTTAACCCTGTTCATTTAGATCAGTGATTCTCAAAGTGGGGTCCCAGGACCCATAGGGGTCTACAAACCATCGCTTGGGGGTACGCGGAACAAAAACAAAAAAAACAAAAAAAAGGTGTGTAAGACAAGAGAGCATGAAGACAGAAAGAGAGAGAGAGAGAGAGCAAATGAGAGAAACAAAAGAACAGACTGCAAAGATGTACCATTTGCACAAAACCTGCGGTGCAAAGAAAAGAGGCCTCACTTTCTAAAGCCCGGTCTTATCAGGCAGCACAAAGACGCCTTCACCTGCACAATAGAAAAAAAGTGTGGGGGAGATAATGATCCAGTTATGCATTTGTGTCACAACAACCCCAAAATCTTCTCTGACATGGTAAGAACACATGGTCTTGTTCCTCTCACTGTTCCAGCAGATAATACCGAGCAACCCTGACGGAGAAAAGAGATGAAAAAGAGCAGGAGGACACTCGAGGCCGAGGAGAGCTCCCCAGCTTGAAATCATCCCAACTTTTCTCATGTTGACTCATTTGGTCTAAATGGAAGAAGGAGAATGGGACAGTTTGCAGCTAACAATCATGCTGCAACATTTCTCATTTCATCAATAACAAAACTACTCCGCCTTTGATGTAAAACTCTTACTCTGTGCTTGGGGAAATAAGCCTCAGGCACAAATAAGGATAAGAAGAGTTTTTAAGAACATTCAAACAAAACGTCACAATGTTTTGAGCTTTTTATTGGACGACTTATTCAACATGGCTGCACTGAGACATCACTCAGTAATGGATGCAGCTTATCTTCAGTTATCAACAGCTCCGGGCATCTTTGAAATAAGTCGGTTGAATGAGCTCTGAAGGAGGATCATGCAAATAATTTCTCATTTTAGATATGATTAAATCTGACAAATAATAATGTGCAAAGATTCATTTATCTATTTATTTCACTACAAGAGACTTTATTGAGTTGAGTGAAGTACTTTAAGCGTGCTTACTGTAATTTATTATAATTAACATTTCATATGTTCTGATCTGAAAGTAGTCTGAGAAAACATTTACTGTAGTGAATGTCAGATCTATATCTTTCAAGTCTGGTTTATTTTCTGTATTTTTTGAACACTGATGGTCTGGTTTGCTGGTTAAAATCATCAGTATTCATCTCACAGGAGCATAAGCCTTGTGTTCTATCACTTTCATCATATCTGAAGTGACAATTAAAAAAACGACATTCAAGTTAATGAAAGAAGGATTATTTAAATCAGCCTATCGAATGATTGATGATCTCTGACAATCTGATGATCACAGAACGACACACGAGGAATAATCATCCATATCAGCACAGCTCGTAGAAACTCCTCCTTCTTTCTCAGCTGGTACGATGTAAGATGTCATCACGGACAGCAGAAAGGCAATGAGCTTATCTCTCTCAGTCTGTAACCTCCCCTGCATCCTCTGATAGCGTTGACACACTCGAGCACTGTGTACGAGCAAGCCACCGGACCGCCATTACAGCTTGAAGCAATCGAAACCGCCACTGATTTTGATCCCCCTACAAGTCGCTTTCTTTGCTGCTCTCGCTCACATCAACTGGAAAAACCCATTTTGCGCCGCCTCAGTCCGGCCAATTTCTATCTGTCACAGGTAGTGTGGGAATTGACTGTGCGACATGCAGCATATCACTTTAAAGTGACAGTAAAACGGGAAATCACTTTGTGCCAGCCACATGCTCGTGTCACCTCCCATAAGAAGTTTGTTCAGTCAGAGGGAAAAGTCCTTAAAGCTAAATGGTTTGTGGGGGAAAGATAGAGAATCAGTGCCAAGTCCTGTCTCCCTGCATCCTCTCAGGACACACAGTGCAAGAAGCAACTGGGTCTCAGGATTGTGTACTTTGAGCTGATGAATGCAAAACAAAAACAAAAACATGATCCAACCCATGCACACTGGCACCTTTTCATAAATGCACCTTCAAGAGGCGTTTTCTTTCCAATCACAGAAATGACTTGTACAAATAACCAATCGGTGGTGGTCTCGACCGATTTTGATTCAAAATCTGCAGATCTGGATTTTAGACCCCATAGTCTCACAGTATTATGGAACTTCTCCCCCTAGAAGCTAAAAGCTTCTGACCTAATGATAAACCTTTTAAGTTTTTTAAAATCTTGGACATTAAGGGTAAAGCCCATTAGGAGACAAGACCCCCCCCTGCATGACCAGCGTAACGCAAATACACACTCCTGTACATTTAAACTTGGAGGGTGACATTTTCAGTTCAAATACATCTAAGGAATAAAAACTTTAAACCACACAACCCTTAAAAACCCTGAATATAATTGTGAGAAGAGAGACACCATAGGAGAAAAGAACTCTTCTTTTCACCCGCAGTTATTAATTATTCCGTTTTAAACAGATGCACCTTTTACAAACAATCAAACCAATTAAAGCATGTTTGTTTCCTCCTATCCTCAGTTGCTACGACGACATAGTCATGAAAGAGCAAAGAGACCCACAATTAAAAGACTTATTATTTCTAACATTTATCTAGGTGAAAGTTTTGTGCAATTATTTTGAACACACACTGCTTGTGTATGCAGGCGAACACGGTTTTTACATTTATCCAAGAAAGCAAAATGAATGCAAGAAAAGCTCTGAAATCAAGGCTGTCTTTACAGTGTGCTTTTAAAGGCGAGTGTGTGCGTGTGTGTGTGTGTGTGTGTGTGTGTGTGTGTGTGTGTGTGTGAGAAACAAAGAGACCCAAGGAGGAAGACAGATTGTGGAGGAGCGGTGGTGAAATGATGAGTGTTTATACAGTATATTTGCATGTAAAAGGTGGTTTTGAAATGTGTCAGTGGCTCTTATATATACGTTTATATGTGTGCATGTAGAGATATCCTTCGTGGGATGCTAATCTGTCCTAAAGTGAGGTCAATGTAAGGTGACGTGTAGAAAAATTCAAATGCGTGTGATGCATCCGATCGGAGTGCGAAGCTCTTCCGCCGTCACATTCAGACTTGTTTTGTTGCAGTGAGAGTGCGCCCGAGCGTGCAAGTCGTTAATCACTGCAGTTCAACTACTGTCAGAGAGAAGCGACGAAAAAATTAACTGTTATGTTTTTAATACAGAGAACAGTGGGAGCTATCATGCACGTGGATTAGCATGCAGTTCTTCTGAGACGACTGGAGCGAGGTGCGAGCAGTGCTCAGCTGACACGATCAACTTTTTTGGGGGCGGCAAATTGTTTGAAAGAAAAACTGTGAAATGATGAAGTGGTGCTGTCCAAGGTGTGAATAGAAGTTCACATCTTCAGTCTGCTTTGATTTATGAAGCTTTCTGCAGAGCCAGTTTGCTGGTATTTAGAGTAAGCAGCAAAATACACACCATGTCTCAGGGTGGGATCAAAACATTTTGAGACCCTTTACATAATATAAAAGTGGACGGTTTAAATCTGGCCTAATGTCTAACTGAATAATAGACGACCCATGTTGACCACATCTCCCAGACCGTTTTATTATTCTCACTCATTTAGCATTCTGTTTTCTGAACACTGGTCTCTTCATTTTGTTTAGATCCACTTCACATTGGCTTCACGTCACATTAGTGCACGTCTGCCTCCGGCCCATGCAATAATCTTAAAATGATGTAATGTGTGATGCAATGTTATTTTCAAACCTTGTAATGTTTGATGTTGGAGATTAGAGAAAAAAAAAAAGAAAAAAAAAACTTGCACAAAGTTACTTCTTATATATCGTAGGTCTTGCACCCTGCATTTCATATCATTTAGGATTCTGAAAATGTGTCAGTAAATGACCGGAACATCATTCACATCATTGCCTGCAGGGGTGTCAGGAGGGGCATTTGGATCATCTAGAGACCCCTCCTAACAGGATAAATGTCATTATTAGACAATCGTCATCACAATATTTGTGTTCAAAATGTTGCATAGCACTTGATTAAAATCAATGATGATAATTCCTCCGCATGTTTACATGGAAATAAAAAGCCCAACTTGTTTAGAGATGCTTATCACTTTGCATGAAGCATTCAAGACTGACGCTTCTTGATAATCCACAGCTATAAAACGGGGGTCAAAATGTGTAACTGCCAGAAACAACTTACAGAAATAGCTCAAATATGGTATTTTCACACATTCAAAAATAGCCGAAAATATCAGCTAATAGTTTGGTGTGAGTTTTTCTGAATGAACATTTAGTGCAAGCTCACGGACAGTTGATCACAAGAAAAATGTTGTGTTGTCGCTTTGCTTGGATTTTTGCAGCATTTTTTTACAATGTCTTTCCTTCTCAGGCAACTCCCCTCCTGTTTACGGGAAACCTTCATAAGCAACTTTGGAAGAACTCAGGGGCCGACTGCCCTGAAAGTTTTTAGATACTGGCAGATGTGCATGCTTAAAAATTGCATACTCATACTGTCAGAATTACTGAAGGATCTTTAGGACTGATGTGTCAACAGCTAAACCTTAAAACCAAGTGTTTTCCAGGTGAGGGAATCAACTGGAAAAAAGTTTGGTCAACGCTCTCATTTGATTTATTCATAAGAAACGTTTACAAAAAACCGTCAAGAAAAGAAGAGCATGTTTGTCATAATGAGGGAAATTCACGCTGGGAATGTCAATAATGGATTTTTTAAAATACATATTCAGATGTTTCACCACAAATTGCTGCAGGAAAAATGCAAGAATAGAGGAAATAAAGCTTGTAGTTTCCTAGGAAGGAAATGTCACTTGTCCCCACTGAAATTGAAAAAGAAACTGCATAAAAATGGTGGCATCCTATAGACGAACTCTATTCAAAGAGATCACAAGTTCCTGTGGTTTTCACACTGGCAGAAGGTTACTTTTAACGGCCTTGTTAGTGTGTTTTTTGTTTTGCTCAAAGACAAGGCAGTAAATACAAGATCAGCAAGACGCCACTCCCTATGTCTGTCATCACTCGTAGCTTTAGACTCAATGAACTGTTTGCACAGCGGCCGGTCAACACTAGTGCAATATGAAAAAGGGCTTCAAAAGGGACTTCTCTGTAGTCGGTGCCGACAGCGAGCTAACGGCCAAATCAGAGCGCTGAAGTCAGAAATCCATCCAGCGCCGTGGGAAATAGTTGAACAGAGCCAGCAGAGAGGGCATATTCTCTGAACTGGTCAGGCAGCTTGTTAAGCTTCCCTCATAAGCAAACAAACCTATATACCTTGAATACAAATACTGTCAGAGAAGTTTTAGGATGGACTCTCGATGTAAATGTTACTTAGGTATTAACTTAAAGAATTTGACTGATAGATATGTCCCGGATGTTCCCTGTCGTTTTCCCACAGATATCTGGGATGAACTCGTACTGTAGTAAAAGAGCCTTAAAGAGGATTTCAGCCCTTTTTTCACCTTTTCAAACAGTCCCCCTGTGCTCTAAATGAACAATCTGTGTTTCTGTGCTTTGGTCCAAATATAACATGAATAAAGCAGCAGAGGAGGTTTGTCTGTAGAAAATCAGCTCTTTCAGAACGCTCCGTTTTGGTGTGTGTCTCTTTAAATGCAGTGAGCCCCGCCCCCCCTGAGTTTTGCCAGTAGAAACTTAATTTTTTTTTTTTTCTCTGTGTTGTAATAATTATACAAACAACAAACAAAGGACTGGATGGATTTTTTTTTAATATTGTGGGTCGACAGACACTCAGGTTACCCACAAAAATTAGATACATTTTTTATTTTATGTCCCCTTTAACAAATAAGTCATCAAAGTATCTCCACACCAGTGATTTAGGCAGAAATGGGAAAACAGGGGGTGCAAAAAAAAATACAGGGGGTGCACATTTTTTTCAGTGTCACTCACGGCGGCGCGGCGGAGCGGAGGTTATGTGCTCCCTAACACACTGGTTTTGAATAAGTCTCTAAATGGTGCATTCTGTTTAATGAGATGCATTGTTACACATTTTAGTTTTCCCAAGCTTGATAATGTTGATTTACTGTACAGCCCCTGCCCTGACACACCCCTTTGTCATTTGACTGCAACTCACTTGGTTCATGTTGTCTAACCCCTTTGTTGGCCCACTGCTTCTCTCTGCACTTTCTTTAAAAAACAAACAAACACATAAATTCATAATATTACATGTGTCATCCAGTAATAATAGATCCCTAGACCTTGATAAGTCAATCATCTGTCAGCATTTTCGAATGTGGCGCTGACCCGAAAAGGTGGAGCTAAACCCTGCAGTCCGTTGATTGGTTGAAAAAATCGTCACTTCCCGGTAAACAAAACTCCGCCGTGTTTAAACCATTGACTGTAACACACAGCTGATTGTTTACGTGTGTATTTCTCCTCGCCGATCACAGCCTTCTCTGAAACAAAGCTTGATTGAGTTCTTGTAATAAAGAGTCACATGTCAGTGACAGAGAAGATGAACTGCTGGATGTCTTCCAGCGTTGGTTTTGTTTATGTTGCGTTTTTCTCCTTTGTTGAATTCATTAGTTAGCGGTTAGCTGTTAGCGGTTAGCTGCTATCATATGACGCTATTTACATAGCGGCTATCGTCATCCGGCTGACACGCCGTCTACCAAATAGGGCACAGGTGGCTGTAGAAACGCAAACGGGATCAGGTTTAAGCTTTTCAGTACCGGTATTTGGCAAACATATTCTTTGCCAGAATTAGAATGTAGCCTAATCAGATATTTAACGCACCCGTGTAGTAAGCACGTCTATTAAATGTAGATATTTGCACGGCCTAGGTCAAGCCGTGCAATAATTTCAAGGCCGTGTTTTTTTAAAATAGGCCGTGCAAAAAGCGGTTTCGCGGTAGGCTACCTAAATCTATGCTCCACACTCACATCTGGAAATGCCTTTGGCTGTTGGCTCTCTTGGTTTTTTTTCACTCTGGCAGCAAAGAGAATATTAGAAGCCAATCCTGCTTTTTTTTCCGCAGCAGATTTATATTTACTTTTCTACAGTACATGAAGAAACTCAACACTTGAAAGAGAACTTTGGTCAGCCTCTGTTCTTCTCTCCACTGCTACAGATGTTCATGAGGCCTTCAAAAGGAAGAAAAAAATTGAATCTACCTTCAGACAGCGTACTTTACAGAAACTTGCTTCAAACTGAAATTTGGACTTTTACCTCAGGTGTCTTTCTGTGAGGACAGAACTTTCACTTCTTAAAACTCACTTTTATAGACTTGCTTTTGGGTGATTCAATTTTTCACTTCCCTTATTCATTTTCTTATCTTTTTTACTCTTAACTCTTCTTTTAATTGCAAATCTCTACATTTTATAAAAGTGTTTTCCTTTTCTTAATTAATTTTATTCTTCTTATACATATTTAGCCATCAGTCCACCAGTCTTACTCTTCTGACGTTTCCTGCTTTTATATTTTTACCAGCTTTCTTCAACTTCTATTCTCTGTTTTTTATAATCTGTGATTTCATCTTCTTTTCTAAAATCGTGTTCTGCTTTTAACTGTCTTCTTTATCTGGCTGTCGTAATCTGTCTCATTTTATTACTGGTACTTATCATGGTTGATCGTTTTATGTCTGGCTTTGTTTATCAAAGCACGTCGTAAATGTCTGTTTTTAAAGGTGCTCTATGAATAAAGTTATTACTTTGTAAAGATGTAGAAGAGGTTAAAATGCTCCAGCAGCACTCGTAGTGAGAAGATTTACTTTATTTACAAGTTAGACCAACGTGAGGGATGAAGGCCGCGAGCCGAAACGCCGACATAAAACGGCAAACCTATACTGTAGCTTACCTCCACGAGGTAAGAAAGGACCCTAAAACTAATCATTCTCACAACATAAAAACTAAACTGACAAACCAGGACAAATCTAAACTAAAGTAAAATGAAATAAATAAGTCAAAATGAAATAAACACAAGTGAAAGTCCCAAACTTTCAAAACCTCGGCCTTTGGGTTGTGTTTTATTCTCAAGTCTTATTTTGAAAAATGCTTCTCTTCTTGGAGGGGAGAAAATGAAACGTGAAACCAAAACTAAAAACTGAATTTAAATAATCTCAGAGAACGTGTCATGGTGGTCGAGAGGAGTTTGTTTCAAATAAAATACGGCATCAGCTTTTGTGAAATCTCACGGTCGCTGTTTCTGCTCTGCTGCATATGCATGTCACACCACAAAGCTGAACCGCTGCAGGTAATCTTTTGCTCTCACTTGTGGCTGCCTTTAAATTACGCTCCGTGGGGAGAGGTATACCAAACAGACTCCAGCCAGCAAACAGCTGATTTTACTCTCAGCTCTTCAGTGTTTCTCGCTTGTTTGACAGAAATGCATTATTCATCTAATTTGTATTGGTGACCTTAATGTTAATGGTACGGTTGTGAAGATATCCGTCCCTCCAGGACTGTCTTTTGTGATAAAGCGTGCTTTCATCCTAGGATCCTGGTTCTGAGACATGTGACAGAGAGATGGTCTCTCCGTAAGCACCTGCAGTGGAACTGTCCTCGATGCAATTACACCATTAAAAGCTCAGTGTCATCATACATTTTAATCACTTCTGAGCAGGTATAATTTGTGCAAAGAAACATGGCGCGTGCCTCCAAGGGGACATACTTTATGAAATGCAATAAGTCATCTGTGAAACACAACACAAGATATTTTATTTAACCACATTCCCACCTGGATTCCTTGAACTTATTTTAAAAGAGCAATATGTAACTCTGACCCCTCGTGTTTAAAATGGGTACTGCAGTCCCAAACCTCTCGAGAGTGGATGCTCACACAGGTCAGCATGTGGTGGACACTGTAGCTTCAGTGTTTAGCCAGCTCTGCATGGGTCTGTAAAGCTTTCTGCATTCTAACCTCTCTCCATGTTTCAAAAGCATCTCCAACATTGATCCTAGTTTGAGCAGCTTTCTGCTGCTGGAGCTTATTAGAAACATGCAGAGGCTTTTTAGCTCGGGTACAATCACTTCTATCTGAAGCAGTTCCACTGCCCGCTTCCATCGCTGCAACACCTGTTGACCTGATAACTGCTCTCATATCTGGCAAACCCAGGGGCGTCCAAAACGGCCTTCAAAGCGCCACCTACCTTCTCTGGTCCAAACAAATCCAGAGCATTCAGGAGCAGAATCTAAGACAGACTAGCCTAATGCTGATTAATTGTGTTTTAATTCTTACAGCTGAAATAGTTTGTCGTTTTTCAGATGCAATAACTTCTTCAATTGATGCTGCTGGTATGTCAGAATTTGCACCGGAGAATAAAGAATCATCTGCAGGCGCTTTTTGTACTACAGATCTAACTTGGTAGGTAGTGATGAAGTTAAAAAACGGATTCCCTTCAAGGACTGGGAGATAAAAAAGAAACTCAAAGATGCAGCTCACAGCTGTTCAAATAAAACTTGTGATATTCATCTACGCCTTTTCTACTGTTTGGATCAAAAAAACATGAAGATGAATCAAACACAGAGCAACCCGAAGAGTATCATTTCAAGTGCTGATCCTCATCTACATTCTGATGACATGGGGTGTCTTCTGATGTGACTCTGGGTGTGTAAGTTCACATTTAATACTGTCTGCCAGCCCTCGCTCTGGCTGTGTGGCCCCCTGCCAGGATGTCACTAACAATCCCGAGTACACATCCATCAGTCTGGGACACCGGCTGATTGTTGTAATCTCTGTCTAAGCACACTGTCACTTGGTCCATCCATTTAAAGGAAATTCATCCAAAGTCATAGATGGCAGGTGTTCTTTAAAGGTGGAGAGTTAGGAAAACAAACTGAACCTGCCAACTTTGAATCAAATAAGTGCATTCATCCAATGCCAGCAATACATACGAGTTATGCAATGGTTAATTATCAGTCCCAATTTCTATTAAATTCCAACAATAGGGACCAAACATCTGATGGTTATTCACAGCCTCAAACACTTTTATGTACATGCACATCACGTCACCCTGATTTTAAAGGGACAGGTCTGTATTATTATGATTTTTATTAAACAGTGGATATAGTAGGAAATCAGGAAACCATCATGGATGTGGCGCCATCAAGGCCATCTGCATTCCAACAGGTCTTTAAAGGCAGCCAACATACTTACTGTTGACAAGTACATCATACAACCCCCCTTCAAAATCCATTTTAACAAGTTGTCTTTTAGCCATAAAGCAGCATTGATCAATACTTTATTTGTATTTGGATCAAATAACAAAATGGAATTGAAACCTATTTTTGGTTGGAATGGACTCCTCTTTCCTCTGCACTGTTTCAGTTCAGAGATTTGTTTTGATGTTTAGGGTTTAGTGGTTTTCATTTTATTGAGAAGCCTGTAAATACCCAAGTTGCTTCCTTTCAGACGTCGATACAGTAAACAGACAGCTGGTTAACATAAGAGCTGCGAGGTGGTGCAGTGGGTACTGCTGTTACCTTTTTGTGTGACCTCCTTGTGAATGTGTTTGAACAGTTCATATGGGGTCAGAAATAGTCTCTGTTATATGTAGTTGAACACTACACTCTGCTCTTTTTTAGTCCTCTACTGTGGAATTCAATGTCATCAGATGTTTTAGCTAAAAAGACACCAAACAAAAGCTCCCTTTTCCTTTTTAAATGCCACTGCTGCAGTGCCTCGCCACCTTAAGGTTGAGCCAATGTGGAAATTACAGAAATTATGAATTCTGCAAATGTATCCTGAGTATTTGAAAACACAGGGTGCATTTCAGTGAAGCCCAGGCAACAGTGAAAACAAACTCTATGATGTTTTATAATGAAACCGTCTCTCCTGTTGTACGTCTTAGGACTCGGCTACAAACGATTGACTGCACGTTTTGTAAAGTCGACAGAGCCTGCAGGCTGCTCTGCAGTCAGTTGACAACGGTTGTGCTGTGGTGCGTTCAGGTGCTGTGTGTGAATAAGACAACATTTAATGAGGCAGGTTTGATTTTCTGACGTATACAAGACAATCCTCACACACACACACACACACACACACACACACACACACACACACACACACACACACACACACACACACACAGAGAAACAGGTTGGCCGAAGTTTCAACATAATCACTCTCTTTGCCTTAAGTCGACAAGAATCCAAATCAAACTTGTTAAGTACTCAGCTCAGCTTAAACGTACTGCAGCTCAGTTAATAAATGAGCGATAAAAAGGATGGAGGGCAGCACCTCATCACAGGCCCGCTTCAGAGACTTTAATGCAATAATAAATTTAGATTGATGTCCTTTTACTGAAGTCAGCATACACAGGATTTCTGCAGTGTGGTGACACCTTTCAAAACTAAGCGAGAATATATTCAAAGCAATGTCCGGGAGCCAAATGGATGTTGGTGATCTATAATAAAACTATTGCCTTCTATACTCTGTTTATACATCCCATTGGAGATTTCTGATTGGATGTGTGTTATTTGATGCATGGAAGAAAAGAGGTTTATGGGGGTTGTAGGCACAGGGACAGGTAGTCCATCTCTTCACATAAACTGACCAGCAGCCCTCTTAAGTAATTACAAAGAACAATGTCATCACATGGGGCGGTGGAAACAGGGATAGGTGGAGGCAGCCTGGCAATTATCCCTCCGGGTGCATCGCTAAAGTAAGCCACACAAACACTGTGTGTGTGTGTGTGTGTGTGTGGGGGGGGGGGGGGGGGGGGGGACCATTCCCTGATGATTGAACCAGTTCAGTTGCTGCTGTCACCTTTTCCGTGCTGCGGTCCACTCTCCATTTTCAAACTGAATTGCTTATGTATGCGCGCGCTCTGTGTGTGGGTGTGTGTGTGTGTGTGTGTGGCGTGTGTGTGTGGGCATGTACCTTTAAAGTCAGGAAGAGGCAGTACCTTTGTTAGGAGCTTATTACCCAGCGTGCACAGCAGCTAGACATTTCTGGCATTCATGTCCTTGGCTAATGAAGTGCCTTGTCAGGGTTTAGTCTTGTGTGTGTGTGTGTGTGTGTGTGTGTGTGTGTGTGTGTGTATGTGTGAAGAGTGTCCCACTGTGGTATCACATCTAATAGAACTTGCACAAACCCTTGGATTGGACAGTGAAGACGCCACATAGGAACTTTGGTTCATTAAAATAGACAGAGACAACAATCATTCCTCATCACAATTAAACATCTTTTGGTCTACTGTCACTTAACTCTAAGAGACAAAATATTAGCATTAGCATCTTTAGTGATGGAGCTAGAGATTTCAGTTTTCTATCATATTTTTCAGCTTGGACATCAAAAAAAAAGATAATGACAAATGACAGTAATCATAAAAGCTACATTCCCTGACATAACACCCACAATATTTGTAGGGATGCTCCATTAATGCAGCCGTTAAAATAAAGTCTCAGAATAGGTGACAGCGTCTTTTTCATGCTGCCTCATGATTGCAGCCTAGTTGCATCATCCAATTTGTCTTATTCCCTTGTCAAACCCACACTTGACAACACATTCACAGTTGCCACCAGCCAAGGTAAAATCCCGTCTATCCTATGGCAATGACAGAGCAGCTTCTGGCCATATAAGGGAAAATGCTGTTTTTCTTTTTTCAAACAGCCTCCCAGAGAGATCTTGCATCTCTAAATAAGAGAGATTTCCAGAGGCAATGAGAGATGTTCAGCCCTTCCTGTGCCAAAGCGTTTCGGGCGTGAAGCTATGTTTACATTCTCCTGACTGCTCTGACACCTCTGAGCGAAGTTAAGCGGCGGTGGTCTCCAAAATGAATGAGGCGCCCAAGGCCTGCTCCATGATAACCGTGATCTCGTAGCTGGCTTGGTCTTGTCACCAGCAATATGTGCGCATGTGCACATGTTTGTGTGTCTTCGACTTGCTGTGATGCATTTCAGCGCTCCGGGGCTTGTTATTTTGTCAGGGCAGACAGGTGCTTGAATATGTCAGGATGTTTCCCAAAAGTACAACAAATATTCGCTTGTGACTAAAAACATGTAGAAAAATCACAAACAGGAAATGTCGACAAGGATCCCATATGTCTTATGGGGCTGCAGGGGGCTTGTTTGTACAAAAAAGAAGCCGTCAGAATATGTGATTTAATTTGATGCAGTGACTGTGGTGGAGATGTCGCTACTAGATGTTGACGGACTGATTGAAGGTTGCAAAGCTTGGCCGGGTGCTTCAGTGTTTCTATCGGTGACGATGAACAGATGGATGGATAGCGAAGCAGATGACTGAATCAATAATACACCGACACACACTGACATGAATGTCAGAGTCATGATGAATGCATATTTGTCTTGTTTCATATTTGCAGTAAAAGTGTACTGGCGGATTACTACACCTGGCAAACATGCCGCGCTGACAGCTGTTCATTTACCCATCATCTGCGTCTAACACAAGATACATGAGCTCCAGCTACCTGCACATTATTGTCAAGTCACATGAGTGACAAGATAGTTTCACTCTACTGTACTGCTTGCCTTTAATTCATAATGCTAGAGTGTGTTGCTGAAGACATAAATGTTTGTTTGCCATGTGTTTTTGTTTGTACAAGTTTATGTGAATAGTGAACTACATGCCCTGGGACTACGGATGTAAATGGGCTCATTGCTAACCCTAGTACAGCTAAGTTTCCCCAGTCACAATAAACAACACATGTAATTCAACAGGTGGTTTAATTATGCTCTGCAGCAGCTTTACTCTTGTGTATCTGCAGTTTCTAAAGGGATTCAAGGAGGTCAAAAGAAGAATGAACAGTAAGTAAAATATGTTTTCTTTGCTTTTTTAATGGGATTTCACAAAGCCATTAAAGGTCACATTATTATTCTCCTTCTCTACCCAGTGTAAATAAGTCTCAGAGCGTGTGAAGACACTGTGCCTGTTCCTTTAAATATGTAAATGAGCTGTGTCTGACCACGCCCCCACTCCGAAAGGGCTCGAGAGTACTCTGTGCTTTCTCGCTCCATGTCCTATTGTTTACGGTGAGAAGGCAGACTCAGAGGGCAGAACAAACACCTAGCTGTGGGAGTGTCACCCATCTGGGGGAGGGGCTACTGCCCTTTGTGATGTCATGAAGGGAACATTTCCAAACAGTCTGTTTGAGCACACATTTTCTGAAAAGTGGAGCAGGCAGAAGATGGAGAGGATGGACTTTTTTCATCATTGGGGGGTTTGTAGACAGACTAGAGACACATATTAGAGTGAGAGGAACATGGAGAGATGGATTTTGCCACCACACCACCTAAGAACAAACACTTGTGACAACTATTTGGCATCAGTCTGAAACACTGAACATGCGTTATTAAAACCTGAGTACATGCTGTATTAGATGTTAACTGGTTAACACGTGTTCAGAAACGTGTTCCTTGTTTTTGTTTAAAAGGCTACCAATGTGCATAAGTTGAGCTTGGTGCACTTTCTTTATCCAGGTGGTGAAATGTCATCGGAACCTAACTTTTACATTTCAGTAAAAAAAACAGAGACAAGCATTGAGCAGGGAACAAAAGAAAGATCCTTCAAGTCCAGAAACATCACAACGACAAGGGTATTATGAATTTATCACAACCGTGAGGTGTACAGAGAAAGAGCTTTTGGAAAGAAAACTTTGATGTGCAAATGTCCCTCGACGATGATGTACAGTGTGGCCTCACAGATAAAGGTCACATAGTCTTACAATGATTCATATGAAGAGAAACCATGGGACACATTGGACTCCGAGATCTATACAACTCCAAAGTACACACAAAAGGTGGTTTAAATATAAAGGCGCAAATCAATGACATTCAACCTTGTCCTTCTTTATTCCACACATTGGTCCTTTCAAATATAAACCTTGGGGATTAATCGACTTTTCTTTGTGCTTTTCTACCTTAAGACACTTCGGGCCACACAGCTGGCTTTTCATTTTCCTATTCACATATAGTGGAGGTGACTGAGCTGTCGTTTGAGGTTATGGACTGCTAATGACGTGCCCTCAATCTCATTAAAGGCCTGTGTAGCTGCAGCGGCACATTCAAAGGCGCTGCTTGTGAACAGGTGAAGCAGGCCACTGCTTGGTACCCCAGACCAGTCGGGGCACCACGTTGGCAACCTGCATGATAAAGAAGCAAACTACTGACTCAAACTAAAACTGAACGTTTGGTCTGAACTCCTCTGCTCAGGAGAAATCCATCAGTATCGGCAAACCCATTAATGCAGGCAGAAGACAGGAGGTAAAGAAACACGTCTTCAGAGGCTATAAATATTATTCAGGCAATTCTACTTTAAATATGTACCAATTAAAGCTAAAGACAATGGATATGTGGAGCAGTCACTAACTCTCTGAGGACAATCACTTTAACTTTCCTATGTTCATCCGAACTTAAAGGTCCCATATTTTTCCCTTTTAAGGGTTCATAAATCTATTTTATATGTTGACGAAAGTACCTTCACAATCGCTAATGCTTGTAAAAAGTGTCTGTTTTTCGTGTCCTGCCGCTCCATGCAGGCAAAAAAAAAAGGTCCCCATGTGTGCCAAGTCTGATCTGATTGGTCGGCCGACCTGCTCTCTTGTAATTGGTCAGTCGTTCGGTTTCGTTTTCAGATATATCCCGCCTCTTTTACCATGGGGGAGCTTGATCTTGCTACAACGAGCCAACGGACGTGGATCAGTGACGTCTTTGTCTTGTGATGTCACTCCACACATTTTCAGTGAGGGGGGCCGAGTGAGTCAGGTGGCTATTGCTACTGCTAACAGGAGGAGGTAGGAGAAGCCGCGTTTTCAGTGGAATTTGAATTTTTGCACAGATGTAAACACTGAAAAAGCAGAATAACACCAACATAGTGTCTGAGTCGCACGTCCTATCACAGGCTGGCAGATGATGTGTTAATGAATGTGTGTGTGCTGAAAGCTGGATGTTGGAGTGAGTGCTGCAGATTAAAAGCCACTCAGTAACAATTTAAGAGTTTCTACCTTTTGAGGGTTTGAAATCTGCCGACTGTGGATAGCAGAAATTCAAGTACGCATGTGAGGCTCTTTTAATGATGCTCAAACTCTATTGACGGAGTGTAAATCTCTCCATAGCTCTCTCTATCATAACTTTCCCCTGGTGCATCCCTCTCCTCCCTCGCCTCCCAATAATCCCCCCCCCCTGCTGTCTTAATCATCACTTTTCCATGGCGAATTCCCCAGCTTCCCCCTCGTTGTGATGTTGGGGCTGTAGCCCGTGGACCGTTTGGAATAAACACAACATCCTTCTATCTATCTTGCCACAGGCCATTCCCTTATCCCCATTAGACAGGACTTCGGGGAAAGATGACGCCAACAAACAAATGTTCCGCCCGCCTACGGACACCAAAGCACATTTGCATGGACATATGCACACACAGAGCGAGACAGACAAACATTTTCAAACGCATCAACACACAAGTGGATGATAAACTTTCTTAACACCCTGCCCGAGGACAAGCAAACGCTTGTTTTTTTAATCTGTAATGCTCTCCATAAAACCCATTATTAACACAGGATTCCACAGATAATCTCAAAGTGCTCTGGTTTTCGATTATGAGTTTGTTTATACGATTTGGTTTTCTGCACTTTGCTGTGGTCTTTAATGAATCAGCAGTATTACTTATCCTCACGGATTCAATTTGAGGACGCAATGAGCCGTGGGTGAACCCAGGAAGTGTGTTTAATGTGCGTTTGTATTGTTGTAAAAATATTATCACCCGAGATTTGTGCTTATTCCGCTACGCTCAGACGAACTCTGAAGAGTCAGCAGTTTGTGTTATTATTGATGACTGTTTTTGATGTTTCTATTCCAATTAACTTCTGGCTTACTTTATAAAAAACACAAGGGAAGAAGAAATGTAGTTGTTGTTACTAACACCAAATGAAGGCTGGGATGTATCTGCCCTCGGTAATCAAGCAGCTTACATGAATAACTCATCGCCTCCTCCGAGTCTGTCTTTGGTTCTCTTCTTTTCCTCCTGTTGGCTCTGCATTGGACTTCAGTCAGACTTTACTCCCGGCAAAAGAGAAATTCAAAGGCTGAGCGGAGACGATTGGCCTTCGCCTGCTCTTTTAGTGGTTTAAAATCTCTCTGTTTTCACACACTCACAAACAGAGAAGAGATTAAGGCTTAGAAAAAGGAGATGTAGTTTGTCTGAAGAAATGCCTAAAAAGGGACAGCCATAAGAATAAAAAGGTTCATTGTTTGCCTCCTCTTCTTATTTCTCTGTGCTTCTTTTATACCCCCACACAACCAGTCGTCCAGAAATCCTAAAACAGATCACAAACATCCGCACTGGACTGTTTTGACAAGTGTTGGATTTTGCACATTTACAACATTTTATAATATATTTATGTAATGCCGTGGCAGGGGTCAGGAGCAACAAGTTGGAAAACAATAAACAGTAACCCAAAGTTGACAATGACAGGTCCGGCTGTGCGAGCGTGCAACATGATGCATTGCACCTTCATTTTTAAATTTCTGCACCCTCGATTCTATCTGTTCACCTGGGACCACATGTAACACCTACTTGTTCACTATTGTTCACTGTAGCTGCAAGGCCCCTTTCATCTTAGATGCACCTAAGTTATTTTGTTCTGGCAGCGGGCCTGCATGATGATGTGTTGTAGAAAACTTTGCTCAACATGGAAAGCTTCGTTATGGCTGCGGGTAGCATCGCAGTTCTGTTGTGTGCCCCGCCTACCGATGCTATAGTTCTATAGAGGGGTGGAATCTGACCTGAGGCCTTTGCTTCATGTCATCTCCCACTCTCTCTCTCCCACTAACAGTGTTCTGTTTCTACAGCTGTCCTATCCAATAAAGCAAAAATACAATGAAATAAAGAAAAGTTTCCATTTTCAGCCGGGGTCAGGAATTGGGGTTGTAGAAAAGTTAGATTGTAGCTAGCAACAACAACTGTGGATTTCTTTTTCTTTTCCCCCTTAATATGGGTAGCGCCTGCAGAGTCCTGACCCTTGGCCTTCTCCAATAACCCTGGTTATCTCTGATGCATTTTAATAAATGTGTTACCGGCTATTTGGACAGTAAACAATAACCAGTGCTGTGAAAACGATGCATTGGCCATGGCTCCCTCCATCACTGTAAGTGAAATGGTTATTACCCAGTACGCCTTGTCCCTGCAGCACAAGCCAGGCTCTCGAGTCGACGGGGCTCCCCCAACATTCAGCTCGGGGATCTGGCTCTTCTGCTACCCGACGTCGCCGACGCCCAGCCACCACCATCAAACCGTGTCATGTCCACAACCAACGCCGGCCTGCTCTGATCTCCACCTCAGCAGCCAGGAAGTGTGCAGGAATACAAAGTAGAAATCCTTATCCCTTCTGCTCTATTATAAATTGTCAAGAGATAACATTTGTTATGAATTGTTGTTGTAAAAGTAATGATTGATTGATTGACACTTACTGATAATTGGACTGCACTTTTATAGCCCTTTTCTAGTCTTCTGACCACTCAAAGCACTATAACACCTCCTGTCAGAAACAGACATGCACTGACAGCAGATGATGACATGTAAAGTGGCACTCGGTACAAACTAATCCCATTCATTTGCATTTTCACACTGCTGACGACACTCAGGAGCAATTTGGGGTTTAGTGTCTTACTGGGTGTGTTTGCATCTGAATATAGTCAGAGCTATATGCTTTGTGAACTGGACCAGGAGCAAAAGCTGCACTAACTTTAGAGGTATGAGCAACCGCAGTCCATTCTTAGTGAATCAGCATCAGAGAATATCGTCGACAAAGACTGAGCAAAAAGAACGCGAACAATTGGAGGCTTTGATTACAAAGGATTGTAACAAAGCACGTTGGTGTTCCCATGTCAGAGACTGTGTGCATCTGTGTCAAACAAGTGACTGCCCAAAGCGGAGGACAGAAGAGCTGTTGTCAGTAGCCGAGTTAAACAGTAGTGGGCTAACACAGAACAAACCTGTATTTGTGTTTGCGTGTGTGTTTGGGCAGCGTTCGAGCAAGTTCCAAGTACACATCGGGAATCCTCAGAGGGCCAAACATCTGCTCCCCCTCACAGGCATTAGTGAACTGACGGTGACGATATGATTACACACAGAGAGCATAAAGTACTTTTCCCAAACAATGTTGACCGAGACTGTTTCCTGGATAAATACATTACTCGCCATTTAGGAGATTATGGTTCTGTATTTTGAGCAAACAGATGGAGTGTATTTAGGAGAAGGCATGGTGAGATGGCCACAAGCCACACTAGATAACAACGAACCCCCTCGTGGTCTCAGGACTGTGCAGATCCAGATAGGAGGAGAATTGGTAAAGCACGAAGCCATTAGGCTGCATGCTCTGAAATGTGGACTCGGGGAAGGAGTATATTGACGACACAGACATCACTCATGAGAGGGAAAGAGTGGCAGGAGAAGGCAGAATCCATTGACCTCCTCTCTCAATTCCTATCATTTTACATCTTGGCCATGCCAGGACTTAAACACAGTTCAGAGTCTCTTTTCCATCTGGTCACAAATTCCAGCTGGTGTTACCAAATTACTGTAATTCACATTCCCCCAAAGCAGACATTACATGCTGGCCAGATAGATTATGCTTGATTCTGGAGTCAACACGCTGGGATAGTGCTCTGCTATTGTATCTAGATCTATTGTTTTTAATAATGTGGGTCTGATGGATGTTTTTCTACTGATGAAGATATGAGACATCTGTAGCTTTTCAGTAAGGTTGATGATTTATTTCAATCTATCCACAGCTCAAGTTCATGTCATTGTGTTTTACAAGCTGTAGCACTTGAGTTGAAGTGAAGCTAATTGTGTTGATTAACGGCAGTGAAGAGGATTTGTAACACATCTTTGAATATCCGACGTTGAGATCGAAGTCACATCTGAAGGTTTCTGATACAGGCGTGTAAAACTTTATGGTTTTTATTTTGACTCAAGAAATTAAAAGTATTTGGCATTCAAAACAAGACAGCAGTCCTATTAGAATAAAATATAAATCTTGACTCCAAATTCTGATCAAAGTGGTCCCAATCCGGAGATGAGATATGAGCCAGATATGACATTTTACTACGCCATGATCAAAGAGGATCCACCACAGATTTCATCTTATATTAGTCAAAGTTTAAAGTATCCAGAGAAAATCATCTGCGGATTCTAGGCTTTTTTTTTTTTTGCGCAGTGACATCGAGCTCATGCAAGTGATGAAATCATCTTTGTTTTTGGTATTTAAACACGCACCATCTCTGATTTAAAAAAACTGCGTCATGCCTCCTTTTAATTTTTAAGATGATCATTTTTATTTAACTGTTGATTATAATATTACGCCTTTTTTTTTAAATAAGCCACCTGGCATGCATCTTCTGTTATATTGTGGGGGGGGGGTGTTTCTTCATCTGATGCACTGTTCATTTGCTGGATTCATTCTGTGAAATCATTTTCATCAAGTTATCAGTTATCAGGCTGAAATGTATTACATCATTCGCTGAGAAAGTTCGCTGGATTTCACTTCTCACATCATCTACGTGTTATGAAACAGGCCCTGCACTGATTCCACTTCCCGAGTTAAGCTCTGTCTGTGCAGTAGAAGATGACGTCACTGCAGCACAGGGGGGAACCCAAGCCCTCCCCTCACCCAAATAGCCACGCCACGTGAATCTTTTTTTAAAGATTTACTTTTTGTGCCTTTATTAATCTTTGTTTAAACGTGTTTAGTTAACCCTTTTTCTCCTTGTGTTAGTAGCTCTGGTGGAATCTTAAAAATAGTCTCCTTGGCGGCTTTGGACTTGGGCTTCTTTTTTTTTTTCATGCTGTGTCTTGGACTCCGCTAAACGTGACAGATCAGTGATATTAAAACGACTGATATGTACGATCATTTACAGATCCAGAAAAAATCTCTCTTAAGGCAGGTTACAAAGACAGAGTCAAAGACAAAGCTGCTCCCGCTGTTTCATTAATGTGCTTAAAATATGATTCTACTGCAGAAGATAAGACCCAAGAGGAAGGGGAGGGCTGTGGGTTTACGCTAAATGTATTTGTGCAGGTTTGTGACTGTGTCGTTTTCTTTTCTTTTCTCTTATGTGTAATGTGTATTTATTTACCAAGCAATGAATTGCTTAATTCGTAATTGTACTCGGATGTGGGAGGTTAAATGTTATGCTATTTGCAGCCTTTGACTATAAAACAAGAAAAAGGACAGAAATTCTTAGTCATTTGTACCTTTAGTTAATTTCAACTGTTTTTTTTTTGTTCCTCATCTCGGTTGCTGGCTTCACCTCGAGAGCCACTCCGCACTTCCTATCTGACCCTTTGGTTTCTGTTATCTTGGACTCTCCCCAGTGTCTCTGACCCTGAAATATTTTTTACTTTTCTTTTTTCTTTTCTTTGGGGGGGGGGGGGGGGGGGGGGGGGGGGGGGGGTCTCTGAGCTGAGCTACAACTGCACTGTACACACTGAATCCGGTACCCTTGCAGCAGCCTGCAAGAAGAAATGCTCTGAGAAAAATCATGATGATTGCCACTATACAAAACCAGCACTGTGCAGAAGATGTAGGGAAAAAAATGTATGTGTAAAAATCGCGATTCACTATCTCCCTGCTAAATGCTCGGGCTCGCTCTTTAACTGACCATATTCATGTGTATCCAAGGGTTATTGGGCTATGTTCCTAAAACTTAACTCCACCAAAAGGGCAATGACTCTACCTCATACCTGCTGGAATTAAAAGTTTAAAAAGCCCAGTGCGACCCCCTGGGAAAAGATGCACATCATTTTTGCTTGCTAATCTTATCCTGCAAAATAATTATTTTTCTCTTTGTTTTTTTGTTTGGACTTCTTTCTACAGTTTAAATTCTCTGTTTTTGACCAAAAGAGTGAATGTTGGTATGACTGTATGCATTATAGCATTTAAAAGAAAAGAGAGAATACGTGTGTGGTTTAGGTTGTAAACGTGTGTGAATGTTTTCAAGTTATGGATTTAATAAGCTTGACACGCTATTAATTTGGCTCATGTTACTTCACACATTGCACTGAAGTGACAGAGCTGCTTATGTATCTCTGTATGTGTGCCAATTATGTTGCACAAACAGGCACAGGAAGGAAAACATGTTTCATCCATTTCTTTTTTATTTAAAGTCAAATATTAAAAGAAAAGCTATTTAATGATTTTTTTGAGCCAATTTCCATTATATAAGACGATAATCCATCCAAAATATTACAGCAACAGGCTTTATGATCCGTGGGTCTTTCGTGTGGTAAAAAGCCTTTTCAGGATTATCTTTCACACGTCAGTCACCTTTAAGAACGCGGTTACACTGGATGCATCTCTTCCAGCATGAAATGCTCTCGAACAAATACGCAGAATCAGGAGTTACCTCTTACTACAGCATGGACAGAACCCCCACACGACTCTATGTTTGAGTGTAACAGACTTGCCTCAAGGATTAGCGAAGGTAATTGGGAGGAGCTGTGAAAGTCTTCATGTCCACCTTCAAACAACAGACGTATTTTCAGCCCCTCTGCTCTGTATTCATCCCCACCTGCTGGTGTCAGGGACTTTTCTGAGGCGTTCGCCTTCAAAGAGAAAATCTCTTTGACATATTCCAGCAGCACTAAATGCCACCGAAAACGTGACTTCCTCCATCCACCGTGCATCTCCACTGAATGGCAGGACAAAGGTTTGTTTGACTTTAAAACGCTGCATTTCTTCTATAGCAAGGAAAAGAGGAGCCTTCATGTGGTCAAAAGACAACTGATGGAGCTCCGTTTCCATATCTGCAGTATCAGGTCATCCCTATTAGTTTCAGCTTTAGTCTAACATACTGTGGTTCCAGTTGTTTTTCAGAAACCGGCTACTTCGTACCCTTCTCTGTTGTGTTCAAATCAAAGCATGACGAGCAGTCCGCCCAGCAGTAACAGGAGAAATGTGCATCCAGCTGAGAGCTTCCAGCCTCTCTACGCCTTTCTGAGTTAATTGCAGACATAAATTGTAATCTGAAAACACTCGCAGGTTCCAGCTCATGCTTCCTTCTTCTCTGTGGTTGCACTATACCGCAAGAGCCAGCGGCATGTTTTGATGTTTTTGTTTGTGTGTGCAGACACAGCTCTCATGGCTAGATCAAACATCGCTGAGTGATGATGCCATGGAAGGCACATCAGCTGGGCGACGGAAAACAACTGTTCAGTTTCACACTTCCTCTCTCTCTCTCTCTCTCTCTCTACTCACCTCAACTCTCCCCAGCACTCTCTCACTCACTCCCTCCATATCTGTCCAAACCTTCTGCCCTCTCTCCCCGCTGAATATACAATGATGCCTTTCAGCGAGCAGCCTCTTAGGTCTTTCAAAACCACTAGGGTGACACACGAACAGGCTACAGTGAGACGCACACACACACACACACACACACACACACACACACACACACGTACAGCTTGTTCTGACCCGGACCACTGGGCTGAGTCAACATTTCAATTATTTATCACAAGTCTCCGACAACACAAGGGGGCCGTCCAGCAGAGGGATCGAGCAAGTTGTTGCCACAATAACAACAGTGATGAGTTCTTGTTACTCGGCTCAGCGTTTTCCCACTCATATGACAAATTGGACTTCCGATAGCGCAGAGCTGAAAACCATTACTACTCACCATTCTTAAAGCTCCTTTCTTTTCCAATCTGTGTCTCTCTCTTACACACACACACACAGACACACACACACACACACACACACACATATAGTAACAGACCATGTCCACAAACACATAAACACATAGGATGTCAGAACAGACGTTGGCTGCACATGGCCAAAAGGTGTGGATTGCACGTCGGGAGCACCAGGACACGAGCTGAGGGTCTATTTAACCTGCTGTGAGCAGTCGGTGTGCAAACAGGCCTCTCTGCATGCACGCACCGCCCTCAGCGAGGTGGCGTTGTGTCCCGGCAGCCGCCTGCAAAAGAAATGACATCGCAACATCCAACGGCCGCACATAGCAACCGTCTACCTGCTGCTACACTCGACTGACGTTCACAACATTATCGCCAGGTGAAATGGACGTTCACGAGAAATGTGGAGCAGAGCGGGAGAGAACAGGAAAGAGGAAGGTCCTCGCCACACACGCCGCAACATGCTCCAAAACACGTGACGTGTTGGCCACTCAGAGAGCAGGTTAGTGTACACGTACCGAGCACGGCTAGCCAAGCAGCCAGGCTAATAACAGTGAAACATAACGGCTACACAGGGAGAACTCCTCTCTCTGTGGAGGAATTCAATCACAGCAATGAGTGCAACAAGACCATCATTTAACATTGCAGGCAGAGTGTATAATAGTGAGGTGGAAACAGGTAAATATACATTAGTGTTAAACTAGGGACACAGTTAGTGCGCACAATTAGTGGTTTCATGTGGACAGGGTGGATTAAAACTCCAGGTCTGAATATTCATCCCAGTCCGCCCCTGTCACCTGCAGCAATACACGTAATAGACATAACACTATCCCTTTTTTCAAAGTTCAATTTAAGACAACCACTAACAGCTCTGTAAAATGTTCCATGCATTTATTTGACTTTACGTCTCAGAGCTTCAGGACAGAATTGCATGAACAAAATACACTTCATGCAACTAACACTCCATCGCTCATGATGTGCAAATCCACCGAGCCCATTCGGAGATTTTGATCATTTTTATTTGCATATTCAAAGCACACCAACAAACACAGGTCAGTGGTTTTGTGAAAATCTCTCCAAACAACAGCTGCCTCGGTGTTTTTTTATGTAGGTCAGTGTGCAGCATCATCATCCGTAACATCATTTACTGAGGGTGATAATATTCCCTCATGTGACGTCTCTCTCTCGCTCTCTCTCATGTCAGTTATTGAACTCTCATAAAGGGGCATTTGTATAACATCTGACATGTGACACGTCTTTGGCAGCTGTATTCAGCAGTATTTTCGAAAGGTTACGGTTCTTTTAACCCAGATCTATCTATCATTTCCTGACTGTCAGACACACTGAATTGAATTCATATAAATGCACACACACAACAGCGAAGGTATTCTTCCTTTGCCTAGTTCAGTTTTTAACTGAAAACGATGGAAGCATAGAAGAAAAACGTAGAGATCTGCAGTTACCCGATGATGAACCTTTTTCCCCTGTGCATGACCCACATTGAGTTGCTGAACTGTGTCCTTGATGCAACATATAACACAGCAACACTCTCACATGTGCATCTACAGACTCAGACACAGGCGGAGTGACACTCAGGCCTCAACTCAATCAATACAATGTGAATGATTTAAATAAAACGCTGTTGTCCTGGAGGCTGAACATTTAACCTGCACAGAGAAAAGCTCAGAGAGTGAGGGATGGATATCGAAAGAAATGGAGATATGTACACACAAACAGAGTAACTGACATGTGTCACAAATCTCTAATCTCTGTTTGAAAGATTAATACAATTTGGTTTCCAATTTCCAAGAGGGCAGGACCGCTGAAAGTGATCAGGCGCCGGCCTCTCTCTGTCAGGAAATCCACTGAACGAGGCTTCATTCAGTCGTGGCTCAAAGATCACATTATGCGTTGCACATCATGTCGAGTTTGCTGTTATTGATCGGCCTTGGTTATTACAGCGGCACCGGCGTTGTCCATTAGACAGGCTCACAGTCAGACATGCAAAGACTTTAAATGTGCTTCTCACCAATAACTGTGAGTCTAAGAGCTACAGGCCTGAATCTGTCGAACACATGGCTGGTCCCCACAGCTGGCAATATCAGACTGCTATCAGGGATTGAGAGTTTGTGGTCATTGGAGGAGGATGTGAGTCAGCTCTTTGTGATTGGTTCCTTCATCAGAGTCCTCATGTTTATTTGTTTCCCTTCAAGGTCTCTTTTTAAGGACGTGAGGGAAGTGATCAGTAACTGGCTGAAAGACTTTAAACATGCTCTTGCGATGGTTTTTGGTTACACAGGCTGATTTATTTTGTGGTACGCCGTACTAAGATGCTTATTAAACATTTTATTATGTTATATATATGTGTATATATATATATATATATATATATATTACACACATACATTTTTATTATATTATGGCTAAGGTTGGATAAGTTTGCATAATTAGGGGTGTGGCCATTTCCCAGGACATTTAATGCCTGCCCTACCTCCAACTGCCTGTTAGGTTAAACATAGAGATAGCATTTCCAAAATGGCAACAGCCGTTGATGATCTTAAAACCTCTTTTCAGAAACCAGAGGGTGACATGGCGTGACTGAGATTACGTCCATGTTTAACACACTCTATGTGGAATCTATCTGGGGTGGCTGTGGCTCAGTTGGTAGAGTCGCTCGTGGAAGGTCGAAGGTTCCATTCCCAGCTCCTGCAGCTACATGTCCAATGTGTCCTTGGGCAAAAAAATGCAACCCCAAATTGCTCCTGCTGCTTCGTCTGCGGCACATTGAATGAATTACTTAATACTGATGGTCACTATAGTCAAGAAAAGTAGACTAGAAAACCATATCTTCCTGAGGTGAGCTCCCGATGGTGAATCAGGGTCCACACTTCTTGTGTTCTTTCAGGGGAGGATGAAATAGAAATGGAATTGAAAGGATTTTCACATCTCTCATGCGTGTTTGTGTCTGTCCTTTTTGAGACAGCTATATTGTTTGTGGCTGCTGTGTCACTCATGTGCCTAGCAGACTGTGTGGTCACGCCTCACAGTCATTATAAAGATAGACTGGGAGAGACAATGTTGCACCCAGAACTCTCCAAAACCCTCCCCAGAGAGGTGTTAAAAATATGCCATCCATGACAGCAGCCTTACATCAGCTAAGCATCTCTTCGTAACGTGTCTCGTCAAGAGTCTGGCTGCTCTTTTTCATCTGATTTATTCACTCTTATCTTCATAAAGAAAGCTGCAGAACAGCCAGCCCTCGGTATACTGCAGGCCTAAAAGCCACTTAGTCTGTGCACAGAAAACAAAAGGAAGTGTTCGAAATTCTTTTAGGCTCTCCCATTAAAAGTTAAATTCCTCCTGCAGAGTTTGACCTCCTAACAAACATCTACTTCAACAGCAAAAGTAAATGTTTGCTAGACCGTGTTGCTTCTGGAGGCGACCAGACGACTCCTGGTGTATGTTCAGAAATAAAGTGAAAAGAAAAAAAGGTTAAAAGAAGAATTCACCGAAGCCCGAAATGAAAACGTCTGTTTCCAAACGTGGACATTTAAAACATGTACAGGGATCAAACTCTGTTTACACTCTGAACATGCTTTACACACATGTGCTGAAACACACACACACACACACACACACACACACACAAACAATCACACACATTTGCATATAATCAACATGGAGTCATTATAAACACAGGCATATAATGGGTTTTATGTTTACTGGTGGAATTTAAATTAGAGTCAGAAAAACAAAAACAGCCAACGCATTGTCACATTCAAATAAAACATATGAATACATTATTTGGAATTAGTTAATTAAATATTTTGCAGGATAAAGTGAGAGGACTGTCTTGTTAGCTAAACAATTATGAACTATCAGAGTGTTTCAAATGTTGATATTAATCAGCACTGGAAAAACTGCTTTCCAACAGTAATTTTTTCATATTAAACCCCGAGTCAAATTAATACCAGCTCACAGCAGACTCCTGAAGTCTTCAGGGAGCCGCCATTTGGCCAACATGTCCACACATTTGATTGGAATACTTGGAGAAGCTTGTCTGTCATTGCACAGTCAGATTAGACTTTCTTTTAATTTGGAAACCAAATATTTTTCTGGCAGATTTATCAGTGTCATTCGGCAGCTTGAGTTGCTGCCGTTTGTTCAGAAAGCTGATAACGCCATATTCCTGCACTGGTCTTTGCTACCACTGCAGTTTAATCAGGGACATTTCAATGAAGATCAGTTGTATTCAAGTATTTTTCCTTAGAATATAATTCTTTTACAATGTATAACAAAGATTTAAATGCTTTGTCATGCCTGTATGTTTATATGGACACACTCTCAGTGACACCCATTAGTTCCTAAATTCTTATAACTGAAACATAAATCCGAACTTAGACACTCGTGATGTTAAAAAACAAGCTAGTATTAAGTTCCTTTGGCGGCCTGTAGAAAAAAACACTCTTTTCTATGATGCAGCATATCCTTGGATTTTTGCTTTTTTTAAACCAACAAATGGAAAGTATTCTGCCTTATTTCCTAAAGCTACATTTCTAACTTTGAGCAGTGATTTTTATCCAAGAAGAATGTCTTCAAATTCCACAAGGACATGTATTGCTTGTATTCCAATGATGGGGGGACTTTACATTTCTGACAAATGTCATAAAAGCCCAGCTCTGTTGAGACTGTGATGGTGAGTCACTGGGACTGCGACTCTACTCAACAGATAAATTCAACTAAGTATGTCAGGCATCCCGGATGTGAATGCTCCCTATTGTGCCGTCTGTCATTATCCCCATGGTGCTGCAGGCACATCACTCAGCTGGCACGCAGATCAAGTAATGCCATCAGCTTTAAAAAAGGATATGACACACTACTACAAGAATACCTGAACACTAGCACAGTTGTTGGTTCAAAATAAAAAAAATACTGTGGACACGAGTTTAAATTATTTAAACTGGTCAAAGCTGCATAGCTAATGCAAATACACACATTTCTTCACTTTCTCTATAACTTTCTCGCCCTCATCCTTCAACATGACAGAAAACAAGTCAGTTGTTTCAGAGTTTAGTTGCCTGTAAATCAATCCTTCACAACAAAGCGACTGTATTGCTCCCTGCTTTTCAATTGAGGCCATATGGACTCCAGTGCTGGGTTGGTGGCGGGGGGGTCAACAGTGAGGCTTGACAGCTCTCCTCTGGCATCATGAAGTCCCCCCGCCCCCCCGCTGGTAGACCACCATCTTTAAAAGGCCAAGCGGATAAAGGGGAGGATCTTTCTAACCCCCGGGGTGAGCAATCAAGCTATAATATCCACCGCCTGACAGGAAAAGATCACATCAGGTGGACAGAGCGAGGGACGAGAGAGAGGGAGAGAGAGAGCAGACACTTAGATATGCAGACAAACACATACTGTCTGGAGGGTGAGGAGGGTGAAAAATGTCAGCTTTTATGCATGTCTGCACATGCACACGCACACACACACACACACACACACACACATTGTGTCTCACTCTTCTCCAGTCACATCTCAGACTTTTAAGTATGCTGCGGTTTGTTCCTATAAATTTCACTGCCATCAGCTCAAAAAAGCCGCGTCTGAAAGCTCTACATTACAGAAAACATAAATGCATGTCTACTTGTGTGAAACAGACTGATGACACCGCTGGATATTCTGGAAAAAGGAAACATTTTGTAGCTACTTGAACTACATATTCTTTCATTAATTTAAAGTATTAATAGCAAACTGGATCCTGCACTTCATTGATAACCACTTTGGTTCAAGGTTTTTGGCTCTGAAGTCTTTCAAAAAGAGTAATTAAAGTTATTTTTCAAACTGAAGTAATCTGTGAGACTTTTAATGATTCTTTAATATGCAACAACTCCGATCCTTACATAAAGTATATTCACTGCATAGAATTTTATGACAATGTTTACAGGAAAATATCTAAATGAATATAAAATGTACCAAAACTATGTTGGCAGGACTTTTTTTTATGGTTGCTGTTGGAAACGTCCGATGCTGCATCAAAGACTGCTGCACAAAGACGCATGAGCTGCTACTGACAGCCGTCGTAAAAACATTAAAACGTTGTGTAGATCTGTGTAACTTGTCATTAAACAAATTCCTCTTCCTCAGGTCGGTTTCGCCCGGTCGTATTGTCGACGGTCAACTCGGAGAAGCAAGGAGGGGGAGTAGCAGAGATGATTCCACGCCATCCTAAACGCCATCTTTTCTTTTCTTTCTTTTTTTTTAATTGAGAGCCCCCTGGTGGTGGAATCTACATACTGTGCCTTTCAGAATAAATTCAGCAGCCAGCAGAATGACTGACATGTATACAGATAATATTCCCATCAAGGATACTAGTTTAAATACACTATATATTTGATATTTAGACAACACATGTTTAAAGATTTTATTTTTCACTGCTTTTCTCTGAGCCAAAACTGTGCTGTTGAATTTACCTTTTTGTAGCAAGAACTCTATTTCCCCTGTGCACACAAAATCTTCTTCCCAGTCAGTATAACAAGCTTGGAGCCACACACATAACTACTGCTTTAACTAGTCCCCAGTGGCTCCATGTAGTCTGGCACACTGCACTTATTAGGTAAAAGAGGCAAACATGATGAAAAGTTCTTCGAAACAGAATAAATTCAAAGTTGCATTTGAATTTATTTATTTTATTTTTTTTGCTGAACAAGCTGCAGAAATCCAGTGCAAACAGTGATGGGCCTGTATTGTGACACACACTAAAGAAAGTACAACCTAGAAAGCTTGCACTGCTTTTAGTGAGCAAACTAACAATATCTGGCTCGACAGGGATCAGGCTTTACTGTCTAACATTAAACCAGGACATTAAACACGGTGAATGCCAACCTTGTCGTCACAAGCCACAAAAAGAGATGATCAAATTTCAAAGCAGTACTTTATTGGTAAAAGCATCAAATAAGAAGTCACAGCTACATTTCCATGCAAAGACGCCATAGGAGAAACAAAGGAAGGCAATAATAATAGAAACATAAATCACAAATGGGGGCGATTAAAAAAAGTTTTTAAAAAAAGCTGAAATAAATGGACTTACAAATAAGATGAGAGGAGACCCTTTTCCTATTAAAGGCACATTTTATAAATTCTGCCAGCAGGGGGCTCTTAATCAAAGCTCTGCTAATTCATGACGAGCGGGTAAAACCGACCTGAGGAAGAGAACATGTTTACAGACGAGCAGTAGCACTTCCTTATGCAGCCATCTTTGACGTAACATCTTGTGTTTCCAAGGCAACGACAAACATGTGGTGTCTGCCATGGCGGCCAAGACAAAACACTTCCTGTTTCAACGACAAAGTGAAGGATTTTTCTGGCTTTGATAAGTGTCTGTAACATTTGAGGGGATGTAAATACTCAATGAAACGATACATAAAATGGTTTAGTTAATTAATTTAGATATTAGAACTGAAGGCCGCTGTGTGAACTACTTCCCTAAAGCCATGCACACTTCCTGCTAAAGGTACATAATTCAATAAACAGACGATCAGACTGCGCTGTGGGCAAAAGAGAGACGCCATTCTCCCTCCTGAAAGTTATTCTGCTATTATATCAACCTCTGAAATGACTGTTCTAAGGTTGAAAAGTTACATAATTCTACTTTGAATATGTTTTAAGTCGACGAGGCTTTCATGATACTGAGGCTTTTCAAAGCATTCGTTTACACCTTGTGAACAGTAGACAGTATGACTCATAGAATAACTGAAGTTTGAATTTTCTCCAAACGGCGTCTGGAGAGATAATCGTGGTGAGTCATGAGTCAGGAGGAGCAGGAGGCAGACAGAGAGGTGAAAATATTGCCGCCGTCCATAATTAATTTGGAAAATTCACAGGCACATATAATCCCACACCTCCTCCAGCCGACAAACACAAACACACAACCTCGCAGTCAACCTCCACAAGGTAAATCCCTCTTCTTTTTTTGAACAAACAAGCTCGAGGTCATGCAGCTCTCTGAGAGATATCAGTGAGTACGATCGCTGCTTGATCTCAGAGATTAGTCTGGATGCATCTCTTTTTATAACTTCTGTCTGCTTCAGAAATATTCCAGCAGATATAACAGCACATTTAAAACTGTCACCTAATTCCTGCTAATCTTTCACAGTTTGTCAGGTCGAAGTTTTGCCATCAGGGCCATGAAGGAGGTTTTCCAGCTTTATGTGTTTTGAGTGTGTGTGGGGGGAGAAGTTGGCTGGAGGTAAGGAAGCCTGTGGATTGTTTCACATTAATTATGCATGTTGATTTAACTTTTACTCGATCAGTGACTTTGTCAGTCTGTCTCTTGTTGATTTGCTTTTCAGCGAGGAGCGAATGAATGCAGCTCTGGCAGATATCTAACCCAAAACACGCTTGGCGGTTTTGGAGAGAGGCAGATCATGTTGGTGATGCTCCTTCTATTTACCATGGTGACAGATTGCTCTGACAGGATCACCCATCTTCCCTCGGGCTAATTTAAAAAATGTGAAAATGCAACAGTTAGGTGTGGGCGTCTGCGTGTAGGCTAATGCTTCAGCCTGTGTGATTATTTGTCCGAGAGAATGTACACGTTTCCTGCAGTTTTAATAAGCTGGAAAAAAGAAAACACACGCAGACGGAGGGAAACACACACACACACACACACACACCTTTCGCAAAAAAAGAGAGTAAAGCTTCCATCCAAATCATTGAAATCAATAAGAACAACCAAATAGACTTCCCTCGCAAACAAATAAACAAGATCTCTCCTCGCTTTTCTTTCCCCCCATTATGTGTGCGTGTGTGAAACAGAGCGGCAACAATCAATCTTTCACTTAGGAAACAAAATGTCTAGACTCACAATTCCCAGCAAAGAACGCACAAATCTGATCATACTGCTCCTTTTCATTTAAAGCAATTATTCTGCGATTACCCTCTGACGATCTCCTGCAAGTAAACACCAGAAGTTTACTTTAAGGATTTCTGATTACTGATTATTTAACTTCAGTGTAATCAGCAGAAAGTGACGGCACAGTGCTGCGTCGGTAAACGCCTCGCAGCTGACTGTTTGCTCTTCCACCTGACACGCAGCATCAATGACAAGGTGTCTGTTTGATTGACCGCTGGGCTGATCGTCTTACTGGAATGCTTTCCCACTCGCTGCCGACCGACAGATGAACTGACTGTTGTGCTGACATTACTGACCGACTAACCGCTCGCTGCCACACAGCTGATTGGCAGATGTCACGTCAGACTGTGGGTGGCCAGCGAGGCAAGTTTGGAGGAAGGTGCAGACATGTGGGTGGAGAGTGCTCGTGCTGCTGAAGACAGCAAGAACAAGGAAGAGGAGGAGGAGGACGAAGAGAAGGAGAGGAAGGAGGGCTAAAGTCAAAGAAAAATAAGGCTCCATATTTTCCTGTGATGGAAGTACACCTTAGCGTTTGTATTTGCCTTGGACTCAGGCACATCCTGCACAGCATTCTGGAAATATTTGAGGGAAGTGCAAGTGTTATCTGTTTTGTATTCTATCCCTGACGGCGGTGCCTTAATGTCATAGTCGGACTGGGCTCAGCTGCCCTACAGTAACTGGCTGTTGTTGTTTTTGTGTGTTTTCGATGGTCAGACTTTTCAAACTGAATAGAATTTGCACCCGTCTGGCATGTGTGAAAATAGCACCTTCTCTCATTCTGTGACACTGCTGATAGCTTGTGCCAAGCCGGCTGGATCTCAGCAGGCTCACCTCAGGTGTATAGGGACCTGAAGTTATGTTCACTTTTACAGACAAGGTTGGCAGAGGTGTCAGGAATAAAAAATGGAAAACAAAAAGTGGCATCCTACATGTTGAATTCTTCCAAAAGTACAAGCTTGTTTTATGTTTGTTTTTTGTTTTTTGGGAGCAGATTTCCGAGAGCAGATCATAACCACTCTGACAGCTACAAAATGAAAGTTCCTCACAGGAGCTTTTATTTGCTTGGCGAAGGCTTGATAGTCGTCTTTAGATACAGTGACTGCAAACACAACACTGAGACATGTTAGAATATTCCAGTATTTATTTCAATAATTGTCCCACATTTGAAGCTTCCTCAGCATGGTGCAGCCAATTAAATGCATTTCTTCAGTGTTACCTTAAAGGCAGAATGTGCCACATTAATAAAACAGAAATCAAGAATATCCTGTTCCAATGTGTCTCTGAGTCTTGTGTCTCTACAACGAGGGAGAAGCTCGAGTCCCACTGGTTGTGTTGTTGTTGTCAGAGCTGTGTTTACACACCTGCCGGCCTGCTCACTCCCTTGCGTATAAAAAGCTGTTCAGGTGAGAGACTAGAAAGAAGAGGAGCATACTCATTGCTTGTTTGATTGCCATATAAGCGTTCCAATTTGATAAGTCCTTCATGCGAGAAGGCGAGTGATTGGAGGGGTGTCGCAGTGGGAGAGTGGAGGGTTCAGTATGGCGGAGGGGGAGCCGAACAGTCGTTTGTTTTGGTTTTACGTAGGTGCTCAAGGGTGACATCTACTGGGTCGCACAGTCTTCCTCTAAAGGCATGAGGGTAACGTTTCAGTCTGGAGGAGTAGAGTCCCTTTGGCCTGACAGGCGTTTCCCATTCCTTTCTGCATCCACCAATATCCAATCAACCACAGCAAAGAGGGATAAAGTGGATTTAAGATTGTTTGGAACAGCACAGAAATGCAACTCAGAGATAGAGTTTACATTTCTTACACGTCCATTTAACTCCAACTGGCAATTCAGTCTACAATTTGTTGCCATTTTGTTTCATTGAGAAAACTTAATGAAAACCATCCATCTCCTTAGAAGTATTTGCCTGATTGCTGCTGCAGACTATACATCCCCATGGCAGCTCATTTCAGAGGTTTCCCTTTTAAAAAAAATGTGATACTGTTCAACATGCAGGCATAAAAAGATGTGACAATGTTTTATCCAAGAGAATTGTTCTCCTAAATGACATGTAAAGACTGTTCAGTAAAAGCTCATGGGTGTTTATGAAATTAATGCCATCAAAGCAATGAAGAGTTTTCACTTCACATCCTTTAGGCTTCCCCCATATGGCACAGGAGTGACACTCACTACTCATAATTCACACATCTCACTTCATCTCGCTTTAATGACTCTCCTGGAGCAAAGCTGTGCAGATGATAATCTTGCCAGATGGCACTGGTGGTAAAACAGTGGAGGAAGCGTCTATCCTCATTTAAATATCAGTTTCTCAGCAGGGATTACAGCTTTGGACTGGGGGAATATGGGAAGTTACAGTCAGTGATAACGTCTGTGGGAGCCATTTCTTCTCGTGAGCGCGGCCTTTGAATTCAGGAGATTTTAAAGGATGCAAAAATGCCTGAATTTAATCTAATTTGAACATGCAGAGTCTTATATAATAAGCTTGATGGTGAGTCATTAGAAATGCCTTTTCAAAATCCAAACCTTTATCCGATGCATGACCTGACTCATTCGCTTCATTGCCCAGTGCTGAGAAGGGAAATAAGATATTGTACCAGCATCAATGTTTTAATTAATGCCAAACCCACATGACATTTCATCCTTGACTGAGCCGTTCAAACTCAATGTCTGATCTCATTTTAGAAAGACTGTGAGGTCAGAGCAGGCGTACCCGGCAGGCGGCTGCATTAAGTGAACATGTTATGTCTCAGGGATAAAAAAAATACGAGCAAATTATTCATGAGGCCATGTCTTCATAAATGATCCCCTCAAATTTGCATCAATGAAAACCAGGCTGGTGGCAGATAGAGATGTTCAGTATCAGGTTAAAGAACTCCAGTGAGAAAGACATTCATTAAGAAAAAATACATGAAAAGGCTCGACGCCATGCACAACATTTTGCAGACAGTGGAAAAAATAAATTTATAAGCCAACTGTTTGTATTAATATTTTCCTTAATCCTTTCACTTGTCAAACTCACAATGACAAAAATGTGCCAACTATTCTTGGGGAATTGTGTTGGCTACAGGGATTTATCGAGCTTGTATAAATAACTATTCATAAAAAAACCATCATGAGGTCAGAAGCTAACAACACTGGCGCTACATTAATCTTGCACACGATGTGACGGTGATAACTTGGTTTGTTGCCATGGAAATGTGGCATGCCATTGCCACTCGTTTTACTCCGAATGTAAAATAGCCAGCTTCTGCCCACAGTCTGTGACAATGGAGTTTTTAAGGACGCCATTCTACCCCGGCACAAAGAAAAAGAGATTAGCCTCAGCTGTAACTCGTCGGAATCGTGACAAAGAAAGTTTCTCTGCATAGCCAGAGCGATGAATGAAAGTTTTCCAAGGATTCGAAAGTCATTGACACATTCACTGTCTGTCCCTCGAGACACAGATAAGTCGATCTGTGAAAGTACACCATACAACCACAAACACAGCCCCTCTTCCTGTCTCCATGCACTGGCAAACCCCTCTCTCTTTGGCTCTAACCCCCCCACAAGCCACCACTGCCCCCGCCCCCCTTCCTAATAGAAATCAGTCACTAAGCTTCACGGGGACAGCCTCATTAGAGAGCCGCACAGACAAGCAGACTTCCATCTGTCTCCTCGTTGACTAGTTTAATGAGATTTAACTCGTGTGCTTCAGCAATCGAAAGGCATGACTCTCTATAATTCATTCACCATCCCTCTGGATACTGATCTACTTACAGTAAATACTCGTACTTTGAAAGTCCGAGGACTGAATTTTTGTGAAACATTCAAAGTGAGAGTGAACGCATGGTTTACCACCGCATTTCGAACACGATGTACAAATATTTAGTCAAGGACAGTCACTATCCCTTTTTCCTCCGGCCACTATGTGAGCAAATCAGAGTTGTTGACCCATAACCGGCAACACATTCCTCCTGTTTTGACATTCCTATATTTGCCTGTCAGGTTTGGAATTTATTTCACGGCCTGGGTCCTCGCTTAATCTGAGTCCTTGACACATAAATCTAATTTTCTCAACGCTGTGGCCACTCGAAGTGAACATTCAGACCTTCTACATTAAAGAACGTCGTTTTCTGATAATGAAAAGGGACCAAGGGCTAAAATAATGCCAACTCCTTTCATCAAGTGCATCAACAAAATATTAAAAGAAGGTGATTAATGTGAAACAGCTGTGAGGATTTCACTTCCCAGTCCCTTGAGCAAGACATCAATTCAATTCAAAAATTCAACTTTATTTGTCCCCAGGGGGCAATTTAAATGCACACAGAGCAGTAAATGAACATCACTGTCGGTGTAGTGTTTTTAACCAAAGATAAAGTGCCAACAAAAGAATAAAGTGTTAAAATGTAAGTACAAAGCTTCATAAAAAAAATGTTAAAAAAAAGAAGGCACCACCCGAAGGCTTGGGTTGCCCTTCTGTGTATACTGTAGCCCTTCACTCAGACTTTTTAATGCAGGTCCAGTTTGTGTGTGTGTGTGTGTGTGTGTGTGTGTGTGTGTGTGTGCAGCTTTTCTCTCACTAACAGCGTGAAAAGCTGCATTTCCCCTTGCTGATTGATGAAGTACATATCTTCTACAGGAAATGTGTTGACTGTCGAGAGCATGGCTCCTGTTTAAAGAAGGTGCCCAAAAGAACTGAGACAGAAGGTAAGCTGTTTAAGCCCCCCCCCAAAAAAGCCATTCTGTTTACCCTTTCACATCTGTATTTCAAGGTATGTCTTCAGCTTTCTGTCATAGTTACAGTAAGTTCAACAGTCAGCTTTAACAAAGTGAAAAAAACTCTGGAGCTTGGGAGCGGGGGTTTGTCACTAAGCAACACCGCTCACACTGCAGGTAGACAATTGATATCATTGATACTATGAAAATGTTATTTAAAATGCAGCTTAAACAGAATTAAAAACATTTCATGATGTTTATGTTTTAATATTAATCACAGTTTCCTTGGTGATGTTTCTTGAGGCTGATGGAGATGGAAGATGATCGGCTTTTACAAATGTTTGGTTACTGAAGACATCTGTTTGACTGAAAGACTCACGACGCTTTCACAAACGTCGGTAACCCCATCATTAAAAAAATCCCAAATTATCCTACCATGGTACCTGTCTTTGTTTCCGCTTTATCAAATCAACATCCAAACCAGTCAGGATGTTAAAAAAGCACTTAACAAAGGCAATAAAGTCACTCATTCATGTTCATGTAAAAATCAATCAGACCATCTCTGCAGCATCCTCATGAGTCACGGCACCTCTTTCCGTCTCCCTTTCATTCTCTGTGTCGTTCCACCACGTTGCTGCCCTCGCCTCAAATGATCGTAGCCACTGAGCCATGCCAGCGTTAAAGTGAAATGGGGAGTTGAGGATTGCATGAAATAAGGAAGCGTATGAAAAATGTTCTGGTGTTTATGATTCAGCGGGCAAAGGAGACGCTGCAGAGACATGAGGCACGGGTAATATTTCCTTCATGTCCTTTGGAGAAAATGGCGTGAAATACAGTCTATTTCACAGGTCGCTGGGTGGAGCGGGGGCCAAAAAAGGCACAGACCTACACCGTACTCTCTCCCATTAAAAGACTTTGCAACAGAGCACAAGATCATGAACCCCACTCTTGATATCATCTCATTGCTGAATGAGTGCGTCTTTCTGTGGGCGTGATGGTGGATTATAGGTTTGAATGTTAACAGTGTTTGTGTGTGTGTGTGTGTGTGTTTCTGTGTGTGTGGGTGTGTTTCTGTGTGTGTGTGTGTGTGTGTGTGTGTGTGTGTGTGTGTGTGTGTGTGGGGAGAGTTACAGTTCAGATGATACTGGTACACGCAATAGCTTTGCAAAGCAGTGTGAAGAAATGGTCTCTCACGGATGGTTGCTTTTGTAATACCTCAGAATCAGAATAACCATTAAACCTTTTTGTGTCTGAGGATCTATGAATCTTAATTATCCATCTTTTGTTCACCTCCCTTTGAAGCCTCAAGTTTTGGATTTTGGGTGTGAAAAGTGAACATATTCAGAGGACAGGCTGGTTAACTATTGCTGACAGGCAGGTGTCAAACACAGGTAGCCATGCCTTAAAGGCAGGGTTGGTAGTTCTCTACAACTAATGATTTTGAGAGTAGTATTCCCTCAGTGCTCCGTCTGCACCCTCCCCTCTGTGCTCCCTCTTAAGCCACGCCCCCTCACTTACATGCAGAGCCACGGCTCCAGAAGCAGACCTCAGCTCATCTCTTCATTGTGTAGAAACTACGTCCTCTCATGTCTCATTCAGCGGTAAGTAAACTCTCAGTATAAACTTTCAGTGTGAGCTAGAGCACGCGAGAGGAAGAGAACGAGCAGGGAGGCTGTGATTGGTTCATCAGATTGGTACCTCGGGGCAGACATTGGTCATTGGTGTTTACAGGCTTACAAACAGATGAGGGATTTTCTTCTTTCCTTTTTCAGAGAACATTAGTTATTAAATTTCTCTCAGGATCTTTAAAAACAATTTCATCCCAACTCTTAAAGAGTGTATCTGGAGAAAATGACCAACCCTGCCTTTAAAGTGTATCCTTCTTTTCAGTCAGTGGGTCCATAAATTCGACCCTGCTGTATTGAAACAGACTTAAACTTGCAATTGAAACCTCCTCGTCATAAGTTCTGCAGGCCTCCACAACTCAAATCTGTTGTCTCACGGGCAGCAGAAACATCACCGGGATGAATAAACTGGTTTTACTTCCCGATGTCTCAGTATCGCCCTCTGCTGGTTGTTAGATAGAACTCAGGCTCAGGTAGAATTTCTTGAGGCCCCGCTGGATTGCCTTTGCTGTAAATCACAAGGTTATGTCCACTTCCTATATGCAGTCCATAGTTCATACATAAATGCATTAATACAACTATAAATAAGAAGCACCAGCAGGAAGGGAAAGATTCTGCAGCTGAAGCAGCCGGCACAGCAGTAACGCACTAAGAGGTTTCTTATCAGAACAGTGCAGTGCTTCAGCATGTTCAGCTATAACTGAAATATTCCCCAACAACACACCTCAGTTCCTATTCTGTAAGATAGGGCATCGCAGTGTCAAGGCAACTATTCAAGCAACAACTGCACTGAATAATCACAGATAAAAACACACCGCCTCTACGTCAACACAATGAATATTTTTTATGTCAAATGAAATCCAAATGCGACGATTTCAGCAATACGTAAAGATCGGACAATCCCAAGAACCCGAGGTTAAAATTGGAAATGTGGAACAACTTCAATTTGCTCATAAGTGGGAGAAATAGAGATGATTGACAGGCTCCTTGTGACAAGCTGAGAAGTACCCAAATAAAATCTCTTCCGGCATGTTGCAAAAGAAAGTTGGAGATCCATGTTGATAAGATGGAACATTTAAACACTTGGAGCCTGTTAGGTTCACAAACAACTCGCTAAAGCCGTCTACAAGAAGGCCTGATTATTTTATACTTATGATGACGACGAGACGCTCACTCAGCTGGAAGGTAACTGAGCCTACGTGAGGATGCTCATAATCCATACAGCGCCCTCTGCTGGTGGCAGAGAACTGCTAATATAATACAATCATACTCAAATAAAAACATATTTGACTGGTGATTAAATCTCTTAATATCGACGTGTCTGTGATTATATTTGCCCATACTGATCGTCACCAAATGTGCTAAAATTGATTAATCAGATTAATCAGTCTGGCTTTATAGACTCAGAGCTTTCCTGGTCTACACTGAGCTCCTATTTGCTGAAGGAATTGCTCCATGATCCTTTCAGAGACTTCAGAGTTTTCAGGTGGTTTTGTGGTTAATCAAACGGTCATTAAGGGATTTGATCATCACATTCAGCTTTTCTTTAATCTCACTTGCAGGAGTCTTTCTATCAGGCAAGAGGCTGCCTATCTAAGAGGTCAATGTTCTTTAAAGCTTCAAGACTCATGTTAGATTTGTCTTAGGCATCATTAATTGTTTTTAATTGTGTGCTCTTGTCGCTACTTTTGTAATTTGTGTTCCTTCATGTTGTTGTACAGTGTTTATATGATGACATATTCTCTCCTATCATATCGAGTCAGATTTATGGATGTCAGATGTTTGATCCTAAAGGGGAAAAAAAACCAAACAGAGTTATATCACAGCTGTGTGTGATTGAAAATATGCTGTCAGCTTGAGCGACTTCCTCTTCCTGCACTGCAGTCATGGTGATGCGTTGCTATATTGATTAAGCGCTATAACAGCCTACAGGGCCAGTAGGGCCCCTACAGGGCCTGCCAATCAGCATCACAGCCTCAGTCTGAGAAGCGGAAACATTCCACATCAGGCACACATGGGGGGATAAATGAAGTGTGGAAGTGCACTGCTGCCTCTCCACTTTGGTAAAATATGAAATCAGGGCCAGAGCGAGGGAATTCATTGGTTTGCAAATTACTTCTTTTTGTACACGTATGGTTGCGAGCAAAACCTTGCAGATGATGAGCGCAAGAAACAAAACAATCATATTCAAATGTTTTCATCCCCATGAGGGAAACTCAGGATGCACACGCGGTTCAGAATATGAATCACACTGTATTTCATGTAAGTAAACTTAACATTAATGAAATAAAAATCCACATACAAACAATCACAGAACTGCACACATCCACCACGAAGGCTGACCTGCTTACACGACTAACTGTCATGATGTATGAAGGACACTCCTTCGTATGTGACAACACTATGTCAGTGTAATTGTAAGTCACGTAGAGTCAGAGATAAACATCCATCAGGCCGGATCAGCGACATCAGCCAGAGAGCCCTTGATGCCTTCAATGGAGAGTGAAGTACGGCAGACCAGAGCCTGAACCCATGGCTTCTCTGCCTCCTGTGCTCAAGGTGTGTTTGATTCATATTCCCACACTAAAAGGAATAAAACAGTCCTGTGAGGGCAAAGACATTAAGTGAACGTTTTAAAAAAAAAAATACATATCACCTCAAGAATATGACTTTGACTTTAGAGTTAGGGCTGCTGCACTCTTTTGTCTTGATGTTAGAGACAGGCGAGTGGTTCGAGTCATCGATAAGGAAGAGAGAGGGAGGGAGAGGTGAACGACACGTGAGAGGGGAGCCACTGGCTTTGCCTCTGTACATGGGGACAGCACTAACCCCAGGGCTGCTGCAGCCTTTTGACAAATGTCACAGCACACGTGGATTAAACAAATAAATCTCATTTTATTCTCATTTGAAAATATACATTTAAAAATATTTCTTCGGTTCTGCACTTACAATGTTTCATGTATAAATTCAGTGCGGGGAATGTGTTCTTCTCTGCAAAAGAGAAAATGTTTTATGCAGGATTAAGAGAATAAAAGTGTCTTGATCTTGATTCTCACACAGAGATTAAATAGATGTATGCGTGTCGCAGTGATTCGGAAACAGCAGAAGTTACGAGGAGACAACAGATGCTAATTTTCACACATTACTTCAGAGGATGATTCATTTACTTAGCAGCGCTGAAGACACATTTTAAAATGAACCTCCCACACAGTCCATGTCTCAAACACTAATGCACACACATACACACACATTTCCCACAAACAGGTTCAGCAGATTCAGAGTGAAATCTGGACATTTGGTTCAGCAGGGGTCCATGCCTCGGTGTTAATACAGACAGAGTCATGTTCCTAGCAGGCTTCTGTCACATCAAGCCGATCTCACGTCTCCATAACCACTATGTGAAATATGCATTGATTTGAACGTGCTCTCTCTACACCGCAGGAAGGGAAAAGGCACTCTCAGTGCATGTTACTATCAAATGAAGTGTGCCTCCAGACTGAGCATATTACAACTATTTTAGATCTGCCTTCAGCCACGGTCAGGTGCACTCTCAAGGCATCTCGCCGCCTCTTCTTTTTGGATGTGCATTAGCCCCTTCCTATTTACTCCACAGCTCCTGAGAGACTCTGATAAACACACATCTAGCCCAGCCCTGAAGTGCCTCTTGGGTCTAAAACCCTGTTTTTCAGTGGCTGTATCAAGGCTGTACGCGTGCATGTGTGTGTGTGTTTGAGAGATGGTGTTTATGTGTTTACTCGGCTCTCCTGCGGCCCACGCTTAGGTGTCTCGTCGAACGAGCAGAGAGGCACTGCAAAGCTCCTCTCGACTACAACTTCATCCCTGTGTGATAACTCCTTCCGTATCTTCTTCTCCATCCTGCTTCCTTCCCTTCGGCCTCATCCATAAAACATGGAGCACACCCTCGCTCCTCAGTTGCAGCCGAAGGGACGGGGATGTAAAATTCACGGCTGCATGGTGACTCAGAGGGAATAGGTGTACGGTTGTCTCTTCTCGTCTTGTCCCATGATGTGAATATTATTCCCTAACCACGAGCAATGTGTTCTGTGTCATATTGCATGCTTGCAAGCACAGGGACGAATAAGTGGTTTGGAACGAAAGTGGAAAGCAGGGTTTAGGTTTCGTCAGTTAATAGAGTTTTATTAGTTGCTTTGCACTGATTGGCACTTTGCATGTGTGTGAGGGTCAAACATGAATTTCCCTACTCGAGAGATGGCCCCAGGACCTAATTTTCCTGGTTTGCAAGGCAGAATGAATGATTTCATGTTAATGCAACATGGAGGTGTTCGGATGGCCAAAGGCATTAGAGTCTTTTGAAGGCCAACGCTCGTTTCCCAGAGCGGGCCACCTTGCCTCTGAAGAAAGAGCTTTCATGACTCCTTCTTTTTAAAGCACTGTGTTAGGCATAACTTTCCATTAGACACAGCGATAATGGACACATCGATTTTCTGCCGTATTTGAAAAACATCCACTTGGATTAAAAAATGAAAAACACAAAAAGTCAGGGCAGAGGAGAAAGCAAGAGAGCTGCCTCTGAGTGGTGAAGGAGGCAGGCATCTTGCCCAAGGCCATGTCAGACTTGGTGGACACTGACAGCGACCCTCTGGCAATAGAGCCTTACCTACCGGGTAGGCTGTCAAAGTACTTCTCCAGCAAGACCACAGGAAGTTTAAACTACTCTCTTGTGGTGTTTAAGAGACGACTACAGTTAAAGATGTTTCTTTTCTCTCTATATGTACATATAAAGAGAATTAAAAAAAAAAAAAGATATTTACCCTTGAAGTCTTGCTTCACTGATCAAATCTTCCATTTCTGATTCCTCTTGAGAACATCTTGCAATAGCATTGATTTCAATAAACAGCCAGGTACTTTGCATCGTCGTAGTGCATCTGTAATAAAGCCGAGCTTTAAATCTTCTTTATGTGACTTCTGCTGACGATTAAAAGAACATGACAAAACATAGAGGATAACAAGTTTCTGTCAAAACTTTGCAGAGTCTTCTTTTATCTCGCCTCATTTGAAGACATAGAAACATAAAAAACACAGCATCATTAATGTCAAAAATAATTGCCCACACTAACTTTCATGTAGCCTCATCAGTCAAGTAGCGGGAAATAATTAATTCCATCTGTCCGCTATCGGAAGTGGTTTACATACTTGATATGCGGGCTTCAGGAGTGGAGCTGAGGCCCAGGAGAGAGTCAGGCTCGACGAGCCCCAGCTCCACATGGCTGCATTTAATTAGGAGGGATGCTGGAGAGGATGTGGGGGTGGTGCTTATGTTAACTGATTTCCCTCTTTAATCAGTGCTAATCTCCAGTCATTTTCACAGCACAATGCCGACTCATTCATGGAGTCAAATTAATAAGTGAGAAATATAGTGTTGGCTGGCGCCGGTCTGAAATCATGCGATTTCAGTCTCCTATCTCCTCCTGTCTCTCTTTTCTCAATTATTTTATCTGCACCTCTGGAGGGTGAAAGATTCTGCAAAAGAAATGAGAAGATATAGAGACTGTGTGTGCATGACAGGGAGACTAAACGCTAGTGTGTGCATGGAGGACGTGGAGAAAGAATTTATTGCTTTCACTAGTATTTGACTCTTCATCCTGGGAATATAATAACATGTGTACCTGATGTCTTGTCTCATCGGTTGGTATGACAATAACGTCTTTGAAATGCAACTCCACATTTAGAAAATGACAGGCGGTGCATGTCTAAGACAGAAAAGGAGGGAGGTGAAGTCAGGAAATCTGTCGGAAATAAGAGGTGGGTGTTACAGAATAAGTCGGAGAGCTATCATTAAGGCGAGCAGGGACTTGATTGTGATAATCTCAAAGCTCTGGCTGTCCCTGGTATCCTGAAATTAAATCGAATTGGTCATCGGAAGGAGATGAGTTGAAGAGGAGGCTGCAGCTGCTCCAATAAGACAGCAATTGGTTTTGGTTACTTTAAGACTCCAGCCATTAGACCGGCCAGCTTTGCTCAAGTTTGAGCAGCTCAAACTACGATCTGTCTAGATTTAGTTGAGTTTATCATTTCGTGGACAATAAAAGGAGCAGCTCAGCCTTTGTGGGACACCGTAGCTAAGGGAAAATATGCTTTAGACTGGAATACTTTCACTAGATGATTTATGTTATTATATTAGTCATTGCCAGTCTCTGCTTTTGCTATTTGACTTTCTCTTTGTATTTGTTGGACTGAAGGTTTTATTTGTTTTTTAGTAGGTATTTTAAATTGAATTTTATTGTTTATGTTTGTATTTCATGTACTAATTTCTTCCCCCTGTTATTATCTTGTGTACTTTATTTTATTTATTTTTTTAAAGATTTTGGGGTAAAGACAGTCGTGAGCTACTGGAAGTCGTTTTCGTTTGGATAGTGGTTTATGTTCCTTCCAGTTTTGATATATGTGAATACAGAGAGCACTATGCTTAGTATGTTCATTATTATGGGGTCTTTTGAAAAAAATCAAGAAAATCTATATAAAAAAACCCACAATAAGTTACACTACATGTGTAAGAAGCTCTGTGTTTCAGATCCTCTGCTCTGGTCAAATAGGATTCTTCTGACCTTGAGACGCAAAATGAAATGAATAAAACTATTGTTGATGAAGGCAAGAGAGCTGACAAAGCCCACAGTGAAGGCTGATGTGAGCCAGAGACAGAGAGGCTCTCAACTTAAGCCAGATTTTTAGATTTCGACGTAGGAGGAAGTCAAACATGGCGGTTTAAGTGTGTGTGTGTGTGTGTGTGTGTGTGTGTGTGGATGTGGAGGAGAGAAAGAGAGGGAGGCACAGACAGAAGAGGTGGCCATCTGCAGGATTATGACAGGGTGCTCTGCCAGGTTAAATGAGGCAGTATGTGGGGACGTTTGGTAGCATATCGTTGGTAACTGTGTGCACATATGTGGCATGCAAGTGTGTTTATCTGGATGTGTGTGCGTGACTGTGAACACACTCATCCTGTCCAATGCTGCTCCTCTGGACTGTGACCTTTCTCCGTGCCCTGTGGCATGGGCCAATAAAGAAAGTCACTGGTCTGTTAAAGGGATTAAGGAGCTATTTTGGTTCTTGTTCTGCTCACTGTCGCTCCTGTTCATGTGATTTCATATCTCAGGCCCAGTTGCACAAAAAAACAAAAAAGTTAATCTGGGTCAGAATGAGCCAAATTTGGAAATTACATTCTGGCTTTTCATGATCAGATAATCCACCTCACTGTGTGTTTTTGTTCAAAGCAGCATAGCACTGGATCACCGTGATCCAGATACCACTTTTTCAAAGTGCCAAATCTGGATTACCGCTGCTCTAAATGGGTGGGAATTATTTTTCTTTAAAGGGACAGCAACCAGAGGAATTCAAGTAAAAAAACAAACAAAAACCTATTTTGACTGGGTTTACTGATTTCTACTATCTTGGTACTCACTCGCTATCGTCCTTTGTAAATAAAATGTCTGGGAGCATTTCTACTTTTAAGAAAACAAAAATGAAAAAAATGAAAAATGACAATTCAGGATAATTCACAAAAACATCAGGGAGAAGATTTGTCCGCCTCCAGGTCATTTAACATCGTCTTGAAAGCATCCAATGAGAGCGGCTCGTTAAGTCTCAGCTCTTTTTGAGATCCGTTTAAAGTAAAGAGCAGCAAGTAAACGCAGAGGCAACAAAGTTTACTGGGACAAAGGTTATTACTGGTAATGTTTAAATCTGAAACATGTGTTTCTCGTAAAGTCCCATGAAAACACATAAATTTAAGAGAGGGGCCCTGCATGTGTTCAGAGGAAATATGTGAGAGTACAGTCCAAACTCCATAACAGGAAGCAGATGTCTTTAGGTTTTTGTTTAAGTATGAGCGAGCTCTCTTTGTTTCACAGAGATGATTTTGGCTACTTTGTAAATAAACTTTTTTTTTTTATCCGAGCACGTCAGTGTCATCGGAGATTTCTTCATCATCAACTTCATCTGTTGAGAAACTTCAACGCTCTTTTCCCCCGTTCAATTCTGACTTTTGCTCCTGAGACTGAGGATTTTAAGTCCCTGTTTTCCTCTGACTGATGGAGGTTACCAAGGAAGTAGACCCCACATAGACTTATCTCGGTGTTTAAGTCTGCATCGGGTCAACGCAGTCCATCCAACACAAGCATACAAACAAACAGTTGCTAATGCTGCAGATTGACATTAAGCACCGTGGAGTCACTTCACACTGATCCTGTTGTTGGTGGAAGTTTAATTGTAAATGTTATCGGGATCATTTGGATGATTCCTTGCTCGTACCTTTGTTGCCCCCTTAAGTATTCTTAAGTGTGTTTTTGTGTGTACGTGAGTGGGATGATTTCCAGATTGCAAACCCAGCACACTTGTAACAACAACAACAACAACAACAAAAAAAAACTACTGTTCCTCAGTGTGTTTTTGTGAATATGATTATGCACAGATGAGATTTAACTTCAGCTGCAGTGGAAAGGTAAAAAAAGATTTTTCCTCATTGAACTGACAAACGATGGAGTTGTGTGTGTTTTGCTCAAAAGGTCCCACAACAGCCTCTATTTGTGCCATAAACAAAATGTCACCTTGACGATCACCTAAATATTCATTTGTGTTTACTTTATAGTGTCAACTTTAGTGAGCAAAACTATTTAACTCTTAAAACAATGCTGGAGGATTGGACTGTAATGACGACCACAGTCTTGGTGTACCACATGGCGCTCAGGTTCAGGTAACTGTATGTGTACACATGGGTAAGGGAGAGGCTCTTAGAACAACACAGACGGCACATACTTTTTTAGACCTTCACTTTCTACAGGTACGTTTTTGGATGATCTCGAGGGGAATTACAACTTTTCACACTGATCGTGTGAGACATGCAACACAAACACATAGTCCTGAAAGCTCACAGAAGAACTACAGACATGCATTAGTGGAGAGATGTCAGATTAAGGGGAACGCACAGGAAGCTGTTTGGTGTCTAACTCAAGGGCACTTCGGGAGGTATACTGGCACCGTCCATCCTGGGACTTGACCCAGCAAACCCTTTGGTCCCCAACCCGAGTCCCCACAGAATGAGTTACTGCCACCACTAATCTACATCCAATGCAAACAGCAACATCTGCTGTTTAAAAATCAAGCCCATGTGCAAATTCCTGTAGTACATTAAGTGTCCACTAGAGGCTGGCTCCAGCAGCACCAAACGTCACATTACCACCCATTCAAAATAGCCAGATTTTACAGCAGAAATAATTACGTTAACCACCTGGTTGTAAAAACAAAAGCAGACTCTATCGGCACACGCTGTATGGAGGGGAGGATGAGAGTTATTCACAATAAGTCGAGTCGCTGACATGACTGACAGGTGAGTCTGTTGTTTTTTTCAAGAGAGCTAAAACCCGCCTCAGCTCTAGCTCTCAGTCTGTCGTTAGGTTGACTCAAAGTTAAGGTGAGACAGGACTTCCAGCACGGAGACCACCATCGATGGGACAACGGAGCCCCACCACAGACAGGTGACGCCACATAAGCTTTGCTAATTCAAATTCATAGTCTGTAAACCTAAAGTGATCAAATACCACAAACATCATGTGTTCTGCATTTACTAAGCCTGTGTTCTTTGACAATATTAAAACGGTAATAAATCTACGTCACGTGGATGTGAGGCAGGGCTGAACAATATATCGTTTTAACCATCACCGTGGGGATTAGTGCATGTGCAGTGGTCACATAATATCATCTGATGATAACAAGTAAACCGACATGTAAGTGCCACTTTAAAAAGAGACGCTGTTCTTGTATCAGCAGGGGAACCCTCGGGACAGATTTTAATCCCCACGACTGATAAAGACCCTTAAATAGCACAGTTATTGGAAATGTTATATTAGTGTGTATCGGTGCCGTTTAGGGGCAGAGGGGGTAAGCTCTGGATCTCAAGTGTTTTTATTTTCCGTGACTAATTATGACTCGTGGCGTCGACGTAACATTTAAGCCGTTGACAGAAATACCAAAACAAGACCGACAAATTCAACATTTAAAAACACAAAAATAACAGGTGGACAAAAAAACCACTTCTTTTGTGTTGTGTTTCAGTGCTAAGGTACATCTGCTGAGGAAATGTCTACATTTGCTTAATACTCTTGTTTAGTTGCCAAATTGAAAAGACAGGGCAGAACATGTCTGACGGCCAATGAGACTTTGCCGTTGACTCAAACAGGCCACACTGACGTGGTATTTTACACTGCAGGCTCTCGCTGATACAACATGGCACGATTTGAATGAATGAGTAAGCATGTAATGCAATATCCACACACTGCATGTGCCTGTGTCTGTGTGTGTGTGTGTGTGTGTGTGTGTGTGTGTGTGTGTGTGTGTGTATCTGTGTGTGTTTGCTGAAGGTCAGTTATGCTCCCCCATGCCGACAAATCCTCCTGGCACTTCACACATGCTCTCACCAAAACACCATTACATGCACTCACACCAATTCTTATTGCCAAGACTGTGTCTATGTTGAGGCTGACAACACAACAGGCCTTAATCCCTCTACCTGTGACTTTTTACAAACAGGATTAGTCCCAGTTTCCCCCCACTAAATTTCCCCTGAAATACCGCTAAATCCAGGGTTGCTGGCTGAACTACAGGCCGTGGCCCTAACCTTCTTGTTTCATGTCCTGAATACACTGCGGCTCTTATCTAAATGAACAGCTCTGCTCTGTGAATGTGAAGCAACTCCATTTCTCATCCACGCACCCCTCAGCATGCCGCCATGTGGACAGACAAGCAGAGATGAATGCATGCATGACCGGGGAGCACAGCAGTGAGAAAAGCATGCTAATCCTGTCCCTTTCCACAAACACAGAAACACATTGACATTCACACAAGACACCCACATTAAATCACTAAATCTGCAAGCATGACATCTTTAATGCAGCACAGAGTGCATAGACGGCAGAATGACAACAAGTATGCATCAAGTCGACTTTGGGAACATCAATAATGTGGCTAGATGTGGGAGAGAGCGGAGGCACACCAACAATGATTTACTTATCAGGCTGGACGAGTTATATATCTAAACTCTGTGAAGTAGCACATTTTCTATTTATGAGCAGGATGTCGGTGTAGCCAGACATATAAATGAAGCCAGGTAAAGTAGAGCACTGTGGGAGTGAAAAAGCATGACAATGTAGGGAGGACTGTTGTCTACAGGAGCACACGTCTTTTATCGTATTTAGTCTGGTGACAGTGTTTTTCTTAACCTATGACCCGTGCAAATTGATTATGATTTCAACCATTGCTGTTGTTCTAATCCAAACAGCCACTCATCGCAGTTCATTTCAGCACGAGTAGGGTAAACAGTGAAACAGGACACATGAGACACACAGTTTTTTTCTGTCAGGATTCAAAAACTTCATGTAAAAAACCAGTAAGTGGTGCTATAAAAGATTGAATGTTGGCATATATATGTCATAAAACAGGGTCATGAATTAAATGTGATAAGTTTGGGGCAGTTTGGAAGCTATATGTTGGCGATACAGAATCTTCCTGTTTCATTGTGAACCATCAACGTTTGAGTTTTGCAACCAAAGTTTGACAATGTTCCATCCGTCAGGTCTCTTCTAGCTGTCCACCATGTTTGAGCTGGATCAGATGAGCACCCGGAGAGGAGTTAAACTAAAACAATATCTTTAAGTGGCTAAGAAAATCTAAAATAGACAGAAAGAAAAAGCCTTTGAGGAGACTGTAAAGGCATCTGGTATATGTACTTTTCTGTATTAAATGGCAGCTCACGCATATTGACAAGACTGAAACGTTGACGGTAAGCAGGCAGCATGGACGCCACTTTTGAAACATGTGAAGGTTCACACATGAGCATTAAACAGCTTTGGAGAATGAGAGGTGAGAAGGAGTCTTTGGATGGACTAAACCTGAATATTGGACACAAACTGAAGCAATGATGATACTTCAGGAGACGTAAAAGGAACAAGAAAAGTTAGTACAAAAGATACATTGTATGTATGTATGTATGTATGTATGTATGTATGTATGTATGTATAACACATTGATGTAAAGATACAGTATGTTCCAAACGACATGACCATCCATTGAATCAGATCACTGTGAGCATGAATAAAAACTAGCCCATAACCACATGACAGGAGTAATGCTTAACCAAATTCAGCACGGTGATGTGGACGCTAACCTGCATGTAAGCTTACAGGATGATGGTGCTAGCATTGCTAATGTTAGCCACTGTGACATTATTTACCTGCTAAATAATGCATGTCCTAAACATGCCTTCAATGCTGTTAATTTCATTACTGAGGAATTTGAGGAATCCGTTAAGAAAGCATTTAAAAACGCTCAACGCATTGTGATTCTGTACAGTGTTTAGACATGGCACTTTCATTCGGCTACATTTGGACTGACACTAAGAAAACCTCCAGTTCAAAACAATCATCCTAATTTCGCTCCTTCTCTCTTTCTTCAAAGCCTTTCTTTTGTACCAGCGGATTTCTCTTACCTTTTGTGTTTGTCACAAGGCAACCAAATAACCATACTTAAAACCCTGTGCTTTAGAAGGGTCTTTAAGATTTCCTCCCATTAACAAAAACCCTCTATCTATCTCAACCTGACAGGTGAGGGACATTACAACGGGGCGAGGTGGTGACAGACAGCTTCATCTCTCCCACTCGTCCGTAGTTTTGTACTCGGACTATTGGTTTTGGGAGATAAACACTTCCACTTGCTTTTAAGAGTCCCCCAGTCACATCTAAGTGTGAGTTTAGGGGTCTTCTGAGACGGTTCCAGCGTGACACTTCAAGCATGTAGCTGTCCGATGGGTTTATTAAGTCGGCCACCTTTAGTGAAGAGAGATTTGAGAGAGAAGAGTGTATGAAGTGATAGTATGTGACACATCAAGCAACAAACCCTTCACTGGGTTTTTCTTGAAGTTGTCCCCTGGTCTAGAGGAGACATCAGCAATTTTAAGTGGATATATGCGCCCATGAAGTTGTGTGTGTGTGTGTGTGTGTGTGTGTGTGTGTGTGTGTGTGTGTGTGTGTGTGTGAGTGTGTGTGTGTGTGCATAAGGGATGACAGCAGGCGGCACTGATTACATTGCCATCTCCACCCAAAATTGCTCCGTGATTCACAGGCTGAGACAGCAATCTCTATTTCAAACTCTGAGACCTGTTTTCAGCAGCATATGAATATTCAGTGAGATCCAGGAGTCTGCAGTGAGTATGCAAATTCTAGTTCAAAGTCGGTCCTTAGTGTGTTTGCATCAATGACGCAAACTTTGACTCGCATTAGAAACTGTGACTTCTAAACGGTCCTACAGGGCATGCTTTCATCGCGCAAATCAAAAACAAAAGGGTGCATTGCCAGGATGAAGAAGCTCTCTTACCTGTAGTGAGGAGTGTGTGACATCCATCATGTTTCAGGAGGAAGACAGATGAGCACGACCCAGGGAAGACCATAAAAAAAGAAAGACAGAAAGCCTTGTTAGCAACAGACAGATAATAATCTAGTATGTGAAACCATGCTAGGGTAATATGTATTTGTTGGTTTCTGTCGGAAAAAGAGGGATAAAAAGGATGATATTACATGATCTATTATGAGTTATCTAATCAATATCTTCTTTTACAACTCTTTCCCCTTCTGTGCATTTACTCAGTTTCAGGCTTTCTATTCAGAAGTTTGTTTTTTTCACTAAACGTCTGGGAAAATGTAACAAATAATGTTTCCAATAAAAGTACCTGGTACCAAAGCTTTTTATTTTTATTCGTTTATTTATTCAATAAGACAGCGGATTTAGTAGGAAAGTGGAGATGGAGAGTCGGGAATGACAAGCAGGAGAGAAACTCCAGCTCTGTCTCTGTCGGGCCGTCTGCATGGGGCATGACCCAATCACTCGGCCATCTGGGCCACGCAAGAGCTTCTTTTCAAGAAATAAAGAAAGGAGTGCCGGCCACCTGTTGTTAGGTTTTTTTTTTGTTTTTTTTTCAAAATGAGGGTAATAAAAAAACTGTTCTGCTTACAGGTCAAAAGTCACACCCTTTTTCTTATAAATTTACAGATCTTAATCTTTAAACTAAAAAGAAACCCTCAGAGTACATTCGAGAGAGTCTCTACAGGCTCCAGGATTGGCTCTGGTGTTTCATCTCGACACTCTTTGTGCCTGTATTTCTCCAGACATGTATGTCACTCCACCCTGCTCCGGTCATGTTACGACTGTGACATACTCTTCAATACAACCCTAAATACTGGCAGCCTTCTTTTTGTTATTGTATTTATTTTTTGTTCTGTTTGCATTCAAGTTAGAGTTGTATTTTCATTGCTCAAAAGTGCAAAAGAAAAAACTTTCATGGAGGCAAATGCGAGTCATTTAAAGGTCACATATTCTGCAAAACACGGCATGTACCTCTAACACTAACACGTGTCTCTAGTCTGTCTACAAACCCCCCAATGATGAGAAAAGTCCATCCTCTCCGTCTTCTGCCTGCTCCACTTTTCAGATAATGTGTGCTCAAACAGGCCGTTTGGAGATATTCCCTTCATGACATCACAAAAGGCAGTAGCCCCTCCCCCAGGTGGGTGACACTCCCACAGCTAGGTGTTTGTTCTGCCCTCTGAGTCTGCCTTCTCACCGTGAACAATAGGACATGGAGCCAGAAAGCCCGAGCCCAATGTTGATTTTAAAAGAAACCCCGGTACTGAAGCCCCTAAATTATTGTCATCACAGCAGCATCAGAATCACCAAAAACCAGAACACTGTCCTCATCACTGCACATATCTGCACACCAATAACATCACAAATACAATATCAGTTTCCATAGAACCGTGCTCTTCATTCATGTCAAAACTTGCCGCAGTAAAAGAAACATTTTATCAGCGAAGTGTGGAGAACTAATTTACCACTAAGCCAAGAAAAGAACTTGAATACTTCTGAGTTGTATCTCAGAATTTCAAGGAGTGCCAGGACGGTTGTAAGCTGTAACCTTCTAGCTGGATTCGCTTGTATGGACTTACAGTGCAACACTGGCATACTTTAATAGGCTATTCATTTGTGACGGTATGGAGGGGTTAGATATAAACTACTTGCTCACTGATGCTTCTTCTTTAAAGTTGATAGAAAAGTTTTTTTCACACCTTTCTCAGTAAATCCTTTTTTACATAAAATCAATTGGCAAGAATGTTCAAGCAATTTCTTCTGCCGGAACTAAATCTGACACGCTAGCTCATGATGAACAACCCGCCAGATGGAGTGGGATCCATTTCCTGTTCAGGTTGGAGCCCGAATCCCTGTCTGTTCTCTCGATGGGTGTAACCTTTCAACTTCCCCCATGTCTCCTCACAGCTCCCCTTGGGACCATACAACAGATAGATGACTGATATAAATGGCAGCTTCGCTTCACTGCTGCTGCTTCCACGTTTCAGCGAGGAAAGGTCTGTGACAGATCTCTGTCGTTCCAGGGACAGGTGTTGAGTTGTGGAGCATGCCTTACCTTGGAGTTATGGAGGTGAAATGGCAGAATATCGATTGGGAGGAGGAAAAACTTAAAAGCTGAAGCAGGAGCGTCCTTGGGGGAAGGTCATGTACCCATTATGACCAGTGTACACAGCATACAACACTTTCCATAGGTGCACACTTAAAAAAGGTGTCAGCATGCATCACGAGGAACAACTACCCAGGGACTTTTTTTTATTAATAACAATCTCTATCAATAATCACCACATGAAATGGCAACACAAGGTTTTACAACAACACATCAGAAACATTGATTGTTGATTTGATTATAAAGGGCCTGCTCTGGTCTTTGACATTAATGCAAAGTAACCGATTTTAATAAAACATTGGTCAGTCAAACGAGGTTAGGAGAAAACCTTTTATTATGTGACTTTTATGCATGTACATGATAATTTCAATAATCTGGCGTGCCCTGAGAGAAGCTAACAGGCCAATGTGTTTTCATAAGGCAAGTCTTGCCACAGGGCTCTGTGCAAATAATGAACTACTTTAAAATCAGGGCATGAAAAAAATTACACACACACACACACACACACACACACACACACACACACACACACACACACACACACACAGACTAAGCCACAGCCAAAGAACAATGAGAAAGCCCATCAGCTTATTCACTTCTGAAAACAATGTCTCAGGTCCATGAGTGAGCAGTGAAAAGGTTACTTCCTCTGACATATTGAATGGGGAAGGTTAATGAGAAGGCCAAAGACAAGCTATGCCACATCGCTGGCATTTAATTAACTGTGCATTTATATTGAGAGGTTATGGACATCTCGTTCTTTGCTCACATCCAAAGCTCCCCCGCTGTGATTTACACAGGCAGGTTTAATTGTGAGCTTTCAAGGCAACCAATATAATTGCCTGTTTAGTGCTGACAAACTTCAAGGCAGAAGGACACAACTTGAACAGATGTCAAGGAGAAAAACTTTATTTTTTAAAAGATTTTGAAAATGGCACCACATGTCTTCGTGTGAGTGTTCAGGGGCTGCTGGGTAATGTGCTGGAAACAGAGAGAAAACTTTCAGATCGTTTGATCTCTCTCAAAAAAAAACATCTTTCTGGACTTTGACCAGAGCCGGAGATGGATTGTAGGTGCCAGCTGACTTCTACGAAACTTTATTAAACATCCTCGCTCCCATCGATGTAAGGTGCACTCAATACTAAGATAACACAATCCAATTTTAGGTTTGGAGGAACTGTGAACCCAGTGTGTCCTCTCAACTTTGAAAATTATAAAACTAATATCCACTTTTTCTCTTAGACTTGTCGAACGACTTGGCAAAAGTTCTTGACTTCTCTCAGCGTTTGCTATGACATGCACATGCAAGGTTATTCCCGGGAGGGAACAGATGTCATTCCATTTAAAATAAAGCTATAAGATCTGCTTGGTCTTGTTATTTCTTCTTGCAAAACCACCTGGCTCACCTTCATGTCAGTATCATAGCATTTCAATTTGGCCTGCAGAATTGAAAAGGCTTTTTCATCAGCAGGCGGACTAAGACACCAACTTCTCTTTACAAAGTGAACCAAGGTGTGGGACAATGTCGGAGAGAGGCGGCTGTGGTTTGGCCGTAGAGTTCAGTCGTCACAAACTGCGAGGATTTCAGGAACGCTTTTTTAACAAAGGATGTGAAACCTTGAAATGTGAAACATTTCAGTCGGATAGATTTTTATTTTTTTTTTCTTTCTGGAGATTGCTTTCCTTTGCATTTCAAACTACAATGTACCTTGTCATCATTCAGCCGCATCATCTGACCTAGAGGTTTTTCATTTCAGTTCGGGCATGTCCTCTCTCTGTGTTTGTGCCGTTCAACTTGGTGTTTGATTCCTATCAGAGAAACTCCCTCCAGAAGGGGAACAGACTGACACCTGTTTGTATTCTGTCCACAGTACATGTGTTTGATTCACTCGTTGATTGTTTGTGGCGTTCTGTTCAAATGTCTGAAGGAGACGACAAGTGTTCAAATTGTGCATTTCATTCAAGATGGACCGATGAGGCTGACTGGTTTGCAGCTGGCAGAAGCAAACAAACGCACACGTGCAGACACACAAATTCCCAATCTATCTGTCTGACAACCTCTACTGGGCATTATTGGAAAGAAAACAAAAAGAGAAAATCAATAGGCCAGTGGCCACACAGAAATAGCTGCTGCTGCACTGCCACATGTCTTTGACACATGTTCAGCGCTCGTATCTTCAAGGGAGAAATAAATAGAAAAGAAACACCAAGGAAGGAGGTCTGAGGAACAGGGGAGGGTGTTCACGAGGGACAAAGTGATGCAATGATTATTTACTTGACAAATTAACTAAACGGACACGCAGAAGGGAATTTGCTGGATTATTGTAAATACGCCTCCCTGAGTACTGGTAACCAGCTCACAGCCTTGTATGGAAGGAAAGGAGAGGAGTCAGGCATCCTATATGAGTGTAGTGACCTTAAGGCCAGACACCAATTAAACATGTGTTGTCCAAAGTCATGTTCAGTTTGCTGAGTGCAGTGTGATGGTTGAGGCTGCTGTGTAGTGAGACCATCAGAAGTAACTAATCACATTCATACACCACCGATGAAGCAGCAGGAGCAATTTGGAGTTAAGCCGAAATCGACCACAATAACCAACTTATCACCAAATAAGTCGATAAGACGGAGGAATGAACTATTTCTGCCTAACTCCATACAACTGTGAACAAACTTCATTCCTTATTTCCTACAGTGAAAAGACATGAAGAATCAATACAGGACTAAATCAAAAATCTACAATCAAGGATAACGGTCTTTTCTTTTTTGAGTCCGACACAGGGAGGGATCTGAAAAGGGGATGATTGGTGCATGCTGTGGGAGAGAGCAGGTGATGGGCATGACAAGACGCTGCGTCTCAAAGGTCACGACTGAACCTGCTGATTGGTTCTCTCACATGGCGCCTCTTTCACCCTTCTTCCTCCTTATCTCCTCCTCAGTATGCGTGAAGATACTCCTCTCCCTGACCGTCTTAGGCACAGGTTGAGGAGTGAGGGAACTGAGAAAACAGAATGAATAAGGTAGAGATAGAAGCAATAAGGGTCCAACACAAGGGTCTTGTGTTGGACAGTCTGTTATTACACTCTATGAGTGTGACCGGGTAAGAGCCTGAACAGGACTTGGCATGGTTACAGTTGTGGGTTTTTTACACAGACACTCAGGAAGCTTCATATTTGTTTGTGAGTGTGCGTTTCCCGTGAGAGTGAAGAGGACATCGTTTGAGTGACGAGAAAGAAAGTGTGGCGGCAAAGAAGTTCATGGACGCATGCAGGGTTATCTCTCCTCCCACACAGGAGGACAGTAAAAAGCAGAGAGGTGGAAGATGAAGAACCAGAGAGGGAGGAACACTCGGGGAATTCGTACATCACATCCACAGGGGTCTGCAGGACCTGAGAGACGGGGCCAAGGGAGAGGAGGGAATTGAAAAGGGGAAGAAGGAGAGCATGAAGGCATGTCCGGCTTATCAGCTGGCGTTTTCCCGGGAGAGGTGGGGAAGGAGGAGGAGTAGGGTAGGAGTGAAAATAAAAGAGAGACAGAAAGAGAGATTGAGCTTGAGTCACAAAGGGTGTGAACAGTGTCAGGTGAAAAGAGTGGTAAGACTAAAATAAAAGTGTAGAGTATATGAAATGAGGAGTGTCGAGATAATAACTTGGACAATTGCATGATAAGAGGACAGAGTATTGAATTGCACCGTTGCCTAATAATGGAAAGCAACTCACACTGAGTGAATCAAACATGACTGTAGCCACTGTGATGTAACTCACTGCTTTCTGAAGAGCAATAATGAAGCCCAACGCTGGCTGTCGCTGTATTGAGAATTCTATCCCAACTTCATTTAAGATCAATAAGCAGATAAAAAAATGGGTCAAGCTTTAAGGCCGGTCTTAAGCTTCCTGGCAAGCAGGTACAGTACATCAACCTGTCAGTCATGTGATCTACACCCTTAAATGTGTAAATTAATGCATACATCTTATCCCCTCCATCGTTGAATTATGTAGCTAGTTTCGGTGTTTGAAACTTCAATGTGCTCGTCTTACTTCCCTTTTATTCTCTGATCCAAACAAACACACACACACACACACACACACACACACACACACACACACACACACACACACACACACACACACACACACACACACACACACACACACACCTCTCCTGTCTTACACTCTGCGGCTTGTCCTCCTGAAGATAAGATAATCCTTTATTCATTTACAGAGTTACAGCAGCAAAGCAGGATGGCAGAAGAACAAAAATCAGAAATAAAAATATCAAAAATCAAATCAAAAATATGCATCATAAAATAGTTAAAAGAGCCAGTAACTTAAAAATGTAAGTCTGTGTAAACTGCATGAACACTATCATGCACACAGTGCATATAAGGATGGACAGGTTATTGCACAAGTGAATAAAACCAGGACAATCTCACTGGCAGGCAGGAGCTGCTGTAACATGCGTCCAGTAAGGTGGCGCTACGCACACGCAAATAAACAATCTTAATAATCTTGCTTTTCTGTTATCACATTGGCTGATCTGTGTATGTGGAGGCTGGCTGACGATGACTGTATTAAAATGCTCATCCAGGAGCAAGCAGGACTGTAAAACGACATCATATGAAACTCCAGTTTTAACGTGATGTAAAACCTTGATCGGTGCATTTACAGGACGGATCAGTAAACTTCTCTCTCTCTCTCTCTCTCTCTCTCTGGCTCATGTGACTGCAATAGCAATTATCTGAATTAAAGAAAGACTTGAAAAATGTGTGATTGACAATCATTATAATTACAATAGTTAAACGAACTATCGGGCAGCCCTGTAAAACAAAAAACAAAAAAAACATGTTGGGATCATAGGAAGAGGTGAAAGGTAGTGTGGAAGAAAAGTTGTGTTTTTGATGAAAAAGAGGGTCGTGCAGGTGGTGAGAGAACCTGACTTTACAACAGCAGAAAAAAAAAAGGTATGAAAAGGCCAACAGACGGAGGCTTTATCAAAACAGTGAGGGACACGAGCTTGCTGACACACCGATCTCCATCCCAACCTGTGTTTAATAAAACATCATCCTATAGGGATCGATACACTCCTCCACACTGAGACACAATGCACAGTCCTCTCCCCCCCTCACACACACACACACACACACACACACACATAGACTACTTCACATTCTAGACCATCGTTTGACGAGAGCCTGAGGAGGAATGTGGGGAAACATATCACCCATGCATCCAATCATCCACTGTTCCCTCCCAGCTCTTTGTCTTTCATTAGGAAAAATCAATCTTTCAATTGAAGTTCACACGTGCTGGAGACACACAAACACACATTGTTTTATGGAGCTGTTTACAGACTCGGAGTCGAGTTAGTCTTGCAGCATGTATGCTCACACCTACCCTCCTACTCGTATGGAGGTCAGATGGAAAACAGATTGGAGTTTTAGTCTTACAAACAACTAGGAGGCAGAGCATTGCTTTGATATCAGAATTAATCCAAATAGATAAGAGCCTAGAAAAACAGAACGTGTTTGTAAAGTGAGATTTCTTTTTTGCTTTTTGATGCACGACTGAAGGCAGACCTCTGGTGATTTCACAGAAGAGGAAGGAGAAGAGAGAGCTGCGAGGGAAGGAACAGCTACAGTGCAATGAAATTCAAACTACTTTACGCCATCAATCCAAATAACTTTACGCCATCAATCCAAATAACAGTCACACGTGAACAGATTAAATCAGCGTGTACGCAGTAAATACGATTATTTAACACTCTTAACTGGTTTGCAGACACAACAAAGAAGGTGTCTTCTGACCACAACTAAAACGTTCTGTCCAGAAGAACTGCAGAGTCGGATGAAAATGGGAGCGCTGTACGTTACACGGCTCACAAGTGCTTCTTAAATAATGCACTTTGAACGAGACGTCATGGAAATTAAATATGTGCCAGGTGTCGATCAAGTTGACATTTTTGATCGAGCTCAGACTGTCAGCTACACTTGGATACAGATATTGCTTCTTGGAGATATGGCGGAGAAACAAAGAAAAAGCGTGTGGTTTTTCCTGGACTGAGGAAAAAGATTAGTACTGGTGGAGTTGTAGAGAGCAAGGATGCATCTGATTTCTGACTCAACCCACTTTCGTGTTCATGCTGCAGCCTTCAAAATCCCCGATGAGGAAGCCACTGGAGCTTTAGCATGCCCACCGGGGATTTCAGCCCTCGAGATCCGTGGTGAGTCCATGATATAACTAGCTAGCTGTAGCGTACAAAATCACTATTCAAATAAATCATTCATTTCTGTTTTTCTGCTCAAAAGTTGCATAAAAATCTACCAGTTGCATGATGGGAAGCGATCTAAAAAAGGAATCTAGTTGTCGTCCTGCCGTTAGTGACCCAGACTAAAATCTCTGAGTTGCTGACTCTTTAGATGTGAGAGGGTGCAGACGTTGACCTTTGAAATGTCCTCTTGTGTATGAAAGGCAGAAGTTACCTGTGATTCTATTGAGTCCTACAAACTACATGAAGTCTCAGGAAGAGAATCCCTGGATTTATGTAACCACTCAACACTGTTTAGTGCATGCTATTAAGGGCATTACTGTGACCTTAAATGAGTTTAAAACGGTCACATCCTGACAGTCCATTTGTATTATTTAGGATACTTAAGTAAAGTTTAATGTGCTCTACACTCAACTTGTACTTGAACAGATTCACAGCCCGTCATTTATACAATCCTCTGTAGAGATATCCCCAATTACTGCTTGTAAAGAGTCACACACACACACACACACACACCTACACACACATACACACAGCTACAATACAACGTGACGTGCAGCAACCGAGAACCAAGAGTCAGCGAGATAAGAAAGACAGACTAAAGATGGAGAAAGACTGAGAGGCAGCGAGCGAGGGAGCAACAAGATGTCCGTTTGAAATACAGTGAGGTCAAAGGTCAGGAGACAGGGAACAGCTGATGACGGCACCAGAGACCTGAACCCGAATGTGGCCTCTGTTCTCATCTCTGTCCTTCTTCAGCCTCTCTCTCTTTCTTTTTTTTTTACCCTTTGAGTTTCAAATACAGATTGTGTGTCTTTGTGTCTGTGTCAATACGCGGTTGAACCTCTAATTCCCTCCCTCACACCCTACTTTAAAAATATATCGTCCTCCTTTCACCTCTGGCTCTGAAAATAACCTCTGTGTTTAAAAGATTCATTAGATTGTTTAAGTGCAACATTTGCTCCACTATAAACTGAGACATACACTCCAACACACACACACAGAGAGAGAGAGAGAGAGAGAGAGAGAGAGAGAGAGAGAGAGAGAGTGTGTGTGTGTGTGTGTGTGTGTGTGTGTGTGTGTGTGTGTGTGTGTGTGTGTGTGTGTGTGTGTGTGTGAGTGAGAGAGAGAGAGAGAGAGAGAGAGAGAGAGAGAGAGAGGAAAGTAATACTACTGTCCAGTTAAGAACATATTATTGAATGTCGAAGGATTATTTGAGATATGGGTTTTTACAGAGAAGTTTAAACCGGCTGTGGAGGGCTCAAGTCTTAATTTGTCTGTTTGTGTCGGGGGACAGGATTGAGGACTGCTGAGAAAAACAAGCACACAGTAAAGCTTAAGTTTTACTTCAAGATTTCATCCCCTCTGCAGTGCCGTTAGCCAGTTTGCACCAAAGCGTCCAGACACAGATAAGGACCGGCCGCAACAACAACGAAAAAGATTTTTTCCACCACTGTTTGAAGCATCTTGTGATATCATGTAATTCTTTGAAAAAGTAGCGTAAAATCTGGATTATAAATCACCCCACTTTGTAAGAGGTAGTCTGCTTTTTTGGGGCTGAGAGGGGAAAGCGTTTAACTTGTCTTCAGCAAAGTCTACAACGTGCAGTTTGATGCAGCTCGTTCAGGTACCATTAGTTTTTGCAATGCGGTGATTGCAATCCTGTGAGCTACAGCAGTCGAGCTCTTGGCCAACGTGAAATTACATCTATGGCATGCAGAGGAAAAGCAGGGAGCCTTTGCTCTCCTCTGGATCAAAGACAATGTGAGTTGTTAGTTGCACTGAAAACACTGCGACCATGATGTACCTTTGTCTCTAAAGGTTAAACTGTCTGTTTCCTAAAGCATGACTTAGCTACAATTGTACCTCTGTAGTACAAAGATTGTGTTCAGGACACTCTTTGAATCTGCAGAGAAAGGAGGATTTGTCAGGTACAGTTTGTAAATGGAATCATGCAGCAACCTTGGCTGACAAGTAACCTTAAACTATAAATTCAATGAATGACAGAATAGACGTTTCTTTGCACTGATGGACTTTTCCAGAGCTATACTAACCTTGAGACATTCTGCCTTTCCTTCTTTGATTTGACTCAAGACTGGATGTCCCCTCTCCTATTCATTCATCTCTATAGAATCAATGAGTAGTAAAGACATTTGGTCCTTTTAAGTGAAAGTTCTGATCGATTCAAAGAGAAAACAGGGTTCTGCACCATGCATGAAAGATGGAAATCCAACCAGACGTGTGTCGCATGTTCGAGCAAACTTGGGTCTATTTACACATTCAGCAGACATGAAGCCACATAAAAAATGTATTTCCAATTGTGTTTGGCCCTGATTTGGTATTCACAAAATATTCTTGCTTCACCTTTCCACTGGGTTAAACTTCAACTCACTGCTGCAGTGTGTTTGGTGTAAAGATGTGTTTACAGCCTAGAACAACGGTTCAGGTCTAAATGGCTCTTTTTTTCATTCATCCAGGGGATGATTTATTTTTTTTCTTATTATGGCTAACGGCATGTCTGAACAGCATGCAATGCGAGCGATTGTCGGCCGCAAAAATCTGCTTAATTCAATTGCTTCCTGTCAAACAGCCTGTTAGAGACGCAGCGTGGAGCGAAGCGAAGCAGCACAATGCAACAGAATACAGGATACTCTATCAACTAAAATACAAATAAAGAATAATTCAACAACCTGGAAGACTTAAATCTGTTCAACTATGAGGAGAAAAGAAACTGATCCATGAGGACAATGAGGAGGGGAGGGGTGAGATGAGCTTTTACTTTGCTTGAAACATTCACACACTGATGGCAGAGGCTGCGACATCTGATGCCCATCAGTGTTTTCTGATGCTCTTCACATTTTCACATGCTGCGGCTGTGCCACTCCGGAGCAATTTGGGAACCAGTGTTTTACCAAAGGACACTTTGGCATGTGGACTACAGGAGCTGGGATGCTCTTTAATCTTTTTTAGTCAAAATATTAGAAACTTGTACACCTGTAAAGGAGTGAAATGCTATGCTAACTCCACCACAGTACTGGGACCTTTCACTTACTGACTCCAGTTATAATGTATCCAGCTTTCTAACAACACAAGCCTGAGGACAAACTCTCCAAAACGAGACCTGAGCTTTGCTGACTGCAGGACTGCTAATAAATCAGAGCTTCCGTCCCTGAGCTGTTATGTTGGGTTTAAAATAATTTGCACTGTCTTTGTCCTTGTTGTGGGAAAGATAGCTTGCATTCCTTGTCGACGGTCGTTTTTACTTTGCATGAAAGTTCCCACGTTTACGTTTCTTAACTTATAAAAGAGTTATACACTTCTTCATCTAAGGAATTCAACTGCTGATTTTCGTATTCTGCTGCTCCCACATCTGCTGTTCAGCTGGCCTTGTTCCTGTGAACATTGGGAAGAGGTAATTGCATAACTGGATTAAAGGCTGAGACAGTTTCTGTGTTGCTGCCGGTGCTAAAAGACCATTCTCGATTAGAAACCTCCTCTGCCTCTGCCAGCTGATCCCTGCGGCTCGTGGGTGCTCCCTGACAAACTGGCCTGTCTTTATTGATGACAGTGATTGATCAAGGCCTGCGGGGAGCTATGAGAAATACAGTTATTTCTAATTGAAAGTTTACAGTGCCAAAGAGTGCACACCCACACGTACAAATGCACGCACAAGGCACTATCATAGTCCTCGAAAAAAAGGGATCTGCTGGTGTGAAAAACCCCACATTTGGGACCAGAGTTTGCAAATGTGCATGCAGACTGAGATGGGAGAGAGAGAGGGAAAGACACACACACAAACTTGACATCAACCAGCTCAGAAGACAAGGCTTGGCTGACAAAATCAATAAGGAGAGCAGAGTCAGAGTGCATGGACCGACTTGTCTAGCCAGTCCTCCCGAGAGTGGCATGACCAACATACCAGAAAGAAACAGCTGGCAAATCCGCGAGGCTGCACCTCTGCTCTGTCTCTTTGATGAAATGTTTTGGTGTTGTATTTTCTTTTAACACCTGTCACACTTTTAACACTCGGTCTGTGACTCTCACCTCTCTCCCTTCTTCTTCACATTTCCACCTTAAAGACAGATCTTGTTTTGGTCCTTTCCAGTCTACTCAGTCTTTTTCACAGTCTTTGAGCTGCCTGATTCCCCCCCTGCCTCACGCCCCCCCATCTGTCCGTCTCCCACCTGCTCTGCATCCCTCCCTCCATACTGAGTAGATGTCTGCAAGTGTGTTGGCCTGGCTAAACTATTAATTAATCCCAGAGTGTGTGGACCTTCCATGGTACATGGTGGGTGGCGTGCAAATTTCCCAAAATGCCTCAAGGAAAGCCAAGCCGACAAGTCCAACATGTTAATCACAAGGCAACAACTACTACGCTACTACCACGTGTCAATGTGTGTGTGTGTGTGTGTGTGTGTGAGTGTGTGTGTGTGTGTTCACTGTACGTCTGCTGAAGAGGAAGAACAGTATCAAAATGCATGAGTGGATCATACGTACTGTGCATTATAATTATGCAATTTATGATAATGAGAACAGCACACACACACACACACACACACACACACACACACACACACTTCCTGAGCAGTAGATTTATTTCGTAACAGAGAATTAATCCACCTCTCAGGTCGCCTCTGCAGTAGATAGAAACGGTGTATATTTGGCTGTTTGACGGCAGATCAAACTTTGTGTGTGTGAGAGTGTAGGTGTGTAAGAAAGGGAGCGAGAGAGAGGAAAATGGGAGAGAGAGAGACAATCAGAGAGAGAGAGAGAGAGAGAGAGAGAGAGAGAGAGAGAAAAAGAGAGAGAGAGAGAGAGTGGTGCAGCCCACAGCCACCTCACTCTAAATGGCTCCTCAGGGAATGACTAAAGCGGAACAATCGATTCCTGCAATGGATGGCTCAAAGAAGCAGGGAAAAAAGGAGCACGCTGCCCTTCCTATGCTCTAACCTCAGCCATTTCCTTCTTTACTATTAACTGATTTCCTCCACTTATTAAGTGATTCCCTTCACTAAGAGGGAGATAATGAGAGAGTCAAACCCTGGAGCTATTGTAGCTGCTTCAGAATGGACTGCAAGACGATCGCCTGTCTCCGTCAACTGTGATCCCACACTTCCATACGATGTTCCCTTCAAACCAGATGGAAAGTGTTCACACATGTGGATAGCTACTGACATGCTAGCATTTCTGCGGCGCATTTGGCCAAGCGGTAAGGTCGCGTCCCATGTGGGAGGATATGGTGCTCCATGCAGTCAGTCTCTGTAACCTCTGAGGAGGTAGTAACAGAGCGAAGACGCCGCTGTGCTTCTGCAACGACGAATCACATTCTGAGCTTACAAATATCTTCAGTTAACTCTCAGTCTATCAAACAAGAAGTCTGGGGGTTGTTAATGTCTGATACTTCTTTCTTGAGTGATTTTCTTTTTTTTTTAAAACAAATTTGCGTTTTCCAATTTCCTGCATCAATCTTGAGGTCCTATCGACATGAATGTAAAGTAAAAAAGGAGTCGATAACAGTCAAGCACAGACGCATAAAGTACATCAGGGATGGACAAAATAAATCCCATGCATAGACCTAATATTCCTGTTGTCAGTTGTTAGCAGTACAAAATATCTTCTTTCAGGCTTCTGTCCTAAAACGTCTCGTAAAGGATGGGCGAGTGCAGCGTTTGGCAGAGTAATGCCCACTGATGTTCTATTGTTTGGTATTATCTCACAGCGAAGATCTTCTCTTCAAGGCAAAATAAATGTTCGTCTCACTTTCACCAACATCTCTCAGGGAGGATGTTGTACAGTAGCTTCCTTTTAGGAGATTCATTTTCTCCTTGTGGGTCTTTGGTGCAATATTTCTCTCACACACAGACACACAGATGCTCATGAATAGAAGTGCAGGTCTTTTGCTTACATCCTAGATCATGAGTCTCCAACAGGTGGCTCAGGAACTACTGGAAGCTAGAGGGCAGGTTTTCAGTGGCTCACCTCTCGGTTGTGTTATTTAGCCCGTAAAAATTAGTGTAAAATAGTTTTCTTGGACATTGATGTGAATTTTGAGTAACATAGCTTACTCTGTGGCACAATAAGAAGTGTCAAGTATTCAAGTTTTTTTTCTTGGACCTTGATGCGAATTTAGGTTATTCATCAGCATTGGCTTATTGCAATTTTGCACGTGTACAAACAGCAACTTAATTCACCTGGTGTGTGCTATGTGAATAAATGCAAGTAATGTGATGCAAGCAGCTTTTGGCCATTTTCATTTTTTCTAATTACCTCTCAGATGAAGAAAGGTTGGAGACCTCGATGAACTGTGAATACAGTATGGTAAAGGTCATTACTAGGCAGACTGTCCGTCTTCTGACCCAGGTGGGTGACACTCCCACAGCTAGGTCTGAGTCTGCCTTCTCACCGTAAACAAAGAGACATGGAGAGAGAAAGACCAAGCCCCCCTCCGAGCCCTGCCAGAGAGGGGGCGTGGTCAGCCACAGCTCATTTACATATTTAAAGCTACAGACACAGAAACAGCCTGTTCTGAGTTGAAAGCCAGCAAGATAACTGGTTCAGATAGAAGTGATTGTACCCGATCTAAAAGTAATAACTGCCATAATAGTGAAAATAAAATCCATAGAGCTATGTCCTAAAACCCTCCTTGGTTTGGATTAAGCCCTCAAATCACCCATGCGCCGCCCCTCTTGTGAAGTATTTAAGTGCTTTGATTTGACAGATACTGGTAGGTGTCATCACCTTCTGTTTAAACGGTTGGGAGTAATGATCTTTTAATAACCTGATTTAGATATATCACTGGCTTTGTACATTTAACTGGACATTGACAGGAGACACTCAATATAAATCACTTCAGTAAAGATAACAAAAACGATGAATATATTAAAGTAAATTTAGATTCACTGCTGTCTTAACAAGTCCCATATGTCACAATCCCTTGATTGGTACTTAAACGGTTCTTTGGTTCTTAAAATACCAATCTTCTGGATATGAAACAACGATTGACTGAGTCTTACTGAATCAATGATTTCCTTGAATACATCATCAGGATTAATAATCTACATCGGCCATGCATGTCTCTGAGCTTTGGACTCATGCGTGAGGTCAAGCCCAGTCAATTATCCAGTTATGTCTGCTTGGTCGAGCAATGTGGATTTTAATCTCACGGATGTTATCTCAAAAACTCATTCACGAGTGCAAGGAGCAAGCCGGCAAGGAGAACATATATTTCACCCTCTTCTGCAGATGTTTAAAAGGTGAACAGGCAGGAGGAAGCTCACAGACAGCTCAGGGTCATGGAAGGGCAGGGAATCCTCATATATACATATATATATATATATATATATATATATATATATATATATATATATATATATATATATATTTATAAATATATTTCTTTTTTTACATGAAAACATTAATAAATTATTAAAGACATGACAAGAAACGGCAGATTTTCATCAGTCCTCCTACTGTCTCTGCCTCGCTCTCTTCCTCCTCTCGCCACCAACAGCCTCATTATAGAGTGCTTTAGAGATTGGCTAAGAAGTCCCGGCTTAGCATGAGAGAACAATCAGTGTCAGAAAGCATCATTCTCTGCGTTTTCCCACACTCCGTGAGGACCATTATATCTCACATCAGTTTAGTGCGTACAGATGAAAGAGGAGGGACTGGAGCTGTAAACATTGTTGAGTCAAACAAAAGACACGAGCTGAAAGACCAAGGGGAGGGTCTCAGTTTGGGCGGTGTACCCATTTGTGCAGAGTGCCTGTTAAGGAGTCTGCATAAAATCTGGATTGATGTGCATGCCAGTGTTTGCTCACGTTGTTTTTTTTACTTCCCTTGAGTGCTGTTTAGGCTCAACTGCATGCCAGGCACGTGTTGAGGAATTGATTGTTGATGAGCTCTACAGCTTGGCCATCAAAGGAACGGGAGCTGCTGTTGTTTAACATGCTAGCTCAATATTCTGCAAGTCTGGCAATGTGTGTCACAAATGTCCTTGAAGTGCACTTACAGCACATAAAATGGCTAAGTGGACAAAACTGCCTTCTGACTTTATCACATGCTCGGTGCCGGCAGCATATGAAAACATCCGACAGCACAGACCAAAAAAAGCGATGCTAACTCCAACGGTGACTTTACCTCTTGGCAACTTCTGTTTCAACTTTTATGAGAAAACTGTCCATCTAGAAATGTCTAGAATCCAACACAGAAGAAAGAAGTGGTATGGCTTTCACTCAAAGCAATAACATGTCCCTTTCTTTTCTTCACTTTAAAATAGACTCGTAGTACAACATCTTCAAACAGTGAGTCAGCATTTCCCCAGTGTCATCAAATCGCCCTGGTCACCGCTTCAAGCACCATGTAAGTTTGGCAGCAGCTTCAACTTTACAGTGCTAGCTAGTTAGCCTGTCATAATACTGTTTGGTACAATGACTGAGGCTACGAGAAGAAAGAGGACGGAGTGGTTGACGCTAGCAAGAGAGAAAAAGTGAGAGTGAGCGAGCAAGAAGCAGAGCGTATATCCCTGCAGATATCTATTTATTACATATGGAGACATAATGCTAAACTGGATCGTTATCTGTGTCATTGTTGTTTAGCAGCATTACGTGACGCAGAACGTCATCAAACCCAAGTTATATCTCCGGTTTGCAAACAACTAAATAAAACAATCTGTCATACACAAAAATGTGTCACTACAACAGACTGAAGACACTGGCAGAGTCAGATTTGAGAAAAATCTGATAATATTACTGAACACTGTCAGGCGACTTGGGTGTTAAAACAAAACCTCTGCTTGTCAACAGACACACATCGTCTTTGACAGGGAGCTCTAACAGCGATGTTTTTCAACAGCGCGGTTCAACGCAGTGAACTTCAGTGGGCGCCAAAACACACCAAACTAAATGTTGTTGTTGAAATCATTTATGATTGTCTGAGGCAGCTAAACCCGCAAAGCAGCAACGTGGCACAAAATGTATCCGTGTCATGAGGGAACTATTTTGGGTGGTACATTTGTATGTAGTCAGAGGCATTCACTGGCAATACAATGACAATCTGAGTAAAAGAAGATCTCCCAACAAATCTGTTGTTTTACAAATATTCTACTGAAAGAGCTGCATAGACTTTCCAAGTCTTTCACTTGCTAGTATGTTGTTTGTTAGCTTTAGGGTAATTTTCAGGGACAAACCAATAGAAAAAGCAACCAATGTAAGGCTCATTGAAGCGGTCTTGTGAGTCAGACACTGGTACTTAAACAGACACTCAAAAGGAAAATAGAGATCAATGAATTCAATGAGTATCATGGGGTTTGGTGGACATTAGCACCAACAACACTTGTTGGAGTTATCACAGGATAACCTTACTTAAGTTCACATTACAGTTACTGACTTTCATCAGGCAGTTTTAGAGAAATAAAATGTTTAGTTAAGTGAGATGAAGCTCTTGTTCAATCGGTTCAATTTAAACGTTTAAAATGATGCTTCACACAAAGGTGAATGTTTCTGTCCATGGACGAAATATTCGGCATCTTGTCAGTGCACTCGCTGTGTAGCACCATGCTGTGCTTTACCTGAACATTACATCACAGATGGATAAAAGCTTTTCACTCTCAAGGTCCTCTGCAGAAATGCTGCAGCTGATTATTTTACCAGATATGTACTGTATACTGTATGTAGGTCTCAGTTGAGAGAACAACCCAAAGGTACAGTATGTTAATAGTTGTTTGATTTGCTTTCCTTGCAGCACTAAAAAAAAGGGAATTAAAAGTGTTTAAAAAATACCAGTCAGCTAAAAAACACCTACCTGAAGTCTCACTCTGTGTTGTGATGGTTTTAAAGAATCCATCTGCAGCGAGCAGGTTTTTACCCTTCATGTCACGAGTTAAACGTGTCGCCCCCGTTTCCTCCTGAAGTCGTAAAGTTAAAGTCCCTACGCACAGAAGTCCTTGTCACTTCCACTTCCACTGTTGACCTGATGTGTATCAGGGGATGCTACAGTGTGTATCTCTTTCTATGCACACACTTCCACAAGCTTGTGGCGCTGAGATTTACAAAGTCCCTTCCAGATGCCACTACCCCTCTCAGGCAAGAATTCATCTTTATTGCAGCAACAAAGCCACGATCCCTTTCAAGATTCCCACCTGGTAACAAGGACACTTGTGTAGTACATTCAATGACAACAGCAGCCAAAAGTGTGCATTGCCCATTTAAAGGTAAAGTGCAGTATAACTGCGTCTATTCACTAATATTTGGTTTCACCTCTTACAACAGTTTCTCTTTTAGCTTCTTATCATCGCTGTCCAACGCTGTCCTGCTGTCTTTTAATTCTACTTTTATCACACTGCCAACCTGCTCTTTGGATATTTCACTCTACTCACATCACCCTCATCCATATCACCTTGAAGAGACTTGAGATTCAACCACTACAAGTTATACAATGATTTAAGTAAACGTTCAAACCTGATTGGCTACAGGTGTCAATTACCTCCTCAGAACTGGACACCCATTAAGTAGCTTCTGTGAAACTCTGTTTACACTTCAAATTGTGTTATTATTGAGGCACCAGCCAGCTTTCAAAGTGAATGATCATACCCAATGGCTCGAAGTCGGCTTTTTATGGATTGCAAAGAAACAAGCTTTAGAAGACAACTCAGGGTGGTGTAGGCCTCCACATTGCCTTTAGCATCTTGATTATTGGAGCTTCACTGAACGGGAAGGGGGGTGGTGTGATCCATAGCCCCCGCAGCAACATGTCCGACGTGTCCTTGGGAAAGACACTTGACCCCATGCAGGGTGGGGTCCTGATGCTGCATTATCAGAGTGTGAACGTGTATGTAGTTACTTCTTTACATAGCAGCATCTGCCATCAGTGTGTGAATGTGTAGCTGTGATCAGCGGTATAAAAGCGCTTTGAGTCGTCAGAAGAATTACAAGCTCAAGTCCATTTACCAAAACTAAGACCGGGTTGTGTATTAACTTTTACTTAATAACAATCTTACGATTTTCCTTAGCTACCGCTTAAAATGTTTTTACTAAATGCCTTAATGTCTGAGAGGAAGCTGTCGATGGCAGCCACCCACAGCGCTATGATGTGGCAAGATGTTTTTACACATGAGCTTAAAATCTAAATTAATAGTAACAGAAATCCCTCCTGCCAGGAAAAGTCTCCTCGGAGTGTAATGCTTGAATGCCTGACAGGCAGTGGAATAATCTTTCCATTATATACACGAGGCTTTAAAACTTTGAAGTTGCTTTTTTTTTTAAATTTCTCTTCTTTCGGCATTCTGTCAAGTGTACTGCTGCTTTTATAATGTTATTTTGTATAGATTCAAGAAGGAGCCTTAGGCCTGTTATTGATGTAAGCCTCTGAAGTCAAGTTCGATGCACAAAGCTGCACAATGACTCTGTACAGGGGCCGCTCCGATGCTGTTTGCATGCTGTCACAGGGACACTTGCAGAACAGGCTGGGCTGACATTGACGTGGGGAGCTGACTTGAATTTCATTCGATGCGTTGATAGCTGATAGCAGTGGCACATCCGCCATGCTGATTCAGTAGTGCCTGCGTATGGAAACTTAAAGCAGTGCAGTTTCTCTTTTTATCAGCACATATACAGTGTGTAAGGCATTCACATATGCAGCAGCCGGGGAAAGAATAGCTTCTTTCAGAACTGCTTGACTGCATTTGTTGGGAGAACAGAGATTGACAGTGATAAAGTTGCTGTCCTTCCTTTTTGTCCCCTAGGACAAAGACATCTTTAACTACTGTAAGCTTTGGAGTGAAAAACACTGTGATTGTGTGCGCACAGATGTGCACGTGGTACGATGATAAAGAAGAAATACATATCTGTGGATTAGCTGTATGTCAGAGTTTTTGTCTTTATGTAAAAATGTTGAGAAAGTTAGAGCCACAGGTAATGGCATGGAAGGAGCATTACTTAAAAAAAAACAAAAAAACAACTTATTCCTTATTCCTGTCCATAAACTTCCGTTCAACTTGCCCGCACGCCTGCTTCCGCATGAAAGACAATCTTCTGCATAATTACAGCTGAGGTAATTAATAGCCGCAGGCGTCAAAATTCAACAGCTCATCAGGAGAACGATGTCAAACAGAGAGAGCGACAGCAGAACCTGATGATGTTGTTCTTTTAGATTTTGTTACTTTAGTCCGCATGCGACCTTGAAAATCTTGTTCTTTCATTTAGCTTCCCATTCACAAGCAATAGAAGCTATGATCGATCCAACATCAGCATCAGGTTGTTTCCAGCACTCAAATAAAAGCAATAAAAGACGAATGAATGTCTAGCATAGATAGCATTCTGTGCAGCCGGGAACTTTAATTAGAGAATGATGTGAGACCGTCATATCTGAAAATAAAGCGTGGACCGTCTGCTGCGTGTCTTCTATTACTAAAGCTAATGAAGCTGAAAGTGACCAAACAGGCATTTCTGAACATCACAGTTTTTCATTATACTGAAGTCTGATCTTATTATCTGAGGGACGCAACAAACCAGTCACTGATTAAGTGCTTATCAGTTCGGCACATCTTTCACGTAGTGTTGCGTAGATATCGCCGCGCTGGAAGAAGTCCTCCTGTCATCCCTTTCAGGAGGATATTGTGAACTGCAATAGCAATTAAACAACAACCCCGAATCAGCCTTTGATGTCCCGAGGTCATTACATTCCCATCCTAATTGACACAAGGAGAAGGGCCTTCAGCTCTGTGTTGCACTGAAAAAGGAAAAGGGGGGTTTATTTACAAAGTAAATGAAAAATCTGTCCTCTGCACATACAGAACTAACAATCCAGGCAGTGAAAATATAAATATGTAACACGGAGGAAAGAGCTAATAAAAGGCCTTTATTGCACTGGCTGAATCATTTTAATTAATTCTCCACTCTACTTCTACGTTTCTCAGTTGTTGTTGTTTTTTTGAGTCGCTGTATACTCCTCTCTAGCTTCAACAGAGGCATTCTTTGTGTCTCCTCTCCCCTTCGCTTTGCTGTCTTTCTCTGCTGGCACCTCTTTAATACACACACACACACACACATGCACACACACACACACACACACACACACACAGCTAATGAGCCTCTATCATTCCTGCCTACTTTTGGGGTGGGGAGGACATTCCATTCCTTGCATATTAAGCGCCTCATTCATCCACCAACACAGCATCCACACTTCAGCCAACAATTAGTGCCCCATCCTTCCTCTGCTCCTCCTCCACCTCATGTTCCCAGAGGAGAGGAACCGTATAGCCGAGGTCAAGCAGCCTATAAACAGCGAGCCACTAAATATGAAGCGGCATCGCCACGCTGACGTCCGAGGCCAGACCCTCGTGTGGGCTTGTGGTGTCAGCGCGAACACTCTTTAAGGTTGAGCGTGCTAGGCCTTTATCCCCTCTTTTTGTTTCCCCTCGTCTTTTTAGCTGCTGCCTCTGAACATACGTGGGAGACGAAATTATTCTGGAGAATGACACGCAGACAAAGCGGAGATTGAAGCCATCATTCAAGGTTAACATGACAGATGAAAGGTGGTTATGTACATCAAGAATAAGATGGTTGACAGTTCTCAAAAGTTTTTTTTTTTTTTATGCCTGGTTGGCATCCTCATAATCTGCTCAGCTGCAAGGAGGCGTAAGAACGAAGACACAGAAGCGACAATAAATGTGACTGAACATAGACCCAGATTGTCTCTTTGTGATATAGGCTTTTATTTCGCAGCTGGGGCAAGTGACTTTAATGACTTGGGTGGAGGCCAGCCAGGCACTAAGATGGTCAGACAGTACGACAGTGCGGCACCACTTAGCCTCCTTCAGGATTGGCCCGGACACCTCCATCCCTCTCCTCTGTCACAATGGCCTGGCTCTGCCATCCCTCATACCATCCATTTCTGTCCCCCCCCTCCCCTCCATCGCCTCCCACACACATTCCACAAATCCACAACGGATGGAAAAAAGGGGGTGATGAACAGAGCAGAGGCGAGAGAGAATAAGGTGAGAGGGCAAATGAGAAAATGGAAAGGGCCAGTTAATGGAGAGGGAGGAGAGAGGGCATCATCAAAGGAGGGAAAGAGGCAGAGAGCTGTGAGAGAAGAAAAAAAAAACTAACATAGAGAACTATTGGAGATGAATGGAAATATCCATACTTTGTTTCTCTCCTGACAAAAGGTCCAAGTCCCCATTCAAGCCTGTAGGAACCTTCGGATAAAATAATGAGAGCTCATGGTGAATCCGATCTTTAACTCGTCCCAGCAGCCGAGGGAGACATTTTTGGGTATAGCACGGGAGCCCTTGTTGAACCCCACACTTACAAAGACTAACAGCCGTGCTGAGGCCAACTATGTCTCCTTTCAGTTGAATCAGATCTGTTTGAATTGATTTTTTCAGTCCAGCTCCACACTAACACAGGCCTGACCTTCCCCTCATATCTTAACTTCCCTTCGCATGTCCAGTAGTCTCTTCACCACTACATTAAAAGTCGGTCAATTGGAAGCAGGTACTAAAAAAAGCCTGTGCTGTTGGTTCAAAATAACAAACTTTGAAGAAGAGCATATTGTGTACAAAACGTGTCCACTGGGATGAGTGATGATGACTCCTGGAAGTAGGCACTGTAAACACTGTCACATTGAAGGACAGGCTCTATTGTGCACCATTTATGCAGGAGTGATGTTGAGAACACACAATGTTCACCTCTCCTTTTCATGATTCATTGCCGTTCTCTCTGTGTATGTTTTCACTTGTCTTTGCTCTTAAAACTGCTCTAAGCATCGAGCAAAGACTGACCATGAAGGCTGACATGACAGCTCTACTCATCGTCACTTTGGTGCAAAAAAAAAAAGAAAAAAAAAAGTAGTTTGCTAAATTAGTAGGTCCCCCAAAGCAAAGATGCCAGAGACAGAGCAAACTGTAACACAGTTAAGGAGAAGGAATCAAGGCAGAGTGAGAATCGTTCAAATTGTTGGAGGGGATGCGAAGAAAACGTCTCCAGCAACAAAATGCACCCTGACACTTGAGCTTGTTTTTCACTTCAAGGTTTGCAACTCTGAAAGCTTAAACACAAATGGAGTGACCTCATTTTGTTTACTTTCAGTTCTGTCTTGGTCTGAGCTGGATGTTGTTTTAATCTCCAAGACATTAGAAAAAAACATGCCAGAAGTTTATTGAAGATGTCTTCTTTTTTCTCTTCTCTACAACATAATCTCCAAAGATTTCCGTTATGTCGCAGAGTGTAACGCCTGTTCTGTGTTGATAAAGTTGGGGCAATTTGAAAGCATTAATGAGGTCATCCTTTGAACTGACCCAATGCACTGTCCAACCAAATGTCCCAACACGCCGCTCTCCGGTCGGCCTCGGCTAATGATAGAACTGTCCAATCAATAATAGCTTCATCGAGTGTCACTGAACTCCTAACGCGCAAATATGCAAAAAAACAAAACATCTCTCTCTCTCTTTCCTGTCAATCTCCTCTCTCTCAGCCTTCCTCACTCTTCTCAGTGTGTCCTAATTTGGAAGTCCACTCTGCCTGCGGGTCAGCAATCTGTCTCGCTCTCATTAGAGAGCCGTCATATGAGTTTGGAAACCCATTTTGTTGGCACAGTATAAAGACTTGAAGAAAGAGTTGTGCCACTGTTCATACATTTAATTGACAGTCTGAAGGCAGGACAGATCATTCTCCTCAAACGCTTCTAATATTACGCTTTTTTAGCGAACAGTAAACACTGCTTTATGCATTTTGGAAATCCATTTTCTCGTATTTGCTGTCTTTCCCCTTGAATCTATATGGAGGGGCAGCAGACAGCTTGACAGCGCTGCCTGGTCAACAAGACCTGGACTCCGCCACTTTAATTCCATGCCAGTCAATTCTAAGCCTTTCTTTATTGGCTGCCATTATGCTCCAATGTTCATCCATGTGTTCAATTTAACTGAAGCTAATCCATGTGGAAAGGCAGTAATAACACGCAGGTACAGTGATTGTGTTGTTTATTCAGCCCTCTCCAGGTTTGCATGCTCGACAAGGACACAGTGGTAATTAATCCGAGCCTGGAGGTTGGAAGGGCCCGGTGCCTATTGGATGAGGTCAATACGGCGGGAAGGACCACGCCTGTCCTGTAATAAGCTGACATAGTTACAGCCGTAATTGGCTGGCGCAGCCAAGCGACAAGGGCAGGCCGGATGGAAGCACTGACCGGAGAAAATTAGAGAGGATGGTTTAAGATTGATCACCGAAAACCTCTCCACCGGGCTCCTCCACTCATAATAACCCACAAGGATTACAAAACGGCACGCCGACTAATCTGAGGAACGGGAGTATAATTGCAAAGCTCATATCTCAGAGAGCGTTAGCTTTTTAAGCCGAGTCATCCGTTTGTGAAAGACGACGCCTTGTGGAATAAAAAAAAAAAGCTGCAGACAAAGAACGAGAAAAGTTGTACTTTCAGAACTGCTTAATTATCCCTCCGTCCAATAGTCTCTTTGATACTTACACACTAACTGGATGTCACACCGTCCTTGATAGGAAAGTGCTTAGAGGATATACTCTCAATCACTGAAGGCTCAACACAGGTGGCGATAAAAACACGTCAGGCGCCATGGCGACCGCATTGAATGAAGACATGGAGCTTCCCCGCAGGACTCAGCCGGGACAACAGAATTGACAGCCACGGCGGCTTGCTGCTTAGTCTAATTGGGATAGTGATTTCCATATAAACAAGCAACAAATTGTTACAAATGACACGTTAAGTGGGAGCGCATAATGCAAGTTGGCGGACTGCGCCAAGAAAATTAGAAGCCGGAACTAGTGCCTAAATACAGACTGTTGTCCATGGTGTTGTCTCGGTGGACTGGAAAAGAAGAATTGAAGAGATGGCTCAATGAGTCAGAATGGAGACAACAGTAAAAGTGAGGATGTGGTAAATGAACAGAGGACAGAGTTAAGGAGAAAGAGGAGGAAGAAATAACTCTCTCTGCTGTATTAGTAGCCTCTGAGGCCCGGCAGGATTGACTTTGACATGCAGAAAAACATACACAGAGTCCCATTTGTTCAATAATCTGCCATCCACCTCCTGCTCCCGTCCCACTCTGACGTGGAACTCCTCTCATCTCAACGGCAGCCAAAACACATCTATTAATGTAAGTACCCGCACTCTCTCCAGAGTGTCTCACATGAAACGCCCTCGAGAGTTATGAAGATGGCTCCTAAATACAAGTAATTGGCTATTCTCTCATTCATTACTGCTTTAAATGACACAGTGTGCGCAACAGAAACATACACGCCGCCATACTGATCCCTCAAACCCCCTCTGTGGTCGTGCATCATCATGATGGCTGACATTCATGCCAGGGCACAAATTGTTATGTACGATTCATCACTCCACCATAAATATATGGACTCTGTGACAGCTCTGCACATTGGGATGCCACTTTTAGCAGGAAATATGATGTTTGTATCCGGAACAGCAGCAATGGCACGTGTATTTCTTAGCTTGACTTATAGACGGGAGCCATATGGATTGCATTCAGCTCTCCCTGGAGGTCGCATGTATTTTTCAAGGTCGCCAAATAAGCATTCGTATCCCCTGCTGACATCCAGACATGCTGCTGGTGAACAGTAAGCCAGAGGGAGTACTCCCACACTGACACTGTGTTTTTGTTTTTGCCACTAATGGTTCTGTTTTTTCCTCTCACCATATATCAAATTAATTTACTGCCTGATACGCAGTCCCGGGCTATTCCGATTTAAATAACTAATGAAGCGCTGCTTGCTGCCAAGCAGGAGCATCTGCTCGAAGAGACGCAGAGCCAATTTTCACGTATTCGAAACAACCCTCTGGGGAATCACAGAGAGAGGAAGAGGATGCATGGAGGGATGAGCAAGGTGGGATGATGGATTGCAAAATATATCCATTCCACTCCTACTGTACTTGAGATCCCAATGATGACGAGAGTACAGCTCCTTCACGACGAGTTTCAGGGATGGTGTGTTTCAAAACTTTAATCCATGAGCAAAAACTGTCACAGTGCTGCAGGCTGTTCTCAGTCACAGCATCGACTTAAACAGAGAGAAGTGATGCACGCTTGTTCTTAGGCAAGACACTTAATCATGAGCTTATGTTAAGGTGATACCTGAGTGGGAGGAAGTTGACATAGTACTGGTGGCCTAGTGGTTAGTAAGGATAAACTTTACAGCAGCTCCCAAAAAACAGGAAATATAAACGGCAACAAAAAAGTGTAAAAAAACAGCTATAAGCAAGTTTAAAAACAATAGATTGAAATAATACAGGTATTAAACAAAGTCTATGTTCACTTTTAACTGTGGAAAGACAGATTATATTCAACATACATATGCACGGAGACTGGTTGTCCAAGCGGACTCTTATTTCTGACTCTATGCACTGCCTTGTCTCTTAAAAGAAAGAGAGAAAAAGCTCAAAAAACTAACCTTTAAAAAGGATTAACCTACCTTTGAATGAATCATGTTTACAACACAGTTGACTTTGCACATCTCCTTTTAAATAGTGACATCATCTGATCTTTATCTGGTGGAGCTTTAGTGTGCAAATCATCCCTGCTATTCTTATTCTGTGCTTATTCTCCTTCAGTTTAATTGAGTTAAAAGTTCTGATGTGCGTGGGCAAGAGTTTTTTTAATTACAAATATCTTCAAAGTTATTAAACATATTAAAGACTCATTGGTCCATTGCCTTGAACTCATTTTCAAAGAGCAACTCTGCAGAGAGTCTGTTAACGTGCTGCACTCAGTAAAGCTCCTCATTATGTGATTGAGATCTTATGCGTGCTGAAGGACGCAGCACTTAGAATTATGTCTTATGCAGAAGTGAGAGGATGGCCATGAAGGAAAAAAAGTAGAAGAATAAACGTAAAAATTTGAGAACATGAAGATCTAAATGTGAAATTGAAGAAATCGAAAACTGACATTTAAAACCACATATCGATGTAATCTTACACATGTTTATTGTTTCAGTTGTTTTCAGGGCAGACGCACGTGAACACACGTCCAATCAGTGACATGGAAGCAATGTCCATCATTTGGACCCATTTTGTCTTTCGGGAAGACGACTCTGAACAAAAAGAAGTCAAATGTAAACACTGCGGAATAAAACTGATTGAGAGAACTTCATTTGTAATTTAAAACTAAAATATGTTGATATTTCAAGTGACGCTTTGTTTTCAGTTCAAAATATTCATCAATAAACCACAAAACAGTTCATCAGATTTGATCACTTTCTCGTTATAAAAAAATATCCCAGCTTTAAATGGTTGAGAATATTTACAGCGGAGAACATGTCAGTGAACTACGAGGGCAAAAAACTAAAATGAAATAATCGTTCATTAATCATAGTCGAGGTCAAATGTTCAATTAATCGTGACATTGATTTGAGGTCATAGCACCCAGGTGCAGATTTAACCCGATGCATTTAATGAAAACAAAAAGTTCTTCACGGAAAATATCCCTCAGTTGGCTGTGACACATTTTCGAACATCATTCATCAGAAGTGCTTCACTGTTGCAGCATGTGTTTTTGAGTGTTTCTCGGGGAAATCACCATAATTTATACATTTACAGACACACAAACTATTCCCTTGGGACATGCGATTTCCATTCCAAAGGGCCGCGGTGCGTGTGCCCCGAGGTTAAATGTATGTACACCACACCACCGTCTCCTGCATGAAGGGTGCATTACTAATAAAAGCACCGCACTGCACAATTTAGGTGGGCAATTATGAAGCAATAAAATGGGGATCAATAACCGCTAATTCACATCCTATGTATGTGAAAGATTAAATCCAAGGACATTCATAATGCAGACGTGGTTTTCGTGGATGCTGGAGGACTTCAATGTTGGAGATACAGATGTGTAGCAGCAGCATTGCTTACAGTACTCATATGTCTGTTTCTTTAGCACTCATTATTGCCTTTGAGTGGGTGTCAGGTACAGTAAGAAGTGGCATGTGTTTCCTCTGTACATGAAGAGACAGATTTCACTGAACTCGATGATGTGAACAGCTTGATAGAGGTGATAAGAAAAGAAAAACAACCGGCACAGTTCTACTTCCTGTGAAAAGAAACAGCAACGCTTCGCTTGTCTGAGATACATAAGAACCGTTGCGTCAGTCGGTGTCAGTGGAGCCCGACACTTCATCTCAAGTTGATCCTATTAGACGTATTAAGTCTCCGTGTTGAGATTGGCTCTCTAATGCTTTTGATTAACCATCCAATCAGCTAATTCCCTGCAAAGAAGAGTAAACACACATTGAGCGCTTCTTGCAGGATGAAGCAGCTGTGATCTGAGTCTATGGGAATGGATACGGGAACACGTACACGGTCACTTTTAATAGATCCATTTTAGAACTTTTAACATCCATTAACACAACTTTTTTTTTTTTTATCTGCTGAGTGAAGTCATAGCTACACAATGCAAAATTCAATATGAACAGGTTCAAGCTTACTGTGTTTGTATGTGCCTGAGTGAGTGTGAGTGTGTGTGTGTGTGTGTGTGTGTGTGTGTGTGTGTGTGTGTGTGTGTGTGGATACAGAGTGAATATGTATGCGTGCATGTAGCCAATCACCGGGATGAAGTCAAGAGCTCCAATGACACCATTATATGTTTCACAAACCAATTCATCTGCCATCTCCTGAAACTCTTTCCATTATACCCGTGTCACCCTTGGGGCTCGTGCACCCTTCACAATCACTCACTTCTCCATTGATTAGAGATGTTGCATCTCGAGCAATGAATTATTTTCTCTGCACGGGGTGAAAAAAAAAGCAAATGTGTGGAACACTGAGAAGCTGTACACACTCTGGAGTAAACACTTCACAGTGTGGACGGTTGATATGCACAACTTTTTCTGCAACTCTCCAGGTTTTTCTCTTTCTCGAGGATTCTTTGAAGCAGTGAACTCTGTCTCAGCAAGATGTGCGATATTGTTTCTTTTTCAACCTAGAGCTACATCACACGGTCCCATAGTCTAAGAAGAGCTCTGCGAGACACGGCTGACATGAAAGGCAGTGGTGCACATTTACAACAGCAGCTAATTAGGGATTCCTCTTGGAAAGCATTGTGCATCACAACCCAGCGTGAGGCTTTGACTTACAAGAGATGAGAGAAAACCTTCGGTAAAGAGAGACCATCACAAGCACTGTGTCTGATAACTGGCCCCTGTGTTCAAGTTCAAGATATCATGAATTTTACATGAACACCATGTCACCTGACAGTGTAAGTAACTTCCCTTTAATGAGGCCATTTATCTCTTCTTTAAAGTACCTCCTCTGTACTCCACTGGTGGGGGGAAAAGGCTGCAGAGATGTGTCTTTAGGGCCCTTCCACCTTTCCTGTTGATGCGGCAGTACAAAGGTTCCCCGACTAATTAAAAGAGGTGGGTGGTTTAAAGTTTCACAATGCAAACCTTATGTGTTTGTCTGTGTTTGAGCATGCACGTTTGCTGTGCATGCATATTAAATTAGTACCTGTGATGTTTAATCTACCGTGGTACATTCCCTGGTTGCTAATTATTGTTTATTTTTATACTTGAATTAGTACAACTCCCTGTGCTCGCAGAAACAACGTTACGCAATATCTTTTTTTTTTTAAATCATTTTAAACTTTCTGCACTTTAGTTTGAGTTACAGGAGGCAGCATGTGTGAGAGAAGCTGCAGATGGAATTGTGCTCTCCTCCAGCTATCAAAATCAACAACCTCATCCGTCCAAGCAGCACACAGAGAATGGTCAGTTTTGCCAAAGATTTGAAATATGTAAGAAGCCCAGCCTGCTTGGTTCTGTTTGAGTTTGGCCATCGAGGCCTCTTCTGAGCCAAATGCTGCATCAACACAATGTCCCTCAAACTTGAATTTCTTGCTGCACAGAGACCTCCTGAGATTATTTTCATCTATTAAATAACAATTTAAAAAAAAAAAAAAAAAACCTAAAGACCTTTTTTACTTCCAGGTAGATGTACAAAGTAGGATTTCATGTTAACGAGAGAACTTTGGGGTCGTTCACTTTGAAGGTCGTTCACTTCTTAGCGGGGTATATCACCATGGTAACCCCAGGTTTCATCCAAGATAACAGATCACCCTGTGGAAACATCCACAGAGCGTTTAAGCTGTGATTATAAGATAAGAGTAAAATAATGCATACTTGCCTCGTTTTGAATTCTAATATCTCTGTTGGAATTGCCCGGTTTATTGCTGTCCAGGCTGCAGCTCAAATATTATTCTAAACTGTCAGAAGACAGAAATATTGTGCTTCAAAGTCTGCAATGTTTCTTTTTTTCTTGTGTTTGTTTTTTTGCAGCATGAGGAAATGTCTTGGTATGCATGACTACATGATCAGCCTAAAATAATAAGCTCTCTCTGCAAGTTGAATATAAATATACACATAGCAATATGTGCTCTTCTCTCATTTGCTTATGTGGCACACACTTCTGTAGCAGCTGATTAATGAGCTCATTAGCGAGTCTTTCAGCACCTGAGCGTTTGCACCTCTTCATTCAAGCTGTGTGCGTGCAGTCCTTCTGTGCCTCAAGTAAACTGCTTTCATAAGAAAAAGTCCACAGACAGCTTTATATGTCATCATGATGCATCTCATGCATGAGTCCAGCTGGGTGTGGCCCTCTCTCAGACACATGCGAATGTCTCCGAGGTCACTAATCCTCTCATTAAATCAACCCTCACCAGGAGATTAGAGTCACGCTGGAGCTGGTGGTTGCTAAGGGAGATAAAGCAATAGGGCTTGGAGAATAGTTTGTTCTCTCTTATACAAAGCACATCAAGTCAAGTCAACTTTATTCGTGTTGCACCTTTAACATATAGCCAAGGTTAATCAAAGTGCTTTACAGATTAAAGAGCCTGGCCTCTGGTGTGAAAGATGCATTCAGATTGGGTTGAAGGTTATTTTCTCTCACAAATTTTTATGCTCTACAATATTTATTGCATTGTTGTTGTAAACTTAATATCTACTCCTCCTCGACTTTTAACTGTTTTTTTTTTACCTGAATGGGACCTTTCCTGGATAAATAAAGGTTATAGCTATAGATTAAACATAAAGCTGTTGTCCATTTAAAACGCCCACATGGCTGAAATTAGCACTTTTATATCAAGAATGATCATGTGTAAAGTAGAGCAGTCAAAGTAATGCAATCATTTATCACAGAATGAATATGACGTTAGAAAAAATGAACACAAATTGATCGCAATCTGACGCCGCCTGTGTCTGATTAGTGTGCACAGGAATATGAGCAATATGATAAAAACACAGGCGAGACAGGCTTTTCATTTGATTGTTTGTATCTGAGAGGAAATCACATCACCAGACACGATCGTTAAAGAGCTCAGAAATACTGAGACGGCCTGCTGCGTACTTGTCTATATGCAACATGAGTTGTTGGATGAATCCTCAAGAAGGAGCGCCACACAAATCAGAAGGTGTCAAACGCAGACGTGGAGATGATCTGATGTCATGCGTTCACGTAGTAACAAGTATACTTGGGGCTTGGGTCTTCTCTTATCTGTTCAACCCCCCCCCCCCCGTCACATGACGTAAAGAGGGTCCACACTCTGTACAGGATAACAAATACACACACACACACACACACACACACACACACACACACAATGATAGAAAGACACCTCAGGTACGTCAAAACTCTACATGTAAATGCATCATTTGATGTGCCACCTTTTTTTATATATCTAAATCCACTCATGGTGCTGTTAAAGCCTGTTTAGAGTTTGGGAGTCATTCAGAGCCACATTTTCTTTTCATCACTAACAGTGTGAAACATTTCAACTTATAAACCCAGGAGTGATTCAGCAGCAGTTGATACTTCTTGGTGTTTAACTCTTACAAACTTTCAGAAGCCCTGTTTATTCAGAGTACACACAGCCAGAATAAACCAGCCCTTCACTCAACCCTCATTTCACAGTTATCTGAGTTTCAAACAAAGTAGGCTCCTAAAAACTTCAGGAAAAATCAGAGCAGCACAGAAGAGAAAACCCTGAGCAGGGAGAAGAAAGCACGGGCGTGCAAAGAGAGCTCCAGGTCTTTGTGGTAAGTCTGCCTTTCTCAGTAATACCACAGTCAACATCCTCCATAACCTCCAATCACAGCACACTCTTTATGCATTGTCTCTGTATTGGTATATCTGCATGCATTATTTTCTTTCCTCAATAGCACATTTTTTTGTTCAATGCAATTCAATTAATCATGCAAAATGCTCAGTCACCATTCCTTCATCCGAGCACAAAACAAAACTATTACAGCTCGTGGAAGAGAGGATCCAGTGCATTAAGGAGTCTTGCAATACAACCGCAAGCTCTTCATTGGTGCACAACAGCACAGAGCTGGAAATGCATGTTTAATGTACAGGCATATGACGAGATACGATTAAAATGTAATGTAGAGCTGTTCTATGTTTATATTTGACAGCCTGGAGAAAGCTGGTTGAGTCCTGAGTCAGAGCTTACAGTAGAATTGGGCATGGCCTTTACATGTGGACGAATGTAGAGCTGGAGTGTGCATGACACTGGAGGAAAAAAAGAGTGTGAGTGTGGATATGTAGGCCAGTAGTAATGAGTTTTCAGTCGCTGCAACAGCAGCCACACTGTGATCTATTTCCACTTTGCCACTGAGGCTTTCCTGCCTCATACCACACAATATACTACTGTACATATGGGTGTGAATATTTAAGTGTGTGTAAATCAAATGCATGAGTGGCTGAGAGTGGGAGTGAAGACTACACGACCCAGATTAGGGTCTGGGTGTCTGGAGACATGGGCAGTAAGGGCTTAAATTGAATATTTAATCTAGTCGAGGGGTTGGCACACAGACAGCGTGTCTCTTATATTCTTTAACATGTCATGACGGTTAACCACAGTTCTGCAGTAAATGTACACTGCACTATGGCTATATAACATTAACCCACACGCACATATACTCACATAAAGGGTAACAAAACCACTAGCTTATCAACCCATATGCAACCAATCAATCTTATCTGCTCTGCACATGTGCACACACATACTGAACACACACTTAACTATGCTTATGGGCATGCAGTTGATTAGCAGTAACCTCGTTCAATAATATCCACCACATGTAGGTCACTATAATCTGGGACCCGGGAGGTGGTGGTGGTGGGGTGTGTGTGTGTGTGTGTGTGTGTGTGTGTGTGTGTGTGTGTGTGTGTGTGTGTGTGTGTGTGTGTGTGTGTGTGTGTGTGCGTGTGTATAATGTGTAACATAATGCTGCAAGGAACCTGCTGGATGGCGAACTGCAGCATGTTTGTCAAGCTTCAAGCCAGGACTCAGCTTGTGGAGGTCAAATGTCACATGAACTGTCCCAGAGGATCGAACCATGATGTACACGGCTCGGGAAAAAAAAAAAAAAAAAAACACACTTCAAATTTTCCCATAAATCAGCAACCCTCATTACATCCCTCGTTACTCGATCATGCTCCTTTTTCCATTACGGTCATCCTCCGTCTCTGAGCCGTCCTATCAAACAGTACAGAGAGGAGCTAGCTGGCTGCTTGGTCGCTGAAGGCTGCCGGGTGAACTAGCGGTGCAATGACATCGGCCCGCTGCAAAATGAAGTGACACTGTGCACACAGAGCGGGCAACCAGGGCCATCTTAGATTTAAAGAGACAACGTTATCATTTCACACACGTGCAGAAGTTTGCTGATAAGCTGTTTTAAACTATGCACAAAGCTTAGCTCAACATTAGAGCTCCAATGAATTCACATTTTACACATTGTGTCACATCTTTACTCTTGTTGCTTGATAATTGGTTTTCTTACTATCTTCTATTTTCATTAGTTATCCAATTAATTTCTTGGTTTTAATGCATCGTGTTTGGCCAATTGGCTTGATGTGTTCTGTTCTCGTTGTTCTTTATGCACTTTAAACTACTTCTCTGTTTGATTTACTGCTCTGTGTGCCCTGAATTGCCCCCCGGGGACAAATTACGTTTTTTGAATTGAATTGAATTAATATAACTCATACATACCCTCAGATCAGTATTATAGAGTATAATATTATTACATGAAGGAGTCCATGCTGTTGAATAATACGCCTGTATTTCTTCCAGTTGGATGCAACAATTGTTTAAACTTATTTCATTAGTCTTACCAAACCTCCAGCAGTGTGCAGGATGCTGATTTTTTGTTTAATCTATGGAAAAAAATCTGTTTTAAACAAAGAAGTTCTGAAGAATGAGCCATTAGGATCTGAGGTATTTGCATGATTCATCGGAAGTTTCCACATTTTCAGACTGATCTAGAAATAATACTCATTTTTCCTTTGATTATAAATGTTTAACAATTCAGGAAATGGTATCGCTGTCCTTATTTTTTCCAACATAGACCCCTTGGAACCCCCCACCCCCCCGAGTGTGTTCTTGCAGGACGCCCCTGATGTCTCCTGTGTCAGTCTTTGTCTCCAGTTTTATGAGAAGCTTGAACCTGCTTGTCAGAACAGGAAGCCACAACACCATCCAGCAGTCACATTTGAAAACATCCAACCACAGCCATTTATAATTCTGACTGAGTAAACTTCAGCAAGGCCAAGTGGGGCTTTGCCAGATGGCCAGAGCATCATGTTTACGGATCAAAAGACACCATTAGTTTATTTGAAGCTGCAGACCAGCTGGATGAGGCCTTTTTTTTTTTTCTTTTTTTTTGGCAACAAGATGTTAAACCAACCAGAGAAATACGATGTTTGGGACAGGGGAGCTGAGTTTAAGTTGTTGTTGAATAATAAATAAACCCCGGCAGGCTTCGGTTGGTCACTTGGATTAAACATGAGCTTCTACAGCATCTCAGAGCAGAGCATGACAGTTTGAGAAAGTTCAGCTCAGGTGGTTTCTTCTCGTCAACAGCAGCTTCATTTTCTTAACACTCGTATGTGAGGTTGCAGAGTCAAGCCCCCCCTCCCACACACACACACACACACACACACACACACACACACACACACACACACACACACACACACACACACACTCCTCTCTGAGGCGGCAGCACTCAATTAAGAAGTGATATCAAGAGGATTGATAACAAACTTTGATGAAGTGGTGAACTTCCCACTCGCCTTACGGTGCTGAGTGCCGGTTGAGCAGAGCAGCGGAAGATGAAAGGAAAATCTGTACCCGAGCAAAGGCATGCTTCTAAAATATGAGCTAGCATAATGAGATTGTCTAAAAATTATCTCCCAGGGCAGGATAAAGATGAAGAACTGCTCTCCTATTGGAATCAATTAGACCAAAGAGGTTTTCTGCCCCAAAACAGCTTTTCATTGTGATGTGTCTCCCTCTCTTTTTTTGTCAAATAAAAAAAATCAATCAAAGGGAGTGAATGGGCCAAAGGTTATACCCAGAGCTAACGGTTTCTTCAGTCTTTTATGAACATAAATCAACACATTCGATCACCTGGAAAGGCAAGCAGAGGCAGCTGTCAATGTGAGCTTTTTGTACTGGGGGGGAAAGAAGAGCTCAACCACAGCAGCCAGGCAGCATGCAAGCCACTGCATGGGAACTAAGCACTGGAACTTGTTGCTGTGCTAATGACTTAGCCACCACCTTGCCCTTTTTCTCTCTTTGGAAAATGCACACGGCAGGAGACGCATAAGAACACAAATAAATTCTCAGTACCACTCTCAAGCACAGCATGCGGCGCAGTCATTTCCAACCTTTCTCCATTCTGTTTTTAGAAGCATAATAACAACAAAATCTGTGAGCGCACTGTGGCGGACACAGAGGCACACATGTGAAAAGACAAACACAATCAAATCTTATTATTCCCAGTAGGAATCGGAACAAACAAGCTGCAGTCAGAGGGCATTTTAACCCGAGTTCCTCCAGTCCAAATATTCCATCAACTACTTTAATTTATTCTCGTCTATTTAGAGCCGCACAGCGTGTCCATGCTTCTTCTGAGATCGAAGCGCTTTTGCCTAAATCATGCCGGACCTAAACATGTGGTCTATGTTTAGACTGAGTCTATGTCCTGTATGATGTACATGTGCAGCCACACATGCTTAAAAGACCTGCTTACACACAGGTGTTTGATGCATCCACAATATCATGCAAAAAAAAAAAAAACATGCATGTGGACACATCGTACAAATGCACTCTGAAAAACAATCTCTCCATCCAAACAATATAGAGACTGAACCCACACATACTCACAAGGAATGTGGCTGCACAACGAGACGACATATGATGTGCTGTGTTGATAGAGATGAATCAGATTAGGGGGATTGTCACAGGGGCCAGTGCATCTGGCACTAAGCTGGGCCTGAAGGCACGCACTGATCCTTCAGAAGAAAATGCATAAGGAGGTTTTGTCCGCAACCTGCCAGCTCTGTAATCAGAGTGGAGGAGAGAGATCTTCTGCATGAGTGTGCTCTCTCATTGAGTTCTTCTCTAAAGGACCATAATAAGAGATGACACAAAAAAAGCATGCATAATGGCTTTGTTTTATACAGGACAGATTTGGGCATCTCGCATGGCAAAGAACTAATCAGGAGATATGACTGGATGGTTTTTATTACGTTTCTATTAAAAGTGCTGAGGTAGGGGGGCGCCGATAGCGCAGCGGCAGCGTGCGCGCGCGTACCATGTTGCGAGGCTTTGCTCCTCGCGCGGGCGGCCCGGGTTCGCGTCCGGCCTGTGGCCTCCTTCCCGCATGTCTCTCCCCACTCTCTCCCCCCTTCCGACTCTATCCACTGTCCTCTGACTCTATCAATAAAGGCAAAAAGGCCAAAAATAAATCTTTAAAAAAAAAAAAAAAGTGCTGAGGTAGAATGAGCTGTGCAGAAAATATGACAAAGATCTGGATGCTGTAGCAGTCGCCAAGTATGACACAATAGACGTGAAACGACAGGAGTCACGTTTACTTTGTTTTTATTGATACACGATGCACATGTGAACAAAGATGTGCTATGTTTGTTTCACGAGGAGTTCAGGTTTTTTCTTGAGCAAAATAAGTTTGTACCTGATGTCCACTGAGTGTCCACACACCGTGAATATCCTGTCAGGAAATCGAGTCTGAGCAGTGAGCAAATCTTCTACCTACAGCCGTGTGTGCTGTATGTGTTACATGTTGGATGATTCTTTGGCAGAGACCCATAGTATCCCCCCACCACCCCCTCCTTTAACAATGTCACTGAGCAGAGTATACACACAGTTGAGCTGAGGGCTCTTAATTGGCGGTCTCCCATGCTGCTCAGCAGAGGGGCGTAGAAGGTGAAGCTCCTGCATGTCACAGAAGTGGCTTTGCCTGATGATTGATTATAATTATGGCCTTCTCTGCAAATCCTGGCTTTCCTGGGTGGGTGAGCAAACAAGGCTGGAGAAGGCTTAGAAGAGGGGCTAAAGCACAGCAATATGCTATGCACACAAATATTATCACACACTCACACACATCCACAGGGAAAGAACAATAAAGACACTGAGGCATGCAGGCATGCAGGCACACACTCACGCGCGCACACACACACACACATTTTGACTCCAAGCCCCATCCTTCAGCGGTGGATAAGGAAGTTTGACAAAACCAGTCAATTAAGCAGAAGCACTGGCTTCAACCGGAGGAAACAGGGAGGAGAAAGTAAAGCGTTTGTGGAAAGACAGGAGGAGGAAAGGTAAGAAAATGTAATGCAGGCGGCATGATAATGGGAATGAGAGGAAATAACAATCTCTTCAAATTACGATGCAATATCCAAAATGCATAATTTTTTTTCATTTTTCTCATCCACTTTGGTGATTCAGTCAGAAATGCATGAGTGCAAAATTGCCAGAAAACAGATTATTGTCAACAAAAGAAAAGATTAAAGAAGCTACCACAGAGATACAACTTAAGTCGGGCTACAGCTACAGCTCGATTGCGCTATCTAATTGGAAAACTGTCCTTGTCCCGGAATACAAGCGCAGAGGGAGAATCTATTCATTGACGGAAAAATGTTAGATCTGCTTCAGTACGTAGAAATATGGCCGCCTTTCAACTACTGGACCTTCTCCATGTTGACCTTCTTAAAAAGTCAGTAAATTCGCAAATGGCCAATTGGTGGCTGGATGTTTAATGATTCAAATATAGATGACTGCTCTGTACATTAAGAACTTGCTCTACGCTTTAGTGTCCTTACGCAACTTCTGCTCTGCATTTAACTAGATCGAGGTCCGAGTCAAAGCCGGCCGAGGACCGGGGAGCATGCTCATAACACCTGGTGCTGTTTTAGTTGAATTATGGAGTTTACATGCAAAGGTTCATAGTTCTCCAACCACATTGTCCAGCATGTCGTAGCATTTCAGCTGTAACATGTTTGCAGGACTTTAAAAGTCCATCTCGCACAATAAATCAACTTTTTCGTCTGTTACATTACCTCGGGGGACACAAAGACATGGAAGGAAAAATGGTAAAAAAAAAAATTCAAAAAAAAGTGCCTTAAGTATATATAACCTACAGTTAGAAGGAGGGTCGGAAACAGAGAGACACATTTTGTGAGGTGGAAAGCGTTAAATAGAAGTGTGAAAAAAGGAGCACAAATAGCAGCTTCCACATGTGGAAAAATGCATAGCTGGGAGCATTCTGACATTTCCACCCACACAGTGATCAATCTCTTTCTTCTCTCACTCTCTCTGCTCACACTGCCTCACATCGCTCTCTCTTTGCCAAATCATATGAAGCCAATTTCGTCTCAAGTGCCAGCTTGTGTGTCATACACAAAACTGGCATCATGTTGCTTTGTTTTGCCGTGGTGAGGTGCAACAAAGGTTAAGTGCATTGATTATGCTCTCACAAAAAAATGATGCATTGTGGGGGGACCAGGGGGTCTTAATTTCTCCACAGCGAGCTAGCTAACAAGAAAAGAATAATACTGTTTCTCGGGACCTTTCCCGTGGTAAGCATGGGCCTTACTGTGTCAGCAGAAGGACATCCTCATCGTTTTTTGCAACCAACACTTAGAAGAGACTGCTTGTTGTGACACACACACACACACACACCCTCTACCACATTACATCAGGGGGCAAACTACTGTGTTTGACGGAAGTGTCAAAACCCTGCTGGCTGCAAAAGTCAAGGAAGTTCCCATGTTAAAATGCCCTGTAACAGTGGGAATAAAAAGTTTGACAGCCTGGTTCAAAACTTAAAGTTTATATCATTAACTCATGTCTTACTTGGAAACCACGTTACATGAGGTGATTTTGTTAACATGTCCGTTTTGAACTTGTGCAATAAGCTAAAAAGTTATTCATAAATTCACATAATTAAAGGTATGGCTTAGGCCCACCTCAGCGCCGCCTGTTTGTCTGATAATAGATTGATAGCATATCCAATATACAGAATAGAATACTACACTATTGAGGTTGCAATCAGAGAGAAGATGTCGATGTGTTACACAGGGTATGCACATACATCCACATATCACCACTCTTCTTTATGGTTACAGATCCACCTTTAACAGCACAGACAGCTCCAACACATGCAAAGACATCTTTGATGTTATGTTCTCGGCTTTTGCTTTCATCTAATAGGACAGACAGGAAGCGTGGGGCGAGAGAGAGGAGAGGACGACGAGCACCACTCCACTAACTGAGCCAAACAGGAGCATCAGATGCCTTCAACTCCTTTGTGACTTACAGATCAGAGAAATCTTCAAAATAAGCCTCTCTCTTCATTTAACATTTCAAGGTTGTTTACCTTTACCTTTACCCAATGCATTTTATGTAACATGTACTGTATAGAATATTTAAGTATTGAACCTTTCTATAAATAGGTTTGAGTTTAGAGAAAAACAGGAATGAGTCACAAACGAACCCAAGCAGCCATTAACCTGGAGAACGCAGTAAACCCAGACGCACACCTATTAGTCAACAGAACCTTGAGCAGCAGAAAGCTGGCTCTCAGAAACACGTCCCTCAGGTTCTGACTCTTTGTCTCGTCTGTGATAGCGTGTCTTGTTCCTTGTATCCTGTGATCTCTCCCTCTGCTTTCCCCTCACAGCAGACAAACACAACATTTATCACTCCCTCACTGCACCTCCATGTGCTGGATTAACAAGCTCCCAGCCTCAGATAAGTCAGGCAGGAGCAAGCGGTGGATCTTGCACCATGTCAACCTGCTCGTCGACTCACAGAATCGATAGACTTCTCTGACATGGAGGAGTTTGCTTAAGGATCGGTTTCCTCGATCTAATTCAGCTTGTTGGTGTTGGGCCTGCCATCACACCAAAACCTTTTTACCTTGATGCTGTTATATTCAAATCTTTCCCTCAATAAAGTATTGTGGAGGCACAGTGTGTAACTTTTGACTCCCTCCTCTGTACAGCTTTTAAATAATGTTGTGACATTGTGAAGAAAGGACTCACCGAGGTGTAATCACTAAATGACTCCCATTCAACATTAATCATCCCTCCATTGGTTTTAAGCAGTAGTGGCAGCTTTACACCAAACAGTGCTGTCACAGTAACAGTCATAATGATGGTAAAAGTTAAAATATGATGTTGCGACGTGAAGCTGATGAAGGTGAGACATGTCTAACATCACATATGGTTCTTACAAAGCACACGTTTCAGGGCGAAGGCGACACTTTTTCTCTCGTACAGAATATCCTCTTTTTCCATTTTGCACACAGCTCTGCAGATTAGTGCTGACTGGCAATGTTACTGTTGTTCTGGATGTGAAACAGCCACGGTAATTACCCTTAATGTTAGCTCTGTAAAGCCAGTGAGTCCAGGAGGGAGGTAGAGCAGGTACAGAGCAACTGCTTTAATGTTCATCTAAATGCCTTATTACAAAACATTGAATAAATATAAACAAATGCAAAACAGATAAAACGCTGGCTTTAATATTCCACACACCTCAGCGGTTGTGCTGCATGCATGCAACTTATCCAAGTGGTGTCATATACTGATGATTAAAGCATGAATACATTGTAAACAGAAGCATTGTTTCTGTGGGGTTTTATTATCACACTGGTGGACTGGGATTTGTATTCTGCCTTTCCTTCTTGCAGCTGCTGGTACTCGCTACCAATTTGAGCTACAGGTGGGCACAGCAGAACCTCTTACTTTTAAATCTAGTGCCAATGTGAACAGGTCAGGGCAGCTACGTGGTAACATGAGCAGCTTGCCTCAGTCTCTTTTGTAGCAATGCACCCACAAGAGATGCTGAAAATCATCAATGTGTCCAGGGAGGTACGGCAAACATACAAGAGACGAGAATAGGAACGCTACATTAAAATGCAGAATCTGTTGTTCGGGGTCTGGATTTTCACATTTGTAGTCCAAGCTGTATTGACCAATCAGTCCCTGTGGACAGACGAAGCAGCCAGAATGTTATCAGTGCTAATGAGGGGATGTAATGGACCAAGAATTAAAGGTGTTTATGCTGCACAGAGGAAGTCTTGGATGAAAGTTGCTCAATGGTAGCCGCAGGCAGCACCCTGAATTACCGAGAAATTGTCATTTGTTTCCAAAGCAACGCGTTGTGGACTAACGATGATTGCCGGTGAGTTCGGAGATTGCTAGCTCCAAAGTCGATCTCTGTAGACATTGTCAGACATGAACTCTAATGAAGACCTCAAAATTACATTTCAGATTATTTACAATTCAAATAAATGCAAATCCAATGTTTATGAAAAGCCCTTTTGTTCAGCTGTGTGCACACAAACGTCAGGCCACCCCCTGCTTAAGTCAGCGCCCATGTTGGACCACCCCAGTCCAAAAAGTCCAGACACGCCCCTGAGCTCGAGGAACAGTGCTCATGTGATGAACGGTTGCAATAATATATTTCCAGCAAAATCGAGGTGAGGACAAAAAAAAGAGGTAAATACAGAGCAGTCAATCAAAACTGGCATTAATTACATCAACCCACTGCTAATGATGATGGGGAAAGGTCATTATCATAATGGCAGTTTATTAGCACCGTCACCAGTCCGCCTATCTGTGCGTGTGATCATTACTTTCATTATTGTCTGCATGCTGCTGTTTTAATTGTCTTCACCATGGCGAGGGTTTCCTGTGTTTTGTTCTCTGCAGTTTGAATTCAAATACTTTGAAACACTTTTGACCTGACTACAGATAGCAGAGGGGATTGTGGGTAAGTCACTCGGGGTCCTTGGGGTAACAAAGTCACGTGCATTGGCTCCATTAATCTCATGCCTTTTCTGGGGTTTTGTTCACTGTCGCTGCATGTGAAATAAAATCTTTTGACTTTCCATCAAAGGCAGCTCATGATAAATGCATGACAGCACATATCTTGGGGGGAAAAAAACAGCTGTGGAAACTTCAGTAACTTCTAGGCTGCTTCTTCGACTTTGCATCAGTCAAAGTGTGTCTTTATACAGCTGTGTGACATAATTCTGGCAAGACCCACTTTACGAATAGATTCCTGATATCCAGTCTCTTCAGAGTACGTCTACGAATTGACACAGATTCGGTGCAACGGGCCATAACTGCTACAGTAAGTCGAGGACAAAGAGCAAAGAGAGATTACCCGGAGGGGGGAGCACTCTGTTCTCTCAGAAAGAAAGGGAGAATAAATTCTGCAGCTGCTGCATATTTGTCCTGATCTTGGCCCTCTGAAGAAGTCCTGAGGCAGCAATGTTTGCAGACGAAAACACGTACTTCACAGAGATAACGCTCAAACTGTGGAAGACAGGTACAGCCAAATTATACAAAAAGTAATGAGGGAGATGAAGTAACGAGGTGAGAAGAACATAGACGAAACAGGGAAGCAGGGATGCTGAAAGTCGACCGCTCATGCCGAGAAACGGTGAGGTAAGGATGTCTAATTATCCAACAACCATTCAATAGTTTAATGATGCAGGATCCAACAGCAGCCTCGCTTAGGACAACGGAAACTTCAAAATACAGAGAAAAGAACAGAAGTCTAATTGCCACGTGCACACATGAGAATATTGAGAAACTTGTGCGTTCTGGTTATTGTCAGGGTATGGTAACACAGAACGAGTAGAATGCAATGGACTTGAGCTTGTTGAGTGCTTTTTTAGTCTTCTGACAACTCAAAGCATTTTCACACTGCAGGTCACACGTACACATTAACAAACTGATGCTAGAGGCTGCTGTGTAAAGTCTACATCCATTTTTACTCATCATACGTTTCATACGCCAGTGACGAAGCAGCGGAGCAACTTGGGGTCGCCAAAGGCCAAACGATCCTTTAGAATAAATTCAGCAACACAGCACAAAAGGATGCTTTACATTCTACCTTCTTCATATATTCTGTGACTGGGCTGCATGAGATAAGATTCTAGATATCTGCTCATATTTACAACCCGAGCTTAACCATTCAGCTACCATGCTGCAACTGTTCCACAATGCTGACTGATGTTTTCCAGTTAATACGACAACAATTAAGTGCTCAGTGATGTGAGTGTGTTGCAATATTGATAGCATTACCTAAATATGCACAATGTGCATGTTGATAGGTGAGGCTTGGCCTGTCTAATGGAAGTGATATTCGGATCATTTTTTGGGACACTAGTCTGTCTACAGATGGTTCCACTAATCGAGTCCAACATTCTCCGTCTTCTGCCTGCTCCACTTTTCGGAAAATGTGTGCTCAAACAGGCTGTTTGGAGATTTCCCCAATGACATCACAAAGGGCAGTAACCCCTCCCCCAGGTGGGTGACACTGAGGGTAAGGGGTTGATAGGCATGATGTGATAAATACAAGATCAGAGTGAAATCTTCAGTGGGAGCTCCGAGGCGTATTTCAACTTGGATAATATGTGACCTTTAAAGCACATCAGCGTGTGAGTGTGCTGAATTGGGTTAAGCTATTGAAATAGCCCTTGAATTTGATTCAGAGTGTGACATGCAAACGCAGATCAATGCTTCGTAAGTGAGTCACTCAGAGCTCAACGAGGCTCGACAGATGAATTTGGCGTCTCCACACATCAGAGGAAGCATTATCTTCAGGATTGCATATTTTTCAAAATGCATTAAATGAAGCTGCATGATTGCACCATGCGTCCTCTTTGATATTAAAATACTGTAGAAAAGATGATTTAGGTCTGTGACGCACTCTGTATGTCTATGCCCTCCCTTTTTGCTGTATTCTGCCACAGCTGATTGGATAACCAAAGAGGTTACTAATCCCTTTAACCCTGGTGTAGCAAGCTTTTCACACGAGGGTTAGAAAGGAAGACACACACAAATCTGAGAAGATGAGCACATCCAAACCAACTGTGGATGTTCAGAGGAACCACATTTCCCGGAGGAGCTGTATATGTAAACGCTACAAAAAACAAAACAAAAAACAGCCACATTTTTCACTCCGACTTCACCCGGAGTTTCTCCTGACGGATCCCTACGTTTTTTTTATTTGCAGTAAGTTCGAGTGAGCTGATGTGAGAACGCTGCAGGACATTATATGGAGGATTAACCTGCTGCACGGTGCACAGTCTATACATGCGACCGCGACAATCTCAGTGCATGTAATTAAATGGCTGCATTATGTTTTTCTGTTCTTTCAGTATGTTGTTCTCGGCAATGTGAAAACGTCTCTACAAACTCAAAAAAAGAAAAACTCCTTTATAGTTGGAAGACAAATTAACAACAGTATCCATTCCCTGTGGGATTTATTTTGGACAGCATCTTATGCAGCAATAAAAAGGAGAATGAAGATGCCCTCAAGAAATACAACATTATTATGCCCAATGGTTTATAAAACTGCTAAAGCAACCCTGGTTAAAAAAAAGACTATCAATCAGTTTTCTTCATTTGTGTCATTCTGTTTGAAGTCACAAAGAAGGACGGACTCCTCTCCCTCTCAGGCACGCTGTATTTCTACCCTTTTCTCTTCGTTAGGTTTGCTGTTTACTTCAGGCTCATTACATTGTGTCCTCCAGCATTGTGCGACAGAGCAATAAACATGCAAATGTCTGCAAACTGCTGCATTTAAGGGGATAAAGAAATTGAGCAAATTGAAAATTCAACACAACTTTAATGGACTTTGCAGACATTCAAATGCTTTTTTTTTTGGAAAACACAGTGAGCAAGGGAGCAATTTCTGTTTAACAGCTATATAGAAATATCTTTTTGAGCCAAAAAACACTCTGAGGATGCTCTGAAACATCCCCTGGTGTGCATAACAGAGCCATGAAAAAAAGCACAATACTATATTGTTCTGAAAATGTATGGCATCTCTTAAAATAAATCTTTGCTTTAAATACTGCACCTGAAGGGGACCTGGAATATCACAATTAAAATGATCACTAATAGTATCCTTCAAAAGTGTGACTTACATCCAGGCGATAAACATACTGTGCAGTGTTTACTTTGTTATTCAAATCTCGTGTCTTTGACTCTTCAGGTTTTATAGTCATTAAATCATGACAACCAAAATGCTATTCAAGTTATTATTCTTTTTAAGAGGATTATGAAAACATAATCTACATCCCAGATGGGCGACGAGTGTTTCACCACATGTGACATCACCCAGTGATGTCAGCGAGAAATGTGCTGTGTGATGATGAGATTGGGTTGGATAATTTACCACCTCGTCGGCCTTGGATTCTGCTGTCAGACAGCAGCCCTCGTCTACAGGTGGTGAGGCAGACACACAAACAGCCATGACAATGTGAGTGCATCACAGAGCTTTAGCTAATGGTATCTAAGTGCAGAACATGGGGAAATAATGAAAAAGTCAAGCCTGCGGTGTACTCATGGGTTCCAGCGAGCTCTACGAGCTGATAGGTGGCAGCTGACAGAAGGATTTGTTAAAGGTCAGTGGAACATTTCTATTTTAAAAAGCAGAAGGAGCTTTATGAATGGGGGGTAGCAGCAATCAATACATGAACTACTCACTTGGGGGAACCTGATTTAATTGTAGGTAATCCTACGCCACGCAGAGAAGCAAATTATTCCAGTAATTGAAAACCATGTTGTTCCATTGGGAAGAGGATTATACTAAAATGAATGGGAATAATTAATGATGAACGAGACAAGCTTCGCTGGTTTTCTTTCTCTTTCTCGCTTCTCGTTCATTCAAATGCTTTAATCATTAATTTATTGATGCCATGCCGTATAAACCTTAAAAAGATTTAGTTCAACAAGTGGCACACCGTTACGATCAAGAACTCTAAAGGGGACACAGAAGGGAGCAGGAGGTATTGAGTCGTCCTGATTTCCTCAAACACCAAGAGACAAAGTCAGATTCCTCTCCTACAGCTCTCCCTCAGCGGCCGTTTCCCATCCTCCTCTCGAAAATGAGAGTAAAACACCGAAGCAGAACGAAATTCAAACATGAAGGGAAAACTGTTTGAATGTCGAAACTGTTGCCAATCTTATCATGCAAACTTCAATACATGGGATAGTGATGTTGATGCTTGGATTAAAATACAAGTAACATTGAAAAGCAGCTCAAACAATGACATCATTTGAGGTTGCATATAATGCATATTAGAGACAAGAGGCAACCTCTGGTGTTGAAATATTCAGCCAACACGGAAGTGCAAAATCCTGCATTTCAACGAGTGTCCATTTGAGGCTGGCTGCAAAAGCCCCGGAGGTCATATACACACCACAGCCATCACTCAGCCTTCATCATTTATATTTACACTCTATGGTTTAAGACCAATTCTTAAAGGTGAAGTTCCAACCCGCTGACATCAAACCGTGCGTCTGAATAAGTGCCCATTGTTTCCAAAGCAGAGGCACATGTTGAGAAGTGCAACCATCCGAAGAACCAGGTCACCTTCCATTCACCTGTTGATCACTTCTACAGTCAAAAGCAATGATGCAATAAATCTCAACAAATCCAGGAACATCTCATGTCATCATCGAATACCATCATTTATCCTCTTTCCTTTTAAAGGTCCAAAACAATTTCACTCTCAACACAACAGTCTGCCTGACGTTCATGAGCTTAAGACATTTTTAGTTTTTCTTCTCATATCTATGCCGGAGGAGTTACTTCGACAGAAACAGACCTTTAAAAAGACATTTACAAACGACAATTATGGACACATATTCTTACATAAACACCATGCATATCTCCTTCTGTTTGACTGTACAGCAGCTTCATACAAAACTGTTTGATTACACCTTCCTGGGGACAATAAACACCCCAATTTAGACAAACCTTGCGAGATCATTTCATGTTTTTATTGTTCGACTTTATTGCCCAATGAAAGCTGATTGGGATGGAGTATTTAGTGGAGAGAGAATGAATGAAATTCAGAACAGCCCACAGTTGGACTCAAGCTCGCCGTTCTGCTATCGACTCAGTGTTTGTACATGTGACACATGCTCTCTCTGGTGAGGTAGGGGTCGAGTTTTTTACTTTGAATGATCCAATTTTAGGATTAACGCATCATGAAAAACGCTGGGGATTTTTGGTACTTAAGGAAGAAAAAAATCAGGATGTGACCGTACATCACTTACCAAAGCCAGTGACCAATTTAAGGATTTTTGGCTGTGGCTCAGTGGTAGTATCGGTCGACTCTGAACCAAAAGGTTGGGGGTTTGATCCCCAACTCCTGAAACCAAAAGTCGGATGTGTCCTTGGGCAAGACACTCTTCACACAGCAGCCTCGACCATCAGTGAGTGAATGTATAGGTGTGACCTGCGGTGTAAAAGTGCTTTGAGTAGAAAAAGGGCTCAAGTCAATTCACCGTTTATCCTAACGCATGCCGATTGTTTCTTGTAGTGCAAAGTGTGAGGGTAGAACAATTAGCTGTTCCAATGTAATATGTGCTGCTTCTATGTGACACAGTCTGGCCTTGGATTCAAATTCATTATTTACTAAATGTACTGTTGGAGTTACATTTACAAGTGTAGCTGACTTGTCGAAGAGTGGGTGGTAACATATGGCGTCCTCTGGATATTCTGTATGCAGGGCTCAACTTCCTAACATCACTAAGATTGTTGAATGCTGACAGATTTATTTGTGGCTTGCCACTTTCAATCATTACATTTAATTGTTCACGGAAAAAAACAAATAATGATGTTTTGGAAACAGTAAGAGAGAAGTGCTACACTGACACTCAGCTAAGCTTGGGTGTTAAACTGCAATTAGCTCAGAAACCAGAACTTGGCAAAATAAAAGGCTCATTTTATGACAGATTGGTGGAATAACAGCAGCTTGAAATAATAGCAAGAATAAGACATACTTGAGCTGAAAACACAATCTGAATTGACACAATTCCTTCGAAAAGGTCAGGGATTACAAATGAAACGGTGCGATATAACACCTGTACTGTCGCTCGGCTGTTTATTAGCAATCTTGCATACTATAGAAAAACATCCTTGCTCTGTGGATTGGTGTTTACTCTTGAACTTCAATTCATCAAGCCTTGAAACTGAAATTCCCATTATGGAATTTGAAACACAAAAGGACAGTCCTTCATTACCAGATCAAGGCAGAATGTATGTGCTCCTTTTCCAGCTTACATGCAACGTTAAACCAACACTGGCGACATGCTGGGGCGGAGTGTCCCACCTCTGATCCGCCATCCAAGGTGTTATCAGAAAACACTAACGTTGTGGCCATGAGATGCAAGACCCAAACTTTAGGCCACCCCTACACAAGTCAGTACCCCAGTTGGGCTACCCAGTCCAAAAAGTCTAGACACACCCCCAGTTGTAGACAACATCTTATATTTCAGGAAAGCTTACTTTGAATTGCCTCAGCGTCATATCCTCCCTGATGTCGAGGCATAGAACCCTACAAATAGCAACAGACAAGCTTCTACCTTGTGATAAAGCCATACATAGCTGATTACATAATGACATGGGAATTGATTTATAGCATAATTGCCAATTGGATTTGCTACACATCATCTTCACTCTCACTCAACATTTCTGTCAATATCCCAGAAAACGAAAGCTCAGACAAGCTCTAATTGGCATTCTTTCCTTGCATCAGTATCCAGAGTGCTTTAGTCTACATTTATAACAACTCTGAAACCGAGGTCTTTAGATAAAATTTGGAGAACAACAGATGAAGAAGAGGAAGAAGGAGATATCATTTATTAATTCCTGAGGAGAATTCCACTCTGTTATTAGTGAAATGTGCAACAAACAAATTGGCTCAAAATACACACTAAAGCACAATTTTAGAAATACTTAATGTTGTAAAGGGTTTGAACTGGTGGGACTGGTCCTGAATTGGGCTGTGTACCAATACATGTTGGTTCAATACATATTCAATAGATCTGATTGGTTTAAAAAAAATATCAATAATTTGTGTTTCTTAGGCTAGACCAGTTGAGAAGCACTTGTTTTAACTATCCTTCGAGTTAAGGACGTGACACCTTTGAATAAATGGATTCTACAAAAGTAATTTACTGTTTCAAAACCAATAAATGATCCTATTATATTCCCCAGCCCTTGAGGTTTATGTTTTTACTACTTTGTAGGCAAAGCAGGAACATTGTTGTGCATCTTGTGTTTGTTCCTCAACCTCTCACGTAAAGTTATCAATGCAGATGCACAGACAATGTATGTGAATTGATGTTCGTGTAACTAAATCTGCCGTTTGCATTTTTTCTGTTATTTTGTCTTTATTGGAGAGGACATCTGAAGCGAGGCATGAAATGTTTGGAGACGAGAGCGGGGGATGACATGCAGCAAAGGGCCGAGGTCAGATTCGAACCCACGGCTGCTGCGACGAGGACTGTAGCCTCCGTACATACGGTGCACTACATAACCGATAAGCTACACGATGCTCCAGACTCCAATCATCTTTCATTGAATGTCGATTTAAGCGACCTCTCTGGACAATACAAACCAGCTGATCTCTGTTTTGGCTGCTGTCCTGTTCGTGCTTGTGTGGGATTTTCAACATACAACAAAACAAAGTTCTTACAGCCTGCTTAGAAAACACATTTTCATCATGGAAGAGTGGACTGGGTTTCTTTCTGCCATAATGGGATGAGATTAATGTTTGTAGGTCATAAAGATGCATCAGTATAACATTGAGCCTGTTTCATAACCAGTTAAAAAAAAAAAAAAAAATACATGTCACCCTTTACTGACGACATCTTCACTAAGCCAGTCTGTAATCACAGCGGTGCCATCTCATCCAGTGTGTGTCAGTGGGTCACTAAGCAGATTTTTGCTGAACTTGGAAGAGATGGGTAGTAAACAATGAGTGTGCTCATCCAGGACTTTACTTACTGTGGGACTCTAATCTGCTTAAAAGGCATGTGGATTTACAGCTGCAGAGGCGGGAGTCATCACAGCTGAGGCCCACATGTTTCAGCTTTAATTTGAATTTATCCTGACGGACTGAGAGATTGAAAATTATTTAACCAGCTTCGAAAAGTCTCGAGCTGTGCTGAGCTCCAACCGTTTTATTTATTTGTCCTACTTCACGTAACGGCTGACAACTCGGTGCTGGTGATTTTCCAGATCTCAGTTTTTAAATCCTGCTGTGCTCTCTTGAATCAGAATCAGTTTTATTTGCCAGGTATTTCGAACACAGAAGGAATTTAACTTCAGTAGACTGTATATACTCTTTGTACATACATGAACATTAAATGTCAACAATTGACTAAATGAATATATATATATATACACACATATATGAACAAGTAATTAAAAACTTGTTCATATGTGTGTATATATATATATATATATATATATATATATACACACATATATGAACAAGTAATTAAAAACTTGTAAAGATAAACTGATTGTAATGTACCCTCGCTAGTGAGTGAACACTTTCATTAAAGGGCTTGTTCATTGTCATGAGTCGCACACATTTTGTAATTAATCACGATGGTACGCAAGTGATCAGGCTCAACTTCTGACAAAATGGCAGCTTCATTAAAATAACAAGACTCAGCTGAGCAGAGGAAACCTGAAAGCCTGCATCCCGCTGTGTGGAGATAAAAAGACTGACATTTGTTTCCTTATTTGACAATCAATTCTTGATTTAGTTGAATTTGTGGACATAATATCCAGTTTAATGACAATATATTTTATCTCAATTCTCAGCATATGACGAAATGTTTAAAAATGTAATAAAATTGTGTCGTGGGGTCTCAGTGATTCTCCCCTAAAGCTGATATCAACTTTAATTGTAAGTTATCACAAATAATCACAACCATCTAAAGTACACATGGCAGGTGAGCAGGCAGCACAGAACATACGATTATTGATACTGAAGACTTTGAACATGTCCATTTCTACAGCTCTGACAGCCTGACGTGTTCAGCTTTCTCTTCCACTCCACTTCCACTGCCATGGTCCATAAGTAGCCAGGGGCTGAGAGAAATTGCTGAGTAGATTAAATATGCACTTAGAGACAGTCTGGCCAGCCCAACAAAAGCAAAGGTGAAATGGAGTGGAATTGCTTTTAAGGGGAAGCTCTGCTTTAATATTCAGTTGTATCAAAAAACATTTTCTGGCTTCCCTGGCTTGAGTTATTCACAAAAGCTTGTTGGAAACACATAAAGAAGAGTTCACAAGTGGTATGTTGTCCGGGCTTGAACCATCCAACATCAAACCACAGGCTGAAAGGGGCATCTGGTTGGGAGCCTTAAAAAGAGGCCCACTGAACCGCTTCGGACTGTGAGTTTCAGATGAAAACATCAGGGCTCTGTTCGTCTGCAGTGTCAAAAGACTTCACACTGCCTCTGCAGGCTATTATTCAGATTCCACAGAGCAAGATTAAAGCCTCTGGAACTTTTGATGACTCACAGCCTTTCCAAAAGCCTTCATAAAACTTTGCAGATTGGCAAAATATCAACCAAAATGCCCCACGTCTTCCCGCCCCGAAGCTTTCCCCCCCTCACCTCTGCTCTGTCCCCAGCACCATGAGGACGAGACGATAATGACCCGACTGGCAGCCACTCCAGCTCTCCCACTGTAGCATCATGAGTGAAAATGAAATTGATTTGGAAATCCTGCATCGGCCCAGACTGGAACAGAGGGGATTATTGTGCTGATTGTACTAATACTCTGTCCCTTCCCTCACCCCCATCCCCCCCACCCCCCCACCCCAACTCTAATTCCACCCATCGCGCTCTTCTCTTTTCAGTCTGTTTGTGTCGTACTTTCATGGCGAGGGCCATCTTTGTTTGGGGTAATAGTCGTGTTTTCTCTTTCATCTCCGAGGAAGAACTCGGCTCTCTTCATTCCTCTTTCTCTAACCTGCCTTCAAGTCCACTCAGAGTCACGTAAAGGCATCGCAGCTGAATTATAAAGTTCTGGTAGAGAGCCACAAAGAAAACGGGAAAGTGGACGTGGATTACCTCAGAAAGTCAGAGGAAGGTTCCTCAACTCCAAACAAAAACCTTTGAAAGCAGACAAGAGAAATAAAGACCCCCCTCGGGGCTGGAAATCCTAAATGATGCTGCTCTGTTGCCCTCTGCACGGAAATCTAAAATTGATCTGGGTTTTTTTCCATGCTTTCCGACCTCTACCGCTTGGACTCTATGCTAAGAGTATCGTCTAACCAAAGCTTTGAACTGTCTGTGAAAAGCTTTGGTTAAAAAATATGAGACTGCAAAAAAGTTGATTACAGGTCAGAACTGCAGAGCGGTAATGGTAGTTTCTATTTACCAGGGGTCAGGAATCAGCATGCAGTCTTCTGGTTTCTGTTTAGTGTATGTTTTTTCACTGGCAGGCTTTTCAGGGAAATCAAAGCAAAAGCAGGTGGGATGCCATCAGCCGTGAAGGCCTCCTGGCTCCCATCGTCGACGTTCTGACAATGATTAAATTTTTTGTAAAAACAGGTATCTGCATCATAGTGCAGCTTCAAATTATGTTGATATAAAGTTAAACCTGAGCGCTCAGATCAGCTGCACAAAAAAAAAAAAAAAAAAGACCCTGGGCGATGTTTTTTTTTCCACAGGCAGCCGTCTGCTGCAAAGAGCGCTCTCTACGCAGCGCCTCAGTCTGCCACACTTTAAATCTGGTCCTAACAAAATCAATACGAATTGATGTTCATTTTTGACAGTTGGGGAACCAAGTGTTCATAGCACAGGACAAAGTTGGGAACTACTGGACCTGAAAAACAAGGCTCAATAGTGCAAACACATGTACAACATAGCTGCCTTTTCAGAACAGCGATGTTAGCAGGGAGATTTTTCTTCGACTTTCAGAGATTTATTGCGAAAGGAAATGACTTTGACATCACTCTGTAATGTAAAACACATGGTCTCGTTGTAAACGTTTCTTCTGGGACTGGGACCAGATGTTTGTTGGAATCCAGAACAGCTTTTCTCCTTTCTCAGAGGAGGATATCTTCAGAGTGATGCAAGCTCATACTAAACATCTGTACAGCCTTTGTTTCCATGTTAATGAAAGTGCAAAGGAAGAGTATCATGTCGAACATGCATCAGTATAGTTCAGGCTCTATTCATGCAATAATAAACACTATCCATTATTCTAAGGTGTTGAGTTATTTTGGAATTTGAATCAGACACGCATTATGTGATATGTGGTGTCTGAGCCTGCGGCATATTTCTCATATATAAGATATGTGGCTGACTTAAATTAAAGGCTCAGTTCTAAATTCTCTGGGGCGATGCACAAATGCAGAATCATCTTTGCAGCACAGATAATTGACCCAGAGGAGCGCAATCACAAAGCCTGTGTTATCAATGCTTTAATAACCTATTGTCAATTATCAAGGCTTTGCCTGACACTGCAACCTCCCCCCTTAAGGCCACGCAGGCACAGTGAAAGAATCAGAAAAAGCAATTAAAAAGTCGACGGTTGTGAAACAGAAATTGCTTGAAGAAACAAGCAGCAACTTCTCGCATTCGTCTCCTAATATTCACACTGTGAGGAGGAGAAGGCTTTGATTTCACTTGTGTGCATCACCCACCTTAAAAAAAAAAAAGAAAAAAGAAAAAAGCTTAGTTATGGAAGGGGGCTCTAAATTATGGGGTGGTTTTCAGTAGCTGTTTTTAACAAATGCACTGCTGAACATATCTAGATAATTTCAGGAGGACTGCTCCAGATAATCTCCTGACCTGACCTAGCTCTTCACAGCGGCAAGGGGGGGGGGGGTCTCTTGAAGTATGATATGACAAAAAGAAAAAAAATATGCTGAAGTAGCGCATGAAGCAACAGATTCTTCTATACCATACATACTATAACGACATTATGCGTCTTTATATCAATCCTAGGTGTAGTTAACAGAAACAATACATCAACAAAAGAGCGGAGGACAGAAAACTGTTTGTGCAGCCATTTAAATACACGCATGGAAACCATTGCAGTGGCCTGCAGACACTCTATGCACCATGCAGCAGTCAAATATAAACATCACTCTCCCTCCTTTTGGCTCAAGGTGAACTCTCCAGAGAATATCCTGCAGCATTCTCACATCAGCTCAATCTCAGAGCAGGAGGAACTCCGGGTGAACTCCTGAGTTTTTCAGGAAAGTGTGAAAGCACAAAGTGAATTCAGACTTACAGTATGTGGCTGTAGTATGGCTGATGGAACACATGCCTCGATTTAACATGCTGAAACATACAGTATGCTTTTCATGGGGAAAATGCCATTTTTAACCAGATACTGGTTTTCCCTCCCCCCAAAAAAAAAGTCACCTGACACATCAAGGAGACAGTCTGGATGCCAGTGTTCGAGTCTCATAGGCATTAATCTTTGAACTGCAGGGTCATTAAAAAGCAGGAAGGATGCAGTCAGCTTACATGGGAACTTCTCAGTAAAGCATGTTACACAAGAGTGGCTAAGGATCCAAAGAAAAGTTAATACAACACTTTACAAGCACCACTGGTGTGGGTGGAAGAGTTTAATCCCACAGTATGTTACAAAAGCTGCTGCTGTCTATGTAGGCCAGTCCAGCACAGTGACTGTCTGTCTTCGATGACATTACCTCTGTGAGATTAACCCCTTGATGGCCAGCTTAGGCAAAAGACTTCTAAGACAAAGTGTGGCCAAATCTTTGTATCTGAGGCTGACCTCGAGGAAAACAGGTTTCCACTGAGTGACTGTTTTGTAAGAGAGAAAATAAGCCGGTGGAAATCGATTCAGAATCACAGCTGGGCAGCTCCCTATCGGCACCAACCGTTGGTAGAGATACAGTATAAGTCAATATTCGTTTCATGTTCACGACCGATAGAGTCTGGGAGAAAATAAGATTGCATGAACATTACATTGTGTCACAACATGCTGGGAATAATTGGCTATGGTGTGTGTGCGTGTGTGTGTGTGTGTGTCTGTGTGTCTGTGTGAGCCTGTCACAGCAGAGAATTGTCGAGTATTTGAAAGAATCACAACGACTTTATCATGAATTCATTCTGACAGATATGGAACTGACACCATGACCTGGCTGCTATCGCCTCCTGTTTGACTCTTTGAAAATGGAGCTCACGCAATCCTTTCATTCTCTTTGTGTCTGACATCTAAGGCCGCTCTCTTAACGTTGCATGACGGCGCAATTAATTGCAATCTTATTGAAGTCAAGGCACGAACATTCTCAATAAACACATCACAAAAGTATGGATTTAATACTTTAGAGGATTTCTTCTTGACAACAAAACCTGTTAATAAACAGGACCAGGCCTGAGACATCACTCATTGGTTAACGCCATGCTGTAGATGCTCTTGACAAACTGTTGAGCGGCGCCTGCCTTTCAGTCTGGTGGGCCACGCCCCTAACAATGCATAACCTGTATCTTTGATGAAATCAATGCAGATGAGTTTTGTTGTAAAAGTGGACATCTTACGGTCACAATATCATTCATGCTGCTGAGTTTAAAGGGTTAAAAACTCTCACAACTTAAGTTTACATGAATGTCTCCAACAGTGGCCTCCTCATTTAGCATTGATAGAGTTGTAAATCTGAATGTTTGAAGCACAAACAGAAAACACTTGTTTATTCAACAGGACACATTTCCAGGGCCCCTCTGGTTAAAAAAAAAAAAAAAAAATCCTTTCTCATTTCAGCAGCAAGGCCGACTGCTGTGTGTTCTGTCACAGCGGTGGTTTGGCCACATACTGTTCCTCCACTCCAGCATCCCTCCTCTTGTGCCATGAATGTCACGACTGCAGCCACAGGCTCCACTGAAGGAGTGCCGGCCTTATTACGCCCCCAGGTCACCAATATCCCCCTAGCCTCCACAAAAACCGGGCTTATGGAATCAGATACACTGTGTAGCTCGACAAATTACTAGCCGACGGCCTCCAAACGCTGCTCAAAGTTCTCGCATTTGAGCCCTCGTGTTTTCCACCCTTTCCCCCTCCTTCTATCCAATTTGTCAGGTGGAAACTGGGTGTGAAAAATGGTTGTGTTTTTCCGAGAGCCACAGGGGTCCGGGTTGCAGTTTATCGCTGCGTGACGGACAATAAATAAGACTGATCACTACTGCCAACAATACACAACGCAAACATGACACTGATTACGACACTCCGAAAGTAATTATTACAGATAATTATTGTGTTATCAGTTATCTGACCCAATGGCAAAATGGGGAACTCACTGGGATGCAAGTGAGTTCTTGATAGGTAGCTGAAATCTAACTGTGGCTGCGTGCAAAGCCTGCCATGATCTTTACACCTGAATATAGACACAGTCAATTGGATTTGTAAGGTGAAGCAAACAACCCGTGACCCTTAGAGAGTTCACAAGTCCCCGTGCCAAGTAAAGAGCTTGATGAGCAGGAACCTGAGTGGACCACACCTGGTTCCAAGACGAGATCCACAAGAGGGATTTATTCTCTATTCTCTGAATGTGTGTGGGCATTTTAGCATGTGTGTGAGTGTGTGTGTGTGTGTGTGTGTGTGTGTGTGTGTGTTGTGCTTCCCAACAGCTTGTGTTTAAGGTCTATCCTCTAATTGCATCCCACATTCCCACACTCATTAGGCGAGATTGTGTGCTGGGATTGTAAATACAGAATGAAAGTAGGGAGAGGACAGAGAACGAGTGAGGGAAAAATCGATGCGATTGAGTGTTCTGTGTGCAGCCTGTTATGCCCCCGGACTTCCCTGCAGAACATTTTGAGGAGGTGGGAGGAAGGAGGAGTGGAAGGGGGGAGAGGTAAAGCGCCCTGTTTACAATAACAATTTCCAAATCCCTTTGCTTCTAAAGCCTGCCATCGACACATGGCTGTGATCACGTGGCATCCGCCCAGCAGTATCACAATACCACTGAGTTGACAGCTTGCATTGTCTAGGAGGTGATTAAAATAGGACGCGGGGCTTCTATAGGCACACTAACTGACTCCGTATCGGACAAAGCGTTGCGTTCATGCCGCTGCAAACAGGACTGAACAGCTGCGGAGTTTGGATTCATCAAAGCGCTTTGCAAACCGATAGTACTTCACTGTAACTCATTACAATGTAAACAAGACAGCACAGTTCTCTGACTCCTCGCATCCTCCTCCTCCTCCTCCTCCTCTCCGACTCTAGAATGCCCGTTATTCCCACACAAACTGCGTCTCCGGACTTCGTGACGCACTTCACCGTTTCAGGACGGAGAGGTTCTTGAATTGAGAACAAACAGGAGCCTCGCTCATCAGCTTCAGTGCCCTGTTTGTGTTGACAGCGGAGATTTTAAAGCGTTATGCTCCAGCCATGCAAATCCATCAAAAGAAGGGTGACACATCACTTGGAAAAAAAAGCGCGTGATTCCAAGCAGGGACGGGGCATGAAGTGATCCCGGTGCATTATGAAGGTATTATTTTTAACAAGCCGAATCTAAGATATGAAATATACAATGTAATGAACGGGGGCTCTTTTCGAGCTGACAGAGATAAAGTTATCAACTCATCCACACACTCCTCTCTGATTCCCCAACTGTCAGTGAGGTAGATATATTTCATTAGCAATGGAATCGATACATAACAGGTAGGGAGGAACATAATATAAAGTGAACACTGTCCGATACAATGGCCACATCCTTCACCGAGAGCATGCAGCACCTCGCTGGCGCGGAGGATGCTGCTTCGCATCCGCGCAAAGAGAGGAAAGTTGCAGCCTGACTCTTACCTTATAATCGCTGTGTCGCCCTGGCGGATGGTGATGTTGTCGGTTGCCCGCTGCATATCCACACTCCGGACGGGGAATCCTGTGGGGAGAAGACACAGCAGTCTGAAAAAAGAAGCCTGCAGTTGCCTCCAACACGATTTGCGTCCGGCTTGCATTTTAAAGCACAACAGGAGCGCCCTTTAGGCAGCTATAATTCCAAGGGATAAAAAAAGCGCTTAGTGAAGAGTAGTTGTCCAGACTTGTCGAAAACACTGGAGGAGTTTAGGTCCGTAGCAGTCCCGAAAGGTACGAAATTCTTAAAAGACTTTTGCGTATGGAATCCTCGCTCTATAATCCACTGATGCGTAATACTACCCGCGTAAAGGGACGGCACAGCCAGAAGCGGGGATGGAGAGAGGCAGGCTTCTGTTCACAGTCTGAGAAAATAACCCCCCACCATCCCTCTCTCTCTCTCTCTCTCTCTCTCTCTCTCTCTGCCTCTCTCTCTCTGCCTCTCTCGCTCGCTCTCAGATTATCCAGCCGCCTGGCTGTGATGCTCCCCTTATTGGTTGTCAGGACAACAGCACCACCTGAGGTCCCTTTCAGTGAGACACAGCTGAGTAAGAACTGAAGAATAGGTAGCGAAAGATGTTGGAAAAAAATCAGGGGAAGTGGCCCGGGGGGGGAATGATGGTAGCCAACCTGCACCCTGAGAGCAGCTCAGGTGATAATCTATTCACAGCTATGTGCTCTCCAACTTCTCCGGCGGTCAAACCAAGCAGAAAGACACTTTGTCAGCTGGGATCACTACAGCATCAAGCTATCATTAGTCCTCAAAGGAAACATAAGCACACAAGTGTTCTGTTTTCTGACGCAGTGGTTCCAACGCACTTTGCAGGGGAGACTTGGATTGGACCTGTAATCTTCCAGAGAATGAAACTCTCCGAAAAGATCATGTGAAGAATTTTCAAATGTGTCTGCTGTCCCACTTATCTCTTTGCAGGTCTTGTTTTTTTCAAACAAATACATCTCATCCTGCTGTCTTTTAATAGTCTAATGCAGCACCCATCAATATTTGCTTTGTGAATTGTAAATAAAAAGTTAAAGTCCTGTGGGTCGTCTTTTCAAAGAGAACCAGATATCCTCTGTAGCGGTGTACAAGGGGTTCTGGGGTTAGCTTTGACTCCAATCAGCCTACACTGGACCGTTGCCTCCAGCATGCTGTCATGTGTCCCACCTGGACGCCTCCTCTGTTCGAGTGGTTACAGGCATTAAAATGAGCAATATATGAAGAGTCAGTCTCTGTGTTGATTGTGTTGTTTGCATTTGTAGGTCATACACAGGCATCAGGATTCATTTCAGTGTTCTTGTGATCAGATGACTCCTCACAGGGGCTTTAATTATGATGCACTGCGATGCATTTAGAAACCTCAGTGAGCTGTGAGCCTGCAGGGAAACTTGTCTTTTAAAAATACTTTTTCATGTCACTCTTCAAACGTTTTTTGAATAAGTTAATTCGCCTGCAGAGAAATAAGATAAATCTGTGTGATTTTCACACCGTTATTGTCACGACTAGGGCGGAAACACAGGAAGGAGGACCCAAATGCAGAAAACAAAATATTTATTAAACAAAAGACAAAACTAAAACTTATTTAAATAATAAATCCAAAACGTCCAAAATTGAGTGGAGCAAAAGCAAAGTAATCCAAAGAAGCAGGGAAACGAAATGACAAAGGCCACACAACTCCAAAAGATGATGAATGAACTGACACAGAGGGTACCGAAGACAGAGGCTAAATAGACATGAGGTAATCAGACACAGGTGAGACTAATGACACAGGTGAGGACAATCAGGACAATCACACAGGCAGAACACAGAACATGAGACCAGAACACCGAGGACAAGTAAAAAGTAAAATCCAACACTGACAACATCACCTCAACCAGATATTACAAAATAAAACAGGAAACACTTAAGACTAGACATAAAACACAACACAGGAAATAAACACACTAAAGACTAAAATACACACAAGACTATGAAACATTAAAACACACAAGAGAAACAATCAACACAGAATACAGAAAGACAAAACACAGAACCAAACCATGACAGTGACAGGACTTTGGATGATAAGACATCCCCATGAATATACACATTCAATATCCCACTCTATTCAATTCTGATGATCAATTAAGTTGAAAGGAGGAAAAAAAAAAAAGCTATTCGAGAGCATAAACGCTGTTGACCATGAACATGGCGAGGAGTGAATGAAAAGCTTAACCAGACTGAATCAAACCACGTCTAGACTAACACAAGGACGCAGCGCTGAAGATAAACGCATCCACTTTGAAGTTCTGAAAATGTGTACCTTTCAATTGTACAGCGAAGTGAGCACAGGATGAGCTTCTTGTTTCTCCTCCTGCCGATCAGGCATTGCCTTATCTGATGCTCATTCAGTGACGAGCTTAATGATCTGCAGGGTAACAAAATTTGGCACTGCATCGAGCATTTTATTAGAATCACCATTAATATTAATGTGGATATTTGTTATTCATTGCACAGTGCGTGTGTTTGTTTGGTGTTTGGTTAATTATTCAGATTGAGATAACACCTTTCAACTAAGCATTCAAAATGTTCTCACAGAGACAAGTAAAGGACAGGCCAAGACTGCCACAGAGGATGTGAAGGCAGAATGATCATATATGATGTGAACATTACACAATCTTTCTTGATCATTCCTGCTTATCTCCAAAGATAATTCAATTGTTGTGGCGCACATGCAGTGCGGAGTAATCCCGCTCTGAGCCTCAGCAGCCTGGCTGAACCAGTGCGAGGCTCTGTGGTTAAGCCCTGTTCCAAGCATCAGCAGATTCTAAGCACCAGATCAGACGTAAACCCCCGTTTTACAGACACCCCCTCAACAGCAGCTGTAGCTGTGACATGGAAGCTTTACTGCTAGATTACAGAAAACGGAGGCGCTACATGTATGCAAGGCTGAGAGGGAATTACATCGAGGTAATTGATATGGAAGCGTGAATTGAGGTGCTAATGTAAGTGTGCAGTTAAGGAGCACTAAAATGTTTTCAGCTTGCAGAGCTGCTCCCTTCTTGGCCCTTAATAATCGGTGCCATTTCCTCAAAGCTTTGGAGGTTTTAGCTATCTTAGAGATTGCACAGTTTATGAAAGAGCATATGCATTAAGACCACTTAAAACGGGACTACTGGAGAAAGAGGAAGCGCTCTTTTGCATGCAAATTTACACCGAAATGACTCCCGTGTGGCTTTTAGATGTATTTTTAGTTAGAAAGTCTCAGAGAGTCTGCCAGTGGTCTGAGGGATGGTGTGTGCATATGTGTCTGTCACATGCATGGGGTTGTGCATGTGTGTGTGTGTGTGTTTGTGGGTTTGTGTGTGTGTGTAATAAGTGGAAATCTCCCTTCACAGAGATAGAGGAGGGGAGGTCATGAGTGCAGCAGCTTTAACCAGTTCTTAACAAAAGGCCAGTGATCCCTCACTCTGCCACATGCTGGAAACCACACACACACACACACACACACACACACACACACACACACACACACACACACACACACACACACACACACACACACACACACACACACACACACACACACACACACACACACACACACACAGGAATACAGAGAGGTTATTATCATGCTGGTGGGATGCTCTCAGTTAGCAGGTGGCATTTGGCGTCCATACATTCTGATGCAGTGTGCATAACAGACAAGGAACATATTTCCTCCATTATTGTACATGCTTCATGGCTATGACAGATTGCTCATTCACCTCTCTAAATGATCTTCTTTTTGTCTTTTTTAATCCTGAAGTGTTGCTCATTTCTGTAAATATGCATATACAGGAGAATACACGTGCAACCCTTTCTTTTCATTTACAGTGAAAACTGCAGGCGTATACCACAGAGCCATAGGTAAAGTCTAAGGTCACTGTGCAGGGAGCTGTGAGGAGGAACACAGCTTTTATTATGTATTAGTTTATTAAAGCAAGTAAACTGCTGCCACACATTAATTTGCTAATCAGCAAAGCCCGTCCCTAGATGGGCCTTTACAACTCATAAAACCCGACATGTTGTAAACAAAACAGTACCAAACAAGCAGAACAACAAGCAGAAAAATACAGGATATGAACTATCCTACAATAAAACAAAGTGGAAGAAGGAGATTGTGCAAAACAACACAAGTTCTATCGAAAAACTGTTTCAGTTTGACATTAAAGTGAGCCCAGTGTGGATCCAGTTTGAGTTTTAAATGAGCCCAGTTTGGATCCAGTTTGAGTTTTAAATGAGCCCAGTCTGGATCCAGTTTGGGTTTTAAATGAGCCCAGTCTGGATCCAGTTTGAGTTTTAAATGAATCCAGTTTGAGTTTTAAATGAGCCCAGTCTGGATCCAGTTTGAGTTTGAAATGAGCCCAGTCTGGATCCAGTTTGGGTTTTAAATGAGCCCAGTCTGGATCCAGTTTGAGTTTTAAATGAATCCAGTTTGGATCCAGTTTGAGTTTTAAATGAGCCCAGTCTGGATCCAGTTTGAGTTTTAAATGAGCCCAGTTTGGATCCAGTTTGAGTTTTAAATGAATCCAGTTTGAGTTTTAAATGAGCCCAGTCTGGATCCAGTTTGAGTTTTAAATGAGCCCAGTCTGGATCCAGTTTGGGTTTTAAATGAGCCCAGTTTGGATCCAGTTTGAGTTTTAAATGAATCCAGTTTGAGTTTTAAATGAGCCCAGTCTGGATCCAGTTTGAGTTTTAAATGAGTCCAGTTTGGATCCAGTTTGAGCTTTAAATGAATCCAGTTTGGATCCAGTTTGAGTTTTAAATTAGTCCAGTCTGGATCCAGTTTGAGTTTTAAAAGTGCCCAGTTTGGATCTAGTTTGTGTTTTAAATGAGCCCAGTCTGGATCCAGTTTGAGTTTTAAATGAGCCCAGTCTGGATCGTGGTTTAGTTTCTGCAGGTAAAGCGTTCCACATGTTGATCCCCTGGACAAAAAGTAAAAAAGTCCCATTGTGCAGATCATGAAGAAACAGCGTTTAAAGGGTTATAGACGTCTTAGATGGGGACAGCAGAGCATTACTTAACATTCAATTCTGCACAGTTCAAGTTAACACGATGATAGGAAGGAACGCCCCAGGAAGAGGTTTAATTGAAATACAGCAGAGACCATTTTAATGTTACTAGAAATCATGTCCCTGCTTCTTCACACGTTGCAACAGGGCGATCACACTGCATCATAAATGAAGCTGATGCTGGTCGCCTCCAGGCTGAATTCAAAGAAGCCAATGTTCCTGATATCTGTCAGCAATGCATGACTTGGCTTTGTATAATTTCTTTGCACAAGGTCTGTGTAAGAGGGCCTGCACTATAGAGCAATTTTATTATTACACAATAAAAGGTGACCTGACTTTCTCTCCATCTCGTTAGTCACAATGACTGTGGCAGATCGACTATGTATGGCTGACTGATCAAAGAGAGGCGGCAAGAAATAAAGACATGACTTATGAGAAAATAAACTCTGAACTGTTAAAATAAGGTAACCAATAAGGTAACCAGACGAACAAAGTCTGTGGGACATAGGCCAAGACACACTTTTTAATTTAGCACCTTCAGCTGTTTGTGTAGAAAACAGGTTTGCCATAACTCGAGAATGTCAGTTTCATGTTGAGTTGAAATCTACCCCTGGTGTTTAAAAATGAAGCTGATGTGGGAGTGCAAAATCACCGCCTTAATCTCGCTATTTAGTGTTTCTCTATGCAGCAGTATGTCTATGACGTCGACACATGCGGACGTTAGGCACCCTTAAATTCAAGTTAATTTAAAATTTAATTTAAATTTCCTTCGGTGAAACAAAATCTTCATTTTTATGTTAAATGTCACATATTCTCCTCCTTTTCAACCAGTTTGAATAAGTTTCAGAGCTCCTCTTCAACGTCGGTTTGAAGTGTGTTGTTGTAAATCCACTCTGATCCTGTATTTGATCATGTCTATAAACCCCTCTATTTCAGCCCTGCTCAGAACAGGCTGTTTCTGTGTCTGTAGCTTTAAATATGTAAATGAGCTGTGTCTGACCACGCCCCCTCTCTGGAAGGGCTCGGGTGTACTCTGTGCTTTCTGGCTCCATGTCCTATTGTTTACGGTGAGAAGGCAGACTCAGAGGGAAGAACAAACACCTAGCTGTGGGAGTGTCACTCACCTGGGGGAGGGGTTACTGCCCTTTGTGATGTCATGAAGGGAAAACCTCTAAACGGCTTGTTTTAGCACACATTTTCTTAAAAAAAAGTGGAGCAGGCAAAAGATGGAGAGGATGGACGTTTCTCATAATTAGGGGTTTTAGGGTTAGTCTTTGAAAACATTTCTTTCAAAACTGGCAGCAAATTTCAAAAATGTTGAGCTTTGAATGTAAAAGTTCTTGGATTTTATGAAGAAGATGAGAGTGAGATAAAAGACAATAACCAGCTGTTACATCAGATTTTATCTGTAACACAAAATATCCAGCTTTCTTTAGTCATGGCGTTCGAAGCGGGTTTTGCTGTTTGGGCTCTCCTCGTTTTTTTTTTATTTTTTACACAGTACAGACAGATTATTTGTCATGGTTACAATCGCTGTGTGAAAACAGTTGAATAACCTCAGCAAAAGAGCTTTTTCTAGTTTGTGAGAATAACCCTGATGCTATAGTGATGTCTCAGGGTTATCTCTGTTTGCTCATGGAGACAACCAATTTAAAACAGACAGCCTGTGTTACAAACTTGGCGCTCGGAATTTAAAGGACAGGGGCTTTATAAAAGAGGAAGGGTACACAACAACAGACCTCAAAGTTGCAATAAACAGTTCGAGATTGAGCCATTACAGAAACTAACATCCAGGGTATCTTGGCCTCTATTGCCTTGATGTTATTTTTCAGGTTCAGGTCATTTTATTTGTACCGATAGATAGATTTGTTTTGCTGCCAGCAAGATTGTGACATCCATTCTGACAAAACAGCGGTAACAAGAAACAACATACAAAAGAGAGGGAAAACTTAATACATGGGGGTGCCAGTGGTCTAACGGTGGTGTACCCAACCCATGTACAGAGGCTGTTTGTTTTCCAGGCAGACAGCCTGAGTTCAAATCCGACCTGTGTCTCTTGTCCTGCATGCCATTCCCCACTCTTTCTCTCGTTTTGGTTTGGTGGACTCCATCCACTGTCCCGTCTCACCAAGACACAAGTAAAAATGATGACATTTCTCAAGGTCCCACCATCATGGGCATATAAGAGAAATAATGATTGACCAATGAAATTAATACAAATTACAAATAAATTGACCTCTTCAAATTAAGCCGAGGTGAAACATAAATTTTGGACTTAGATAATTCCTAAGTAAGATAAGTACAGATAAATAAATACATGTGTGCAAGCTCCACAGCTCCATTCAGGGTTAAACCAAAGCACTGGAAAGCCAATGCATGAAGAAATTAAATTGCCAATTTATTCTCAAAGTGAGGGGTTCTTACAGCAGCAAACACGCCCTTTTTCTGACTGGAATGTTTAATTGATTGTCAGAAAAAGGTCCATATAACATTTGCTGATCAACAGTAAGCATTCCTCCGATGACAGATATGCGCGTAGAGTTTTAAGAAACAAAACAATGGCTACTTCTGTACAATAGGCAGGAAGCAGGAACTAACGACTTGTTAGTAACCCACGTCCCTTTTAGCAGTAACCACAGAAACTATATGTTGTTGTTGCCAGATAAAAGAACACACAACAACATGACCAGTGCAGCGAGGAAGCCGTTAGATTTCCTGTTGTAAATGAGGCCGACTGTAAATGGGTCAAATTTCCCGCTGAGTGCTAATTTCAGAGAACTCCAAATCTGTCCATGTCATAAAGTCCACAGATCAGTAAGAAAAGAACAAGTGTCTTAACACTTTTACATTTGACTTATTGTCAGTAATATTGTACGTGGGCTTTGTTACCATAACTTTGACTGCTCAGCGACATTGCTGCATGAAAAAGAAAATTCTCTCAGTTTCGCCTGCAAGATATAAACTCTGGCCTGGCGAAACATGCAGACTTTGGTTTTGCTCCAGACTAAAGGTCAATCTCAACCCTCAGAGCAGAGACAAGGAAAGTGGAGCTCAAACTTTCAGCTGCTCAGTCAGGCCTTCAGCTTCAAGGCCCACAGAAACATCTCCACCTCATGTTGATGTGAGTAAGAAAATTGTCACTGTGCCAGTCACTGACCACGGGGCCGGCAGTGGAAACACAGTGATTAACTAGAGAGGCCGCAGTCAGCTCAAGAGCAGAGCAAATGGATCCTGTGTAATCTGCCAGTAACCAGTGGCGATTCTAGAGTCTGTTGGGGCCCGGGGGAAAATTCAATTGAGGGCCCCTTCAACCACCGTTATGTCAGCCAGTGTCCCAACAATCCTCAATCCCTTAACTGAAATGAAGGAATCATACATGAGATGCTAAGCAGGGTAAAAAGAGTAAGTGCTGTCAAACGGGGCCCTATTAGGGAGGTTTCCTGCAGCCTTTGCAAAATGTGCACATTTATGTAGTACAGCTGTGGGTTGGGGGGGGGGGGGGGCTTCCCCTGGCCCTGGGGCCCCAAGCAGTTGCCTGCCATTTGATAGCAGCACCTCTGGCAGTAACAGAGCAGAGAGTTTTTGTAACATCATGTCTTATTCAATTGTGTAAAAATTTTAATTAAAAAAAATGTAACTGCATCCCGGCGAAGACAGGCAGCAGCACAGGTAATGTACAGTTTGTGACAAACAGCCAGCAGCCAAACAGGACACATGAATATATCAATACCTGACATATTTAGGAAATCAGCGAAATAATTGTCAAGATCAACTGCAATCATAAACATATCCGACATCTACAGCCTGATGAGTCATTCCTTGTTGAGTTATAACACAACATTCATGTGTTGCTACAAGCTAATCCTGGAAACTCTGGACATTCTCTCATTCACATTTTGTTTTCCTTCCCTTTCATTTTTCCCCCCTCACTCATGTTTTGATAAACCTCCCAAAGTGACCCATGTTCCAAGGTGTCTCAGATCAATACTTGACTCAACTGGAACATTAAAACAGTTTAAATAAGAGGAGGCTCTATAATGGGATTCTGATTCCTTCTCCACCTCCATGCTCTATCTCACCTCTGCATGAAAACAAATGGCACTTTGCTCTGTTGTGGGCTATAGGAGATCAATGAGCCGGGGCCGCCTGCATCCCTCCATTCCTTTTTCCCCCCTGCTCGCCTAATACGCTCTGTGTCAAACTAGACTATGCTGAATTAGCAAAACATGCCCACACACACACACACACACACAAGCACACACACACACTTTCTGTATGTGGGTGTGCATGGGCGTGTCCCGGGCAAAAGCACTGAGACAAGAGATAAAAAGAGAACAAGTTTCCTTCTCTTTATAGAAAAGGAGTGCATGCATAATTTGCCCTGGCATTCCTATCAAAACCTGAGTCTTGGCAGCAAAATGCATGATACACAGGAAAAAGGATACCCAGCAACATACTCAGCAGTATACTGTATCACAACACACACACACTTAAACACACCTACACACACACACACACACACACACACACACACACTGACCTGAAGCATTGCTCTTATCCTTCTCTCTCCGTCAGCAGTAACGGTAAAAACTGAACAACTTTTGAACAAAGATTTGTACACAGTGGACAATATGCTTATTTTAGAGGTTAAAAAAACACTACTTGAGCAACATTTCATTTTTTTTCTTCTTCATTTCAACTTGCATAATAATACAATTTGCATAAACAACATTTTAGTACGCCTGAGAAAAGTGAATGACAAATCTCTGGCTGAACATTTTGTCCAAAAGTTGCATGCTGAGTTAAAAGTTGTGATTTGGCAAAAGATGAAAGCAACAGACAATCATGTATGTGTTTCTAAAGTCTGTTTCCCTTGCTTTTGGTTACACTAACATCTGAGTAATGTTGTGTATTCCCAGAGAAGCCAGTGTATGCTGGCACAAAGCCTATCTGCACAGGCTGCCAACACCTACGCGGGTAAGACATCGCTCACAAAACACACTTCAGGAGATACATTAGTCATAAAAGAGCACTCCAAACACCACCTTTAAGGGCTCCTTTGCATAAAGGCTTGACCTTCACAAAGTTTGAACCGACCTGTGAGTGGTTTTGGTGTGTGAGCAGATGTCTGACTGAAGTGCAGTTCTGACGTTTTTCTTTGTGCAGATCCGGCACAAACAGAGAGAGTCACTGGCAGCTCAAGAGTCACACAACATCTATGGATGTTAGATGTTTTTTTTCCTGAGAACTGCAGATCAACTTCTGAGCGTATGCAGTCTAATGGAATCATGTCTTACTTCCTATCCTGCTTGTATGTTCTGCACACAGAATGTCTCGAAGATGTGAAGATCCTGTCTCTGTTGTCATGATCGATGGTGCTTAGATTTCATGCTGCTTCACCTTAGTGAACAGAATGCGGTGTTTTCATTAGTTATCTATATTTTACATTTGTTTATATTTGTTTTTCTTTACTTGTATATGTTAATATGTATTTGGGAGTTGTTAATGAAGTAGTGGAGGAGGGGTAGGTTTAAATAAGCTCATCCTACTTTTCGGACATGTGGGGTCTTATTTATATTGTTGATTTGACTATTCTTGTTGATTTGTTGTTGTGTTGTTTGTTTTTCAGTTTACTTTATTGTGCTACTTGCACATGTTGGAAATACATTTTAAATTAAAGAAGAACAGTTTCCTCATGAATTTATGGCCTCGATCCCCCGGAGGAGTTTAAGGCTGGAAGTCCTCTTCATGCTGCATGAGGCTGTTTTGTAAATGATGGTCCCATTTCAATAAAAAAAAACTGATCACAAAGCAAAGTGTCCTCCCAGGCACAGCTACATAGGATTGACAAGTCACTTCCACAGCATGAGGACAAACCAATCAGGGTGTGATTGAGTCGGAAATGACACCATTTAATTCACAAAACTCATGCAGAGGGTTCAATGCACCACTAGCTGTGCTGCAGAGCAAACAGCATCTCTGTGTGCCGGTGATGCTGGTGCATATTTGAATGAGTCATTACACAGTCATTTTGGGAATTGGCCTCATTTTCCTGCAAATCAGCCTTGTTGTAAAAAGCTTCTAATTCACAAAGAGCCACACACAGTTTGTACTGCACCATAGTATTTATAGCAGATGTTACACGCTAAACTATTTCACCTCTATATGACTGAAAAATAAATGATATTCATGTTGTAAATCTGTCATTAATATTGTTTTACTAAGGGGTTCAATCAATCAGTCCGGGGCTGTCTGGTCCAAGTCCTCAAGGTTTGGTATGAGCCGAGTTCCAAGATGGGCTTCTATGAGTTTTATGCCTCTATCATCGATGAGTACGGCACAGCATGTCAAAACACAGAGCCAAACGATCTCTAAAGGGCTTTAAATGATTTTTAGCAGAGAAAACTTTCAGCTGATTTTTTTGTTTTTGTATCTTTTATTTATGATTTAAACTATTTACTTAGAAAGAAAAGAGAAGCTGTTTGCAGCAGGGCTTCTATGTATGCAATGATTTTACTGCAGTGAATAACATAACATAATAACAACAACAACGTTTAAAAAAGCAAATCACAAAAGATGTATCCATCTTCTGAGTCCAAATGCAGTAAATGCTCAAGTCCTAGACCAAGTCCGAGTCATCAGTGCTCGAATCAAGTTACTTAGTCCTGAAAATCAGCACTCCAGTTAGACTCGAGACCTACAACGATGACGCTGCACGCTCTGTGAACAAGAGTGTGAGATTCAGCAGATAGGGTACTCAAATACTCAAATACTGTACATCTTTAGAGAAACCCTCAGTATCTAACCTGTTGACATAACTATGGTTACCTCAGAGATGGCAAACTCAAGGCAACAGAAAATAAACTGATGGTTGACGCCACCATGGCTCCGATGATTTGTAACAAGTCGACAGTTCTGTCGGATAAATGTTTCAGTATTTCTTTGTATGATAGTGTTTAATTGGATTAGCTGGAAAAAGACAGCACTTACTTCCTTTTCCAGTTTCCCTTTTTGCCCCAAACTGTCCTTTAAAATAGTCTGTGAAGAACTCCATGCTAAGTCCAGTGCCGATTCGAGAGTCTGTTGGGCTCTGAGGGAAAAGTTAATTTGGCGGCCCTCCCACCAGCGTTCAGCAGGGCAATGACAGTGCATGCTTTAAGATGGGACCCCAATAGGGAGGTTTCCTACTGTCATTGCAAAATGTGCACATTCTGGGTTGCTGCTTTGGTTCAAAGTGTGTTGTCCCTCTGGGGCCCCAAGTAATTGTTGGCCTTGCCTGTTGACTAGCAGCGCCCCTGGCTACCTCAACAGCATATGTTTCTTTAATTATTCTTTCTGTCATGTATCTTTCAAATCCAGTGGCCAACTCAGTCCTCTGGGTTCAGCCAATGTTTGACCGGGCAGAGATGTAACTCCACCAACAACCCCATTAGCCCAAGGGTACAGTGTATGAAGCAACACAATGCACAATTCATTTTTTTTGGTTTCCAGGTCATTTACACTGAGGTATAGCTTCTGACTTAAAGTTGGCTCGGTTCATTCAGAGCAAAAATAAAGAGGCAGTGGTCAGCAAAAAAAATCTCTGAAAAACAAAGATGAGATGGGTTTTCTTCTAAGCATGCCGTACACTTGTTGAGCTCCTAAAACGCATTAATAAGCACTTTTAGGTGTGCAGAAAAGAAGAACTATGGCATAATCCTCTGTTGCAAAAAGTAATTTAGTAGTAGTCGTTTAATCTTCAGTTGCAGCTTTTTATAATTTAATTTAATGTTGCTTCTGCTTTCATTGGGGCAGTGTTAAGAGCCTATCAATATTGTGAATCACACTACATCTGTAAATCAGCCTCTCATCTTTCAGCACCTGTACATGATCCATTTCTCCTCAGGGAGATGATCATGCACTGCCCTTCATTCCCTGCAGGGGGCGCACTCTGAATTACTCAGATTTGTGTCCTGAAGGTCATCCCTCCTCTTGCTTTTCAGTTCTACACAAGGGTGTGCAGCTAAAGAGAGACTGTGCTGAGGATGATTGCTTCAGCTATAGTAGAAGTTGCTCAAGGTGAAACCTACAGGACAACATGTTGTACTTTTCTTCGTGCATCGATACAAGGACGTTCACTTGGATACATTAAAGGAGCTCGTCCTTGTAAACACAAATCAACATCCACCCAGGACAGTTTCTATTCAAACCATCATGTAAACTCTCTCCTCTTAACTTACCCTTTCTTCTTGTAGCTCATCTGCTAAGTTGCCGGCTGCATTTCAAGAAGTGATGGATGTCTTATTTAAGACTTAATAGTTTGCACGGACATAAAACGACTCCGAATTATGTCTGCATAATTAAAAGCAGTGGTGTGAAATTGCTTCTTTCATGCACATAATTTCAAAAACGTCAAGGTTTTTTATTGAACATATGGAAGCGTGAGTTTCTTGCTGTTAAGGGTGATGATAAAAGTTCTTTCTCTGAGATGACTGAAATGACAGAAAGCCCAAAATCAACCACGAGGAACCAGCTGTGATCTCTCCTGTCACAGCGACACATCAAACTTTTGGATTTGACTTTAGTACACATTGATAAGATGTAAAGACGTCATCCTTCAAATATGATGAATACACTATGAAAGCAGGAGATATGTATGCAATAACTATCGACAACTCCACAGTCCATCCCTCCCCCCAAAGTAAAGAGCTCGGGTGTCATCTTTGAAGCACACATCAATAACATCACTCGTCAGCATATTATCACCCCTTTAATCTGCAACATCAACCGTCTTCACCCATCTCTCCCACCCAACAGCACCGCCATGTTTGTCAATATCCTGGTTACCTCCCGATTACACTACTGCAACTCTCTGCTCTCCGGTCTACCCCTCAACTTACTGCATGAACTTCAATTGGTCAAAACTCAGCTGCCTGGATTCTCACCAGAACTCTCTCCATAGACCACATCACTCCAGTCCTTCAACATCTCCACTGGCTCCCCGTCAAACTGGGGGACGGGGATCCTTCTCACCTTCAAGGCTCTCCATAATCTCGCACCTCCGTACCTTTCTGATCTCCTTCACACCCTCCCGGACCCTCTGTTCTGCCTCCTCACCACACCTTCATTCTGCCTTTCATCAATAGGGTCTCGAGCATTTAGCCGTGCAGCCCCCCCCCCACTCCCCCACCCCCGTCTCTGGAACTCTCCCCCACAATCCATCTGTGACATCAACTATCTCCCCACCTTCAAATCTCAGCTCAAATCAGCCCACTGTGTATGACCCCACCGTCCTCACTTTGTTGTTGCTTTGTTTTTATGTAGTTGACTGTGTTCCTGTTTTACTGTCTTGTTTTTATTCTTCTGTAAGGTGACCTTGAGTGTCATGAAAGGCGCTGATAAATAATAATAATAATAATAATGTATTATTATTTTGAGATTTATGTTGTCCTCATAATACTGCATACATACCCTCAGGCTTTTTGCTGAACAGGTATTGGGTTTGGTCCCCATCCTCTTCCATCAGCTGTTGTATCAAAAAGTACAGATGTGCTAGCTGTTCCTGTAAAGGTACACCCACTCCTCGTTTGAGGGAACTGCAGCTTGTTGGTGCCATAAGCAGGTGACCGTGGTGACCGTAGTGACCGTGGTGATGTGTGGACATGGGAGTGATGCAATTCTGACATTGAACAAAAATTTACTTTGAAACTACTTTTTCAAAAGATTTATTTTAGGTGTTTTTATGTCTTAATTGTAGAGACAGGACCGTGGAGCATGACAGAGTGAGAGAGTCTTGCTTGTCCAGGACACTTTTGTCCAGGATTTTTAATGAGTTTAATAAAATGAGGGAAAAAGCCACAGGCCAAATCCAAGCCTTCTCACCATAAACAATAGGACATGGAGCAAGAAAGCTCGAGCCACCTGAGCACTACCAGAGAGGGGGCGTGGTCAGACACAACTCATTTACATATTTAAAGCTGCAGACACAGAAACAGCCTGTTCTGAGCAGGGCTGAAATAGAGGGGTTTATAGACATGATCAAATACAGGATCAGAGTGGATTTACAACAACACACGTCACACACATGTTTGGAGGGGCCCTGAGACTTATTCAAAGTTGTTGAAGAGGAGGAGAATATGTGACATGTAATTATGTTTGTAATGAGACACAATCCTCTACAGAGTTAACCATTTTTTAAGGAAAATACAGCCAGACTCTTTTTTATAGCACTCTAGTCTTGCCAAGATTTTACAGCTCAGAAGCACCATTAGGAGCTAAAAGGCTACCAGACATGTGATCGGATGCTCACAAGGCTGAGTCTGTGCTCAGAAGGATTTCACCCATGAGTTCGTCCGTAAAATCATTCTCAGAACGAATTTCACCGAGACCACACATCTAAAATAGCACACACACACACACACACACACATTAGTGCACACGTCTGAATTGCTCTGGTTCACCTGCAACGTTGTACATCTCCGTCCTTACTCTCCATCCTTTTCTCCTGCTGCATATGTGTAACTCCCTCCTGCAGATGAATAATGAAGACCCCCCTCATTGTTTTGTGTGAGCAGAGCAAATTCCCTGAATGAGATTCTCTGGGAGGAGCGGAGAGCCACGGGCCTATCTGCAGGCCTTCCCCTTTAATCTGCATCCTCCCTCTGTTCTCTTAACTAGAACGCCATGGACAAGCAGGCACTGTAATTGCCGTCAGCTGTTGCCGATTTTATTCCTCCCTCGTGACGGATCCTAATGCTCTCCATTCCTACACATTTGCTACTGAAGTCCTATTTCTCCAATCATTTCATCCCCGACATGTTTATTCTATTTCTTTTCATCATCCTAAACGTGTGTTGTTATCCACAGTCAGAAACACAGGCGGTGAATGCAGGCTGAAGGGGAAGAGAGAATAATTAAGGCAGAGAGAAACGCCACAAGCCACGAAAGTCAATAACAACCGAACATGGAGCAGAGAATGACTCAGTGCTTATTAGGTGTTTAAAGGAAACTGCAGCAGCTTCATATCTCGAGGTAATAGCCTCATTTTATATCTAAAAATACCGGTGAAAAAAAAAAAAAGAAGGAATATGCTCCCTCAAGCTCCCCTGGCAGAAATTAATATAGCTGTCTCTCTCTCTCTCTCTCTTTGGTGAATTGCAGGGTAAATGTGAGCAGCTAAAGAATGACAAGCCTGGCGCCTCTGGATACAGCACCATACAGCACCCTGAGGATCTCCACAGCCCTTACATATTAGTAATAAAACAGCGTTTATAATCCAAGAACCTGAAACACTCGTTATGTGTAAACATTCAGGCTTCCGGCGACATCAACCTTCCAAAGAAACCAGCCATGATTATCCAAACTAAACATCTTTATTACAATCAGGCGCACTGATGTTTCATGGAGATTAAAGCAGTGGCAGGTGCTCGAGGCTCTGGAGAAAAAAAGACTAGTTCCAGGTCCTTGTGCAACTCGATGGGTCTGAGTCCGCTCGCGGCGCTTTTCATGGCAGCTGTCACGACCTCGGTTTCACCCCTAATTCCCACAAACCTGTGCGCGTGGCGGTCCGTCAGCGCCACAGTTTTTGCTCCGTCGGACGCCTTGCGCCCTGCCTCACTGGATCCATTTCAGGGATGTGAGCGCAGACGTGAGCTGCTGGACACACGTCACAGAAGAACTACGAGATCACGCGGGGAAACAGAGGAAAAAGTCGTTAAAAGACTCACGTTGTCTTTCTGAGGTTGACTTGTTGTTCTTCTGTCATGATGCTTTGGATGTCTTGTGTGAAGCATTCAGTCTTGTTACTAAAATGTGCTTCATAATTAAACTTGCCACGACTTCCTGTGGTGAATGTTTATAGAAACGCTATGTTGATAAAGTGAAATTAAAACAACATATGTACCTGCATTGTAGTCCATCGAAAATAGACTCATATTTAAAACAAGGAAATATTAAAAGGATCTATCTTTACTGTAGGCTGGTGTTTTTATGCAGATTATCAAAGACCTCTCATAGTTCCTCTCTCATGAGCTTAACAGCCATGGATTCACTAAAATAAGGCTGAAGACATTAACTAAAGAGAATTGCCACGGGCTAACGTCATTCAGCCATAAAGGGAAGACTTTAACGTAGAGAAGCACCAATTCTCTCGTTCTCAGTTACAAATATGATGGTATTTTTCATCACTTCATCAACACATTGTGACTTCATCGTCACTCCAAACGAAGATTTGATCTTAAGTGTGAACATGAAATGCACATCCACACTTTTGGTGCGCTCTGTTTATCAATGAAGACGAGAAAAAACAAACTGAAAAGATAACAGCAGGCTGCAGTGCGGCCCCGACGTGTTATTACCAGCACAATGATTCTGCGGGGTACCCTGTAATTGAAAAAAAAAGAAAGACAAAAAGTAGAAGACACCATGAAGTGCAGGCGTGCATATTCTCTCTGCAGAGACCTTTTTAATTGATCTCCACAAGGTGTGGGAAGTGTGGGACACGTGTGCTTCCACAGAGAAAAGTTTCTCAGTCATGAAACATGAATCACAAACGTCCACATGTGCCGTGTGCTGAGCAGACCTTTAAGGAGCTGCTGCTTCTTTCACTGGCTTGGCAACCTCTAAGCAGAAGAACAGAAGGAGAGAGGAGGTGTGGAGGAAAGTGGAAGGTCACGAGGGAGGTGGAGGTGACCTGATTCACACACACACACACACACAAGCTTTCACACCAACTGTAATCCATCACTGCACTCGTCATTCCTGAGACTGCCATAACGACCCTGTGCCGTCTGTTATGGTAGAAGCCTGAGGTGAGTCCTAGGGTAGTAAGACACATATGAACATTTATACAAGTGGACGTCTGCAGGTCGTTGTGGTGCAAAGCAGCATCTTGCCTCCATCTGCTCCGGCAGAAGATCATTTCAGCAGGAAGTTCAGGTAAAAGATACACAATGAACCTCAGTTTAACTTTCTTCCAATCTGACCCCATGAGCACACCTCACCTGCAAAACCAGTCACTCCAGGAACAGTCAAAACAAACAGCGACTTTTTACATATATTCATGACTTCTTGTCACCTGCCTGCACTGATGCAAGTGTACTGTAACTGAGTGCTAGATTGAATTAATGTGTAAGCTGGCTTGGCATGCACAAGCAGTCACAGCTGTGTCAGCCTGATTTCACTGAGGTTGAGGTTGACAGTGTCTGTCCATGAAAGTGTGAGGGGAAAATGTAGGTGTTTATTTATTTTATTTTTTTGCATTTGACAGCTAACCTAGCAAAGACTATGAAAACAGACTCATCTCATTAGCCTAATGTGGTGATGCAACAGGGTTCAGGATGCAGTCATCTCAAACTGAGCGACTGCAGGTTTGCCCTGTTTTTGCTGAATGTAATTGGTGTGTCAGGTGAAATAACACAGAAAATGCTTTGCATTCTTCCGTCCGGGAGAAATGGGAGGATGGCTGAACTAAATAACAACTTTAATGTTTACTTAAATTAAGGCATTAAACCGCTGATATAACTACAAACACACAATCTTTTCCAAATCTAAGGCGAGTGATGAGACTTTTTACTCTAGCATAGAATATGATTGGCTCAAAGCTGCTGGTGCTGACTTTTTGAAGGTATTTGAATCCGCTTTGTGTGACCAGCTAGCATGTTGTCAAACAGAGCAGTTTTGGACAGTGGCCCAGCGCTTCTGTTGGACCTCACCTAGTGTCTGTTGTGCATCGCCCCAGACTGAAATATGGTATTCAATTTCAAAGCTGGTGCTCAGTAAAAAAAAAACAATCTTACTTTGTGTGCTTTTAATTACACACATTTATAGATGGTGCAAGCACATAGTTACTGTTTATCTTGGGATTGTAATTGACAGCAGGTCCTATCATAACAGCACACAGTGTTCACTCTTTGAAGAGAGGAATTAGTGGAGCAGAAAGAGAGTGCAACGACAAACTGAAAGGGAATGGATGAGACTGAAGCGTTTCCAGAACTGACGATGACTTTTTCTATTAATTACTTTTTTGATTGATTTGTTCATCTATTAAATGATCATGATGCGACACAGGGTGGGTGAATTATTGGCTTGGTTCATTCTGGTTTATTCCTGTTATGAAGAAACTAAAAAACTTTTAACAAAGCAGCATCGTTAATGAGAAATTGATTCTTGGACTAAACGTCTGTTCAGCACTTTTTGATGGTCAGCTGTCAATCAATGTCTGCACTTTCAGTGAATGTATCTATGTTGTTTGAAACATCTTTTATCAAGGCCACACACACACACACACACACACACACACACACACACACACACAAACAGACATACAAACACACACACACACACACACACACACACAAACAGACATACAAACACACACACAATCAAACACACAGACACACGCACACACATAATGGTCCAGGATTGTGTTGTTTCAGTCTGAGATTGATGAAATTAATATTTCATGATTCAATCAGGGTCACTCAGAATTCAGGCAAACAGGAAGCTCAGACGTCTATCAACATAAACACATTTCAGATGCAAAAAAAAAAAAGTTATCTTGTAAAGTAACTTTGGATTTGTTGGATGATTGTTTTGAACACTAACTTTTAAAAGTGTAATTTTTTTTTTATCTTTACCACTTTTTTCATTCGGGGTCACTGGAGCTGATCCCAGCTGTCATTGGTCGAGAGGCGGGGTTACACCCTGGACTGTTTGCCAGCCAATTACAGGGCTGACATACAGTACAGAGACAGACAACCAGCCACACCCACGAGCAATGTAGATTCACCAGGTAAGCTAACCGGCATGTGTTTGGACTGTGGGAGGAAGCCAGAGAGAACCCACGCAATGCAGACTCCACACAGAGAGGGATTCAAACCTGCAACCTTCCCGCTGTGAGGAAACAGAGCAAACCAGTGTCATTCTTTTGTAAATACCCACTCCAGGTCGCCATAAGTAATGTAGTTTAACAACATTCAATGCTCATCATCAGAAAATATGCATTTAAAAATAGGTCCAAAATACCCTCAGCGGTAAACGTCACACTGCAGTGTGTGGTCGTAAATGGTGAATTCATTCATGATATTCAAATGTCATATTGTTCTAGAGAACAGACTGAAGTACTAGAGGAGGCTAATGCTGTTTCACACACGCGTCATAAAGTATGTGCTCGGGACTTTGACAAAGTAAGGACGACACTGAGGTTTGTCCTGAGGGAGTGAAAGGCTGAGCGAGCGGTGTGTGGAGACGGGAGGACTGCTGCTGCTGTGACCAGAGGACACAGGAGGAGGAGGAGGAGGAGGAGGAAGAGGAGGAGGAGGAGGAGGAGGAGGAAGACAAAGAGGAAGAGAAGGAGGAGGAAGACAAGGAGGAGGAGGAAGACAAAGAGGAAGAGAAGGAGGAGGAAGACAAGAAGGAGGAGGATAAATACAAGGAGGAGGAGGAAGACAAAGAGGAAGAGAAGGAGGAGGAAGACAAGGAGGAGGAGGAAGACAAGAAGGAGGAGGATAAATACAAGGAGGAGGAGGTAGGTTTATTTTTGTGCTTTTTATGGCTTTTTTGGAGAGACAGGACAGAAGAGAGTGTCAGAAAAAGGGAGGGAGCGAGAGAGAGAGAGACAGGGAGAGAGAGAGAGAGAGAGGAAGAACATGCGGGAGGTGGGATTTGAGTCTGGGCCGTCCTCAATACCTCCGTACATGGGGCACACACACTATCCACAATGCTGTCAACACCCCATAAAAAAAAATCACATGGGAATCAAACCCTGGTCTCTTGGCTCCTTTATCCATGTTTAACAAAAGCTACGGCTTGTGTTCATTAAATCAAAAGTTTGTGGCACACTGACATGAAATGACTGTATTTGATTGCGAGTGAAACGACGTGTTTCGCCTGTAGCTTCGACAGGTTCACCTCGCACTGCGTTGCACTGCTGTTCGCTCAAAATAAAAGGTAGTAAAGTTGTTGTCAGTGAGCCACAGACTTTAGATTTGATTTTCACAGTTTGTTCCTTTAACATTGTGCACCTGAGAACATGTTTGGACTATGCACGGGGTACTCTGTTGGCCTGTTCAATAAAGCTACTGTTTGTGTTGTTTATAGCCTACCTCCTTCTGTTTTAGACAACCTGGGGTTTAGAGCGGGCTTGTTCGACATGATGGAGGCTTAAATCATCTGAGGACCTTTTTCAAAGACTTTTCATGTTCCCTTTGGAGTGCTTTGGGTAAAAAGAGAGTCAGTTTAAAAGACAACAGAGAGGAAAGAAGTTCATATCTAACACGGTTTAAACAAAATAAACAGTGTTTTCAGAAGGTTTCCTTTTCGCCTCTATGTAGCTGCAGAATCAAAGAGAAGCACTTAGCTTTCATGTGCGTACGCTTGCTTCTGCTGGGTTTCTTTGTCCTCTTTTTTGAAAACATGGCAACAGAGTTAGGCCCCAATTAAGCCCATTTTCAAAAGTGCAAAAACTGTCTGCAGAGATGAAGATTTTAGGTTTGACTTCTATTCATGGAGGACTAATTATAAAGTGAGCGGAAACGGCAGGCTATTGTTCGGCACAGAGGGACAGATTGGCAGCAATTCCAAAAGCCATTTCTGAGGACAAGAGGAAGAGATCAAGAATTCAAAACCAGCGAGGTCTGAAAGTCATTTACATTTCACACCTCATCATGAGCACAGTCAGAGGTCTAAAAATTAGATCTTAGAATTGTGACCGTGATCATTATAAAGTGCCACCACGCTGAAGCTGCACACTGACTGGCAGTTTCTGCGGTAACTGTGTGTGCTGCGTTCTGTCTGTGCCGAGTGCTCGGACCTGATCGCAGCCTCCATGCTCGTGTTTCCGCTGTCTCTGTCACTTGCCAGCAGTGCCACTCCGCAGTGCTCCGCTCCAAATGCACGCACAGCCATTTGCAAGTAAACATCCAGCTGAACAGAGCAGATCGACCTGGACAGGAAGTCAGCAGCAGGAAATAAAGAGAGCATCCTTAAGCTTGAATAGTGCTTTTCCAGTCCTCTCAAAGTGTCCAACATATACAGACACAGTCAGTCTTATGGTGTGGGTGAAGCAGCGGGAGCAACTTGAGGTTAAGTGTTGTTTCCCATGTAGCTGCAGGAGCTGGGGATCGAACCCCAGACCTTCCAGGCGGTGACATGAACGACTGACTCTCCGTCTGACAGCAGCCTCTCTGTGTGAGCCGCTCCCATGGCTGCGCTATGCTGACCTAGCAAGTTGGCGTCTGCACTGCCAGACGGAGCACAACCACGGCGGAGATGGAACACTGCATGCACCGGTGTTGAAAGCTCTTGATGTGAGTATAGGAACTATATGTGTGGATGAATATTCCTCCGTGTGTTTCAATCTTTAAGAGAGTTTATTGAAAGAGAATAATTACAATTTGTTAGAGTTAAAAACGGAATAATTACTGAGGTCCAAGTAGCCTCTTTTCAGTGTTGTGTTCCTTCGAGGTCATTTGGGCTCCTATAGATACGATCCCTTCTGTTTCTACTCCGTCTCATGTGGGCGACTTTAGTAAGAATATAAAACACTGTGCAGCTATAATCAGTTATAATTCAATGAAAGGTCCCAGAATGGAAACTTATGAATATCAAACTTGTTTTTTTTTTCATTTAATAAGGATCAAGCTTTAAGACAGACTCCAACCCGACATCACATAACTCCATATTGCTCCTGTTTCATCCCAAAAAAAACCCCTCTTCTTTCTGCAGATTTACTGATTCCTCTTTTTACTATCAGCCGCCTTGTTCTCTGTTTTTAATAATGTTCCCTCGCTCTCTCTCTGACTTGAGAATGATCAGGCTTAAGTCATAGGCTCAAATAAAGAATCAAAATGAAAGGCCTCAACGTGGAGTTGATTTTAACACCGTTTAACAGGCTGTGAAGGATTGGAAATCTCAGAGTTGCTTTGGTAAAATAGAAAGATGCTGTTTGGATATCAAGGACATCAACTTTGATGTTCTAAAGGGAACAGCGCTGAGAGATCTCAAAAAGGCCTGAAAACAAGCGTCAGCGTTTGATCTATTTTTAAAATCAACCGTTCTGGAAGTGTTGTCAAGAGTCCTCTTTAAGTTGTGTGGGAGCTGGTCGTCTTATGAGACAAATTATGACACACTGCTCAAAAAAGAGAGGTTCAGTTTGAAAAAGCAAGACGTGGAGTTGTCAGGCTCCCGAGACAAAATGAGGTCTTGAGATAACAGAAAAAAAAAGTATACATCAACCGCAGAGGTGTAATTGAGACATTGTGACTGTCCTTATGGGAATACTGTACTGTCACATCAACAAGGTGAAATAAGGGAGACAGTAGCACTCGTCACGGCTGTTCCTTTAAATATCCAGACACCCTTCGACTAATGTACCGCGTGTGAGAAGAAGAGAAACCCGTGCTGTGGAGAAGTAAAGCCATCAATCATTATTGCTGTCTGTACTCTGCTGCGCTGCGATTAGGAAGTCTTCCAGTGTGGTGATTCATTAGATGCTGGCTTTGTGCATCTTTGATGGCTGCCTGATGGATTGCTTTTCTTCTGCAGAGCCGTGTATCGTCTAACTTAGCTGGACACTTATTTTGGCTTGAGTTGGCTCGATAATAATTAGCCCCCCCCCCCCCAAGGAAAAAAATAATAAAAATGTAGGGATTAAAGTGAGACGTGCAACATTACTGGGACACTTCAGTAATGACTCTGGAGAAACACTTGAAATTAAATTTATTTCATGTGAAAACAGAGCTGCAAAGTGAGGATAGCTGCTTCCTGCTCGAGTCAGACTTTTGTGCCATGAACAAGAAAGTGCCGTGAAGTACGTTGCATGTGCAGACCACGTTATTCGAGCAAAAACCCAAAGTACATTAAAGATAGATGTAGCAGATGGTTGGTAATGCCTTCTGTTTGTGGAGATACACATGCATGTCTGTCTATAAATGACTCCTGGCTGTTGTTCCTTCATGCAGCCTGGCTATTTTCTCCTCAAGCTTCATTTCCTCACTAGATTGCCAATCTACTGAGAACACACACACACACACACACACACGCACACACTCTCACACACACACACACACACACACACACACACACACACACACACACACACACACACACACACACACACACACACACACACACACACACACACACACACAAAGACTTAATCCTCCCCCAAGTCAACCAATCCACTTCTTTACAAGCAGAGTGAACACTGAGAACTACCCAAACTGAATATATTTAAGAGCAGTCGAAACGATGAACTGAAAAAGTGTGTTTGGTTGAACTAACAGAGATCTCATTGGATGTAGGATTCAAGTAAAGCGTCCTGGTGATTTCATTGATGGTTTGTGTGGTTTTTCTTTGTCCCACTTTGTTCTCTTTGTATTTGGCCAACATGCCACTCATATTTAATTCTCTTTGTTACACTCATCAAAACTATTCTCCAGAGAAAAACAGAAAAAAGCGAGCCAAAGAGAACAAAGGAACACGCTGGTCCAAAAATAATAATCGGGTAGAGCTGCAGAGCTGCTAATTGAACCATTTTTTTTTTCTTTTTTAAATCAACATGAAGCTGAACTTTCCCATGGCTCATACTTCACAACAGCTGCGCTTTGTTCAAGGAAAGAAAGCACATCTTGGAAAGTTTGTTTCTCGAACTTTAAAATGACCACAAAAGTACAATAAAGAATGTACACTTCCATTTGCATCAAGCGGTTCAGTTCAGGACACAGTTATTGGTGTTTCCACTGTCAAAAGTTGGGAAAGGTTGCAAAATCCACAATCTGTACCATCCTACATGTTTACTGCCCTTCTGTTGGGGAGCAAAGTGTTCTGAAAAAAAAAAAAAAACCTGAAACGTTGACACACGGCAGTCCTTTAATCGGTCCAAAGTATCGTCACTTCCTGTGTGGCAGCGTTAATAAAGCTCAAACACAAAACATCAAGGCTGTTTTTGTTTTTTCTGTGATGAACGTCAGCGGGCAGCACCGCCCCATGGACGACCTCGGATCACCGATCTTTGTGTACCGTGTCACGCTCTTCTTCTTTTGTTGAATTATTGGCTGTCGATGTTGTGCCGTTGTGATTTAGCCGTGAGCGAGGGGACGGTTGTGCTGTGGAAACGCAAGCAAGTTCGGGATTTACTGTACTGAACCAAGCCGCACCGCTTGCATGAAGCGTTTGTGCACTGGGAAGAAACGTTGCACATCCATCCTGTCTCTATGGCAACAATGTGTTGACAACGACCGCTGTTGGCTGATCGACACTTCTTACTGCATGTTTTATATTTCATATCGCTTACTTCCTGTTAGGACACGGAGCAAAGAGGGTGTGTGTACAAGACACGATATGTAGGCGACAAAACTACAGGGACTATCATACATTTGGAAAAGAGCGCTCAGTGATGTTGACAGCGTCTTTTTGAAAAGTTGAAAGTTAAAAAAGCGTTGCTCGGAAAAGAGATGCTTGGCGCTGTACTTTTTTGGCTGCTTACCTCTGCAAAGCTCTCTCGACTCATTGAAAACAAGTGAAACTGATGATGGTGCTCAGGCACAAAGACGAGGTGGACACGGGGCCTGAAGCAGTTTAAATCTACATGTACAGCTGTTTTCAGGTGTGAAGTGCCAAACTCTTGAGCCTATCACTTTCTTCTCTTTATGTCTTTTTTTTTTGCTTGATTTTGTCTTTAAAGCGTTTCATTACGTAGGGTTTTTATTGCTGCATGCTGTTACTTCCACTCTGTTATCACAAGTGTGTGATTAGAGCTGGCTGCACTCTTTCTAATGTAGTTAGTGAAAACTGATGTGACACTTTTTTTTCTTTTCTGCACGTCACTCGATGCTCCATCACCAGTGTTTCTTCATAATTACCAGAAGCACTGACCCTTCTTGTTGGAACAGACGGTGACAAGAGCTTATCGTTCTTCTCAACTTTGACGTGGTCGAGAAAAATCCTCCAAAGTCAGGACATTTTGTTTCTGAAGGTGACTCTCATGTCCGTGTCGCTGCTCTGTCCCTGAGTAATACTGTCATATACATAATCTTCTCATTTAACTTCAAAACAGTATCTGATTCTTGAGTGGTTTCTGTCAGAGTTTGGAAGGTTGAATCTTAGATGTTAAAGCAGGAGCTTATGACCGACCCTCTTGTTGCCTTCCAGCGATATTCTGTGAGCGAAGATGCCCAAAGGATGCATGTCAGCGCAGACGTTTGATCCCTAATCACATCTGACAGAAAGCTCTGAACACCCAACACATGCTGCCAAAATGTTGAAGTAAATAAAGCAACAGGATTCATAAAAAATAATAAAAAAAAGACTGTAAAACACTCTTTTAGAAATTGAAAAATTATTTCAACACTGTGACAATCAGGATGCTGACATGCACGGGAAAGTCGAGCTTCGGTGACAGCTCGATGGGTGGATGGCCTTGCTAGCCACCCTCCAGAAAACCCTAATCCAAGCACTGTATCATAATATCATTACAGTAAAGAGCAGGTGGAACAACAAGACGGTACATGAACCTTTATCTAACATAATAAGGAGGCTTGATTCGTCATTCTGAAGGGACATAAATAGCACGATTTCTTGAATCAATCCCTTTCACAATAAAGCACCTTTTATCCATGTGGATGCTAAGTGGGTGTGTGTGTGTGTGTGTTTGTTTGAGTGTGTGCATGTGCTACAGATTGTTTTTTTTTGTGCTATATTTGCTTGCAGCAAATAACTGCCGTCCACTTTGCTTTACGGAGCAGTTTATGAATATTTGTCATTGACCTTCCTACTGGAAATAATAAAGAAAATGAGGCTGGCATGTTGTTTAAACTCTCGCAGGTCACATCTGGATCTACACATATGCATCTAGCCACAGCTATTGAATCATTATTGACTCACTACAGACACGAGACAGGGTAAAGTTACCTGTGACAGCATTCCCGTCTGAAGCACACAGAGATTCTTGCAGGACTTCAGAAATGTGTGTTATGTAATGTATCCCATTTACACCATGTTTCTTAAGAAAACAACGTCAGCGTTGCACATCCAATGATGCCATTCAATTAGATCGAGGGCCCTTCAGATGTTATTATTAGCAATACAAACAAACAGGTTCACAGAGTCCGTTCTATGATGACATCAGGAGCTGAAATGGAGAAATGTGAAGAACTGAACTGTTCAAACTGGCACATGGTGCAATCGGACTCACTCAGTGGTTAAAGATAAATTTCCTTCCATTGCTTCTTTCAGAAGAAACGTCAGTGTCAATTAGGTAAAGGTCTATTCTACAAACGACTCCCACAACATCACCATCTCTAGTTTTTCAATAAAAGCGGCCGGAGGTCCACTGGGAGTGCCACTTTCCGTCTTCTCAATCTCAACTGTTGAACCGAAGCAGACAGGCCCTGAGACTGCCTGAAGGCATCAGCCGCCTTATTGGAATAAAGCTGTGATGGAGCTAAGTTATAGACCAGAGAGCCAGTATCATCAGACGGTCCTTTGGGGAGATGGACCATTATGTCAAAAGAGGCCCTTACTGTCCTGATGCTAAGCGGCATAATCCTATCTCGATGTATGTAATCAGTTTATAGCAGCAACGACTGATGATGCTGCTATTGCACTTTTTCTGAATTGAAAGCCGGAGTTATCCATCGAAGGAGAGATGAAGAACCAGTAACTCAATGACTGTTGCTCAAACCTCTTGCTAAAGAGACTGAAGGCTATTCAGAGCTGCTAATCTTGAGCAGACATTTCATTAACCTAAGTGCAGTGTTGCACAGCAAACAGAAGCAAAAGATGCAAATAAAGCTATAAATAATCCGAGGGCCAGCGCGGGTTTCATGCATACATCGGGGCCAATACTTCAGGAACTTTATGAATTATGGAATTGGTTTTTGTTCTGATTCTCCCTGGCCTGATTCAAAGTCCCGATGGAACAAACATAAGAATGAATTCAACCTGGCTGTAGCATCTCAAAGAAGAAACTGGTGCAGTTTATGGGTCAGGCATTATATAGATAGAGATATAAATACATGTCAAAAACGTTGCAATAAAATTGTTTTCTAAGTGCAGAAATGATGTGAGGGATTATGAATTTAGATGAACTACATCTTTCATTCTCCCCCATAAAGTGTGATGATAATAACTGATCTATTTCCTTTGTTGTGCCAGTCTGTAAACAAACAGTCATTTCTGCTGTGAAACATATTCTTGTCTGTTGTGTGTATGGATGCGGGTTTGTAAAAACAGGCATTTTTGAATGTGGTGTCTGTGACTTCCTGCAGCCAACCTCAATCAGACACTCGACCCACTGCAGGATTTTACACTTCCGCATTGGCTTCATTTTTCAGGACTGGAGGTTTCCACTTGAGCAAAACCCAACTTAAAAACACAGCCATCTGCTGACAGTGATGCAGGAGGAAGCATGGGGACATTAATAACACTCAGCCTGACCTGAGCTATAGAATAAGTTTAAATTGTGGCCATTTCTGAAACTCTACTCTACATTCATTTCTTTCAACAAAAACACAAAAAAAGGACTCACCAATTTGTCTTTTTATTTATAACTTATTGAATCTTTGAGGCATTAGAAAGTCTGGAAATAGCATGGAGATGAAACCTAATTTACAGTCAAGGGGTTGAAAAGGCTTTTAATGGTTCAGCAGAGTTGAGCAGCAGAACAGGATGCTCGTCAGAAACATCAGGCTCAGACAACTCTTTTGTCAAAAAGTCTTTTTTTTTCTCTTCCACTGCTGCTATCTGGTGCACTCATCTCCTGAGATGTTTCTTTCGTTTTCCTGCCCAGTTCCATTCCCACAAAAGACGTCTGTCTTCTGGGTTTCATGAGAGTAAACATAGAAGAAAAAATAAAAATCATAATTAGCTCATTTGGGGGAGCTGCATCCATTTATTCCGGGGATCATTCTGATTTCAAATGGGTTTAACACCCATGAAATTGCATATAATGGGAATTTGTCAATGGCTTATGCACTGATTGTATTTCCCAGAGCAGAAGCAGAGACAGACTGAATTAAAGTCAGAGCAATACAAGGAAAGGGAGCGAGGAAAGAGTGGAGTGGAGGAGGGGTGTATAGTTGAGCACCACTTCTGTCCTCCGTGCTATTATGTCCCCATTACTCTCCTAATCACATCGGGAAGGAAGCCGAGAGAGAGGCAGGCTTGCTGTCTTGTTTACAAATGTAATCTATGCTCTCCCAAAGTGAGAAACATCGTTAACAGTGGACACATCAGAGCAGAGCTATTTGAATGCCGAGACAACAATCCCTGCCTCCTTTCACCAATAAATATTAAAGAGCCAAGAGACCAGCAGTTTACCGTAATCCCACTTCCACAAATGTAAAAAGCCAATGAAGGAATATAATATGTTTTAAACCGTTCTTGTTCAGACAAGACATGGTGCAAGTGTATGCGCTGCCAAATGACTCTGAATGACTTTAAAGGTATATTATGTAGAATTTGGCTACTAATGTTTTGTGTTGAGTACTTACATTATCTCAAATATGTCAACCGTTATCACATAGTCAGTAATCAGAATCAGTAATTGTATATTTGTAATGAGCCGATGAGCCGTCATGACAGACATGAAATTTTGATCATAGAAAAATACCGGACGTTACGTTAAAGACCGCTGCATAAGCTAGCAGGAGCTGCCACTGAAAGCTTTGGCTCATATTGACATATAGAGTTGGATTTCAGAGGAGGGGTGGGGGAGTCGCAGACACCTCGTGAGACTAATTGTTTTGATTGAAAGCCCCCTGGTGGCATATTTTACATAATGTGCGTTTCGTGGAATTCGAACTTGTTCGAAATGTTCAAGAACTTCGATGAAAATATTAGAAAATGAGATTTTTCATTGTAATACTTTCAGGGAGTCAGTCTGTTGTTGATTGAAGGTTCCAAGAGGTTTTAAACTTTCCTTTTCTTCTTTGTCTCTTTGGTTTAAAGCTCTTCCTCCTCCTCCTCCTTCCCTGCAGCACCACAGCTGGACTTCAGTGTTTAGCGGCCCGGCCCTATTTATTTACGTCTCACCCCTGAGATCTGACTCCACTCTGGTCTGATCCCAACTGTTTGCCTTCTCCACCTTCACTCCCCTGCCATCAACACTCTGCTATTTCCTGAGCTCTTTAAAGGTTCACCGTATCTGCGAGGCAGCATCAAGCCGGGGCTTAGCCAAAGTCCTCACCGACGCTCTCTGCATTTCAAAGCGCCGTGTTGGGCTGCGATGCAGAGAAGACGCAGAGAGATGTTGAGATGGAAAGAGGGAGAGTGGAGAGTCAGAAGAAGGGAGACAGCCGTGGGGAATAGTGCACACAAAGGTGACTGATATTTTCCTCTCCAAACTAGAGTTTCCTGCACACATGCACGCACGCACACACACACACACACACACACACACACACACACACACACACGGAACAACACAATTCAAGGGGGCACATTAGGGAGGAAGAACTATTGCTCAGAGCACCTGGTGTTCTCATAATGTCAGAGTCGGATTCTGACACGGCAACTCGTTTTTCACAGTTGTTTGGGAGGACGTATAAGTGTGTGTGTGTGTGTGTGTGTGCCTGTGGGTGTGTAGATCCTTTCATCTGTGCAGATAATTGCGTGTATTCAACAACGCTATTACATGTCTCATATCAGTGAGACTGCACATCATTTCAAACGACCACAAAGACGTTAATGCTTACAACTGTGTCATCTCCTGTGTCATCACGTTGGCACATTTAAGAGGAGCATTTGCACAAAACTAACATGATGTTTTCTTTGAAATGCGGTTGGTTTCAAGTGCCTCACTCAGCAATGATACATCATTTGATCTTTTATTCTTATTCCAATTAATTTTTAAATGTCTTCTTATTAATTTACAGAGACTAAGAGATGTTTTTTTTTTATTATTTGAAACCATTTAAAGCACAAATACAGACAGATACATTTCTATGTTCTGTTGCTGTCGGTTAAAGGAGGAATATGTAACTGACACCTAGTGTTTAAAATGGGTTCTGCAGTTCAAACTCTAAACATTACAGAGAGACACTTAAAGCCTCATTAAGTGTTGTGAGTGTAAAAAGCCAGCTCATATGACGAGGCAGCTGTGAGACACATGTCTGTCAGCGTATCGCCTCATTTTGAAAAAAAAAAAAGATTTCATGCTTTTCTGCTTATTGGCAACATGCTGTGTTCAGTAATGAGAAGCAGAGAAAGATGGAAGGACTGTGTCATAAACAACAACATTAAAAAAAACAACAGCTAAAAAGCTGAGATTGATTTCCAAAATCATTTTATATCAACATAAAAAAAAAGATGTTTGCAACTGTTTCCTGATCTCTTACTGCCAACAGTCTTAACCAACTTCTTATGATATTTAATGACATGTGCCCTAGTTTTCAGGGACATCAACAGGATATTTTTTTTCCTTCCTAGCTAGAGGAAGTCCTTCAATACTCAGGTCAGAGGAAGATATCTCAGTTTAACAAGCAGCTTCTGTGTTAATCACAGGGTCACATCCACACGGGCCAGAGGTCTCTAACTGAAACACTATTACCGATCACCTGACTGAACAGTTATTATAACGTAAAACCTTTTTTACCTGGACATGCATTGTCCCACGAGCCTTTGCTCCAGTCCAAAGTGTGAGTGACTTTTCATTTCGGGCGCTACAATATCTTTAAGTCTATATCTGTCACAAGTTCCCCCATTAATGCACCTCAATGTGTCTTGAGGACGGATGGAGATCTCTCAGGTCGCAGACGGCGGTGGTCGGGGACACGCGTGTCCACACTGCTTTAGTAGAGTGCGCACACACACCGAACCTTGACCACTTACTTTCCCCATATCCACAGTAATAAATACATTGTATAATGGGCCACCTTAATATTGATCTGCTGTACCTCATCAACATCTTTTTTTTTTTTAATCATGTATTTACATCATGCAGCTGGCTGTGCATGGAATACAGATTTCTGAATGAGGGAGATAACGTTACATTTATAAATGCAGAGTGATCCCAGGCTGAGGAGGGCAGAGTAAGAGACGGTGAAAGTAAAGGATGTAATTACGTTTATTTTAATTGGAACCAGCCGCATTTTTCAGATTGTATAACATAAGAGTTCAGTATCATAGCACTGAATGAGGAACGATGTCACAGCCAGCTCAAAGCCAATGACGATCAACGGGGGGGACACGTGAAGTTACTGACTAACATTAAAGGATGAGAGTTTAAGGTGAAAAAGTGAAGAGTCAGTAAATCTATTCCGTGATGCTGACTAGACGATTAGACGACAAGTCGATCTTGAGAGTTACGTTTCCTGATCTGCCTCCGATTTAATACTCGCAGTAGTCAGTGAGATCACGCAGACCGGGAGACGCCACCAGCTCACAAACATGGCAGCGAACATAAACACAACTGAGCCCTGAGCCAAGTGGACATTTAAAAAAGAAGGCTAGCTTGGAGAGTTATGGCAACAACACAAGTGTCTTTATAATGTGTGATGCATACCACACAGCCAGCTGATGATGTCAGCGCCCTCCATATTTGTTTGTGAGGTATTATAAGCTGTCTCTCTGTGAGATTGCCACTGTCATGACCTGGCTCAGGAGGTCACAACAAAAGATGGGAGACGCACAGGGTCAAATTAAACCGAATTAAAATAAAATGAAACCAAATTAATTAAACTTCTTCTCAAAATGAAGACCAAAGTCTCAAACAAAAACCACAGGGCACCTGTAGAGAAGAGAGCAGGTAGAGCAGTGTGAAATGGCAGGAGGTCAGTAACCTCTGCACACCAGGCCCGGGAGTGCAACCTGCTGACCCATATGGGACATCACACCACTAAAATCCGAATGTGTGTTCTTGCAGAGTGTGGCCGAATGCATCCGGAGGGTCATAAAAATTGTTTTCTTCCACATTTCTAAAATCAGTGAAGACTTGAAAATCCTCCAGAGTTTGCATAAAGTGAAGGAATTGTGATTGAGGAGCGTGGCTAAATTAACCTCTGTCTTTCTGTTTCTCTTTCTCCATGTGTCATTACAATAAGGAGCTGGGCCTGCCTCAATGAGTGACCAGCCACACAGGCTGGCTCCTGAAACACCAGACCACACAGCCTGCAGAGGTGTCTCACTATGAATATTTGTCACAGAGGGGACAAGCAGACACCATGTCGATCAGTGCGTCATGCTCCCTCCCAGACGAGGCGATCTGTCCCTGATATAATTCATGATAACAATCTCCACATGCTGCAAATGAAGAAATCAGTAGAGGTGACCTGAGAGAGGTTCATCAGAGTTGTACGGCTAATAGGCTCTGTGCTCATTTGCATGTAAGATGGGGATGTAAGATAGTCACTGGAGATGCATGTTGAGAGCACAATCTGACCACAAGTGAAACACAAAAAGCTGTTTGATATTTAAAAGTGTTTATGGAAAAAATGGCTGCAATGTGAATGTAGCCAAGAGGCAGGCACATGCATGCTCAAGGTCTTAACCTCCTTCTGGTGCTTTAATATCAAGGTAGCTTTGACTTATCATTAGCCATCAATTTGAAAATGAAGTCATGCCACGTTTGAACTGCTACAGCTGATTAGACTGGCCATCAGAGTTTTAGGTCTCCGTGGGAAATGAAGGCGCTGGAGGAGAGGAAGTGGAGGTGGAGGGAGAGAGTGAGGGTGGAAGATAAAAAACTGCATAAATGATAAAACTGGACAGATAATGACAGTGAGGGGAAGAGGAGATGGATGGATGAGAGGAGGCAGAATAAGGAGAGATGCACCTGCCAAGGATGAAAGATAACGAGAAGTGGAGCGGTGTAGAGCAAGAGAGAGAGAGAGAGCGACAGCTGGCGAGAGAAAGTCATCAAAAAAAAACAGAGGCAGGGGGAGAGAGATAGATACAGTGAACATGTAGAGAGGGACGGAAAGAGGAGGAATAAGGGGAAAGAAGAAGAAGGACAGACAGTTGGGGATAGCATGAAGAGAGAGGCATGATGTGGTCTGACACAAGCTAACCCTCTGGATCCAATCCCAACCCCATCACTCAGAAAAGCAGAGTGCTCGTCTTTGATCCTGAAGACTTTGAACATTCTGTCAGCCTTGTACTTTCACGCCAATGAGGAAGAACGAGAAGACGGAGAGAGAAAAGAGCTCGCTTGGAGATGAGCTGCTGAAAAGCCCTTTGCTAACAGTCCTCCTTTTACCGTCATTCGTACCTTGTTTTGATTCCATGCACGTGACGTAAGGAGGAGGACATCTGAGCAGAAAGCTGCTGAATGGAGGGAGATCTGAACAGATGCCGCCAATGGCCAAGAGCACACGTTTTTGAATGAAAAAGAAAAGAGAAGAAATGTTGATAGCAAAAGACATACAAGTGAATAAAAACAAAAATCCAATTAAAACAAAAAACTAATTAAAGACAGGTGGCTTCCAGCATCTCCGGTGGACTTCATTCCTGTGTCTATATGCCTTTTATCTTTCTTCCAAGTTGTATCACCCTTCTTTGCAACAATAAGAGGCAACAATAAGGAGCTCATAATTACATGACTGCTAGCAGCTACCACGGGCGTAATCGCAGTGTGGCAGATGCTGCTCTGCCTGCAGTGCGTTAGACACACAGTCACACACAAAGATGAATCCGTGAGAACTATTCCACACAGGAACCCTCTTCACTCGGTGTTACGTAGACTTGGTCATAGGGGAGTTTTAGTTCTGGTCTGTTGCCACTCCATCGTCAGAATCAGAGAGGAATACAAAGGGTTCAAACCTTGTTAAGCAGACAATGCAAAAGGCTAATGTGAATGCATTCTTTGAAGGAGCACTGCAGTGAAGTCGAGAAGAGAATGACTGCAATAAACTCAGACATAATAAGGGCCAATTAGAAAATGACTGGCCCTGGCTGTTTTTTTTCAAACACATACAGCTGCAGTGTGAGGATTACTTATGGAAAACATCAAAATAAACACATTACTACAGTAGTAATGAAACTGCCATGAGTCATTTTATTTACATGCTAAATGATAATGCTATGACCAAGAGTTACAATCAAACTCCTGCAGGATCAGTGCGTCCATCTCATTACCAGTTACTTCAAGGAAAAAGGGTTTGGACTCACTGGTCCATGGAACCACAATGGTTTCCTTGTATTTAACAAACCGTCCTTCACTGTCAACAGTCCTTCTTTTCTTTTTGTGGCGCTCCACAGGGATCAACCCTTGGACCTCTCTGATACTGTTAGTTCTTCTTCTAAACATGTTTGTGGTAAATCTTACCATGGCTTTATGCAGATGACACGCACAACTAAGTGTGAAAACAGTACAAGTCTTTAAAAGTGCACAAAACAACCTGGAGCCACAACACACCCACCCTACCTTCCTCCTCCACACGCTGACTCTGCAGCACACAGAAGCTCCTCCTCGCTGAACTCAAAAGTGCACAAAACAAGACAAAAAACCAAACAAACGTAGTGTTGGAGGACAGTTAATATGGTTGTATCATAACGGTTGCATATAGTCAGACATCATTTCGACAGGAGTTAAACAAAGAAATCAACCAGGAAACAAACAAGTATACAAACTTTGAGTGCCTACCTTCATCTTCACTGGATTTAAATAGTTCGTCAGCTTAAATGTTTGCAATTGGCAGTAATTATACATCTTTCCCGATAACAAACATGATTCATTGGTTCCCTCACAGGATACTATAATCTGTTAAATAGAAATATCTGATGTAAAACATAAAAAACCTGATCACTGTCTGACGACAGTTCAAGTTTGTCCCATCTTTAAATAGCTGCTGGTTACGTTAGCAAACACAAGCTTCTGCTGGGAGCGAGGAGTTTCTGTTTTGTGTCAGCATAAACGACACAGCGGGCTCGTCAAAAACTGTGCAGCATTCGTAGCTTAACAAGATATTTAAGGCAGACGCACGTTGGTGTCAACTTAACCACGGCACCGACAGAGCTTTGACTGTGAATGTTCTGTAATCTGAACGCAGAGGTAGTGATGAAGCAGCTATACTCAAACACTCATTTAAAGCCAAGCTGTTTTGATAGGGGATTGTTTTTTGTCCGTCTGGATACCCTTGCAGTGTGTTGAAAGGCACGCCAGATATCCTGCTGTTAACAATTTACTGAGCTCCAGCGTCCTCTACAATTTTTTTGCTGACAGTTTCACTGAGCTGCTGGCTGTTATTGCAACATGTTTTGACTAATTGGACATAAATGCATTATTAATGTAAACGGTGAAATTGCGAAAGAACAAAACTGTCTTCTTTGGTCTTTGAAACTTCGGGTCAGCTTAATGATTGTCCCAACCAATTCCCAAAACCAGATGAGCTGATCACAATATTTGGCTGTGCTAGCATTCTTGACATCAGCCAACGTTTTCAGACCCAAAGACATGTCTCATCGCCTCAAAGATTAAGAACTCAGTTTGGCCCTGAGACCTGAAGTTATTATCATCTGGTCGAGTCAGAATCAAACACGGTGGATCTGTTCTTAAATTGTGCTGCACGCCGATTCCAAAGACTTCCTGATTGTGTCAAACATGCGAAACGCTAACCTCTTAGATGAAGACTGTGGGACGTTTTACGGATACATAGAGCTGAAATCAAACACATCCTCTGTAAATGTCTCTCTGAGTCATGACAGTCTATATGAATGAGAAGCCCTCCTGCTGTACAGTTGTGCATTGAATGATATATGAATCATGACTTATGATAAACCATTTGTACTTTTGCAAATATCTATTTCCTACGTTTAAGGGGTCACTTTCATCACTTATCTGCTCTTCCCTTTCTGCTTTGAGGCAGCAGATGTTAAACTGGCATCACTTTGAGGAGCGACAGCAATCCGAGACTTCAAAGTGTGAGGCTGCTCGAGTGAGCAAAATATGCATTTTAAAAAAACCACTGCAAGATAACAACTGCAGCAACTCTGCTTTCAAAACTCTCCCCTGAATACCTCTGGTTTATGAGTATGACGGGCATGACCTGATAGCCTCTGATCTCTTCGATGGTATGCTAATTTATGTTTCAAATTCTCCCCACAGCTGCATTAGAGACACCGAAACACGCTTTGGAGAGACAGAAAGAAATGGACAAAGAACCAAAGTGGACGCAAGGTTGGCAAAACAATGAGAGGTTCAGGGAAACACAGTGTTAAACACTCTCTTGTATTCATTCTTCTGAAAAGTTTGGACACAATTGTGTGAAATGTTTTAGTCCGAAGGTCACCCAGCTGTGTTGGGGGATTGATCCAGTAAATCTTTCAAAGTTCTACAAGTGATCAAAACAATGTTTGAGACATATTGCTTGAGTGGCTAAACTGACATAACTCTTTTTATCTGCATTGGATGAATGATGGATGCCTTAATGGAATTTTGCTTCCAAATTGAAAAATAAATAAATAAATCATATATATATATATATATAAAAGGAGATTGCTATCAATAGCCACAGAGGCTTTGAACAGTCAAATACAGTATGCAGCACAGTGAATCATATTCACCTGCTGTGTGTCATCACATAAGGCACTATAAGAGATGTCATGGGTAATACTAATTATTACATTGACACATTTAATTCTAATTATATCAACATTTACAGGATAATAAGACAGCTATTCTTATTGAATCTCCTGTCGCAGCTCCCACAGGAGAAGTTCATTACACACCCGCTCAGGAAGCCTGCTATCGTCTAATTATACTGCACAGCTATCCGTATGTAAACACTGTCAAATCAACTGCAATAAATTGGACTATGCAGAAGTGCCGGTGTAGCTGTGAATATGTGTTTGTATGTGTGTGTTTGAGGGGAAGCATCTGTAAACAAATGTGTCAGTTTCAAGCGGATCTTTTGGGAAATCCTCGCTCTGCGGCTGACAAAGAAGTCGTTGGATTTCATTATAGAAGGGACACACACTAACACGGACACGATGCATACAGTCCATCTCTACAGATACCAAGACATTCATTTCTGGAGCCTGTCACCGCTGGAAATAGATCCGACAATGAAGGTGTGTGTGTGCGTGGACGTGCATGTGAGTAGCTGAGCCACCCAGAGACCGCGGTGTTAGATGTACACATGCAGTCACACAAAGACACAGTATCCGCAGAGTGCGTGTTTACAGGAGCCTGATTGTTTTCTTTATAAAGCCTGAGTGTGAGAGCAGAAGAAAGCTCAATGGACAAGTTTGTTCCGCTGACATATATGCAAGATAAAAACATCTGCATCGTCAGAGCAGCTGGAGAGCAAACATACATAATCTGAACTGTTGTTGAAGAAATGATAAAACACTTCCCATTTTCCCCAACCTTTCCATAAAACCTGTTTCAGGAAAATATGAGAAATCAACAATGATCAATGCATTGTTGCAGTACATCACCCACAACAAATAAATGATGTTATATGGGTAGAGTATGTGCAATAGAAGGAGTGTGTGCAACGAGTGCAAATGAAGAGATGTGTGTGTGTGTTCTGTGCTGTTAGGAAGTTTATTTTACACGTATACAGACGTTTGTTTTGTGCTTTATGTGACATTATCTTGTGTCCAAAACAAATTTCTCCTTTGGGAGACGACAAAAGTAATTAATTAACTAACATGGGCTCGACTACCACCCGACGTCCCTGACACCCAGCCACCGCCATCGGACTATGCTGATTCCACAATCACCTCCGTCCTCATTCATGCACATCCTGCTCCGTCCTCCAACTCAGCGGCAAGGAAGTGTGGACGACAAGGGAGCAAGGAATACGAAGGACAAATCCTTCCTGCATCTTATCCTATCACCTCCTTTCCCATTTCCCTCAACAACGAGTCAGGTCTTTTACCTGCTCGATTGTAAAGCACCTTGACGGATGAAACATGTTTTTGGAGTGGCCTCTAAGTTGCCTATGGATACGTTATTGTTGATTTCTTTGAGCAGAACTCAGTGATAGGTCAGATTCACTTCTGGTCCTGTCAGTTTAAGATGGCTGTGGGAGTTACAGAACTTTTCGTCATCATTAAATCAGCACTTTTAGAAAAAGGATGCATTGCATTTCTCAGTTCAGAAGTTCCAATGACACCACATATCATCATTTTTTTTTAATTGTTTCTTTCCTTCCCAGTGGCAGATAGAGTAGAAATCCACTAACCATGCACAGCCTGGTCCAAATGAGACTAGTAGGATAATTTGATCGTCAGTGACAATGAAATTATGGTTTATTCGCTCATTTGGCTGCTACAGAGCCTCTCCTGTGAATTGGGTCTGCACAGATTGCTGTGTATCGAGCAACTGCTCGCATCAATCATTATTTGGCCTCGTTGGAAAGCGCTGGCCCGTCCATATGCTGGGGAGTCCATGGTCACTGTCTCCCGTCGGAGGGGATTTGGCTTTTCGTTGCCCTGCAGATGTTCTCTGCTTGTGCTTGCTGCTCCTGCTGATTGTAATACACAGCTGAGTATACGGGCCCGTGTTGGAGCAGGAGTCTTTCAGAGACCGAGATATGTCGACACAGAGACACAAGGGGGTGAGAAACTATCTCTCTCTCCCACATGTGCACACATACATAATCAGCATCATGTTTTCCGCCAGCAACACACACGCAAAAGGCCTCTTCTAACACTGTGTCAGTGATGTCAAAGACAAAGAGGACCTGCACAGCGGCTGTGTTAGGCAGCTTCAGTCCTTTCATCACTGCTGTCGTCAAGGTCTAACAAGGGATCACCATCACTGCAACTGACTGGTTGGAAAGCATGCGATTGAAACCAGAGACTAGCAAATGGTGGCAACCTGGAGGACTGAGCTCAGGTTGTCAGATGTGAATGTTTCTGTTCAGAAAGTGAGAAAGAAACTTTATTTGTACATGCAGCAGCAACTCTCAGTTACAATAATTCAAAAGATATTCATAGTAGAGAATAAATGCTTATCTGGATTGTTGAAAGTAAATGCTTTTTTTTTTTTAGATGTCTGCCAAAAGAGTCTGGATTCGCCTTCACATTACTGAGGAACTGTCCTTTTCTTCACGTTATTAGCTTGATAAATTTGAAGCAATTTGTGGTCGGCCGCTTAAGCAATCTGTTGCTGGGACAAAAATGTGATTTAGATGGTCATTTTTAACTATATTTGACATCTTGTTTACACGAAGACAATAAATCAACAAAATGGATACATTTTCGTTTTTCACACGATATATCAGAGTGTGAAGAATGGGAGGAAACAGTTTCATAGTAGAGGAGAACAATCTGCTCCTGGAGGTGCACATGTCACATGCAGGAGAAATATCTGATAAAATCACCTTTTAGCGCTTATCTCATAGGCCACACTCTGCTCATTGACATCATTACAATTCAATGAAATAAAGGCTTCACATTAAAATGCTGAAACTCTGAAAATGCTATGAGACAAGGTTGAATGTAGTATCTTAAAGGTCCAATAAGTACAATATAAACTGAACTAATTGATACGGTTCTCTTCCTCTCTGATCAGACATGAAGGAAACATGCTGTGTTGAAGCTTCTCTGACAACAATGCAGCAGCCAGTATGTCCTCCTTCTAACTTTACATTCTGCTCCTGAATGCTCTGGATTTGATTGGACCAGAGAAGGTAGGCGGGGCTTTGAAGGCCGTTTTGGACGCCCCTGGGTTTGCCAGATATGAGAGCAGTTATCAGGTGAACAGGTGTTGCAGCGATGGAAGCGGGCAGTGGAACTGCTTCAGATAGAAGTGATTGTACCCGAGCTAAAAAGCCTCTGCATGTTTCTAATAAGCTCCAGCAGCAGAAAGCTGCTCAAACTAGGATCAATGTTGGAGATGCTTTTGAAACATGGAGAGAGGTTAGAACGCTGAAAGCTTTACAGAGCCATGCAGAGCTGGCTAAACACTGAAGCTACAGTGTCCACCACATGGTGACCTGCGTGAAAATCTAGAGGGGGGTCAAATGTAAAAAATGCAAAAAAGAATTATGTTTGGCTGTGTGGCACCTTAAAGGACAAATCAGTTCATGAACAAAATAACTTCATGAACAGAACATTTGACAGCAGTAATTTATTTTAGTGAATATATCACCTATTTTTAATGTTTCACAGATGCTCAAAAAGACTTAATGCCAATCTGCTTCTGTATATGTGCATGTGTCATTTTTATCTGAGTGACATTTGGGATAAAAAAAAAATCTTTTTCTTTCACTGTTCATAGTGTAAACGTGTGAAGGAGGGCAAACAATGTGTCTCTCTCTGTGTGAGGGAAAGGTGAAAATCCTACTGATGAAAACTCTATTACAAACCTAATGGAGGTCACTGAGCTGCAGAGGCGCTGCAGCTACTGTGAGGAAAAGCATCTTTTCTTAAGGAGGACTCAGCAGCAATCAGTTCCTTCCTGCTGCTTGGATCCGGCCTCACAGGAGGCTTCCACACTTTGGTATGCTGGCCAGCTACGCTTCCTCAAACAAAGACATAATGTTGGATGGATGTTTGCATCCTAAGTCAGCATGTGTGTGTGTGTGTGTGTGTGTGTGTGTGTGTGTGTGTGTGTGTGTGTGTTTCCTCTGAGTTGCATAGACGTAGGAGCAAAGAAGGTGTTTGGAGAGGGAGGAGGGATCGGAGTCCTGGAGAAGATGAAAGAGAACGAGCCAGGAAAGAAAAGCGAGAGAGCACAAAGGAACAAGAGCGCGGAGCTGTATCCTCCAGGCACCGCACAGAAAGTGCAGAAGGAGGGAAAAGGAAGGAAGAGGCAAAACTGCACTCCAGACCCATCCCTCGTTAACACACCCTGACTCAGGTGTGCAAACACTTAAACCACGCAGTTTGTCCCACTCACATGCTCTCTCCATGTTGTGAGAGAGCATGTGTGTTTTTTTTTTTTTTTTTACATTTTTAGTTCTGGATGTTTCTGATGAGAAATGTTTTAAGGCATCAGCAGACATTTGGACACGTTTGGACATGGGGAAGCTTGGTACTTAAACTAACTAAGAAGGCTCCCGCCATCAGCTTTAAAGGTCTCTTTTAAACTTTTTTTTTTTTCCAGCTGACTTTTTTTCATCCGCATGCAGAGAAATAAAAGGGGATTCTTTTGTGCTGTGCGCCCTCTACCTATTTAGAGGAGCATTTATTTTTTGCATTTCAAGAATTAAAACATTATATATTTAAAATGACATCTCCATCCTAAATAATGTCTGTAAAATTGTAATCATATTTATCGTTCTGGGATCTCAGAGGTTTCCTGTGAAATTCTCTCGACAAGCCAGGTACACGTTATTATGTCTCTGCCTCTGGGACAAAAAGCCTGTCACCTTTTGTGACAGGATTTTTTTCTGATTGCTTGGATGTGTGATTTGGAGAGACAGCTGCCCTGTAAGAGTTGCATCCTATTTACACATAAAACACCAATCAGATGTTTTTCTCTCAGTCTTCAGTGAGCACTGCCTCAGGCAGTGTGGCAGGTCACAGTGCCTGCTCCCCTACTTGTCACATCAGTCTCTGCTGTAAAGACCCTCTCTGCTTCACAGGTCCCTGAAGATAAAGACAGACAGCGAGTCAGAGAAACAAGGGGGAGAGAAGGATAGGTTCCTGTTGCTAATGCTGATGGCGGTGCGGAGAGCAGAAATGTTTTGAAGTCAGAGGGTGCAAGTCTTCATTTCTCTACTTTCCATCAGTAAGGTGGCGCCTGACAAAGCAGAAAGTTGCCCTGTGAGCAGAACCTGCCTGCATAACTGCTGAGCTTACACAAACCCTTTTCACACATACGGAAAACTCCTGAAAAACGACCAAGATTATCCGGAGGGGTCGTATGTGTGAGCAAAACAGCAGAATTTTGTTTCTCCTTCCAGACTCCTAGTCATTTTTACGCAGAAAGTCCAGAGGGGCTGATGTGAGAACGAGAAATCAGACCACAAACATTTATAAAATAAATAATTATCCCTCACTTATTGGGCACGAAACTGGCCTATCCAGGCTTCTAAATCGACATATTGATCTTTTGACTTAACTAAAGAAATTAGTAGCACATTCATTAATTTGAATTTAAATCAATTGAATTGCAAGTTTCCTTCCTCACAGACCTCGTTTTAGATCCCACACACCTCCAGTACGAGGCTATAAAGACAGGGATATCAACTACATAAAGTATCCATTGTTCTATGAGTGCATGGCAATATAACGTGCAAACACATGCTCTAAAACACAGAAACACAGGCACATATACGGCATCAACCAGTCTGTGACGCTCTTAACTCTAAAGTTGTTTGTTCCAGGCAGGGCTGAGTGGAGGAGACTTCTGCTATCAGAGCGCTGCAGACCTGCTCTTAATCTTACTAATCACACAGCCAAGAAAGTTTCAGAGGGAGCAGGACACAGAGGGGAAGAGAGAGAGAGAAAAAAGGGGGGGAGAAGATGGGGGCGTGAGAGTTGGCGATAGGCAGTTGGAACAAGTGTGACAACAGGGTAAGGATGCTGCAAGAAAGGAGCCGAGAAAAATGAGAAACGGTTAAAATAAGGACAAAAACACTGCCCCCTGTGGCTTTTCAGCCATTATAAATGGCTGTTATTGAAGTCTCAGTGGGAAGTTATAAACGGGAGCAATCCTGCACTCAGTGGCTTGTTGCAAAAGGGATGCCAACAGTGAGTGCTGGTGGGCGACTTGAGGAGAGTAATCCGTTTAGTCTGTGAGGTGCATGTCATGGGATTTCATTAAGGTTGCATTGTGTTCAACCTAATACTCAGTAATAAAGTCGCCGTCTGAGAACACTCTCCGGGCCGCTGTGATTCAGAAGCTTACAACTGTGAGTGGCTTTGAATGATTCATATCGACAGTTAATTTGATTAATGCTCAATGAACACGTTTCATCCTTGCTTCGTGGAACGATAGTATTCAAGCTCAGCAGATAAGGAGAGAATATTCAAGAAGCTTTCTCTTATTATAACGTGAGGTAAAAACAGTCTTTCCTGACCACATATTAAGGTATAATATCATCACTATTTGTATAATGAGGCACAGACCTTGAGTGTATTATTAAAGTTGAAGATGCAGAAGTTCAGGGATACACAGAGATGAAGATTTGAGATGGAAAGAGGCGATGAATGGATCGTTTTCATTCACACTTATGTGACCACAACTAGCCTCACACTTATCCAAGCCAGGGTGCAAAGATGTTTGTTGATGTTTTTCTTTGTTGGTTTACCTGTTGGTTAGTGAGTTGGTTGTTATATTGTTAGTTAGTTGGTTGATTGACAGATTTGTTTGTTGGTTGTTTTCTTATTTTTGTCTGTGTGTCTGTTTGTTTGTTATAAGTTTGTTTGTTTGTTGTTAGCCGGTTTATTGTTTGGTTGGTTAGATGGTAATGAAGATGAAACATTAAATTACTTCAATTCAAAAAAAATTCAAATTCAAGGACTGGGACTTCATTCTCTCCACTGTCTAACTTTTGAGCCCACAAAGAAAGAGTACTTGTAGTTTTAATATGTTCATTAAGTTCAATGATATGTGAAAAATGTATTAAATCTCTTTGGTCTTGATCATCTGTGTGATCATCATTGTTTCTCTGACTGCACATTTTCATTTTGTTTCATTGAGAAGCTTCATCTATTTAAATCAAAGCTAGTTTTTTTTAATTAATTAAACACATTGAAACCTCCATCTGGGCTTCAACTCTGTCCTTGTTTTCAGAATTGCTGAAATAAAATTTGAAGCCAGCTCTCTGATCCTTTCCACCAAGGGGAAGAAAAATATAATTATGTCATCAAAACCAACACTAGGAAGCATCTAAATTTAATCTCCTATTACTTGATTAATCTGATAGAAGCATTAGTTTATCATAAATCTTTAATCACAAAATTCCCTGTGAATGTCAGAGTGGATAAATTCATTCTTAATTAAGTAGGGATGAGTTGAGCGGAGCGGCTGTCACGAGTCTTGTGCAAAGAATTCCAGATTGCATCGTAAAATTTTAAACAGCAAATCATCCTTCCTTTGCTGACCACATAGCGTCATTGTGCCCTTGGAGAGGCTGTTCAAACGTTGACCATCCTGACAGCAGCGCCGCGAGAGATTGGTCAGGGTTGAAGTTGATCCATAAATCTATCATCTTCTCATTTCCTAAATAAAAGGGGGGCTGAACTTCTCCTGAAAACACACTGGGATTTCTGGATTGCATTTAAAGAAAAAGAAAAAGAGTTGGGAGAGATTAAAAGTTGCTTTATCAGAAGTCCACCAGTGCTCAATTATCCACTTGCCTAGCTTGAGCAGATTCTGGCTCTTCACATTAACCTTGGCCACCTCTAATCTCTAGTGAGGTCTTATCTTGGCCTTTCAAAGACACTGGATTTGGCCTTATCATCCACTGAGAGTGGTTTTTATTGTGTTGCCAGGAGCTGTAGTTGAACGGGGCTCGAAGCGCATCGAGGGCGGGGTTCGACTGCTTCAGTGGTCTTTGAAGGGAAGTGCTTTATTGATACTGCAGTTTTTTTACGTTTTGATTCACCTGAGCGAGACTTGGCACGTCTCTTCTCCCAGCTCAAAAAACCATAATGCTGAGTCTGAACTTCATTACAAGAAGAAACCAAACACAAATAATTCAGTGAGCAATTATCAAACTGCTTGAGTAGAAAGCCAACAGCGAAAGCTGGGATTTACTGCCGTAAGAATGACTTGTTACTGCCCAAGCCTGCATGAAAAGGATATTTTGCACTTGCCCTACTTTTTAAGCTTTGTAATTTAAACAGGGAAGCAGGCTTACAAGTAATTACAAGAAAATAATGATTTAACAGAAGCTTCTCCACCTCCCATGCTGCACCAAGATCAGGGCACATCAATACAAAACTCACACATCCACATAAACATAAACACACTTTGCTACTGGGACACAGGTACACACCATGGCTCGCAATCAAAGCCCTCTTATCTTGATCTATGTAGCTGCATGACCTCTATTGGCACAACAGTCAGCAGCGTGTACTCCTGTGTCATTAGATTAGTGGAGCGCACAATCCTCACAAGCCAAGCCAAACAGAGGTAGTGGCACATAATGAATCCCTGTTGTAAAAGCTTTCAGAGAGTGAAGACGAGACAGAAAGGGACGCTCATTATGTGATTAGCATACATGATGTTTAGACACGCCATTTCACTATGAACATTATTCTAGTTGAACGTAACGTCGCCTATGCATTACTCATGGACACTAGGGAAGTCAAACCTGAGTTATTTTAAATTGCATTTCCATTTGCAAGTTTGAAATTCCATTATTTTACATTGGAAAAAAAAAACTTTTGTTGTCGCTTCACATTTTTTTGTACTTTCTTCAACTAAGGGAGGAGCTTTATGGTAGGAGAAGATTATGGCTTTAAAATAACGATGGAAGAAGGAACTTCTTCTAATGAAACGGTAAGAAAGTGAAAGCTTTGTTTGTCATAATGTGGATAATATGGGACTTGATGACCGAGCTAAGGTTTTTAAAGTGATGTATACAACATATAGGACATACATGAGACAATGGTGCAGACGCAAGGAGTGCTAAAGATGCTGAAGTCATGATATTAATGATGTAACAGATGGGCTAAGTGGCGCTTGGTGGATAGATTTTACATTATGCATAGGTTATGAAGACAGATGGTGAGATCGTATTTACATACAGAATCACGAAACCTAATCTCATGCACAGTGTTTGTTTGTGTCACAGCGGCCATTTGTTAATCAGACATTCTGTGACTGATGATCATTTATCGGGGTGACATACTGTGGGGAGAAAGCAAAAGTACTGAGGCAATCTAAGATGCCATTTTTTTTAATACTGAAAATATAACTTTTAGAATGTGAAAATGTCCCTTTAACGCTCGGAGGCTGAGTTTTGAAATATTATTGAATCATTAGGGGATAACCTTCACAGTCAAAAGAAGTTACAGGAACAAAGGGAGACATACAACAAGGTCAATGGCACACTCCTTAAAGGGGCATTGCAGGTTAAGACAAGAAAAAGGTTCAATCCTCTCTAGCGAGTCGGCCTTTACTTGACATTCACTTGATTTTATGACAAAAACTGTTTAAGATTATCAAGACATTTCGATGTGGGCCATTTGCATTTTTTTTTCTCACTCTTTCTTAAAAATGAATGTTCTTGTTGCTGTTTTTAACCTAGCGTATGTAGGACAGCTTTTGTTTTGATCTTCGGAGTTCGTTATAAGAAAGAAATGATCAAAACACTACACTGGGTGGACACACACACACACACACACGCACACACACACTCACACAAAACAGTACTTTACACCACCATCAGATTTTCTATTCATAGTAATGCCGGGTTAGGCTGGAACCCAATGGAGAGGAACAAAGAGATTTCTGAATACTGCTCAAATGGGGACATTTCCACAGCTCATCTCATGTGAATGTTTTCCAGGGTGCAGCTGAAGGAGAATTAACTGTACTGTCTCACAGAAAAGAAACGCTACTTAGACTGACTTTGTTGTCACAGATGTGCCTTTTTATTCTCCCGAAGAATCCTTTTCAATAGAATGTAACATGTGGCCCGATTGGATCCAAACAGGATTCAGAACGTGGAGTGTATCACTTGAGAAAAGACGGTGGCTGGTGGTCCCAGGTGGGTGTGATTACTTACCCATAACATATGAAGCAGCCTCTCTATGGGCATTGTTTTGGATCTGGTATTCTCTATTGCTGAAAGCACAATGCAACCAACATTTGTCTGTCTAAAAAAATATGATCAAAAGGGGTGTCTGCACTTCTTCAGTGTCAAAATAAAAAACATGTATATTCCCACAGCTAATTTTAAATAAGTCTGAAACTTTTTTTTTTCTATCTATAACTGCTCTTTGTCTGTCTCTTGGATTCACTGATGAATCTCTTGTTGTAAACTCTGCTTCTGGACAAAGCACACACAAAGAAAGCACCAATCACTATCACCTGCAATCCCCCCAGTAAGATACCCGATTACTGCAATCAAAGAAAAAAAAAACACCCACACAAAGAAACAGAACAGAGGTATCCTTTTCACAAGAGTAGGCCTTTGTTACACCTACAGAGTGGTGCACAGATGACATATTTTCTTTAGCATTGTGCAGGTTCCCACAGAAAGTATTTGGGTTTTTTCTGCAAGTTTTTTTTTTTTTTTACCTCTACTTTCATAGTTTCTGAAGTGTAACTGTGAAGGCCTAAAGTGAGAAGCTCATGTTATGCTATCAGGTTTAGGGACACACAGTTCTTTTTGTAGATATAGATTGATATAGATATACACATTGTTTACATTGATCCCCCAAATGCAGTGATCAAACACTTGTAGAAAATATACAGTATATAATGAAGACAAGATGGTCGCTAGCTTGAAACTCTGCAGAGTGATAACGCTTGTAGTAATTCATATAACGCCCTCAGCTGGTGAAAGAACTATTTGTATAACAAAATGGAACTTCAATGAAATGCTATCTGACTAAATCTAATAATAATAATAATAATATCGGTGCTTAGCTGCAATACATTTAGCCGACAGTGATTTGCTAATATTAGCCGATATTATGGGCTGACAGATTAATCGGTTGGGCTCTAATTAAGATCTGCACCAAGGTTGACTGACTCCAACATCAGCACCATAAAGCCTCCTTCAGTATGATGACGGATAATGTGAAAAGACAATCTCTGCAGTCCTTGTTAGCCAGTTGTTCACCACTGCCTTTTGTGAGACGAGAACAAGCTTCAAAATTCAGAAGAGGATACGTCCAGATGTATTTTACGTTGTGGGAAAAAAAACCAAAAAAAACAAAAACGTAAAAACCTCTCAAGCTTGTCTTTACAGCTTACTTATTTCGGGGATTTTACAGGGAACTCGTTCAAATATCCCTTCAACTTCGAGACAATGGAACAGGAAGTGCTAAAATGCGAACTCATAATGGGTCTTAGGAATCTTTACTGCACCATGATAAAAGATGCATCATTTTCCATTTCTGAATTACCTGCTGTTTCCACGCAGGTCCAAAGTTTTGACTGCTTAAACTGCTATTTCAAATTCAACAGTTTGCCGGCTGAGCGGATCAAATGTTCAACAACAAAAAAGATGGAGGATTGAAGAAACAATATACAGCTTTAGCCATCCACCTGAATGCGTTTAATCAAGTCAGCGTGAGTGCACCGGTGGTTTCAGCTTCAGTTGCAAGAGGGGTGAGAGTATTTATATGGAAGATTTGAGCGAATACACACAAAAGCAATTACTGCAGAATCTCAGAAAGGAAAGAAAGAACGCACGAAAGAGAGAATGAACAAAAGAGCAAACGGCCCGGTTAAGAGTAAGCACCGGAAAGATTTTCTTGCTCATTAGTGGTGATGAAGTTGTGCCTGACCGTAACACAGAGTCATTACGGTCTAATGAGCCTGGGTTCTAAACAGACCACATGCTGGCTATAGAGGTGAACCAGTACGCTAATAACGCAAAGCTAAACTAATAGATGTACTCTAGCTGCTTAATAAGGCACCAATTATAATGGTGGTGAAAAGGGGAATGACAATCAATGTGAATACACAGACCAATGAATGATATATGAATGTTGACGACGTGTCTCCATCACCTTCGACAGACAGACAGACAGACAGACAGACAGACAGACAGACAGACAGACAGACAGACAGACAGACAGACAGACAGACAGACAGACAGACAGACAGACAGACAGACAGACAGACAGACAGACATTGAATAAATTGGACATTTTGTCAGTCATGTTAACTTGAATGGAAACATACTTTGCTGGAGATAGATGAAGATGTGCAGAAACAGCGATGAGCAGTGAGCAGTATTGATATAGAGAGCTGTCCACAGCTGTGCAAATTCTTAGCTGTGCAATCAATGATACATATATTAAAGTGCAGGAGTGTAGAAAGAGAGGGTCAACAAGTTATCAGCTGAAGCCAAAACCCTGGTAACAGGTTTATTATGATAGTCAAGGCCACCATGGGTACGATCATATGCAGAAACATACACTGTCATTAATCATCATTCTTCATGTTACTTCAAGGTCCAACTTCTTACTCTCACTACTGTTTCAGAACAATTAGAAGAGACTGAGGGGATTTTTTAAGGATGGATCCTGCACAGATCTGAAAGCTCTGACATTTCTCCTCCTGCTGTCGTGAAGTGTGTAGTGAGAGAGTGGTTAAGCAAGATAGCGATAACGAGAGAGAGAGACAGAGAGAGAGAGAGAGACTAAACCGAGCAGAGCTAAGGGAGAAGAGCAGAGAAGTTGACAATGCGCAGGTTCATTCAAAACTATCAGGGCTCACACCAGCAGTGGTGACCGAGTCAGCCGATACACTGTATGTCTGAAGCCAGAATCCACGACAGGCACAGAAGAGTTCAGGATGGTGGAGAGTGACACCACTCCCATTTCACGAACCAAAGCACATTGGTTACAGAAAATTGTATGACTCTTGTGTTAGTTTTTCTTGTGTTAGGTTCCTCTCTATACACTTCTACCCCTTCTCATGGTTAAACATTTTTTTAAAAAAAACACTGCAATGTTTTAACAGAAGTAAATCATGATTGTTTTTGTTAATTATATGGTTAAAACTAAAGTTGTTGACAAAGAGACAGCTCGATTGAATTATCAAAAAAATCACCTCCCGTGTGTTTCCCAATCGAGACATGAGCTTATCATCTTTTCAACAATGGAGGTCGCCACTGAGTCTTTCCTTTCTCTCTCTATCGCAGACAATTACCAATCATCACGATAGAACCCGGGCAGTAGAAAAATATATTTATTTATATCTGTTCATATTACGACTAATACAGATTATAGAATTGATATCAGTTAAAATAAATAGATTGACAGACTAATTCCATAAAACAAAGCTGATCATATACTGCAGCATATTTTGTCAGTGTGGACAGAATTGATCATACAAATCTCCAAAAACACAAAAAAAGGATCCTTAAATCTATTTAGAACAATTCCTCCTCTCACCGATGAGATGCTGTCTATGCCTGCTGTCTATGTGGACTTGTTCCCATAGTTACAGGTGATCGAACTCTCATTTCACAAACAGCACCTTCCCTGCTTTCAACTATTCTTCAGGGTTTGTCAATAGCAGATGAATTTAGAGACTAAAAAAAGGTCGGTGCGCGAGGAAGAGGCTGAAGTCTTTTCATTCTCCGTTTGACCTTACCTTTGACAAAGGTGTTGAATTTTCAACCGATTGTTCTAACCAGCAGAGTGACTGATAGGTGAGAAAAAACCCACAGGAGATAAGAAACATGAAAAAAAGTCAATTTGTTCTTATTTTTTTCCTATTTGACATCGAGCCTCTGACTCTCTCCTGGAAGTCTTTTCATTTTTATTCACTCAACAAAAAGAAATGACAGTAAAGTGGGCTTGTTTAAATTCTACACTGTCAGAATCAATCAATCAATCTTTGTATTGCGCTAAATTACAACTGCTAACTCAAGTCATTTAACAAAATAGCAGGTAAAAGACCTTCCCCATTATTATATGATCAACGTTAATACATCATGAGCACAAAGCAACATTTAGCAAAGTGACAAGAGAAAAACCTGGGTAGTCAACTACTCACAATTGTTATGTCTCTCTAATGTCTCATTTAGAAAATCTGCTTATTCAGTCAGGAGACATTTTTATACAAAGTGACGTCTGAGAGTAAGAAAAATGCAAGCTCTGTTCTCAAAACTACTTTAGTAAGTGCAAACAAACATCTTTAAGCCGGACCAGACTCAGTCGCTGACAAGCGGCAAAGTTCAGGGTCAACAACAACAATATCATGATGAACATCATCATCAATATCATTAAAAACTTAGGGACTCATAGGAGACATTTGATCTTTAGGCTTTTCATTAAGGTGGTAACAGACTCGACAAATCAAAGGCAGGTTGGTAACATGTTCCACCACCGGGGGGCGACAGAGAAGGAGGGTTTATAGAGACTTAGGGCCCTGTTGTGAAAGAAGGATCAGATGCCTGACTTTGGCAGAGCGTAGTGGGTGTGAGGGACTGAAGAACAGGAGAAGGTGTTTTTATTGCTGTCGTTTAAGCGAGAAACAGGGGGTTTGATGGGAGCTGAAACTGGGAACCACAAGACCGATATAAACAGGAAATCGGCATCTGCTCTTTTAGTATAGGTTAAAAGAAGCTGCACTGCCTGGATCATCTGCAGTATCTCACTACAGTTTGTGCATGTGCAAGAAGACCTGTAGTTTCACTACTTAAAGTCAGTGATGTCACAAGAGCCTGGAGTGGGAGCTGTGCAGCTTCCTCTGACAGGTCAGTTCCGATACATCTGATATTGAGCAGGGCAAGTCGGCTTGACCGGGTTCTAGGCAGACTTTGTTGTCATGAGTTTGGTTGAGTCATGCTGGATGCATAGAGGGACTGGCTGGATGACTCGGAGCTCAGTATCTCATTGGTAAAGGTGATGATCAGATTCACACAATGTCCCTTTGCGTCCCTTTTTTTTTCTATCTGTGAAATGCATTGTTAATGTCTGTTTGGGTACGATTGCAACCAGGCTATTCACAAAGGACTGGTTCACTAGTCTCCTGGATAAAGGTCCACTGCTGTTTGCGGCGCAACTCTCCACCATAAACAATCTCTCAACAGCTGTTACCAATTCCACCATGCATGTGTTTACATGACATGTAGTTTGTACACTACGCAGGTACTAAAGGAGACCTTTTGGACCTGTATGAGGACTTGAAGCCTTTTTGTCAAAACACTGGCATTTGATGCTTCAGGATTTAAAAAAGACTGCTAATCCCTAAGAGAGAGAGAGAGAGAGAGAGAAACATTTCCACAGGCTTAGTTTGTACTTAAAGACTCCAGAATGAATCAGGCCAAAAGACTTCAAGTCAAGTGAGCGTTACTAAGATGAAGTCCTTTGCAAGAAAAATCAACATAAAAATACCTTTGTCTTTAAATATAGTCAAATGATTTCCAGTAGTCAGTATGACTTAAGAAATAAATGCCCATATCGCAGCTCAAATTATTTAAAGGCAAATTACTTGACTACTCAGGAGACAATCATGCATTTCGATTTAGCATCCTTCCACTTGGGTTTTTTCAAAATGGATTCTCTTTTTGTTGTGGTCTCACGTTTGTTTAAAGGGCTTGGCTCTTGTGAAGTCGCAAACCCAAAACAAATGGAAATAACTTTCCATAAAACAGTCATTTGAAGAAGGAGCAAGTGAGAGATAAAACAGCTGTGAACCATCTCAATAATGTTGATCAAATGTGACAGCTCTGTATTGTGTTTGAATACACTGGGCCAGTCCCACCGGCAGACATATCAGAATAGGGAATATCAATCTTCAGCTTCAATCCTTCAATAAAGACAATAGTCTGGGTCCAACATGGGAGGAGATGAAGGATGAGAGAGATGCAAGGGGGCATTAATTCTCCCCAACGGCAAAGTTAACGCATTTCTTTCAATAATGCTGAGTCTTTCAGGGGACACTGTTGGACTAGTCAGCCGTTTAGAGAAGAACTTAAGGGATTATCAAGGCACTGAACAGACACTGTTAAGGCCAGACAGAGGGAGGCAGGGAGGGAGGGAGGGGGGGTTGGTCGACGGGGTTGCAAGTGAGGCCTGCATCAGGGCTGATAGAGTGATAGCAGAGAGGATGTGGTGTGAGATAGAGATGATGGATGAGACGTGATCAGCAGATAGTAAGTAAGAGATACAGGGTAAGTGGAAGGCGAGAAGGGCATTGGGAATATATTCAGTAGTTGGCTATGCAGGCCAGCACTGCTGATTTAAAAAAAAAAAAAAAAACTCTCCCCCAGCTTCTCAACGCTAATGGAAAAGTATTAGTCATGAATAAGAGAGTCAGGGATAAATACATCATGGTGACTGGAGGAGAGATGACAACACTTTCTTCAGGAGTCTGAGCAGCACGCCGGATTGGGTGGTGGTTGATTTTAATGTGTTCTGACTGGAATATGTAGTGTTTGACAAATGCATGCCACAAAAGAAAAAAAAAAAGAAACACTTTGTGTTGATGTTTTCATTGCTGTTAAATTGCTCAACGTAAAATGACTTGAGCACTTGGGACTGAATGTTTTAGAGATTTAAGGAAAAAATGGCAGGATTATGCAAAGCCAAAAGAGCTGTGATTTATCTGGATTTATTGGGATTCAAGCAGTGATTTTCCAACCTTTTTCCATAAAAGCCACCCCTACTTGTAGTTAAGAAAAATGAAGAGCTCCAAGGAACCACACCAAAGCCATATATTTCTGTCAAAATGTAGATTTAATCTGAATGAAATAATAACAGGGTAGGCTTACATGCTTGGTCTGAACTAAAACCATAAATTATCCGATAAGTGGTTTGTCATCAGATTCAGACTCTTACATTGAAAATGAACAGAAACCATCTATCCGTTATCATTACTGCTTTTCCCACTCAGGGTCACAGGGGATGAAACCAATCCCAGCTGTCATTGGGCGAGAGCTAGGGTTACACCCTGGACTGTTCACCACTCAACCACAGAGCTGACATACAGGAGACAGACAACCAGCCACACTCACATTCACACCAATGGGCAATTTAGAGTCACCAGTTAACCTAATGAGCATGTGTTTGAACTGTCAGATGGAGAATCGAAACAGGAACCTCCTCGCTGTGAGGCAACAGCGCTAATCACTGTACCACCGTGCAGCCTGGACAGAAACAGAAAACATCCTCATGAATTCACATTCTTTTAAACCCCTTCACAGAGATTCAAACATCATTAGAGACTATGGCTTTACGTTGTTTTTCATGTATAACCTGTCAAACTGCCTTCATTGAGCAACAAAGCTTTCATTACTCAATCAAGCAAACAGCATGATCAACAACATGCCAATTACCTGCAGCAACACGAGTGAGAAGAAATGGGTGCACCGTGAGTTGAATTGGTCTTGACTTTCAAATCCGGCTTAGCGATAAAAAAAAAAAAAAAAAATCCTCATAAAGTTTACCGTATTGAGCAGATTTATATCATGCATCATATTATGAAGGGAGGTCAGCTGGGAGCGGAGCCTCTATTTTGGCCCATTAAGCAGAGCGGGGCAATAAAGGAGCCAGACCAGGCGAATAAAGACTAAACAACCCCACTAGGGCATTGGGGAGACAATGCAGAGGAGACAGAGCCTGGCGGGCTGATGCTGTCATCCATACATCAATTACCTCACACTGGACATTTGTCATTTGAATGGCTCTGCCTCTCCTATTTAGATAGGAGACCTAGGTTAATCGGCTTCCACACGAGGCATTTTAGAGACATTAATGGAGAACAGTAAACCACATGTGTCTTTCACTGTATGGATGAAATTGATGGTTTGAGATTTAATAGAATAAAGCTGCCTCTTTGCCAATGCTCGTGTCTTAAAGAAAGAAATAAGGCAGACAGGCTGTAATAAAGTTCAGGATTAAAAAAAGGACATGACACAAAGATGAAAAACAAAACAATACCAACAGGAAGTATCAAAGGACAATGTGAAAACAGTTACACATCTTTACCCAGATATAGGCACCCCAGTAGCTTAACTGGTGTAGCCTGCACCTGTCATTCTTTAGTCCTTGTACCCAAGCAGCCTGGGTTATCCATGCCACGTCGTTCTCTTCATGTCATCATGCTTCTCCTACACCTGGCTCCCCTGTCACCCTGCATCAATAAGCATCCCCTTCCCTCCCTGCTACACATACATCACAGATCATACAACGATTTGAAAGAAATTTAATAACAGCACCCTTGATCTCAAGTGGCAACCTTACAGTGCTGGAAAAGTATGCCAATGAGGATGTGCAAAATGATACAGCTCCTCAAGAGTCCACTCGAGAGTGTCTCCAAAAACCCAAGAAGTCCCAATAACACATGGTTTAAAACACCCTGTTTACACTGCGTGAGCTCTTCTTATAACCTTACAAAGTGTAAGTTATACATTTGGATAATTAGGGGCATGGCAGATTTGTTAAGGCCCACCTTAACTCCAAATCTCTGCCTTCAAAAAACAACAGTTCTGCCTTTACACACTCTAACTGATCTATATGATCATAGCATGACATATGGAAAGCCAATTGAACATATATTAGATATCTTTGATTTCAAAGCTCGGTTTCCTGTACTAGTGAGGTCTTTCACTGCACTAGAACACTAGTAGACTGGAAAACACTGAAATATGTACTAGTAAACTAGTAGAAAGAAAAAAATCCAACATGTTAACTAGTAAGGTGATAAACGTCTACTAGTTAACTAGTAACCCTAACTAGGTCAAGTTTCACTCTATTGTCTTCAACACTTAATGCTAATCTGCTCCTCAATAGTTGGGTACTTAAATGGCAATCACCCGAATCATCCCTGGTCTCACCTCTTTGTTTTAGGACACTTAATGCAAATCACTGCTCACTGTTTAACGACTGTACTCACACCTCGGGCATAAGCTCAAAGACCTCTGTACATACACCCAGCACACACAGCACACATGCTTCTCTCATGCAAACAGCGCACATGCTTCTCTCTCCTCACAGGTTAGGTACACCATGCTATATAAGTTTTAAATCTTATGCTAATGCCTTAACTCTTAGTCACATAGGGGCTGCTAAATCTTGGTTGGGGGATTATTGTATAGAGAGGGGAGGGGGGACAGCGGGTGTGTATTGTATTGTAACCGATGTTTTGTACTGTAACCAATGTCTTGTGTCCTGCCTGTCTGTATACTGCTACTGGATGCCCTGAATTTCCCTCGGGATCAATAAAGTATCTATCTATCTATCTATCTATCTATCTATCTATCTATCTATCTATCTATCTATCTATCTATCTATCTATCTATCTATCTATCTATCTATCTATCTATCTATCTATCTATCTATCTATCTATCTATCTATCTATCTATCTATCTATCTATCTATCTATCTATCTATCTATCTATCTAGTAACACGTATTTTGTGTCTACTAGTTAACTAGTAAGCCTAAAAATGTTTACTAGTTAACTAGTTAGAGCCAAGATGTCCACTAGTTAAACTAGTTTGACTCTTTTTAACCTTACTAGTTCACTAGTAAGTCTCTAAATGTTTACTAGTTAACTAGTAAGACCCAAATGTCCACTAGTATCACTAGTGATGAAGTTACACATTTTACTTGTTTACTAGTAAGGCTCTAAGTGTTCACAAGTTAAGTTGTAAGAGAACATATGCCCACTAGTTGCACTAGCATTGTTTTTACGAGTCTTTCTAGTTAACTAGTGACTCTTACATGTTTTACTAGTTGACTAGTTAGATCTAAAATGTTACTAGTATCACTTGTTGCAAAAAATAATGATGAGGAGGTAGGGAATAAGTGAAGATTGGTGCTTCCAGGCTCTCAAAATAAAAATAAAAATAAAAACAACATCAAATCAGGACCCAGGATTTTGTTATAATCCCACCCACCTCATTTACATATTGCACAGTAGTTAACTTGTTGGTTTAAATGATTTAAACAAATTAACTAGTTGATATGTCTTCATCTTACTAGTTAACTAGTAATACATACACAATTACTAGTTAACTAGTTAAACTCATATTCTCAACTAGTTATACTAGTGAAGAATTGTTTTAGTGTTCTAGGTAACTAGTAAGAAAAGCTTTGTCACCAAGTCACAGTAGTTGGAGTTTCAAACCCTACTAGATAACTAGTGAGGCTCAGAAATGTTTACTACTCAACTAGTAAATGCTCAACAAAATGTCAACTAGTCACACTAGTGAGAACAATTTTTACTGTTCTAGGTTACTAGTAAAGCCCTGTACAGTTTAGTTAGTACAAGTAAACTAGTAAGTGCCTCAATGTCCACTAGTTAAACTTGCAGGAGGGTTTTTGGCCCCAATAGTAAACTAGTGGAAGACTTTATGTGGCACTAGTAAACTTGTTGTAGACAAAACAGCATACTAGTGGACATCTGCTTTCGACTAGTTAACTAGTTGTATCCAACAATTTGACAAGTTTACAAGCTAAGCAGTCAAAACACTTTACTGGTTAACTAGTTGAACATAGCTATCTACTAGTATCCTGATTTATTGACTACTAGTTAACTTGTGACAGAAAATGTCTCTAACTAGTTAACTAGTACTGCCAAAAAGACCCTGATAAGTACAACTAGTGGACATTTTGCTCTTACTTGTTAACTAGTTAACTGTGTTTGGCCTCACTAGTTAATTATCAAGGTCACACAGGATTTAACTGGTGAAGCTAGTGGACATTTCGACAATTTGTAATTAACTGGTACATATTTAATGCCTCAGTAGTTTACAAGTAAGGGCTTAAAGACCCAAGTAGTGATAGAAGGTTGCATTTTGACTTTTACTAGTACTGCTAGTAAACATCTTAAACCCTACTTGTTAACAAGTAAGATCAATAAGACTAACACAAGTGGTACTTGTGACATGATGTCCTTAGTAATTAACTAGCTAAGGTTTTCCAACAACTACTTTACTAGTAAAGTCCAAATGCCTTTTACAAGTGTAACTATTGGACATTTGTAATAATCCCAACAAGAGCCCTGCAAGTGCAACTAGTGACATTGTGGGTCTTACTAGATAACTAGTTAACCATTTTGAGCCTTACTTGTTCACTAGTAAGACTAAAGGGACTTAAACTAGTGTTGCTAGCTGCCTTTTTTGCTCTCAATAGTTAACTAGTGAACATTTAAAGCCTCACTAGTAAACAAGTAAAATGTGTAACTTCATCACTAGTGATACAAGTTGACATTTGGGTCTTACTAGTTAACTGGTAAACATTTGTAGGCTTACTAGTGAACTAGTAAGGTTAAAAAGAGTCAAACTAGTTTAACTAGTGGACATCTTGGCTCTAACTAGTTAACTAGTAAACATTTTTAGGCTTACTAGTGAACTAGTAAGGTTAAAAAGAGTCAAACTAGTTTAACTAGTGGACATCTTGGCTCTAACTAGTTAACTAGTAAACATTTTTAGGCTTACTAGTTAACTAGTAGACACAAAATATGTGTTACGAGTTAACTAGTAGACGTTTATCACCTTACTAGTTAACATGTTGGAATTTTTTCTTTCTACTAGTTTACTAGTACATATTTCAGTGTTTTTCAGTCTACTAGTGTTCTAGTGCAGTGAAAGACCTCACTAGTACAGGAAACCGAGCTTTGAAATCAAAGATATCTAATATATGTTCAATCGGCTTTCCATAATGGCATGTCATCTCCACTGCAATGCTCTACTGCAGTGACAGCAAGGAGCAAATGGATCCTCCAGCACTTGAAATGAACAGAATGCATCATCTGCACGCAGGCTGGGTCCACTCCTGACTTAGCATATACACAGATGCTATGCTTATATAAACATCAACAACAAGCGGGTTACAGAGAAGGCAAATAAAGACCATGTTAACAGGTGACTCTCAGGATTATATCAATTTTTATCAGTTATGTAATTAATCCGAATAATGCACAGCCTAACAAAGGCCCTAAATATGCAGAGAGAAAAACAGTCAGTCCTTGAAAACTTTGTTCAAGCAAGCAGGTTGACTAAGAGGATTTCCTAAATGCAATAGCTCCTCTGACTTACTTTGCTTAAGGTTTAGATACACATACAGGCGCACACTTCTGCAGTGTGCTGCTTTACATGGTCATCAGTAAACACATTATCCGACCATGCAATGGCTGCTTCTATAGCCGTACCATGTAAGCAGGAGCATAGCATGCATAAATGGAGCCAACAAACAAGCAGAGGGGGCACTGCTGGATAACCAAGCAGCAATGTAGCAAGATCAGAAAAAAGAAAAAAAAAATCTTATTGTGGACTGACTGGCATACATCCTAGTTTTTCTGTAGCCCTTTCATCTGAGTGGCTGGCAGCAGCATAACACCGACTCTAACTCAGAAACTATTTCAACCAGGCTGGTCCTTGGCTTGTGCCATGTGCACCATGATTGTGTATGCGTGTGACCATATGTGCCTGCATGCCTTCAAAAGAAAGTCCAGATTAAAGTGCCCCCCATGCCATCCATTTCCTGCAGCGTTGGAGGCCTGATTATTTCAGTGCCATCAGAGCTGCAAAATAAAAAAGTCAAAAAAAAAGCTGAATGTGAAGTGAAATGGCAAGACAGAAAAAGGTGAAAGCTAAAATGGGCGGGTGAAAAAGGGACTGGCTGTACATAGAACAATAATGAGTTTCTTCCTGGTTCGATAGCGAATCTATTTCTCCTTTTTTTTCACTTTTTGTTCTTGGGTGGGGGCTGTGATCTTCTTTACAGTAGTCTCTGCTCAAATCAGATTTGATCCTTCACCAAAATAGGCACAAAGAAACTCTGAAAGGAATAATGGTACGAAACAAGGAACTCATAGAAAAGATAAAGACGAAGAACCATGCAGCAGAGTCATGCAGCCTCTGCTGCAATCGTTGCCAAAGGCCATTGCCTCCCATTGTGTTAAAGCTGCCGTCAGTGTGCAAGACTTTGAAGAGAGGATTAATCATGACCATCACTCTTGTTAAATCAACCATTATGAGCGTGAATTGGAGGAAAAGCAAAAGGGTAAAGAGCTTCATCCCACGTCTCTTATTTTATGTTTAAGTTTAAACCAGAGGTAGTGCGGGACATGCTGACTTGAGGATGATCCAAAGCTCTGATTTCTGTGAATAATTGATTGAGGATTGGGATGCAAGATGGGATCTGTGAGGAGTGATGAGCAGAATCCATTGAAGTCGATAAGTGACAGCTACAACCAGTGGAGACGGTCATCATGAAGGGTGATTCTTAAAAGCAAGGGAAATCCAAAGGCTGATGTGTAATTGCAACACAGCCTCAAGGAATAAAAGACGGAGACCGCACACTTGCTCTCTTTTTTTGTGCATTTATTATGAGCACATCCTGTGAGTGAGTGAGTGACGTTTCGAGCACAGCTCTTCTTCAGACTCAAGAATCAAACATTTCAACAGCCGGTATTTAACCCCTCCCTCAGGGTCACATGATGAGTCACATGGGTAGGGGGACCTATAGATAGTGACACATTGTGATGATATATACATTTTTAGTGTTTCTTAAATATACATATATATAGTTGTCCAGATACCAGATACAGGAGCATCAGGTATCTCGGTCGTCATATATATCTAGGTGACAAAAATGGGGTGTTATCCCTGAGACGACACAGCATCAAGGGAATTTAATATTAGTTTTTACTTTTTTGGAACTCACAACTTCTTCAAGCAGTACTTTCAAAACGTTGTTACCTATGTTTATTACAAAAAAAACTCTATATCACTAAGTCACTGAACACAGGCCTGACAGAGGCTGTGCCAGACATCTGGACACCTCAGGCACCTTCAACTGCATCCATGATTTCCTGACTCATGTCCTCTCTGCGTCCATGTCCTGTTTGCAGTTGGCAAGCACGGACAGGCTAATATGTGGAGAGAGGAAATAAGGAAATGTGTTTCAAGAGCCATGAGACGTCAGTTACTCTCTTGGATGCATAAAAAATGTTGAAGCCACTTACATAAAAAAAAATAAAAATAAAAGGCATTGATTTATTGATTTATTTGTTCTCTTGCAGATGGACCTGACAAAGCATGACTTTTAACTTTATCACATGCAACAAAGGACCATGGTCGGATTAGACACCGGATATAACAATAAGGATAAGGACAATCAGGATATAACAGCTAGGCTAACAGCTTATATATGTTCTGAAAACAACTTTTCTTTGTATCAGTATCACTGATGAATCCCTGAAGAAGCCACATAATGAGAAATAAGAAAAGCAGAAGCAGATAGAAGGAGGAGGAGCAGGAGGATTAGGAGGGGCAAATACAGCCTTGCTCCTTGACTTCAATCAGAGCCTGTTGTTTGCAGACTGCTACACTCTCTGCCTCTCTTCACAACTGAGGTCGACAGGGTCAGTCCATTTGCAGCTCAGGCTTTGGCCTCTTTCATACAGGAGAAATGTGTTTGACCTCGATCTGCTGAATGCACATTCAAGTCCATGTTTGACCCTGCTCATCTGAGACCGCTGCCTCAGGTGAAGGTAGTATCAACAATGTTTGCAGAGACTCAACTCAACTCTGCAACTGGAGCTACAGACGCTTTGCACGACGGGAACAGACTAAATGATACAGCAGGTTAATCATTAATTTGTTGTTCATGTAAGTCAGGTCTGTTTTGGAAAGCTGTTGATCAGTAAGTGTTGTACACATCATTGAGGTCTGTATCAATCTTGAAACCCATTGGCTGTTGGCTCACGATGTTAAATGTGAACTATGGAAAACACCTCATGTTTCCTGTGGAGCTTAAACGTCTTCCAACCAAGACGTTACTCATTATACTTCATTGTTTTTTTGACCAATTAGCAGCTTGATCTCCCCTCCAGGTATATCAACAAACTAATTGATAAAACACGACTTGTCTGTTTATCAGTGTGTGATGAGTCCGAGTTTGACTGTAAATGATACACAGATGATTCCCGTGAGGTGCACCTCATAAAAATCTCATCTGAAATAATCTTTTATTCATTTGCAATGAAGCGGTCTTGAGTTTACCAAAATACCAACATCATGATGAACAAATGTACCGTCTGTGGGTAAGGAAATGAGATCCCATCATCCCACAAATAGATGTGTTCTTTTTGTTGCAGTGGTGGAGGAATTGGCTCAACCTAGCGGTCCCGGTGGCAGACGAATAAAAGAAACGCGACAGAGTGAAATGAATCCTTGTCATCTGCTTGTTCTGCTCGGACCTGATGAGCAGAGCCGGGCGGGTCCAAAGTGCAGGCTCAGTCTCCTCCTCGTGTCGGAGTGGGTGTCAGTGTTTGTGGCTAGCAGGTCTACCTGCTGAAGGTGTGTTAAAATGGTCTCTGCTTGCTGTCTGAAGTCCAACATGATTAAAAGAAGCAGACTGTAGGGGTGGCACGGCTGTAATTATTATTACTCTGATGGCATTATCAGAAAATGATCTCTAATTGTAGCCTCTCTAAAGCTACAGCTGCCCTTTACTGTAGAAAAGCTTTATGTTTTGATGAATCTCCTCACATAAGCTCACAAACTGAATCAGTTAATTGATTATCTAGCCTCTCAGTCGAGGTTTAGTTGCAGCTAAATCAGCTCTTGAGGACGTGCATGCAATGAAAACTCTAAGCAGCCTCAAAATCATAAACTGAAAAGACAAAAATAAAAATGTTGTTTTCTGTTCATGAACGAGACAAAAAGCTCGTCAGTATGTTCTTGAACAGTTGAAACATCTTCAAGTTGGCCGTCAATCAGGATGTGAGAGGAAACAATGTGTGTCCACCTTCTCATTCGAATATTGTTACTTCTGGTTTCAGAAAGCAAGTTGGTAAAAGTCAGTATGCAAAACTCTCGAAGAATTAAAGTACAGGAACCAATGTGTCCCGTTATTGTAGCTTGGCTCATTTTATTTTTAAATGCTATAAATTTGATTTTTTTTTTGCGAGAATAGTACCTCAGCCAACATCTGGCTTCTTCACTCCCACAATTATATCGTTCAGGCCATTGATCTGTGTGCACAGTCGTCAGATGAGCAAATCAACATTTTGTCAACTTGGGATATACAGCAGACAAATACAGTATATTGACAGTGATAACGTGGCATACAGGCACAATGAACACAAGTCTCTGACCCGACCGCTGACCCAAAAGCTGCCGGCTGTGTGATGTACACAGAGCTCAGACTAAATAAAGACACATTTGTTCTATACAAATACAAAAGATGAAGTACAGCAGAGAGCTGGTGTGCAGAGTCTCTGGCCCTCGAGGACTCCTGGGGGACAGGAGGAACTGCACTGAGTTGGAACAATGTGCACTCTCACAGTCTGACAGGTCAGTGCTTGTACTGAACCCGTATCGCACAACAAAATGAGACGACCAGCGATGTGTATCCGTGGAGCTGGAATGTGACAACTGAATCACGGACATTTTCTAATGTCTCTGTCTGCCCGTCATTGGACTGTACATCTTAGTCTCGGTCTCAGTGTCTCGATTCAGGGTCCACGCTGAAGGGTGCAGTTACAGTCGCACGTCAAAGGTTGTCCCATTTCCAAGACCAACAACATATGTCAAGATTCACTGTGCACCAATTCAAACAGGACGGCAGGATTTCAAGAGTTCAAAAGGTCATTGGCTTGAACTTGTAAAGTGCTTTTCCAGCCTTGCAGCAGAGGCAATGTGTTATATACCCAAAAGTACTTCTCCATTCACACTCATTCACATGACACTGGAATAGCATCATGAGCAATCAGGGTTCAGTGTCTTGTCTAGGGATACTTCAGCAGGAGCTGGTGAAAGAACCTCAGACTTGACACCACCACTAAGCCTCCGCCGCCTAATCAAAAGCATCAAACACATTTACACATTCTCCTCACTGAAGACCTTCCTGCCTTTGTTCCTGCTTCCTTTATAGACAATCCAAGAACTCCATATAGCAGCGTTCTCCTCCAAAGGTTTGCCCAGAGGCAAACCTGTGCAGGATCATCAAGAGCAGTGGAGGGCAGAGCCTGTTAGCCCACACAGATCTGAGAAGAGGAAGAGATGAGAAAAGAATGTCTGAAAGGAAAGTGGACAAACAAGGAGATTTCCCGGTGAACAGGTCAATCCATCAACACTCTCCTTCCTTTGTTATACACTAGTGCACATTCACAGTCTCATAAGCACTCGCACACAAACACATACACACTGAAAGCCACGTTTCACAGAAGCTCCATTTACCCCCTGAAGTTAAGCTGAGGCAGCGATGAGAAAGCCTCCCTGGCTTGTCAACTTTGAAAACACTCTTTCCCTGAGGCTCTGTCAGCCAGTCATGATGGATAACAGGCAACGGGATTATGTGTTTGTGCCTTAAAGGAAGTAAAGACACACACGGGCCACCTGTACACCTGAGGTTTTAGCTTCACCAGACCCCGGATGGTGTATTTTTTGGTTGTTTTTTTAATTCATTTTGAACCCCTTTAACATCAGGGAGCTCTGCTAAAGGTGAACTCTTTGATATAATGGAGAGAAAAGAAAGGGAACAAAAACAACCTTTTACATTGTGCTCATTAATGATTTAAAAGCACAAGATTTGTGTCAGGAACAAGACATCCAAATAAAGTGCATAACCTGCTGGTGTGTTGTGCAGCTTCCTGCATCTTACACACATCTGTCAGGATGGAGTGCAGAAAAAGGGAGTTTTTTTTAAAAAGGCGAAGCACTGGATTCTCTCAAGAGACTTCCAGGCCTGATGCATTCTTGTCAGTCTTTGTCTGTGATGTAACAATGAAAAACACAGGGGGAAAACCTCTGTATGGTTTCACGTCAAGCCTATTTTAAATTTTATTTGTATTTTCTTTTAATTTGAACCTCTGACAGTAGCATTCTCAGAGCTGCTTGGAGCAGGTGAGCTCGGCTGCAGATTAAGGCCACGTGTCCACCTGCTGTGTTTTTCCTGAGCTGCAACGTCAGCCTAGAAAAAAACATGCAGCGTCCTGCCTCTTTTCTTCTAAGAGCTCTGCCCTTTTTGTGCGGCCGCTTTTAGTGCTCAAGTTAAAAGTCTTTCAACTTTTCAGAAAGTCGCTGATGATGTCACCGGCCCTCTTTTCCAAATGTGCGATATTCGCGGTATTTTCTGCGACGACAGATCGTGTCTTGAACCCATCTCCCGCCACATAACATAGACTCTTATTCAACCCCACAGTCAGAAAACATCAGAGTAATGTGAAGGTTGGAACTGATTTTAATGTGTTACCTTAACACCCACTGGACTCTTTGCATGCATGGTGTGTACATTTATATACACTGCTAGACTTCATTTTCAACTGCACAGATCCTTTATTGCACATTCTGTTTCGGACATTTTCAGTTATTCAAATTGTATTATACATCCTAGTTGCTTTCACATTTTATTATTTAAGTTCTTGCTGTCTTTGCTTTATGTCCTTTGTTAATTGTCTTTGTACCAATACACAAAGACAACTTCCTTGTGTGTGTAAATTACTTTCTCATTTGCTCCGTGTCTGACGGGGTAAAAACGATCTCAAATATGAAACATGCCGTTAAAAGTAATGGAGCCGTGTCGGTCATATAGAGGCCATTGTCAAAGCTGTTGTCATAGAGACAGGACAGATGTACAGCACTTTTCTTCTCAATGCTTCATGCAAACTGCTGTAACAGACCCAACATGCCGTTATGAGGCAGGTCCTTGAAAAAGAGCTACAATGGCTCACTAGCTCATCCTCGAGAACATAAGGACCACAAGCTGAAATCATAGAACAGTCTAACTCATTCTCCCTGATGTCTTTAAGGGTATTAATAGCTCTAATAGACATGGCACTTTCAGTCAGCATGCACACTAAGAGCAGGCTGAGGATCCATGGGGAGTTTAAACCGAAAGATAATGAATCCAAATCAGTCTTTAAAAGACATCCTGCAGCTGCACACCTTAAATCCAAAGACTGGAGGTGTTCAAAGGTGCTGCTCTGTAAGATGAGCATTAATAAATCCTCAGTCTCTAACGGATTTCAGCGTTAAACGTAGTTTGTTGATTCAAACATAACTCTGGCACAATGCTGCTACACAATCAGATTAGGTTTGATTTATCTTTTGAAGTAAAAGAATAACATGATTAAAACAATGTCTGTCATACTATTCCTCAAGTTTTACTTTCAATTATTTGTCAAAAACAGAGTGGGATTTTGCATAAACATGAATTATATTTCCTTATGTCGCAACTTTTGAAAGAAGCCACCTATTTCAGAATTCATCAGATGAGCATCAAAACAACTAAAATTATGCTAATCTATGAGACGCAGCAACCCTGTTCCAGTGTTTACCTCGCTGAGTGACACCTCTCCTTCTGGGAGAGGCGTCCTATAGGAACCAGCAGGTAACTGCGGTACAAAAACTACATGATTTATTTTTTTTATTTCTTGATTACACAGATTGAATCATTAATATATGCAAACAATCTGAGCAAAAAGGGAGCTGATGCAAATCAAATGCAATCTTTCCCAAAAGACTGCAACAGTGTGAGTGTTTACTTTCAGAGCTCCGCTTTTCTTTGGTTGGTCAGAGTTGAAGGATGTGTGTTGTGAACAAGTTTTCTCAAGGTGGAGAAGCAACACTGCAGCTTGATTTAAAAGTGATTATACAAAAAAATAAATATTCAACACTTCCTTCCTCTTTAAGTATTAGTAATCATTTAAACACCTGTAAGAAAATTACCATTAAAGGGAAGTGCTGCAACAGTTTTTCTAACAGGAAAAAAGGAGGGGTTTCCCATAAGGGACCCGGGCCTGGATCCAAATACGCTTGACCCCCAAATCTGCTTCAATTTGTCCGAAAAAAACTAAACAAACATACAACAACAAAAAAACAATCGTACTGTACTTGTACCTGGGTACTGTGCCTAAGTGAGCTTGAAGAGAATACATGTTATTCTAAATAGCGTAAAGTAGGTTCTTGGTACTTGAACAAAATAAAAAATAAAAATCCTGCACACTACTCTTGCTAAGAAAAACTAAAAAAACATGCCTGTGTTTAAATTGCCCACACACTTGAAGAGAATGTCTTCCATGGATGTAGATGAATTATATCCATCCATCCAGGATGTGTCCAGTTTAGACCTTCCGAGGCCTGAGTTTCACCCCACTAACTGTCAGCTGTCAAGCCTTCTGCTGCCCTCACACACAGCCATTCAGGCATGACCAAGTCCTGTCCTCCACTTTCCACCGAATCATTACTTCAATGGTTGACAAGGACGCTCATAAAACCTGTGAATTATTTGGCTCTGGCCGAATTGAGCTTTTCGTCAAGTCACTGTTGAAGGATATTCCACAAATCCAAACACTGACTGATTTGGCGCATCGGAAGACATTGACCTGCAGGAAGTCTTGTCCTCCCTTATTCTGGTTTGAGGTGAATAAAACGAGGTATAGAAAAACAAAGTAGGTTGATGGATGGATTAAGGGTGTCGGAGCATTAGTGTAAGGTTGGGTCAAGAACTTTTTTTTCTTCTTTTTTTCCAGAGCAGGCTGAACGTGAGATGAATTCAGCCGGTCAGTGGACAGTAAACACTTGTGTAATAGGTTCTCCTCAAATACTCTTTTCTTTTTGATGTCCTCGGCCTCTGAAAGGACACTTGTAGTGTCCTTCACTGAATAGAGGTTGTCCAATCATTTAATGAAATAGCCAAAGGAGTGGGAGACTGCAACTTTGGGTTCTTTTTAAATTGCCTTCAGCATTATAATTAATGGGATTGGCATAGGGTGTGTTCTGGTTGCCAAAAAACAGATGTGAACATTTTTTTCTTTGTTCACCCAGCCAGAATGTATGACTTGTATTTTAATGGTTTGTGCTGATATAAAATCTCGACATTCAAACAAATGCTGGGGGCTAAAAGAACAATGTTCTCATCCTCAGCCAAAACAGTGCAGAAAAATGTTGAAAAGTGCTAGACATCAAGTCGAGTTTTTATTGACTCAATTAAAGGCCACATATTCTCCTCCTCTTCAACATCTTTAAAGAAGTCTAAGAGTTCCTCAACATATTTGTGAAGTGTGTTGTTGTGAATCCACTCTGATCCTGTATTTATTTGTGTTAAACCCCTCTATTTCAGCACTGCTCAGAACAGGCTGTTTCTGTGTCTGTAGCTTTAAATATGTAAATGAGTTGTGTCTGATCACGCCCCCTCATTGCATTGGTTTTTAGTGGTTCGGGCTTTCTTGCCCCATGTCCTATTGTTTACTGTGATAGTCCGACTCAGAGGGCAGAACAAACACCTAGCTGTGGGAGTGTCAACCACCTGGGGGAGGGGCTATTGCCCTTTGTGATGTCATAAAGGGAACATCTCCAAAAGACTTTTTGAGCACATATTTTCTGAAAAGTGGAGCAGGAAAAAGACGGAGAGGAAGGACTTTCCTCATCTATAGGTTTGCAGATAGACTAGAGACACATGTTTGTGTTAGAGAAACATGGTGAAGTGAAATTTGCATTATGTGACCTTTAAGACGCACCAATTGATGTGCAAATTTTGAAAGAAGGGTTTACTATGATTTCACGTTCAATACGAATAAACTTAAGTCCAGCAGTGCAATAACCTTCTCCATGAGTAGATCTGTACACGGCTGTTTTTATGCACCTGCATAGATGAAGTGCAGCACAGACATTACACTCTAAGAGGTAACATGATCGTTGTGTGCACACATGCATTTTTACGTTTCTTATAAGCATGTTCCTCCAGGCAGCACGTTTGTTTGAAGTAAATGGTCGTTGTTGATTTTAATAATGAAGAATTCAGAATACAGTCATCTCAAAGTACAGATAAAGTTTGTGTAGACTGTGTCAAAGTTCCTTGTTGTAATCACTTAAAATGCAGAGTTTGCAGAGAGATGTTGTCACCCTGTGATGAGCACCAGACATGATCCAAAATAAACCAAAGCCTTCACCGAGATCTACAAAGGAATGGAAATTGTAGCAAGAGCATTGTCTAATTTGGCTATGCTAACAGCTTTTCCAAATGTAATGGTTTATTTTGGGTGTTCAGTCAGTGTGGGAGTTATTAATTAGCATAATACCAGTATGTTGTTTTTGGTCATGTGAGCAGATGGCAATCCAAAAATAAAGTAAGAAAACAAAGAGAAAACCTCAGTCTTAGTCAATCTCAGAACCCTTCGGTTATAATTGTCTACCACTGTTTGATCGACGATAAATGCCTGTGAGACTGGACGTGAATTTCTCCATTATTCTGGTGAAGCCAGCAGTTAGCTTCGAATAAGGTGTGACTTCCTGTTCTGTGGGTCGTCAACATCTGTGCTATAAATGCTATCATGTTTTGGTCCCTCCCATCCCAGAGGAGCACCCGCTCATCTGTTGAGTCTCAGTTCAGTTAAACAGTAAAATACAGCGATATACAGCGGCTCCACTCAGACTCACATCAGCGGTATGAGCCCGGAAAACAATTTTCTTGTGGTTTACTTACTGATTCCTTGTAATTGGTAAAATCGAACAGCCGTTTGACTATAAGAAGACAGCATCAAGGAGATCTGCAGCTCAAGCTCAGAGACATAAATCATTGTTAGATTAATGCTGATGTGAGCTAGTATGTCATTAGCGCTGATAACGCTCTGTTCTTGTTTCTGCAGACCACACAGAGTGGTATAGCTCCACATATCAAAGGATGCTGAAACCTAACTGGTCTTCAAATGTATTACAAATGGAAACCTTAACATGTCCTATCCTGACAACAGAACGCTCAATGCACAGATTCTACACAAATCAATAACTACCCATTCTAAGGCTATCCAACCATATTGTGATAAAGGTAGAAAATCCAAACATTTACAACCCTCGTGTTTCTAAATATAGGGTCACCATCTTTCCACAGTGCATAGCCACACAATGACTAAACCTTGTGTTTGATTCTGCTATCGCTTTTCATCAGGCTCAGTTCGGTGCCTCTGAGCTGCTGCACAGCTTATGGTCTCTATTTTAAGCAGAGCTAGTATGAAGGCAGTGTTTGGAAGCTAAGCTCCAAGCCATGGAAAAAAAAGAGTAGGAGTAGTGTAAGGGGCAAATGCGAGGGGCTGATGGATATCATTAACCTAAGACACATTCTGAAAGGAGTAGTTTCACACAGTGTCAAGGTGATGGAAAACACAGAACCTCAAGAAGAAGTTGAAAAACATGTTATTAGTCTGTGATTGTCCATCATGTGAGGAAGACTTTGAATTTGTGCAAGATCAACTTCAAACCAACAGAACTAAAATCCAGATGAATATCATGAAGGCTTTAAGGTTTGATTTGCCTCTTGCCTCGTAAAAAAATAAAGAGTGATGTGAAACTTCGTCTGGGTTATTTGTGCTCACGGGATGGGGCGGGGCTCCTTCAGCTCGTTAATGTTTCGCTCTGAGGCTCAGACACTCTGGGATGCTGTTAGTAGAGGCACGATGGCGGATTCTTTTCCGCAAGAATAGAAGTCAAGGAGATCCAACAGACTTTCTGAACCCCAAAGAATTTGCTTCAAAATACTTCAAAGAACAAAATAAATAACGGGCTGCACATCTGAATGGAGATCAGTCGAGGAAACGTCACTCGGCATGAACACTGAGGGAGGTCAAAGGTGGTGGGGAAGGAGAAGCAGTGTGCTGAGGGACAGCTTTGTTTTGGTGTCAGAGACTTTGATATTACACCTTTAACTTCTAATTGATAGTGGAAACAATTCTAAGTCATTTAAAATGTCAAACACGCTGTTTTCATTAATAGCAGGTCCATGAAATCCTTTGACGAATTTGATAATTTATTACTCCACCATGTGAACTTAAGATAGGTTCAGAGTTATGATCTTTAGGTAAACTCTAAGTGCATGACATTTTGTGAAATCCAATAACCCACAAGCAAAGAGAGGTTTGGCGTACACATTTTCAAAAAATCTAACCGTGTTGTTTTGTTGTTGCCTTTTCTACCCGTAAAGCCTCCCTGCCAATAGTTTCAATGACGCCCTGTCATGTATCTTTAATGTAGATACCAAACCACTCTGGAGACGTGCCGAAACAGATGGTGTTCAATCTAAAATGAACACAAATTTAAGTTAGGAGGTCAGAGAGGTCAAATCCCAAACGTGCTTCTGTAATTAACTTCATTATGCCCCATGAAGCCGAGGGAGAGAGACAAGGAAGAATGATATTCTCTTATTAGTTTTACTCGGTGTATCATAAGAGATTAGACGGGGACATGGAGGACCTGATTAGAAATTCTGCTGCCACACTTCTTCATGAAAAGATCTGGGATAAAGCTCATCCATCAAACCTGACAGCCTCATTCAAAGTGAAGGGAGAAGTGGGCTTACATCTATGTATCAGCACTTGCAGATAAGACGATATACTGCGCGGACACGGGAGAGAAAGTGACATTAGACATGCAGAGAGTGTGGTTCCCCAGTATAGAGGGACATCTGCTGGATACCAGCTGTCTTACAACACAACGCTCCCTCTGTTCATCACAGGTGAAATATAAGCTTGTGGGATTGCTGATATTTATTCATTCACCTCTGAATTTTTGTGAAACGATGTGCAACATGTGTATCAGCTGGAATTAATGACTGCAGAGAACACTTCATATTTAGAAAGTCTATAGAAATCTGGCATTAAAGAATATTTTTTTAATTTAAGTGAATTAACCCAGTTTGAAAACGAAGTCTCCATAATTGGTTTTTAGTCTGCAGGTTTGATTTATTAAAAAAAAAAAAAAAAAAAAAAACAATAATTGAAGGATGTAAATGAAACGATGCTTGGCAGCCCGAGCAGACAGCCCAGATGCCATATTTGTCCATAAACCCATCCACACAATCAAAACGCTCGAGCTAAAAATGATAATTGTCTAATGGCGGGAATCCCAGATTTGAATCACAACCAAAATGTAGTCGACATGCCAAGTGTGACACGTCCGCTAAACCTCATCCAATCACACTCACTGCTTTTAGACACAGACACATAAAATAAACAGAGAGGTGGCAAGTTTCACTGGCAGATGAGAAAGTGTGTTTTGGTCTGTTTGTGACTTATTTGTTCAGTTTTCACTTGTAAGAAAAAAGAACAGTACATTCTGTATGATATCAATATTTTGATGAACAAATGACATGTGAACTCAACAACAGAAAAAAAGTATTTTGCACATCTCTTTGTCACTCTTGATTTTTACCTTTCCATCTAATGATGAATGGATTTGAGCTTGTACAGCACTTTTCTAGTCTTCTGTCTACTCCATGCACTTTTACACTACAGATCATAACTACACATTGACACACTGATGGCTATGTAATGACACCTTTAGAAGTAACTAATCCCAATCGTACCCCACCGCCGAAGCAGCACATGCAACTTGGGGTTAAGTGTCTTGCCTAAGGTGACATCGGACATGTAGCTGCAGGAGGTGGGGATCGAACCCTTGTCCTTCCGGTGGAGAAACTACCGATTGAAAAGCTAAACTTTCCAATGTCGCACATCATATTCCTTTTACGTGCTTCTCCTGAGTTTCGATGAAGCTAAATGGGGGGACGAGTATCCTAGCGGTCATGATGATTGACCCTCGTACAAAGGCTGTAGTCCTGGTTGCACCAGTGTGGGTTCAAATTCAACCACGTCCCTTTCCTGCATGTCCTCCCTCACTCTCTCCTCCCAACATTTCCTGTCTCTCTCTTTAAGCGGTTCTATCCGATAAAGACAGAAATAAACCCAAAACATACCTTAAGAAAACTGAAGCTAATGTTGATGCAGGCTTCTGTTGGTCAGTCTCACCAATGTGTTTATCCCCTCTAGTGGAAAATAACGGTTCAATGAAACCCACAAACTCCACTGACCCATGAGCAACACAACAGGGATTTGTTCAGCAGGGTCGTTTCTCCCCAGTGGCACGGTCAACAAGTCACGTCTTCTTGGTATGCAAAGGTTCAGGGTTGAAACCTCATGGGAAAAAATGTGATTTTCCAACAATGTGGCAATTTTTGAAGACTTGGCATCGGCTCAATATTTGGACTGTCCAGTCCAACTCAGAATAAGAACTATGGACGGTGGACTGGTAAGCTGTGGAAGTTCACTACTGATGCACTTTTGCAATTCCTCAAATAACTTGCTATTAGGGCCCTTATCATTACAACAATACATGAGGCATACACTCTTTCCCTAACAGCAGCTGGCAGGTCCTGTGTAAGTCTCCTGTTAAGAAACAGATGGCTGACATCCAATAGAAGACTCTACATGAAGCAATATCTCAGAGCTGACACAAAGTTTACTATGACCCACATCGGGGAGAGTTGTCCTTTCTGTTCACGAACAGACTTTAGACCACTTTGTGGTGGTCCTGTCCCTGATTGGTTGATCTTGTAAAATGCTGCAGGAGTGGGGTTGGGGGGGTTCTGGAGAGGTTTTCTCTGTTCCTCGCAACAAAAATAGACTCCAAAGAAAAAGCAAACTATGGTTTTAATCAGTCTCATTTTTCAAGTGCCAAGCTGGCAAACTGGAAAAGCAGAAAAATCTAAGCGCTCTCTGAGGGGGTTCGGGCTGTTCGGGATGTCCTGTGCTCACTGGGGGAGGATAGCTCTTTGGTGATAAATATTAAGTATGTGTTTATTTCTTATTTTCTATGTTTATTTGTGAAATTGCTCATGCATCATTTCCTTAGAAATTAGATTTTATTGGACTGTTTCAGAAATAGTTACTTTAAAAGTATTTTTCTTCGTATTCTTCACCTACATGTTGTAATATATTGAATTCATTTACATTCTGCCAGTTGCAGAATATGCATTGTTATTCTTTTGTCCTGCTTGTTGTGCTTCTTCATGTTTGTGTTTTTTTCCTCCCTGTTGTTTGTCTTCTTCTTGTCCCCCATTATGCCCTCGTTCTTCTTGTTGTCCTTTTTTTTTCTGGTTCTTCTGATCTTTCTTCTTCTTCTTCCACATCTTAACAGAAGTAAGGTCGAATGGAAGAGGGTTTGAAAAATGGAAAAAGAAATGGAAGGTGAAGCTTGTAAAAAAGGCACTTGTTTACTATCTCAAAAAGAAAATGACATGGAGTACCCTGCATTTCTTTTCAACGTGGAGTGAGCAAACTAGAAATTATGGTATTACAGAACACACAAGCTGTAGGCAGCCTCCAGCAGTTACAGCTCTCAGTGTTCAGGTAAGCACATATACATCTGTATGTGTATGCACGAAAACAGGCACTGTGCTCTTGATGTGTTAGCAGAGACAGATCTACCAAACACATGACTCATTATTTATCAATTTCACCCGCATCCATATCGAATCAATGCAGCCATACTTATCTCCAGCTGCTCTCTCTGTTGTTTTGATGCTTCATTTATACGGGCAGCAATCTCCAATTTGCAGCCATATGCTGCCAACCTAATTCTTGAGAGGGGTCCATGTTTAAAATGAATATGTGCCATGGCTGCCAAGTCTGCTCTGAGTGGAATTAATTAAAAAAGAAAAAAAAAAAAAGTACTATACTCTTCCATCTGCCCTTTGCAAGATGGCAACGCCAATGTTTTCCACTTTGGGTCAACAAATGGAAAAGTAAGTTTGAAAAACTAAATCTTTATGGATGTGGTGTTGGAGAAAGTGGAAACAGAAGAGCAGACAGGACGTGTTTCTTGAATATGGGGATGCACATAAAAAGGAGCACACAAACACAAAATGGAAACGGGAGAAGTGTATTGTATCAGACAGCACAGCCTAAAACCACGGACCCAGCCACCTGCTGACACTTCTTTATGGTTGACGTGCAGCTAGTCTCAGTAACATCTGTCATTAGTTTGTTGTTCAGTGTGCTTGTTAGCCAAAGCACTTGTTGTGCACTTTGCATGCCACTAAAGCCAATTCAATGAGCGACATGAAGCTAACTGGTCAGATTTCAAAATAACACGTTCAAAAAGATGCAGCTTGTCGCTCCCTCTCCTCTTGCTTTAGACTACGTCTGTGTTAACAAGCAGGTCCGCCTAGTAAAGTGTCCACTTCATTTGTTTTAATGAGCTTCTTTTACTCTTTTCCCAAACTGTGTGAGCAGAGATAAGGTACAGTCAAGAGTCTGACTCCTATTGTGAGCATACTGTATTTTCATTGGACGTTTAATATGCCGTGGGATCTGGATTCAACTTTTCTCATTTCTCCCACTTCTGGGCCTGCCGGCAGTTGCTATAGAAACATCAGGGAGAAAGAGAGAGAGAGAGAGAGAGAGAGAGAGAGAGAGAGAGAGAGAGAGAGAGAGAGAGAGAGAGAGAGGAAGTGACTGTGGTGAAGGTGTAAGTGTGTGTGCGTCTGAGAGTGTGCGTGAGTGTGTAAGAGAGGGCGACTGTGACAGAGCCAGATTTCAAATGAGACTGTTGATCTGTGTCTAATGAGTAGAGTCCGTACTCACACACTCATGACTGTGGAAGCCAACAGCAGGCTACATGTGACTGTCAGACTGTGGCCTCAGCATCTGGCCACACACACACACACACACACACACACACACACACACACACACACACACACAAACACCTACACACACACTTCTGTCCCACAACAGATGCAGAAAGTTAAGCGTGTCATTTCCAAAGCACTAAAACACTGCAAGAGCAGAGTTCACGTCACGTATAAGAAAATGCTGTTTGAAGTTATTTGTCTCACAACACTTCATAATTCCAGTTCAAGTTTATAGTTAGCCATTTCAACAATTCAGTTGAGAGGAATTTGTCTTGGTGTGTCACATATACCGCTAAATCACATCAATGCATAAACATAAACAACACTCAGTGCAGATTATAGTAATATAGTTGTGTGGTTTCAGTTCTGTTTTGTTTTTTCTGTGTGGGTTTGTGTTGTCCTTTCTCCCCCTCCCTTCTCTGGTCTTTTCTCCTCTGCAGGTATGTGAGTGGCAGGGGGTGTGGCTGGCTCCTCCAGGCAGCAGACGAGGCACACCTGTCTTCCATCTAATCAACCCCTCCATATAAGCCTGGCTGTCACCCTACTCCTGTGCCAGATAATTCCGTCTTGTGGCATGTTTGCATACAGCAAGTCATTGATATTCTCTAGTTGGATTTTTGTGCTCTCGCTTTGTGAACATTTTTGGACTGAACTTGTTTTTTCTCTTTTCTAGTTTTTGCTGGTGTGCCTCCTGGATCGTCGAGCCAGCCAGCCTCCTGCCTTCACTGCCTGCTCTTTTGTTTTGGAACATTAAATATCTTTTGGTTAAAACTATTTTGGTTCGTCTATGTCTCTGCATTTTGGGGTCCGCCAAAAACAAAACCTAACAATAGTAGTTGTTTTTTTTTTCAACTATTGAAATAAAAGTAAAAATACTAAATCTTTTCCTACTTGAGCTGTCACATGAGACGCCTCAACAATGAATGCAAAGCACATCATTTAAATAAACAGAAACGTTATAAGCACTAGAGACGTTTTAAAGGCAGCCGGACGCTCTGATCCCGGGTTCATCTTTGCTGCGTCTGTTCGCAGTGCTTTACCGGTACTTAACACGCTCTGGATTAAGTCATTGAACACTGTGCGAATGTTTTTGAAGGCCAAACAAGCCCATTGTGTCAACATCAGATGCAGGGCTTTATATGTCTGCCAGAAGCAGGAATCAGAGAAGCTGAATATGGAGTGGCTGGCAGCAGATTGCAGGATGAGGTTGATGCTTCTTTGCATATTTTTGAGCATCAAAGGGACTGCTTTGACGTGTAAAAATGTGCAGAGGGGAAGTATTTTTTAAAGGCAAAAGGAGAATGATGAGCTGCTGTAATCTATGCGGGGCGGGGGGGACGCCAGAGCGGTACACTTTGATGGTCACACCAACTAAAGAACGGAAAAATTAACTGTTGTTTTTCTTTACTTTAAATCACATCATTGAACATGCTGAACAACCTGTTCTGATTCAGATAGACTTCCTCAGTCTTTTTGCTGTCTGAACACACACACACACACACACACACACACACACACGCTGATGGCTAATGACAGAGGTTTGCTAATAATCTTTGAGATTTCGTGTTACCAAGCCTGACCAGGGGCGTGCCAGTGAAACTGATGTTCTCTCTGTTTTACTACACATGGAGGATGTCACTTTGAGTCGACAATATTTAAGCATGTCTTTAATACATTGATTACACAACACACACGCACATACGCGCGCAAACACATACACATACACAGGTAGAGAAATGTACATACAACAACAACATTTTGGACTTTCTGTCAGAAACTTTTTCAAGACTCGATCCTCTCTCTCCCTCTTTCTGTGTGTGTGTGTGTGTGTGTGTGTGTGTGTATGTGTGTGTGTGTGAGCGCCCCACATCGTCACATCAAAAGTCATACATATTCCTTTGCCTCAAACCATTTTCCAACTAGTTTCCAATTCCCAGACTGAAAGCATGTTGAATGCTTCTGGCGTTTCCCGTTTCGAGAAAGTCAAAGATCAGATTAAGGGCATTGCAAAGTTAAAGATCCAAACCTGTTAAAATATGTGCCACAGATTCATAAACCATTTCCTCTGACTTTGAACTTCTCTGCCTCTGAAATGTTTACAGTTTACTTTTTAATGAAGGCTTCAAGGTCACCGACTGTTTTTACTTTTGATTTATTCAAAGGAGTCAAACTTTCGACTCTGATCTGAAGCCTCACACGCTGCCTTTCAGCTCAACTTTCACACTTGTATATTTTTCGTTTGGCTGCAGACTCACATTTGAAACAACAGAATCTATAAATTATTTTTGTGTCATTTGCATGCATTAAAGGTTTTGAATAGCGCTGTCTCACAAGCTTACCTTAACGAACAAACAAAAAAAACAGCAAACTGATCCGAAGCTTCTTCTTCTTCTCTGCTCAGATTTCTTTGAACAAAGACCAAACAGCAAAGAAAACACGAGCTGACCGCTAACACAAAAGTGTCAGCGTCATTGTGAGGGGAGCTGCGAAGGGTCAGTCTTTCATGAAGTTGAAAAGCAACAAAAAGTTTTCTTTTCATTTTCAGTGCTGCTGTCTCTCGTAGGTTTGTGAAACGTGTTCCAAAGAAAAGCAGGGACATGTTCAAACGACACGACGCCTGTGTCTCAGAAGTCACAACACACCGAGCCATACAAACAGGAGTGCCAGATATTAGAGAAATAAAAGTTGGTCGACTGGACTGTCTTTATAAGTTCTGTAGAGTCTAAATGGAGAACATGCAGCAACATCCGGTGTGGAAAAATGAAGCCAATGCAGAAGTGAAGAATCCTGCAGTTTGTCGAGGGTCCGAATGAAGCTGGCTCCAAGAGACCAGGAGTCACACACACGACTTTCACACAGCCTGATACTATCAACAATATTGGTCTGAGTAACAACCTGGTTGATGATGAAAATGGACATGTGCCCAAGCAGGTGAAGGTTCTACGCCTTGCTCAAGGATACCTCAGCAGTGCTCAGGCAGTGAACTGGCAGCTACCAGACCAATTGGTTCAAATTGGGACTTGGACTGGCAACCCAACCGAAGTCGCTGCAGACTGAGCTTAAGCTGCCCAAAGTGAGCAGCCCTTGCTGATTGTTAATTTGTTCGCTTATACGGAGGGATTCAAAGTGATTCAGTTCATTCCACTCAGTTGTTTCATTTCAAATTGCAGACATTTAAAAAGAAGCTTTATACCTTGCAATACCAACGGTGCCAATCTTTCTGCAGCAGTCCTATCTAATAAAGAAAACGACACACAGCTTATAAGTAGACAGACAAAACAAAATGAATACAATGGATACAATTCTCCAAGACAGACAAATCAAACCAGTGAAATGAAAGAAAATACTGGATAAAAAAAAAAGAAAAAAAAGAAATCAGATTGAAAATCTGTGAGGCCGAGACACAAACAAGGATTTTAGTTTCAGCATTTCTTCAAACGGAAAGCAAGATTTTGAAATTCTCACCTACTCTTTCTCGGCCTTTTAATGACATAAACATCAGCATATACTACCAAAGTGTCCTATCGATCATCTAAATACAGATTAGTATGGAAGAATCAGGCTGCAGGAAAACATACATTAAATGTTTGTATTGATGTTTTAATGTCATTGTTAGGAATATGTTTCTGCCTGATAGCAAAACCTCTGCATTCAACATGTGCATGTACCCACACTGGGACAGAACAGTGAACCGTCACGACCACTAGATGTCAGTAGATCCTCATAATTACCGCTCTTGCCCTATAATGCCTTGTTTCTGCATTTTAGAAATCCTTTTAAGTCGAGATCTATGCGTTTACTTTGTGCCTAATATGGCACACTGTATCCTGATGATTTCTATTTTGGGACTGCATGTGTGTGTGTGTGTGTGTGTGTGTGTGTGTGTGTGTGTGTGACGGTAAAAGGAAAAATAATACAAGAAGTAAGAAAGAATAAGCAGAGAGACAGAGATAAATAGATAGCGGCTGCCTCCATTAGTCATGGAAGACATCCTTATTACCGAAGCTCAGGATCATTAACATATTCTGCCAACAACACCCAAGAGCATACATATAGACACCATGTGCATCGCTTCACGCCTCCCACCTCTCAGACACTTGATATATTACCTCGAGGCCTGGGGCTCCAAATAAGATTCAGATTCAGGGTGTGTGTGTGTGTGTGTGTGTGTGTGTGTGTGTGTGTGTGTGTGTGTGTGTGTGTGTGCTCATGTAAAAAGAAAAACAGATTCAACAGAAGAGTGATAAGCAGCACCTAATGTCTCGAGTGTTTGCATACTCACAGATTCATGTGAGCGATCGACGACAAACCTCACTGCGGGCACTCTGAAAATGCACACGAGAACATGCACACTCACACCTCGACTCAAAGTGATTGATTTCTCCGAGCAGTGTATGTGTCATTCTAATTATATACTTCATCCATCCTACTCTGCTCTCATTAAATAATGACGTTTAAGCTATGGCCCAGAGCCCTGTCTCCACGTCTGCCGTGATAAGGGCAAATTAAACACAGTGCACCTTTCAGGTCGGCTGATAACAGAGGGGATTTTGATCGAAGCGACTGAGCCAGGCGCGCACATGGCGATGTCAAACTACATATTTCTTCTGACAAGTAGGCCGGAATTGAGAGTCGATCAATGTGTTTCCTTGAGCTCAAGGTTGATCAGAGGGAAGAAGTCAACCTCCACACACATACACTCTCAATATTTAATGTGTAAAAATGAAAAGAAGATGGAAAGTCAGGTGTACTTGTGCTGCAGCTCACATTGAGAGGCAAAGGCTCAACGTGAATTAATATTTGAGTGCATCCTTGAATCTGATGGAGATTTGATTAATATGTTCCTTCTGTTTGTAATTATAAATAAAAGACAGCCAGTCACACTCACTCACCTGCGTCATTTAGAATTACCTAACGAGCGTGTCTTTGGGAGAGAACCCAAGCGTGAACGTGCAAAAAAAAGAGGCTCCTCTTAAAAACCTCTTAGCTGTGAGCTAACAGCGCTAACGTCTGCACCACCTTGCAGCTCACGCCCCGAATTAAACATGGACAAAGCTGATCAGATCATGAGATAAACCTATGTTGGCGTAATCCTAGGATGACTCCACAGAGGGGGCTAAAACGCCTGTTCTGCAAATCAGTGACAGTTCCACAATATGAAATTAAGAATTTTACGAGACAAGCCTCCATGTAAGCTGTTGAAAGCTCTGTTAGATGCTGAAGCGCAGCCCTCCCTCCCGCCTCTCCGAAGAAAGTGGACATGTGAAGGGGACCGTACAGCTCTGGGGACTGTTTGAAAAGAACCGATCTACCAAGAATTTAATTGAGAACGACACACCTGTTTTCTGTCTGCATTAGCACCGCCGCGGTGATGGCTAATACCAACCTTAAAGTGACGTAAGCCAGCCAACAGTCACCACTGCTTCGCTGTTTGGTGGATACAAATTACTACAACATTGTATTGCTCTACCACTGCAAGGCTTGGAGTGTGTTCCTGTGTAGAAGGAGCTTCTTGTCTAAAATGAATATCACTACAATAGGAGAGATGAAGGAGCGTTTTTCTACACGTCACATTCAGTATGCAAGACGCATGCCAAAGACCTTCAGATGTTTTTGGGAGAATAAAAGAGGAACACAACTTAGGCAGAAGGAGTCAAAGCAGCTCATAAGCCGACTTCAATGGATGAAAAGAGAAAAGAATGAAAGGTGATGAAAGGGCTCTTCTGAGCAGAGGAAAGATGCACTTTTCTACTTTGATGTTCTGCAGCCAAAACAGCAAGTTTCAAACACGTTCTGCTTTTAATCACTGTGAAGTCACTGATGTTAACACACAGAGAAAAGAGGAATTACATGTTCAGGGTGAGAGAGAGTTCATTCCTGGAGAATATCTTTAGTCTGAATCTTGCACTTGTGAACCGAGCTTCAGCGTATACAATATTCAGATGTAATAAAACAGTGAGAGATGTAATATATGTGTACATTAGGCTGCTTAGGGATAGATGACTTAATAAAACATAAGATCCCTACTGAGTGTAACTTTAATGTGATGCAAGTTTTTATTCTTTTTTTTATTAGAGTTGATCCTCACACAGCCCCGAGACTCTAAAGCCATGCTGGCCTGGTGCACATGGATTCACCAGAACCCAGATTGAAATGCAAATTAACTTGTTATTGTTGTTAAATTGAAGTTGATTTCAGGTTGGCACAGACCACTGTAGAGCATTCAACCTTTCAAGGTCTTGATCATTTTCTAATCAATTCAAATTCAAACAACTTTATTAATACCTCTTGGGGAGATTTTTTACTTTATTGTCGATAATAATAATAATTATGAACATTTGGCAAACAGACCACATCCAAACACAGGCTGCCTTTTTAAACTGCTGTAACGTTTAAATAGAAACAAGAGCTCTCTGTTTCTCAGTCACATTAAAAAATGTTTCAGTTTGTGGGGTTTCCTTCAGTAATAAGACATTAGACCAGGTTTTGGTGGTCTAAGATGCAGACATTAGACCAGGTTTTGGTGGTCTAAGATGCAGACATTAGACCAGGTTTTGGTGGTCTAAGATGCAGACATTAGACCAGGTTTTGGTGGTCTAAGATGCAGACATTAGACCAGGTTTTGGTGGTCCAAGGTCCAGACATTAAACCAGGTTTTGGTGGTCCAAGGTGCAGACATTAGACCAGGTTTTGGTGGTCCAAGGTGCATATATTGTCTCTGTCCTAAACATAGAAATATTCAGCTTTTCCACCGACCACACCTCATTTTAAAAGAAATACACCCCTATAGACTGAGCACTAACCTGATGGCAAGTTCACTTGTCAACTAGGACAGAACCCTTCCAGCCATGCCGATGTGCTTTGAGTCAAGCGCACAATGAGGCCCTAAGTCTCTATAGCTATATTTCTTTCTGCATCAACCTCTGTCCTGATGTCCAAGCCCCGATGCAGTATCATTAGATGGCTGTTCAAAATGAGTCTGGTGCTGCTCAAGGTTTCTGCCAGGTAAAAGGCAGTCTTTCCTCACATTGATTGATTGATTGACTGGTTGATATGAACAGTAATTTACAGGTAAGGAAGACACCCAAGGAGTGTGAGCAGCAGTATAAGTACTAATATAGTGTCATATATAGTGTTAATATACAGTACATAGTAAAATGTACCTGCTATGAATGGCAGGATGAACTGTATGTGCGTGTGCGTGTGTGTGCGTGTGTGTGCGTGTGTGTGTGTGTGTACAGAGCCGGATGTGCAGGACCTTTTTCAGCAGGTTATTGAGTGTTTTATGAACCAAAACAGAGTCAATCACTGTACCCTCTGGTATCCATTTGTCTCTCTCTCTGGGGTTAAAAGGGCAGAGAAAAGCCTTTTAGACTGAAGTCACGGCCCGCAGCAGCAGAGACAATCAATAGAGTATGTTGATACAAAGCACTTTATTAAATGAGTCTTCTGTCTCCTATTGATGGACATTATAATTAGGGTAGTTAAAAGCTTGGAATGATGTATAGTCTGCTGGCTGGATGTTTTGCAGAGCTGACCCTCTACATTTGTTTTACGTTAGATGTATTTGTGGCTTTTTCTTTTAAGGAAGCATCTTTAAAAGTGTTGTCAGTGCTTATTGTGTGTATTATGAAGGCTGTAGATGTTTGTCTGACCCTTTACTATGAGTCAGTGCTGGTGAACTAACCACAGAGATTAAACTGTCTGTGTTAGACTAATGGAGCTGAACCTCAGGGGAGTTACATTCTTCATGTAAATTAGTGAGGCCTTCTCCTGGTTATAAGCACTTCAAGTGGTTTCCTGTATGAATCACTAAATGTGTGATGGACCTCACAGACCGCAAGAGATGAATCTCGTTAGACAATCAAATTAGGATTCGAAGTCTCCTGCCTTTCATGAAAGTCATGCATGTTGCTCCACACCAACCCCCCCATGTGCGTTAACTTTTACATTAGTTTACCGTAGCCAAAAGGGAACGGGCGAAACCGACCTCAGGAAGAGAATATGTTAACAAACGAGCTCATGTATCTGAGTATAATTGACATGATGTTTTAATCACAGCGGCACACAGCAGCTTTCAGGAGCAGCTCATTCCTCCTTATGCAGCAGTCTTTGATTTGATAACTGTTGTTACCATGGCAACAACAGACATGTCCTTTCTGTCATGGCGGCCACCAGAACAAGACATGTCCAGTTGTAACTATGAAATAAAGAGCTCAACAAGAGCAGTTAATTTAGTTGAATATGTTAGTGTAAGATTTGAATAAAAGCAGCGCTGTCCCTACATACTCTACTGGATATAAGCTATATATACATGTGTTGATTGGAAATACTGCATGTTTATGTCATTGCACAGATGTTTATATTTTTTTACTTTTGAGTTAATTCAGAAAAAAAACAATTACAACATGGCCGGGTGGAAATGAACTGTTACCACACACAGCTGAAGGATTTCTGTGTAAAGAAGCGTAACTAACACACACGCATGAACGCGCGCACACACACACAGATTCTGTTGAGAGTTTTAAATGATCATAGCTCATTTTGGAAACGTACATATTAAGTCTGGTCAACTGCTAATTAAAAAAGTCTCCTTGCTTTTCTTAACTGGTGTAAGAAGCACTCCTCCATTCTCTCTGTCTCTCTCTCATTTGCAGCAAGAGAAAAAAAAAAATTCTATTCAGATGATGCATTGAATAATTTCCATGTCCGGGGATGTGGGAGTAGAAACTGGCCTCCTTCACATTCCCTCCTTCCTCCGTATCTCAGGTTCTGGCATAAATATTTATGACAAGATTTGAATAATGTGAATTGAAATGACAAAACATCATTTTAGAGGAGATGAGTGCAAATACCAAGGAAGGTGAGCAGTGGTGAAAAGCACAGCGGAAAGAATCTTCCACACCTGAAATCTGATTCCCCCCGCGCAACAGCCTTTGGTAAAGTAAGACTTGGAGGCCGTGATCAAAATGCAATCACGGAGAAATAGTGTCTTAGATGTCATCATTATTACACATCATAGTTTTACATAAACTTTTGTCTAAGTATCGGAGTGCAAATTTAACACACACATTGATGATTTACAACAACTAAAAATCGCAAAATTGCAATTCAACAGAAAGTGGAAAATATATGAAGATGCTCTTTGATAAACATTTCAATCTTGTTACCTGTCACATATTGTCCTTATTTTAAACCAGTGTAAATAAATGTCAGAGCTCCTCTTCAACGTGTGTGTTAAGTGTGTTGTTGTAAATCCACTCTGATCCTGTATTTGATCATGTCTATAAACCCCTCTATTTCAGCCCTCAGAAAAGGCTGTTTCTGTGTCTGTAGCTTTAAATATGTAAATGAGCTGTTTCTGACCACACCCCCTCTTTGGAAAGGCTCCGTTGGCTCGAGCTTTCTCGCTCCATGTCCTATTGTTTACGGTGAGAAGGCAGACTCAGAGGGCAGAACAAACACCTAGCTGTGGGAGTGTCACCCACCTGGGGGAGGGGCTACTGCCCTTTGTGATGTCATGAAGGGAAAATTTCCAAACGGCCTGTTTGAGCACACATTTTCTGAAAAGTGGAGCAGGCAGAAGACAGAGAGGATGAACTTTTCTCATCATTTGGGGTTTTGTAGACGGACTAGAGAACACATCAAGTGTTAGAGGAACATGGTAATATTTTTTTTTGCGCAACATGAGACCTTTGAATCACATCAAAGACATCTGAAGGAATTACGTCACATATTTCTACTTGCTCACTTCTATAAAAAGGCTGCAGCTTATAAAACAGCTGAGGGCAACACAACATAAGCCGTTGGGAGAAAATACAGGATGAGACAGGAACAAAGAGAAAATGGGATTAGGGTCAGGTGGGTCGGTGAGAGAAGAAAGAGAAAGAAGAGTACATAGGATACAAAAATAGGTGATTGAAGTGTGTAAGAAAAAAAAGAAATAAAGCCATTAGTGGTCCTTCTATTTGTCTCGGCTGTCGTCTCTTTGGTTCAGGTGACAGGGTTTGTCTGATGTCTCCCACAGAGAGAGACCTCATGTCCCAGGAAGCAGAGAGACAATTGTTCAGAGAGTGAACGTGTCTCACCTCTAGCTAACAAAAACAAAACGCTGTCATGAACACTCTCAAAAATACAGACCTGGTTATGAGAAGAAGGGAGAAACACTGGAGCAAACTCTGGTAGTTTATGGTCGGTTGTCAACTTTAACATTTTAACAGTTTTATTGTGTTTTTGCTGACCATGTTGTCCCCTGAGGGATTATAAGCCATGTCCAGATAGCTGTTGTATTCATTGCCACCTGCTCTAACATCTTGCATAGTACGTATTACACAAATCTCTGTTGGGTCATATTATTATCGTCAAGTTCACCTTTCAGTCTGTCAGTCTGTGAAACCGAGAGAGGAGCTCCTTATTTATCTTCAACTGGAGTCAGTAAAACCCTTCATTTCAGCAGCTGGTTCAAACTGTTTCTTTCAGCTGCTGTCTAAAAAATGCCTGCTTGTCTCTGATTGGCCAGCTCTCTATAAGCCTTTCAGCGGGGCAGAACGCTGCAGGGCTGCCAGGGGAGGGACGCTCTCCGGTGCTGGGAGAAGAGAGTAAAGGTGTCACGTTTTGGGTAGGAAACAGGGAGAGGAGGACCCAAGTGCAGAATAACTAATTATTTATTTTAACAAAAAGGCAAAAACAAAAACTTACAAGGAAAAATCCAAAACCTTCCACAAGGCAAAAACAAAGGAAATCCAAAAAGGCCACGAGGAGAAAACACAGGGAGCAGGGAGAAGCAACACATTCCAGGAACACAAGACAATGACAATGAACCAACAAGAAACTCAGGCAAACACAGAGACTAAATAGACAAGGGGTAATCAGACACAGGTGAGACTAACGAGACAGGTGAGGAACATCAGGGTAATCAGAAAGGCGGGAAACACAAGGAACAAAGAACACAAGACCAGAACACTGAGGACAAGTACAAAGTAAAACCTATCACTGACACCACCACCAAAACCAGATCTACAAAATAAAACAGGAAATACTAAAGACTAGACTGAAAACACAAGACAGGAAATAAACTAACAGGCAACATAGAAGAACACAGGGAAACACACTCAAGACTAAAGTAAACACACTAGGAACATACATACACAGAACACGATGGAAATAATGAACTAAAACAAGATTAAATACAGAACAAAAACCAAACCATGACAAAAGGTCCTGACACAACATGGAGATCATCGGCTGTCAGTTCTTTGACCCATTTGTCACCTCCACTTCTTCTTTTATTGCCACTGACTGACCAAGGGCTGAATCCCCAACTCCCGCCATTTTCAACTTTTCATCAGACATTATTCTCGATTAGAAGGTCCTATAACACGATGACCGACAGCAGTGTGAAAATGATCTTCTTCTGGGCCAAGACAGAAGGTAACTTCAGGTGATGCCACAGTTGGTCTTCGTCGCCACTAGTTCTTTGATGTCGCTCAAGAGGTTTTAACGGCTTAAGTCGAGGCTTGAAGACGGCTGGTGAGATTCATATTGAGGAACTGTTTCATTTGCATAACAAGCAGTCTCATCCTGGGATTACTACATACCAACATTCCCTTGTGATTTTTAAAGACTGATGCATTTTCTTTTGCTTGATTTTTCTTGCCGTTTTTTATTGTTCTTTTCCAGGTGGAGTTCCGCAACTATTGTTTGGATTCATTTAATTTTCATTTTTTAATGTTAAATGTGTCAGAAATAACCAAATCAACAACTTTTACCAATTTGGAACAGAATCACTTAAGCTAAAGCTTCAAAGGCACCCACCAGTGGCATAATGATGAGCACTTTGTCACCTTTTGTTGGAAAGAGAAACAAATTACAGCACAATTCCCAATGAATAATGTGTTATTTAGCTCTCTACCAGAGTGAGGACAATGTTACTCAAAGAAATAATGTCCTTGATCAAATCTTTTAAAAGAAACTGCAAGTTTTTTTTTTTTTTTTTCCCACATGGAACCAAAAACAATGAACGGAGAGGAAGAACAGACCTGACTGAATAGAAGAGAGCGAGAGAGAGCGAGCACCAGAGAGAGGGAGGGAATTATTTTAAAGAGCTGATTTAATTCAACAAAAGCTTGGCATCTTTAAGATAAAATTGTCTCCCTGAATAAATACGGTGGCAGAAACGTGCTTTAGACGCGATAAAGAGAAGGCCGGGGGGGGAGAGATGGAGAGAATTGGTTGAGGAAGAAAGATAAAGAGTGATTAAAGAAAATGAGAAAAGAGCCAAAAAGAAATAAACAATGTCGAAAAAGGGAGTTAAGGAACAGAGGATGTGTTATTTGGGGAAAATGTGGGTGGGACAAGAAAAGAATGGCTGTGTGTCCTTTATGTTTAAATGAATAGAGTCAGTTCCAGACGTCTCTCATTAATTCTTAACATCCTCATTCATCAAAGCAGAGTGCATTAACTCAAGGTGCGTGGAGGCCGGCTTCTCGGACTCCCATTTATTTTAGATGAATGCAATGCAAACACACTTAGCACAAAGCAGTTTAACAGTTCCTTAGAGATACAGCGAGCAGCACGTTGTGTCTGGTCTGCAGATGAGATTGTCTTCTTTCAGCGTACACGCTGTCGTCTGCACACACCTGGGTGAGGCTGCGTTCACGGGGTATTACACTTTTAATCAACCACATGTCATACACATGTCCCTATGTCATGTCACAGTGATTTTTTATTAAGTTTTATTATAGAGACAGGACAGTGGATAGAATCAGAACCGGGGACAGAGGATAGGGAGCGACATGCAGGAAGGAAGCCATAGGACAGATTTGAACCAAGGCTGCCTGCTTGGAGGTCAAAAGCCACCGTACACAGGACACACACTCTAACCGCTAGGCTATCAGTGCCCAATGGTACAGTGTTTTTAAATGCCTCTCCTGCTGTCTGCTCAGCAATCATCACGTCTTTGCACGTTCACATAGATTCCATGATGGCGTAAATATTCGTATCTAAAGTCTCTGGATTCACTTTACGTTTTGGCGCTGCGGGAGTATGGCACAATGGGAGCTCCACAGTGACACACAGTCGGACATGCACGCACACACAGCGCTGCGCTCCCTCTGTTACCCAGCTAATACTGTCTCACCCCTGTAACACCTCCGTTGCGACCCATGGGGGATCACGTCGTCCTCACATTACACCTCAGTGAAACTCAGACTGAAGGCGAAGCATCTCAAGAGCCTAAATATGGCTGCCTAAAAAAAGCAGTCTTTACAGACCTCTTGACTGAGTAGCTGATGAACAGCCACTAATACAAACTGCAACTTTCCCCCTAATAAATCAACTGAAGCTTTCTATTATTAAATGTTCCTCTGAAATAAGGATGAATAGTACCTTAGCTTTAACAAGTGAAGTAGTGACACTGAGCCTCTCCTGTCTGATGGGGAACAGGAGCATCAGTGTTCTTATTGTCTACGCCTAATTTACAAAAGAAGTCTGAGAGAGTGGTCACAGAACTGACCCTGCAGAGTTGAATACTGTGTTAGGATAGGTGTCATAATAATACTCATAATAAGACATTTTATTTATAGGCGCCTTTCATGACACTCAAGGTCACCTTACAGAAGAATAAAAACAACACAGTAAAACAGGAACACAGTCAACTACATAAAAACAAAGCAACAACAGTGAGGACTGTGGGGTCATGCAGAATGAGCTGAGATTTGAAGGTGGGGAGGAAGACACTTTTCTTGTGATTCAGTGCAATACAGATAGATTGACCTCAATTCACCTCAGCCTACTAATAAGAAAACACCTCAGGTACAAACTATTTGCTTTTCATTGCAAATCAAACGACTCATTTCATTTCATGAAATCTCTTTCATGAAAAGTTTGACGAGAATTTGAAGAGATTATTTTTGCCAGTGTGTGAGTGCATTAAACAGTCTGACCTGTTCCATCAAGTATGTCACATCTTTAATCAGATAATGTGAGCTACTTCATGACTAATGAGATGCCATCTTTACCTCTGGTCCGTATGAGCAGAATGCATAATGCCTTACAATCAGTAAAGTGGAGGGAAGCAGTGAGACATGGAGCTCGATGTAAGATGGCAGAGCGAGCGCTGGAGAGAGAAACGATGCATCAGGTCATTGTCTCTCTCTCTGCGGGATGGCCTCATAAGCCGTCTTATCCATTCCTCTTCTGCTATAGTTGTCATCTTGCATTTGGCTCTCACCTTGGAGGACTGACATCTTTCTTTTTAAGCCTGACACTATTCTCTTCACTTCAGGGTCCAGCCTCAAATCTCTTTGCTCTTTGGTTTCCAGGACTTCATAATGTCAGTGAATGCCCTTCTAATTAACATTTTTAGAGCTGGAGTAATGAGAAGGTTGTTTCTTCACATCACATGTGTTGTCCTTGTGTATCCTTGAATAGATCATATGCATGGGTATACACACTTCACTTCCTGTGATCCTGTAAATCTCTAATTCTCTGTTACAGTAAATGAACACTTTATTCTTTATTCTAACATTACTTATCAGATCTCTGTACAAGAACAGCCAATCCAATCAAACATGCTTTTTACTATGGTTGTCAGCGTGAACACATTAGGTTCTTTAAATTGTAATAATGCTTTTGTCCCATAGGGGCACCATAGATAAGTCACTGCAGTGTCTCCCTGTAGTTATTGTGTTTCTTCCATGTTTGATTTATAATTGTGGAACTGTGCGTTACCCTTTAGTAAACTCACAGTTCAAATACATGATACTGCATTATAACAAACCCGTTGAGATAACTGTAGTGGTTAAGATATATGAATTGTTGCTCTCTGAATGGAGCCGAATTTGACTCAGCTTATGTTGTGTCCATATCTGAAACTACGTACTTCCAAGTCAATACGCCGTTTGATGACCAAACACAGCTAGACAAATGCCAATTATCCAAGAAAAACATGAGCAGTCAATACAATGAAACCCAAGAGATAAAATGCTACTATATTGCACAATACTCTGACACGTGTGCATGCAGTTTGTTGGTTTCTGGTAAATCAGAAAGTGTTAGTTCAAGCTGCAGCTCAGGAGATAAAACCACGGTCAATAAATGTGAACATCGTTGGTTTGAGTCCAGCATCAATCATGCTGCTTGTCAAATAGTCTTTGGGATACATTTATTGTGCTGTGCCATTGTCGCGTCAATTTGTTTCAGAATTAAAACCTGTCACCAGTGTGTGAATGTGTGCACCAGTGAATGTCGTGCAGGTCAAAGTGCTTGAAGCTGAAGACATAAGAGGTGCTACTATCATACTGCAATGTCCACAAATTTATAACTTCAAATGTTTCAATCAAATCTTTGTTCCAACTCGAATCTCTGAGTTCAGACTGCATGTTTAAAATCCTAATTTAAAGGTTCAGGTAAAGAGTTGGGATGGTGGGGAAGGCTCCATACTGTATTATCCTAAGAGTCACCTTTCATGTTGTCAGTCGTTGAAACATATAGAGATTTACAGCTCCATTATCTCCTTGTTTATCTGATACTGGAGTCAGTAAAAACCATCATTTCAGCCTCTGCTTCACATGCTACTGTCTCTTTAAGGCCTCCCTCACTGTGGGCCCACTTTATTCTGATTGGCTGGCTCTCTGGAAGCCTTCCATGGGGCAGAACGCTGCAGGGCTGCCCTCCTTGACTGGGAGAAGAGAGCCTATGTAAGAGGTTTTTACAGCTTACGTACAATCGAGGCTAGAAGATGTCTCGTGAAGTTCCTGGTTTGAATTGAGGGTGCTATTGTGTCTAGTTTAGGCACCCAGAAAAAATGGGGATCAGCAGAATCGGTCAGCTTTGAGTAACCATATTTCACAGCAGCCCCTTGAAAAGTTGTTCAATTATTCCATCTGCATCCAAATGGTGACCCTCAGATGGACATTGCCATCACTAAGCTTAGGTGCTAACACCATTCGGGCAGTGTCAGCTTCCTTCAAAGCCTCACCAATGTTAAGTCAATCTAAAGGCCTTCATTACCTACTTTAACCTTGTCTTGCAATTTCATGCTTCAGCTGAATCTAAATTAAAGTCAAACCCTGATTACTTTCCAACCCTTATGCAGCTATTTTTTTTGTAATTGTCAGTTAAATGCTGGAAAGGTGCCAAATTGAGAGGATGTGTGCATTTTTCTGCAAAAGTCGCTTTTGCTTTACCAAGAATAACTTTCTGAGCGTGCTTACCCTCCATGACCTTTAACCTTTATCTTGACTCCGTCACTCTTTGGCTGTCAATGACGACAGGTTCAAAGTGCTCTGACTCGTTCATTTTGTGTAATTATCCTGGAGAGTATGAGAGGTGAAAGCTGATTTCCCCGGAGTCAGGGCTGTTGACAGGCCTTCACATTAGTTTTGTTGTGCACAGCGGACCATCTATCCTCCCATCGGACTCCTCTGGGTTGACATACGCTCCACAGGGGACAAAGAGTGTCAGGGGTCAGGATGTAAAACAACTTTGCGGCTTTTTCTTTCCTTCAAAGAAAATCAGCCTCATACTCTAAAGCAGGCTTTTATGTCCTGCACTGACCGAACATGTCCTCTTTGAGGCTGACGGGGGGGGACTGCTGAATGTGCAGGTCCAATGTCATCCTCAGCATGGAACAGCTCGAATGGACTTTCACATTTAAAGAATCAAACAGAAGGCTATTTGTTCTTCATGCGCTCTCACTCTAGATAGACAGACCGTCGGCTTGTCAGAGTAATTGGTGACTCCATCGATCAGCGCCACAGAAAATCATTTAAAAAGAATCATGAAAGGAGGACGTTTTTATGAAGACTTTTGTGCTTTGCCTGAATGGAATAAACTGACATCCATCACCAGCTCTGATGCATTGACTGTACTCTGAACACTTGAATAAACACCTCAGAAAGTGTCTCTATCAGTCTAAAACCTCACTTTCACTCCACCACATTTGAAAAACAAATCTTTGACTCATGTAAATGTCCATGAATGTTCTCCTAAATCTCTCCTTTTGCTCTGAAGTTTCCTGATGAATGTTCTAACATATGTTAGAAATAAAGTAAAGTAACATCTGTGCTTATTTAATACTGGCTGCAAAAGATGAGAAGAAAAAAAGCAACAGGAGCTTTAGCAGCAGCAGGAATACAGTAAGAAGATGCAGCACAGTTAGAGGGTTTAAGAGACCTTGGACATATTCAAAGCTGTTTATATAAAAGTGAATGTTTTCCCTCTGTGCAAAGACTGACATTTCCCCTGCTCATCATGTAGTTTCTGTTGCTTTAGTTATTTCTCCTTTTATTTTGGAGCTACAGATTAGGGATGCATCAATCCAGCTGTTAAGGTTCCGAAACCGATAGTAGGACCAGAGTATCTGCTGATACCTAGAACCAAACCCATACAAGTGTTAAACCTGACAGGGTGAGACGATCGATATCCGATACCAGGATTGAATCAGTGCATCTGTTCCACAGTTCTGTAAATCTGTAGCATGTGAGTTGGAACAATGCAAATGACATCTTCTAAATAAACATAACGTAGCAGAATGGAGACCCATAATCTCGTCAATGCACCCATGCATTATGAAAATACATTTTGTTTTTCAAAGGTAGTACTCCAGTACTTTGATTCAAGGGATTCTCCCTGCCCTACAGTTCTGTAACACCACATGGTTCAAGTGGTGGTCCACTATTTTATAGTCTAAACTGCTCCTCTTATTAAAAACCTGCCTGAACAAAGACTCTATGAATAGCCTACGGTAGAAAAACATGCTAACGCTGGCTAACAGCATCGTCTGCGACCATGATCTCGCCCTGAACGAAAACCTGAAACACAAAGTCTCACCTTCCAAAAAGGACTGACTAAAGCTCACAAGTCAAAATCCTAAAATGGTACATGGAGCTGAATCCCTGATCGAGGCACGTTGAAGGACTCTCAGTGTCAGTGTCATTACACATTTAGAAGAGCTGAATTCTTTCCTTTTACTTCACTCCTGCCCTCAGCAGACGTGATCAGATCTGATGAACCCAGTCCCATCCCCAGAGAGCTCAGAGAAATCATCTTTATCAGTGTCTTCCTGAGTCTGATCCTTTACTGGTCTAATGGAGGATAAACTGCCTCTTAAACATGAGTGTATGTGATCATCTAGTCCAGAGAAATAGTTCTCAGAATACTTCAGCTGCAGTAATCATTAATGAATACCGCTGATGGAGGAGAGCTGTAGGAAAGGGTGACGAGTGCTGCTCATTGGTCTACACGTGCCTGAAGACATCAGTTCAACAAAATACTTTTTTTTTTTTTTTTTTAAAGATTTGTTTTGGGCCTTTTTGCCTTTAATGATAGAGGGAGGACAGTGGATAGAGTCGGAAATCAGGGAGAGAGAGTGGGGAGAGACATGCGGGAAATGGGCCACAGGCCGGACGCGAACCTGGGCCGCCCGCGCGTGAGGACTGAGCCTCAATACATGGGGTCGCGCGCACTGCCGCTGCGCCACCGGCGACCCCCAAAATAAATTTTTTTAAATGTATTTATAGTCTCTGGTTTCAACACGGGGCGGATAAAATGAGCATTTACTGAGAAATGTAGAATCTGGATTTTCAGTGCGTGCTTGTTTCTGTTTGTAGTACATTTGGCAGTTCTACTTCTCCCAGAAAAATGTTGGCTGACGTACTCGCAGCTTCACCTTGCTCCCTGTCTTCGTCAGAGCGAGGTGAAGTGATCTTCCAAGACGTGTTTTCTCTGCTGGTAGAAATGACAGTGAAGTGTCTTTGCATTCCCATCGGTACAAAATAAACCTGTCAGAATTGGCTGAAGCTTTCAAATGAAACATCTTCAAGGACACGGACTCAAGTGGAAAAGAGCTTCATAACTCAGCCTGTTGACTTCTTAACCCTCAAGAGGTTTACAGAATCGGACTGATAACTCAGTACTTACTCAGTTTGTTGACACTCTTTAATGTCTTTTGTCGTCAAAATGCGAAGTGTTAACAGTTCACACTTCAGTGAATAGATCTTTAACCAACAACTTTTTCTTTTCAAACTGAAAATGATGCAACCAGAAAGGTATTATGGCAAGGGGGAAGAAATGGGGAGAAAGCAGTGAGTAAAAGTCAAAGGGGGAAAACAGCGTTCTGAAAGCATCTGAAATCTAAAAATATAAAATGTGTTGAATGGAGGGGATTGCATGTAGCTGATTAAGACCAATTTCATTCAGAATCCTAAAACAAAACCTGAAATTCCCAACAGCATTTTCAGCCAATAGGATTGGCAGGAAAAGGAGAAATGAACCCAGATCTGCAGCGATGGAAGCGGGCAGTGGAACTGCTTCAGAGAGAAGTGATTGTACCCGAGCTAAAAAGCCTCTGCATGTTTCTAATAAGCTCCAGCAGCAGAAAGCTGCTCAAACTAGGATCAATGTTGGAGATGCTTTTGAAACATGGAGAGAGGTTAGAACGCAGAAAGCTTTACAGACCCATGCAGAGCTGGCTAAACACTGAAGCTACAGTGTCCACCACATGGTGACCGGCGTGGTGTGCTCCATCACCAGGGGGCGACAGTCAAAAATAGCCGATTTGTGGACTTAGCGCATGTTGTGAAGGTTGGATCAGAAGCCTTTCATTGGTATTTACAAAATCATTTCTATGAAGTAATGAAGTCAAATGGATTTTAATAATGATAAAATGATGTAATTAAATTATTCTATGAATGTTGACATTCCTACAACAAGGCCAGGCTTGAACTTAGAAATGGCTGGAGCCAAACACAGCTCACCTTTCAAATATTCTTCTTTTGTGTTCACTGAAAGAAGCTGTTGAAACAGTGTCTCCTTGTTATGTGCATCATTTGAAAGTCTTATTTCACATCACAGCCGTGCAACACGGGCAGATCAAGTGCTTTAATTTACCCCAAAGATTTAACAGTCTATTTTTAATACTGTCATTTGGATGACAGGTAATAATCCAATGCTCTCTGTGCTCCTCAGATCTTGATATGCAAATGAACAATCAGATGTAATTAACAAATCTGACTTTCAAATGACATTTAATATGTTCTGATGAAATGAGAGCATTTCAAATTTCCGACAGCAGTAAATGAAGATGGAGTGAAGAAAACGCAGACTTCCTGTTTCAAAAGTTTGTCATGTGTCTGAAGTTTTATTAATATGCTTCTGAATCTCTGCTTTAATTTCAATGAAAGTTATTAATCTGACAAATGGTGAGCTCCCACTATCAGCAATGATTCTTATTACTCAACTAGACAACAGAGTTTAATGATAATTGACATCAGCCTGTCAGTTAATATTCAGTGACTCATATTAAAGAGTGAACCTGTCGAATGTGGCGAATCAGCGCATCGTTAGAACCTGAAATCAAATTAAATATTTTTATCAAGATGGACGTCAGTCTTCATTTCCTCCAATGGCTTTGTTTCACATCGAATAGGAGTTTATCAGTCTTTACAAAGTCACAGCAACCACGTTCATCAATAGCTCCAACTCTCCAACCTGTTCCTTAAAGGTACCGTTGGTCATTTTCGGAAACTAGCATTCCCTCACTGCTCCGTCTACACACACCCTTCCCCTCTGTGCTCCATCCGGAGACATTTGGGGCACCACTGGAAAGCTGGGAATTTTTTTTTTCATAGAGCATGTGAATCGGTTTAAGGGCTCCTAAGACATGAAATGTTTTTAGCATGTTAGCTATTTTTAGCCGTGGGTGGTGCTATTGGTCTTTAAAAGCTGTTAAAGGTATAAATACAGTATGTAATAACTCAGTCTGATTGTGTAAAGTAAATCATGCATTGTTTTGTGGCTGCACATTTACATTTCTATTCGTCTGTTCTAGAGTTCACCAGCAAGATTAGTCTTTTTTTCTATTATGTTCCTCCATCATGGACTTGTTGACTCCCTTATTCAGAACAGAGGTGTTATCATCCTGCATGTCTTCACACCTGTCTGATCCTATTAGATCACAACACATCTGTAGCCCTGCAGATGGTGAGCTGATGACTGGTCATAATGCAGAAAATGAACATCATATCAGCTGATCATGTGAATTAGATTTTATTTCTATGGAGGGAGTCTGTAGATTCTGTTAGAAGTCTGGACGTGTTTGCTTTGACTTGAGGAAACAGTGAGGTCTTATTCAAATGGAAACCAGTGCCCTGCAGTCCTCAGTTTAAATGAAAGCTACACATGAAGTGAGTTTCACATTGGGAGTTTGTGTGTCCTGTCAGCGTCCAGTCCTTGGTCCTGTCCTCTTCTGTCTTTCTATTTTCTCTTCTGTCAGAGCCAGAGGGCTGGAGCTGCTCTCTCTCTCTATCTCTCTCTCTCTCTCTCTCTCTCTCTCTAACAAACACAGCAACCTCCTGGAAACTGTCCTATGAACTAGAATGGCATGCCACATATTCTTCTGTGAAGTCTCTGTCCTGGTTTGCTTTAAATAGCGTCTGTCACAGTTAGATTTAAGAATCATCATTCACATGTGTCATTAGTTATTTTTATTCCTTAACTGTTTGCACAGGCTTATTATGATTATTCCAGTATCTTTGACAAATGATTTTTCTTCATTGCTTGATTTGTTCAACGTCTTACATTTACTTGTGAGGGCTGTGCCTCATCGTTCTTCAAATCTTCAAGCACCTGCTTCTTTATAACGCAGTGTTGTAATCTCCATAAATACTGGTAAAAATGTTAACAAGCCTGTCGTGCGTTCCTAGTTTCCTACAGAACGTGGGAAGCAAAAGGCTGCAGCCAATCCCTTCTCTGCTTCACACCCCACTCTGTTCCCTCTGTGACTTTGAAGTTTGGAGGTTTTAAATCAATCAATCAGAATTTGTAGAAGAGTTCATAGTAAATGTTAACTCAAGACTGCCAGCAGATAGAGCAGGTCCAGACAAAACTCTTTTTTATTTTATTTATTATTATTTTATTTAAAGGCAGGGTTGGTCATTTTCTCCTCATCCACTTTTTAAGATGTTGGTTGAAATTATCATCTGTCATCTGCAGCAGCTGTAAACCTGTAAAAATGTCGACCAATGTCTGCCCCGAGGTGCCAATCTGATGAACCAATCACAGCCTCCCTGCTCGTGTGCTCTAGCTCACACTCAAAGCTCGTCACTGATGACAAAGTTTATACTGTGAATTTACTTACCACTGACTGAGACATGAGAGGACATAGTTTCTACACAAAGAAGAGATGAGCTGAGGTCGGTTTCTGGAGCGACGGCGCTCGTGCGTGTTTGTGAGGGGCGGGGCTTTAGAGGGAGCACAGAGGGGATGCTACTTTCAAAATCATGCTCGTTCCTGAAAAGTAATGAATCCATCATGAAGAAGGTCATTTTAACATTTACTCAAACCCACGGGAAAATCTGTTTTTATATGAAGCAGACAAAGTGTTTCAATAGACGTCCAATAAGCTCTCAACATTCTTACTGACGGTCCAGCCGGCTGAAAAGAAAGGTGACAAGGAGGGAAAAGTGAGCGGAGGAAAAGTGAGGATGGCTCTTTTAAGGCTGTGTCTGCTTCTCACTCAGAGTAAGTTCAGTCCAGGACTGAAGGAGCTGTGTGGTGAATCACACAGGAAGGAGCGGCAGGGATGTGTGGGACACTGTTTGAAATGTAAGATGGAGCTCTGATCTGTGATGTGAGAAAATACTGGATATCTTTGACACAGTAAATGTAATATAGGGCATGAGATGAGACCGAATGGAGCTTCAGGATGGATGGAGGACACGGAGACCAAAAGCCGTTTTTACCTGTGACTCTGCCTACTTAGTACATTCATAATGATTCTGCAACTGCCTTATATGGACGTGACAATTTAAACTCACAGTGCCTTATAAGGACACAGACGTGTTGTGTAGTTTATTAGTTTAGTTGTCAGGAACCATGCGCAAACACAACATTAATCTCACAGAGAAAAGATGCTCTTCGTACCAGATTATAGCAGTTTGAGCATTTCCATCTCTCCCCTTCTGCCTGTAACGCCTCTGTCACTACCTACGAAGGCGGCACAGAAAGGGGACGAGTCTGTCCCCCCATTACTCGTCTCTGACATTAAAATTGAGGGCGAAGCATATCAGGGACGTAAATATCAAGTCTGGAAAACGGCAGACTGAATAAGGCTAAAGAAACAGGGCAAAGACAGATTAAAAACAGAGGCAAACAGCAGGGAGAGGAGACGTGCTGTGCTGTCCCACCAGAGACGGACTGTTCATCACATTGTGTAGATGTTCTGCAGGAGATGGTGTCTGTCACAATGACTTCTGACCTCACATCTGCAGGACACAAAAAAAAGCATTTCTCACTGTTTGTATGCATGCTGGGATCTCAACTGGTCTCATGTCTGCATACGGCAAAAACTATTCTTTAATCACCAGTTTTCAGGCCCTGCAAGCCTAAAAGACACGCTTCCACAAAGTTCAAAGAAAGACCCCCTATTGTACTAAACAGTGGCCCATTAATGACACACTAAAGATACAGTCATTAAATACACTCCTGCACTGTTATCACACACTCCAAACACACCACCACCTGCTGTGTAAGCAGCAAAAGGAGGAATTAAAGGCTTTCGGATGAGAGATCTCCTTGGCAGGATTTGAAGGTAAAGTGTTTGTTTATACTCGTACTCCATCTTCTCCTCTGCCTCTCAATGTATTCCTGAAAAATGTCTGCAAGAGCCTTTTTTTTTTTTTTTTTCTCCACAAATGTAAAGTCACCCGACGGTTAAGTGATAGCGCTCTCCCTTTTCAGTGTTTGTTTTCCTTCTCCCACATTCGGTCTTTTCAACATCAACTTCAACATCAACACAAAGTCATTCCGACTCGAGTGTTCACGTTCACCTTCCATTCAAAAGACGTGCTGTGCATTCTGTCGTCAATTTCTGAAGTTGTTTTTCACGCCAAGAGAAGGATGCATTCTTCCTCTGAGCTTGACTTTCATGAGTAAGTCTTCACTCAAACAAAAGGAACACAGCAGCAGCTGCTGCCATAAAACTCGATGACAAAACTGGCACTCATTCTGTTCTCGTCTGACTTTTTTTTTTCCCTTTCTTTTTTGTTTTTTTTCTGCCGCCAACCATTCTTGAGATTCAAATTAAATTCAAACACAATTCTGGCTAAATTAAAAGGCTCTTTGGGTCATTAAGAATAAATATATTCCTCTCTCTGTGCTAATGTGCCCAAGCTTTTTTCCCCCTCATCTCCCAGTCTGACCTCACAGCCTCTCCCAGACTGCCATGCCAGACTGAGCTGGCAGACACGCTGTTTTCTCCTGGCGTGCACCAGACTCTGCCGGCCTCCATTCTTCCAGGGAGAACACACTAATTAATCTGAAAGTGATGAGACGAAGAGCTTTCAGGAGCTGAAAAGGCTCGACAGTAATTTGACGGCTTCTCTTTATCATCCATATTTACTCTCTTCAGATTTATGACTCATGATGCTAGAAAGGTCTTTTAATTCTGATCTGTTTGTGTGCTTCATGCCTCTTCTCTGTGCGTCTGCTTCACTCCTGGACTGATCCACTGTCGGCCTGTCATTTGTTATTCCACGTTCCAACATTTGTTCGAACCTGGAGGAGAAAAGTTCACATTCGAACTGACTCGAACTCTAATTAAAAATATACAGTCTTTCAGCGCACCAGGCCGTCTGCAGTAGTTTGCAGTTTGATCCAGCAGGGGTCGCTCTCTGTGTAACTTCATCATTTCATGCGCTCGACCTCAGTCAATGAAGACAGGAATATTGGAGCAAAAGCAACAGACTGGGGTGTAACTCAGAAGACGTACACACATGAGGAAGACTCTTGGTGTGGTGAAGTCGGTCTCTAAACTGGGTTGGGGATTTGATACAAAATGATCTGTCTGCTTATCATTTTACTGTTCAGTTCATGTTGGCTGAAAACTGCGAGGCTCATGGTAATTAAAAAAAAAAAAAAAAAAAGTTGAACCATCTGTTCTCAAGATTTTGGCACGTGTTGGGCGCTGCCTATGCTGCACCCCAGAGTGTCAGGCCCGTGATGAAGGACTCTTTAAGACCAACACACGGCTTTAAAATCAAAACGTGACTCAAAATGAGCGTGGGTTTGAATCCCACCTCTGCCCTTTGCTGCGTGTCATCCCCAGATCTCTCCTCCCGACATTACTTGTCTCTCTTTAGAGCTTCTGTTTCATAAAGGCAACATTGCACAGAAGAATATTTTCTGACAGAGAAGAAGGTGTCACTGTCATGGAGTTATAATCTGGCTAACTATGAACGATCAGGCTCACATCCAAGTTCAAGCAGAAGAATGAAGAGTTGTTGTTCTGTGTCGTCACCTCAGTTCAATGACTGACGCATTGTTTCTACCTTAAAAAAGCTGAAATGAAGTCTCAGTCAGTAAAAACAGTGCACATGGTTGTTTTTTTTTAATGACATATTAGCCACTTCAGGCTGCAGTGAATTAACTTTGTTAGCATATTAAAAAAGCAACAGGCTCCTGGAATTACAATCCGAGCCTCTCACATGAAGAGTTGTTTGCTCGGTAACAAATTAAAAAAAAACCACATTTGTTTATTCAAACAGTTCATTTGACTAAATCTGTTTCCCCCTTAATTACATACTAACAGAAGCAGCTTAAACCTCTTTTGGAACGGTGAATTAAAACAGGAAGTAAGCAGCCTGTCACTGCTGTATCATCTGTAGAAACGGAGGAATGATTCTTCATGAACGCTGATTTGAATGAGATCTAAATGACCTTGAGACGCTGATACAGTGTGTGTGTGTGTGTGTGTAGGTGTGTGTGTGTGTGTTGAATAGTCTATTTCTGTCAGTCTACGTTGTACAGTTACTTTGTTCTTATTCAAACACTGAACAGGTTGCCTCTGTTTGGTTTGCTACATTGACTTGGCACAGTCAGTTACTGTACATTTCTGGTGTTTTGCTGCTGCCATTAGCTTTCCTCTATGCCCTGCATTTAACAAAATCAATAAAACATGATCAGTTCTGGGGCTGCATGGCGGTGCATTGGTTAGCGTTGTCACCTCAGAGCGAGGAGGTTCCTGGTTCGACTCCACGTATGACAGGAGTTTGTTCTCCTCGTCCATGTGTGGGTTCCCTCCGTGTGCTCCGGCTTCCTCCCACAGTCCAAAAACATGTTTGGCTTCACATTGCACAGTTCAGATACACTATTATAAAACAGTTAAACTCACAGTGAACATCTCGGAAAAACATGTCAGAAGAGGAAAAACAACATGAGCGCTCCATTCCTTTAAGACGTGGAAGTAAGGCAGCGTCACAACATTTTCCCTGGATATATCAATAACAATATCAATAATAAGATATCAATAACTCTGCTTGTAAAAACACTGCAGATGATCTGTCATCATTGTCTCATGACTTTTCTTACACCACAGACAAGTTGATTGAAATGCATCACTGGATCAGTCTTGCTGCTCACAGCAGGTTCAGGTCAGTAATACTAGCACTCTGCTTCACTGCATTATGCAGAAACATCTTAACGAGTATTAGCCAGAATGTAAATGCAGGCCCCAGGCAGATACCTCCAGGTGTCAAAAAGATGAAGCGCCGAAGAGCAGAAAACTGCAGTACCTCAAGTGTCCACTTGAAGCTCCCAAACACAGCCCATGTTAAAAAGCCCATTCTGACAACAGAAAGAGACACGTTGAATGTCTGGTTCATAAAAATAGTTTGGCTTGAGTAGCTCGTGGTTCTGTTGATGTTACAGAACTTCAAATATCTCCCTGTAGGTGACCAAAATTAATTTGCAGTGAAACAACAAAACGAATGCTGACAGAGGAGGCGGTGCGTCAATATAAAAGCATTATTTGCCGAGAAGGATTATAAAAATGCTCGTTTTCCTCTAACGGCCTCAAGTTTTCCCACAGACACTATTTGTTGAAGAGTGATGTTTTTCTTTTGACGGTGAGTACAATCACTGACAACCTGAGCAAAAAAACAAAAACAAACTCTCTTCCCGTCTTCCCCTGCACGTCTCAGACGACAGGGGCTATACACAGTAGATACACTAATAATAATCTAAAAAAAAGAGTAAGAAGGAGAAAGGCAGTGTGTCAGTCTGCTCACTGACAGAGAGGTCACAGACAAGCAGACCCCGCCCCCCCCTCTCCCCAATCAAGACACTCCTGACATAACATGTGACATAAGACACGAAACCTTTCCTGAAGAAACATCTTGTTAGAAGAAGCCAGCTTCCGTTCTCTCAACAGTTCCCAGGAGAAATGCTTGTTACGTTGAAGATCACAGAGATAATGTTGAACAGAGTGCTCTTGAAACAACCTATCAAAGGAGTACACCTCACACAAACACACACACACCACTGCTAAGCAACGGCTCGACATAACACTTTCTGTGATTCAGTCGTGCTCTACATAGACTTTAAGAAATGTCATGTCTGTGCTACACTTGCAGCACGACATGTTCAATTCCCTCTGAGACTCTCCCATACAACCGCAAAAAAAAAAAAAAAAAAGGCCCAACAGCATTCAACCTTCGGCTTAATTCACACAGGCTCGCCTCAGTCCGTCGATTTCTCTGTCACTGCAGTGTGCAGTATGAATTCAAAGCGTCCTCACCATTGACAGAAACACAGCTTCCCCTTCCAGCATGTCATCGAGCTGATGATCCAACACAGTGCTTATAACAACTCCTATGCAAACTGCCCTTTACAATATGACCTCCCTGATCCGTGACAGGAGCTCTCAGGGAAACTCATTCGAATTGCAAAAACCAATCTTTTGATGAAAGGATGCGTGTCAACCAGTGTAGAGGGAAGGCAGTAGTTCAATGTGTGTGTGAGTGTGTGTCTGTGTGTGTGTGTGTGTGTTAGATGTACAGCTCGATGCCCAGCTCATCATGTCAGTCAAACTCCTTCTTGCAGTGTGTGAAGATGTTAATTTAGTTTTTTTGGGTATTAGATGAAAAGATTTTAGAGCCCAACCGATTCATCTGCCAGCCAATAATATCGGCCGATATTGTCAAGGACTATCAACATCGCAGATATGTGCTGATATTACAACTTTTCTTCACCAGTCAACTCGCCTTTAATTTGACAGCAAAGGGCGCTGTCACCAGCAGAGGGCGCTCTATAGACAAGCATTATCCCATTACTTTCCAGTTGAGTGAACGTCTTCTCTTTGTTATAAATATTTTCCAGAAGTGTTTGATAACTGCAAATACACAATAAATGTGCATCTATGTCAATCAACACAGATTAAAGAGAGCTCGGCTGATATATCGGTATTTTAGATCTGATTGATGTCCCTGGTTTTTAAGGATGTTGAACAGTGTCTGTTTTAGAGCGTGTGCTGTGCGTGGCAGGCTAAGCTTCACACGCTGTGGCACGGAGCAGAAACAGACGCAGAGAGCTTTTCTTTCCTGCTCATTCTCCTGTCAGACCCGTGTTCTCTGCTGTCATTAAGGAGACGATTAGTCACAGCAACATGCACCTGCTAACCTGCACACCTGCTCATGCATATAATGCTCTCTGTGTTTGCTTATAGAGGAGGCAGCAAATTAAGTTGTTTCCCTTATAATTAGGAAGGCTGTCATTATGATGATTAGATCTGCATAGGATGATGGAGAAAACACTCCTTCAGCCCCTTCCATTATGGTGAGATCTATTTCAGATGAAAAGCTCATACCTTAAGTGGGTCTTAATGGACCCTCTTAAGACCAGGACCGGCACAGAATCTGAGAGACACTTGAACGTTATTTCAAAGAGATATTTATTCATAAAAACTGTTAAAGCGGCTTTTTGTGCCTTTATAGAAAAGATGGGACAGTGGATAGAGTCAGAAATAAGGGAGAAGTATTTAAATGTTTAATTGAGCTGCCTTATATATTTTTCATTGTTTTAGACTTACTGTAAATGCCTGTATGCATATTTAAATTACTATATCCTTTGGGGGGGGGGTCTAGTAATTGTTTTTATTATTATTTACATTTTTTGCATTATTATCATGACAATGAAATGAAATACATATACACATGTAAAGGGTGACAGGATTAATAAAAAGTTGGTAAAAGAAAAGAAATCAGGGAGAGAGAGAGAGAGAGAGAGAGAGAGAGAGAGAGAGAGAGGGGGGGGGGGGGGGGGGGGGGGGGGGGGGAATGAAACGGGGAAAGGAGCCACATGAAATATCCAAATCCATGCCGCTCGCTTGGAGGACCTTACAAGGCTACTATTGCTATTAGCTTATGTGAATGAATGTAATTAGCGACCGCACAATGGAGAGCTACTCCATTGCGGGCTTGGAAAGGTACTCTCATCTTAAGTTTTCAATGAATTGGCCTGCTCGATGCTCTTTATCCTAATGCTTCTCCAGTGGAGTCCTTATTTTCCATCAGGCTGCTGAGCTCCAGCAGAGCTCACACCCATGGTGAGCAGAAAAAGCAAATCTATCCAGAACTGCCATGTCAGGAGGGAACAGACAGGAGATGTGTGAAGACAAAATGTGTTTAAAAGAAAAGGGAAAAAAGCATCTTGTCGGGGAAAGTGAAGCCAGTGATGTGCAGGTTCTACGTGTGAAAGAGGATTACGTCTCTCTGATTACTGTCATGCTGCTCCGACTCTTTCACTGCTCTTCATGGCTCACTGTGACTTTCTGCAGTCCAATCAAAGACCACCGGTGTTTAAAAATGAACAGATGGCACACTGACATCATCTGTCCTCTGCAGAAAGTCTGTGTGTCAAATCATGTCATTGTTGGCAGCAACACAACATAATCTGGCAGGAAAGGAATAAAAACATGCACCTCTGATTTGACAACAATGACTTTGGCGTCATATTTTAGCTGCAGCCCTCAAGGTATCAAGCCGAGCGGTATGCAGCCATAAAATGAACATGATAAATATGAGTAATTTATACTTTACAAACACAACTACAAGGCTCCAGTGTTTTGTGTAGAAGGATGAGATGATAAGTAGCTAAAGCACAAGCAGGAAGCAAAGCTCTCTCCCTCCATCAACAGCAGCTCACATACCTCCGTTATCAAGAGATCTGATTGGTCAGGACGCAAAGTATAGGACGTGAACAGCATTCACAGTTACACTAAAATAACTGCACATCCTGCTCCGTAGTGTTTCCCAATGAAGCCACTCTTAACACAGTGAGACCCTAATCACAATCACAACAACAACAACAACAACAGCAACGACAACGACAACAGACACGGTCGAGGTCTGGAACAGCAGAACAAAACAAAACAAAAATTCACCATCCATCAGCAGCACTTCCACTGAGGGTAAGAGTGAAAACACAGGCAGCCCTCAAATCAGCCGCTGAAAAATTGCACCACGCTCTTCCACCATGCAGCCTTGTTTATGTGTTTTACAGAGATAATGGGATGTACTGAGCAGCACTCCGCCAAATAAGAGCCATTCTATACAGATCCAAGGATTCAGCTATTTTCCAGGTCATTTCTCTATTTCGCTGAGCTCGAATGATAACAGACTCATTTTGAAGAGAAGAAGCCAGAATGACGCAGCAGTCATCAAAAGCCATCAGCCGAGAAGCCCCAGTCAGAAGTCACAGAGGACTTTTCAAACAGCAGAAGACCCTCAAGCTTGAGGCTGCTGGCTTTTGGAATAGTGTCCAACTAGATATGAAGACTGACAAACATTTTAACAGAGAGAATAAAACAGCATGTTTATTTCTAAATATATATAAACCTTTTTAAGCAAATGCAGCAGAATCATTGGCCAGCGTTCCATCCCACATTGTGACGCCGCGGAGAGACAACATGTCAAGGTGATAGCAAAGAGAAAGCTGTTAAACCTGCAGGACTGTGACAGGGCGAGCTAGTGGACCGTGTCAACACCGCTCGTCCTCAAAAGAAACCAGATAAGGTTACAACCATTTCTGCCCACATCGCCACACTTGGTCTCAACGTTTACTTTACCTCACTCTCACTTTGGGAAGACTGAAATAAAGATCTAGAAGGCAAATAGCCTACAGTCACGTATACACTTTAATCTCCAAGGCTGTACTGAAATTCAAAGAGGGATAAATGATGCTAGCAAACATGGTTACAGTGAAAATGTTTTTGTTTCCATTTGGTGAATATGTGTAAAAACATGATTACATTTGTTGCCATATTCACACGATTGTCCAGAAAGTATTAAGACGATGTATCTGTTGTAAAATAAAAATAAAAAAAACTTTGGAGAGACCAGAGAGTGAAAAACAAGCTTCGACAGTGATGATGTCACAAGATAGGAGGCGTGGATGGGATAACGTTGGGATGGATGTGATTCCATTGTCAGCTCTGATGATCGTTAAGCTTTTTAATTGGTCAGAAAAAAATGTTTCAGTTTCCATGAAACTCAAATACAACACTTTGCCACTGTTGAATAAATCTAGTAATATCAGGGATATAATGAATCAGTAAAGATAGTCACTTGATACTCTAATAATGACCAACATTATCAGCTGCCTGATTAATCGATCCCGCTGTAGTTATTTTGATATAAAAGAGGACATATTCTCTTCCTTCTCCACCTTTTCAAACAGTCCTCCTGAGATCTAAATGAAACATCTGTGTTTCTGTTTTGCTTTGGTCCAAATATAACATGAATCAAGCAGCAGAGGAGGTTTGTGACCCAGCTCTCTCAGAACACACTGTTTTCGTGTGTGTGTTTCTTTAAATGCGATGACCCCGCCCCCTGTAGACATAACTCCTCTCTAACAAGAATGAAAAAGGCAAACGTTTTGCTCCAGGCTGAAGATGGAGTCTATGGGTGGAGGTATCAGTGGGCGGGATTTTCTTCTGTGACATCACAAGGACAGCACACTGTGTTGTAACACCTCTGCAGACCACAAACAAAAGATTGAATTACCTTAAAAACAATGCTTGTTGAATTATATTCGGCAGGAAAAAAAACATTTAACAAATCAACACAGCATTAAAACCAGGACACATTATTTTTGATTTCAAGGGGAATTAAAGGACAACACACAACACCAGCTCACATAGCAACAACCTGCTTTTGTAGAACTCTTTATGAAAGTTTGTTGGTGGATATCAAACTGAGCAGCACCAGCGAGGAATTCACATATGAATAGAGATCCTTCATTAGATCAAAGGATGGAACATTTTTCCTCTGCCCGCTGCTTTTTCTTCTCCCTTTGAAGTACAGTCCTCTGTTTGTGTGGATTCTTTGTGTCAGAGATATATCATGCATTATCACGATTGAACACACAGCCTGTGATCAGAAAAGATTCATGGATATCTGAATTACAGTGGAGGTAAGCAGACTGGTGTAAGCACTTCAGAGCTGCTCTTTAATGTGAGGAAAAATGAGCTACAAATCTCCCGACTCAGCTGGAAAGACGTGAGCAGTAAATCCGTGAACCTGATGATAAATACTCGGAGCAGATAAACATCACTGAGGAGAGCGAGGAAATTATTCCATGCCACAAAGCGCTGATATCATTAACATATGGCCCAGACATAATCTCAGCCTCTCTGCGTACTCTCTCTCTCCTGTTGCATTCTCACTTTCAGTCCTCAACGTCTTAACTCGTCTCTGTAAGTGACAGCAGACCTGATGAGATCGGAGGCAGGCTGAAGGCCATGTCTGTGTCACTGCTCTTAATCTGAAGTGCACAACAGCTTCCTGCACAGCCCAGTGGAGAGGATCATTGTTAGTGAGCAGCTTAAAGCTCCAGAAAAGCCTGACACATCTTAAACGATCGGCGGACACTGTGCCACTGGACGCTGTATCTCACCCAGCCGACTTGCATTATCTCAGTTATCGCAGATTTGCTGTATGGTGAAACTGTTGTCGAGGGTCGAGTATGGTGAACGCAGGTCCCACCCCTCGACGTAGTCATCATCAACACAGCTGTATTCAACACAGTTAATTAATGATAAAAGCATCAATTAAAAGTTGCACAAGAGCTCATGTCCCACCTGCTTTCTCTGCACCATCCCTGCTGCTTCTGAACAAGACAAAGAAGTTTTCAACTCAGCATGTTTACAGAAGCTTCATTTCCTTCAGAGCCTGCTAATGAAATAAGAACTCCTTCACAAACATTTGGTAATGGCCCGAAGTGAAGTTGAAATCAAATCAAAGAGCCATCAGCACGGAAGAGATGCGAGAAAAAGTTGAGTGGGCAGGAAGCAGCTCTGTATCTTTGTGTGTGTCTGTGTGTTTGTGTGTGTGTGTGTGTGTGTGTGTGTGTGTGTGTGTGTGTGTGTGTGTGTGTGTGTGTGTGTGTAAAGAGAATATTTCTTTGTATTCCTGACTCTGTCATGTCCTTACCACTCGGGGGAGACAGGACAAAGAATCAGCACACAGGCTCACAGTCAGTCAGACTCGCACACAGTTGGAACAGGCTCAAGACTTTCCCTTACCTCAAAAAAACAAAAGAAAACAGAAGGAGCAGATCAATGGTTAATGGACAAGCTCAACAGAAACATAAATGAATTCATCAGGCACATTTCCACAAAGTGATCCAATCTTTTGAAAATATTTGGACTTTAAAAGTTCCTGTTTTGTTTCTGTAAACTTTTAGCCCTGCCTCCATTGTCCGTGCCGTGGTCACCTCCCGTATAGAGTACTACAACTCTCTCCATAAACTTCAACTGGTCCAGAACTCAGCAGAACCCCCATCACTGCTGTCCTTCAACAACTCCACTGGCTCCTGTCAAATACCACACAGATGTTCCAGTAGGAGATCGTTTTTTTAGAATTGCAATTAAAGTATCACTAGTTTTTTCCTACCAAAATAGGCGATGAGTCATGTGGCGAAAACAAACAATGTGAATGAGCACCATCATATAGCATGGGACTGTAAAAATGTAGACCTGTTTCGATTATGAACCTGGTTGTAAACATGTTACTGAATTAGTGTGTCTATATATATAGTGTGTGTGTATATATATATATATATTCAACCTCAGAGTGTTATTGGGGGATATAACAGAACTTTATATCTATTAAAACATTTTTCAAAATGTTTTAATTTCAATTAGAAAAATAAACATTGATGAAGTTACCATATTTGGTTCAAATGCCACATTATCAGGGTCAGTGATCAGTCTGATTGGCTGAGTGAGGATCACATGCTTCTCAACCTTACTGAGGTGCAGACGGGTGGCCATATGTTATGTGTACGGAAATTACCACAAATAGTCACTTTCCTGATAAAGGGTTAAGATGCAGGCATCAGGGAAAAAAACAATGAAAAAAACAACAACATGTGACTTTTGGGGCTTCTGCAGCCAGCCTCTAGTGGCCACTTGAGGAACTGCAGAATTTTGAACTTCGGCATTCGCTTCATTTTGAATTCGCTTGGCTTGTCCGTCACTCTCACACCTGCCTGCCAAACACTGAAGTAGAGGAGAGAGAGCTGCTAACTGAGTTCACTTTGAGCAGAATGGAAATAAGTGAGTGACAATGCTGTTAAAAGAAAGTTTGTTTTTTAACTAACACTCCACCTCACTTCCATATCATCAGTTTAAAAACGTTTCTCTTGCGATCCATTCTCACAACAGGTGAGGCTCATTTGAAGATGTTTGTTGATGACTAGATAACAAAAGAGAGAGCAGAGTAACATCAACAGCAACAATTAACACAACAGGATTGGATGTGACTGCGGGGAGGATCATCTCCTCTCTGTTCGACTCGCAGGATTCTGCCTCTTGTGCTCGTCAACAAGGTTTGTTGTGTTGCCATGCAAAAGGCGAACATTGTAAATAAGTGTTCACTTCTTTGTGGAGACTAACTCTTGAGCTCTGTTTACATTTTCAGCCATTAATCCCGCATCCCACTGTGCTGACTTTTTTGTTGTTCATGCATTATGCATTGCAATCTGCTGAGAGATCGACTTCACAGATCTGTAATTGTCTTTATAAGCAGAGCTACAGGTGGACACAGCATGTGACAGATGCATGCTACCTATGACACCATTTGACAATATGCACAGTGCTTTGGCTCCCATGAAGTCGACACTGCTGGCTGCTGTCTGGATATTTAACAAACAATGAAGCAGCATTACTTTATTTACAACATCTGACCTTTGACCAAACTTGTGCATTTGAATTTCCCTCGGGATCAATAAAGTATCTATCTATCTATCTATCTATCTATCTATCTATCTATCTATCTATCTATCTATCTATCTATCTATCTATCTATCTATCTATCTATCTATCTATCTATCTATCTATCTATCTATCTATCTATTATCCGCCTGTGGAGATAGATACAGACATGTTTTTTATCTTTATGAAAGTCGTTTGGTTTGGTGTCAAACCATACGACTTTCAGGGACCGGCTGCTGGACAGTAAGTGAGTCAGGATTCTGTTGGATCTATCATATCGGGCACTGTAATGTAGACCAAAGAAGAGCGGATCAACAGACATGCACAAGGCTGAGAGCAAGAAGAAACAATTCAACCTACTTCAGGCAAAAAGGTGCAAATATGCAGAAAATGTAAAATAGTGTCTGGCAAGGTGATACAACTCAAAATGTGTTTTTTGCATTAACAGTGAAATACATGTGAGTAAAAGACTAGAGTAAAGTTGAGGCACGCTTAGTTCTGAATAAGCTGTCACATCCTCGCATACTTTCCCTAATGGACCTGATACAAGGCTTCTATCTGAATGAAACGAATGTGTGCAAAGTGTTAGCTCTGTAGGTGGTATAGTTCCTGAGATACATTTTTTTTCCCCCAAACAATGAACTGTGGAACGGCCCTTACACAAAGGTGTGTTTAGCCTTAACTCAAAGTGCTTTGTAGAGCTGAAAATGACAACACCTATCTAAATGTTTGGTTTTGGCCGAGGTGGCTTAGTTTTTGCACAAACTGAGATTGAAAACAGAAAAATAATACAATGACACTAACCTGTGTTACACTCATAAGCCTATATCTCCTGAACATGGTGGTTGTGTAAACCAGAATTGTTTTCCCCTGAATGGCATATAACTTTAGATTAGCTGGGCCAAATTGTCTCTGCATTCGAGTGTCTGCCTCGACTGAAAAATACCCCATGTTTATTCATCTTTTGGACCATCACACCAGTTTTTGATTGAGCATGTCAGGAAGCCTTACAGACCAAAACACGTGTTTGGTGTCTAAGCTGAGTTTTGGCCTTTTTAGCAGGACCTCAGGGACCTGCTGGTGTTATACAGCCTCAGCAGCTCAGTGATGTAACCTGGAGCTCGACTGTGCACACCTCTAAAAACACACTAACACGAACTTTCAACTGTATTTGGAAACTGATGGGGAGCCAGTGTAAAGACATGAGACCGTCTGGAGCGGCAGCATGATGGACCGATGTGTAAACAGAGAATTACAATAATCAAGCCGTGATGAAACAGAAGCAGGGTCAATCATCTCAAGTTGTCGACCGACTTGAAATGTTTCTGACATGGCTACAACGAAGAGGTAGAATATGTTTAAGTGAGTGCATTCATAAACTTGATCCTTACTCACACACACACACACACACACACACACACACACACACACACACACACTCAAAGCGTGGTTAATCTTGAGCCGTGCGTCAGCTGGCATTTTCTATCCTGAAGGGAGAAGGAATGTGACAGACATTACTGCGGCACGCTCTCACTCTGAATAGGAAAGTAGCTGCTGCTTCAGTGCTCAAGGTTATCCTGCACTTATAACACATGGAGGAAGGGAAGAAAGCACCAGGGACTGGCAAATAAACTGACAGGCTGATGGATAAATACACACTTCCTGTTGTTAAATGATGATTTAACTACACATCCAGCTGAGGTTGCTAATCAGAAGATTTCTGTCTGTTGCATTTAAGAAGAGAAAAGAGCAACGGATGACTTCACAACATGCTTTGTGCACCTCCAAGTGCACCGCTGTTTAGAAAAGAAAAACACCTTCAGTGGATTTTTTTTTAAGTTTTGTAAGTCGATTTTACAAAACAGTGACTGAATCTTTAAAAAAAAATACATTTAAATAACCACATACTGGTAAAATGAATGGACAAAGCCTGAGTGATGTCATGCATCTGTTCCTGCAGGGGGCGCCGGAGGCTCATAAGCAGCAGTCGCCATGCTGGAAATCGACAGGCTGAGAGCTGAGACAGGTTTTAAACTTCCTGTTGAACCAATGCAACACGGCCACCTGTCAATCAGGACAGCGACACACCTTACTGTGCATTTTCTTAATGTTCATTCTTTTTTTAACAGCTTTGACTATTTTCCATTTTTTTGTTGACTATAGTAATAAACCTATGCATCATTTTTGCAGACTGTTGTTTAACCAAAAATTAAAACAAAAGTTCATTACAGTATTTAAAAAAAAAAAAAAAAGTGATTCTAACATGAAAATTTTGGCCCACAAGAAAAAACGTTTGGGCACCACTGCTGCAGAGAAACACGTTTTTTCTACACTGGATGTAGTCTGTTTAAGGATTTGTATTGTAGAACACATTCAAGTTTTTTTTTGTTTGTTTTTTTTCAATCAGGTGTGATCATGTTGGAGGGTAAAACTTAAAAAAACAGATTAAACTTAAAAAGGTGTTTTTAAGTAAATCAGCAGAAGATTTACCATCTGGAGTAACATCTACAAGAGCAGACAAACAACAAGAGCTCATTCATGATTTCACTTTCCCCAGGTGCTCACAGACTCTGAAGTATGGATTCAACGTGTGTGCACCTGAAAACAAAAACAGGTGATCAACACTCCAGGAAACATTTCCTGTCTCAATCAGAACAGCACTGATGAGAGTGGAACTGCCCCCCTCCACACTCACACTCCAGCACGGAGTCTGATTTTCACGGCCTCTGAAGCCACGCCCACAGCTTTCAAACAAACTCCATCTCACGCCACGGAAACAGGGACGTTTGAGTGTGGTGTTAAGAACAGGTGTGTGTCATCCATACTAAAACCAAGCTCAAAGCTACAGGCAGAGCTCAATAAGTACCCACAGATATGCATCTGTTACCATGACGATAAGGTCATGAACCCATTATCTGAGTCTTAATTGAAAAAGGAGAAGAGAAAGCGGTGCATCAGAGCAGAAACAAGTACAAAGAGAGCGCTAGACAGAGAGATGGTGGTCTCTTCAGGACATCAACAGGCTTTGTTACAGCATTGCATCATGGGCAACAAACCACCACAGATATTCACAGATGACATCAATACTAAATTAGCAATTGTAAGAGTGAAAAGTAAAGAACTTTGAAGATAGCACAGTAAAGCTTAAAATTATTGTCTGTTCTACATGTTGTGTGATGTTTCTGAGACTAGGAGGAAACCTCTGAAAAATTAGGCCAAGTGCAAAACACTGCAGTTCCTCGAGTGTCCACTTGAGGCTGACTCCAAAAGAGTCCAGATGTCACATACACAGTTAAAATGTTTGTTCAGCAGAAATGAACATGTTTACAGCCTGTGTGAGCACGGAGACAGAGTTAAAATTAACCTCTTTTGTTTTGTTTACAAAATGAATGAATGTCATATTTATTATGTTACTTGTTACTGTTACTGTTGTTACCTGGTGGTCAAATAGCGCAACTGTAGGGCTCCTACAGGCCACCGCCACCGCGCGTACCTCAGCAAAGGAATCTCTCCTGAGCTGAAGATGTGAGTTCTTGCAGTTGCATATCAATGCTGATTGTGTTTTTGATTATACACCAGAAACAAAAAGAAAAGAAGAGGAAGAGATTCAGATTCATGCTGTTCTTCCTGGTTACACCTGGTCCAAAGAAAAACAATTCTGGACTGCTCAGGTATTGTCGATATCTTGACACACTTTACGATTTACTGTGAAATGCACCATGGGGGGTTGTGTCTTTCAAAACGGGGTCACCTCTGCATTTCTATAACATCTGCATTGATGGATGTATTTGCAAAGGAGTGTGAGAGAGAGAGAGAGAGAGAGAGAGAGAGAGAGAGAGAGAGAGAGAGAGAGAGAGAGAGAGAGAGAGAGAGAGAGAGAGAGAGAGAGAGAGAGAGAGGGGTAGAGCAGGTAAATAACAGACTTGAACCCAGAATTAATCCTATTAAAGATTGAGGCAAATATTTAAGAACATCTCTGTTTCTCACAAACAGGCTGCATCTAAATTCAGCAGGATTTACTCCCTGCTAAGATTTGAACTGGAGGTCTAAAAAAAAAGACCTTCACTTTTCAAAATAACTTACAAAGATGGAGAAAAATGTGATGAGTCCTCGTCATAACAAACAGACAGGAATGAAAGGGTGAGAAGAGATCGTGTAACACTAATCACAAAGCCTGGCTGCTAATGAGCGTGAGCAGCGAGAACATGTTTTTGATCAAAGGGCATCGAAGATTCACATTTCCTCACACAGTTCTTCTGATTCTCATTAAAGATCTAGAAGTGTGACATTTTGGATGTCAAAGCCACAAAATCAGAATCACTTATCACTCCAAACATCTCACTAAATTATTCAGCATCCGGCAACAAGCAGAAACACGCAGAGTGAACATTTAAAGGAGCTTTGTGAAGGACAAGAAAAAAACACGACAAAGTCAACTGAAGTCTCGGATCGTCTCGTTTGGAGTCGAAGGGAAGAGTTTATAGTTCTGCTCAAATTTTAAAGACAGTCACTCTCCATCGGAGCTGAAAGTTGCTCCACAGCGTAACCCCACAGGGTCCGAGTGCCCCGCGGTTTGTCTGTGGTTCTCTACAAGCCAAACCTTCAAAACAGCCGACTGTCATGATGATACCAGCTCTCAGTCACCTGAGTGAAAGTCACTAAAAACACACATGTTCTTGTCCGAGAACGCTTCCTTATTGTGTCTGAAGTGATGTGCTTTCTACAGTCTAATACTTGAACTAAACTCTGATACGTTAAGTATCATATAGTAACCTAATGGAAAGGTATGCACTGTTGTAGCCTGAGATGATTGGACACCGATAAAATCGACAAAGGAATCAAACTAAACAAAACATAATGAAACAATCTAAACACGTCGAGAAGCAAACACAGTTTTCAACTTCAAAATATTGCCCTCCACATGTTGTGAGACCCCCGTCTGAGCGGAATCGATGGAGAAATGCTTCTGCTCTATTAAAGAGTAAAGTAAATCTTTGCCAAACAGTCAATGATGTATGAAATTGAAAAAGAGTTCACTGAGTGGTACTTGTTCAAAAAGCAAGGGGGGAGAACGTTACGTTGAGGAAAAAAAGGAAAAAAGGGGAGAGGGACTCTCTGTAATGTTTTGGATTGGGGCTGAAGGAACCATTTTAAAAGGTCCCATATTTTGCCCTTTTTGGGTTCATATATCTATTTTATGTGTTGACTAAAGTACGTTCACAATCGCTTATGTTTGTAAAAAGTGTCTGTTTTCATGTCCTGCTGCTCCATGCAGGATCTCTCACCTGCCTGTATTTTTAACGTTCAGAATCCCCCACAAAGAGAAAACAAACAAACAAAAAAATAAGTTCCCCGTGTGTGACAAATCTGATCTGATTGGTTGGCTGATCTTGCCTCTTGTAATTGGCCAGTCGTTCGGCTTTGTTCTCAGACATTTCCTGCCCCTTTTACCATATTGGGGGAGGGGAGCTTGCACTTGTTACAACGAGCCAATGGGCTTGGATCAGTGACGTCTTTGTCTTGTGATGTCACTCCACACAATTTCAGCGAGGGGTGCCGAGCGATTCATGCAGCTATTGCTACTGCTAACATGAGGACGTAGGAGATGTGCCTAAACGTGCAGAAAACACCTGGAAGACACGCTAAAGAGAATCAAAAAAAGAGAAAAAGAAGAATATGGGACTTATAAACACAAAGTGTTTGTTTTTTTAGAGCTACACTAAGTTTGTATGAATGGAAAGGTGAATACATCCACCGCTCCACATGTATTCAATACATTCTAAACTCTTGTCTTAAGGGTTTGGACGAAGCTGTGAGAAATGATCAACGTTGCTGAAGTGTCCATTGTGAGCCTTACAATGAAACTCTTCAACAGAGTAAAACGGATTCTCCTCTTCAGAAGGCAGAGAACATTACACACTCAGAGCACACATCTGTATTCTTCTCCATACGTGGCCCATACATGACCCTGTGTTATTCTCCCCTTTACAGAAAATCTTCAGACAAGAACTCTGCTCTGCTCAAGGCACTCCATCTTAGCAGCGCTCTCTGTGGCTGCCATCACTCTTCTCTCCTGTACTCTCAGAGAAAGCATGTCATAAGATGGGACTGAAGACAGGATTGGTTTCCTCAGGCTGTTTATTTCAGAGCAGCCGACGCCAAGGGTGTGTGAGTGCTCTGGGGTCGAAACACTGCCCTTACTGTAGAAATGACCTTCAAACATTTACCACCCTGTTCAGTGTTTTTGCTTCTTTTGAGTCTTTGTCACACTTTTGGTTTGTTTCAAACACAGCTGGAGGGAAAGGCTGCCTCAGCTGGGTGGTTGCAGACTCTGGCCTTTCTGTTTGTGAAAGTGAGATATAGAAATGATGCTAAGCATTGATAGCCTGTAAAAACAACACACACAAAGAGAGTAACTGTAAGTGTGGCATTTCAAGCCTGCACACTCCAACGTCGCGCTGAAGTTGACTGAACACAAACCACCGAACACACCTCCTTATGAGCCGACGTCTCTGCTCTTAATGTACTTCTGGGGGCGTCTAATTACGTCCTTTATCACATTCGCTGAATAACCTGTTGCCCTTTTGACTTTCTTATCATGGTGGGCAGTCTGTCGGTCAGATGCTTTGCCAAACTGGATGTGTCAGCTCCCCTGCTCTGCGAGGTTTTAACACATATTTTGAACAAAGGCGTTGTGCTGTGTCACTCCGACCGCCGGCGGTGCAAGCAAATTAGTATGACATTAATTCACTCCGTGTTTCTGCCTTGTCAAAATGCCACAGACGGACGGCAGCACTAGTGTCTGAAACGTTAACTCGATCTGCTTCTCATAAAGACAGCAAGCAAATGTTTGACACGCCCACAAAGCATGCTGGGAGTGAAAGCAGGGCACTGAAACGCAGCTCTTGTTAAAGCACTGTCAACGCATTGTAATATGAAAGGGGGCTATGTCTGTGAACAGCTGATTACCATGCTCATTTTGTAGTATTGGTATACCATTTACGGAAATTCATTTTAACATACCATTGCTTGGAGTTTATTCTTTTCCTACCTTGCGGAAATCTCAGATTTGATTCTCATCCAGATTTCACGTTTGGCTGAAAAATGGAGGAAAAGCAGCCAAGAGTGGTCAGAGGAGGCGAGTGGCAGTCAGAGTGCTGGCTGTGATTGAATGTTTGTTGCTGTTTCAGAAGTCGTTCAGCTCATTTCTGCTCCTCCAGCTAAACTCTTACACTCCTCACATAGTATACAGGCTGTCTGACATCGATCCGTCCTCCCACTTGACGACCTCGACACAGTTGGAGTGTACTGTAAATGCTGACTTGAGGACAAGTAATGGTGGGATCATCAATGGTCAAAACTCTGTGACAATCATTGCGTGTTTTAGTGAAATGTTGGAAAAGATATTTCTCTTCAAAGATGTGCTCCAGAGAACAACGAGTTCTTGCCCATGTCTGGTATTTTCTTCTTGAGATGGTCACGGTAAAATCATCTAAAACTTTCAAAATGCTCTTGCAGATCTGCTAGACAACAAATAAACATTTTAGTTATCACTCTTTAAATGAGCAGTCAATCAATTCACATGAACTACAGACACGCTAACAGTCTTTTAGCAGCGAAGCAGCTGGCACGTAACTAAGAGAGAAGTGTGTGCATTCAATAAAATGGCACACGCAGGCTGCTGTTGTCTGTTTCATACTCGGTGGGTTTGTTGGCGGGGACAGCCTGCTCCAACCTCGATCAGGAAACATGTTGAGTCAGGGTGACAGTGTGACAAACACAACATTAGATTCAAAGCCACACTGATAATAATTCAAATCTAGGCTAAAACAAAAGTCCTGTTTTTCTCATGGTCTCTTCATTCAGCTGGAAAGGTCAAAGTTCACAACCACTTGTTGAGAAGTCCAATCAACCGATTATGTTTCAAGGAAAAATACGAGACTCTGTTACAGTCCACCTCCTCCTCCTCCTCACTTTGGTCTCTTGAAGCTCTGATAGATGTCTGACCATGACAGCCTGCAGTGTAGATCTGAGGCTCTGCAGCAAAAACCTTTTAACTGTATTAAACTGTCACAGCTCCATTCTTCATGCAGCTCGCAGACATCCAGGACTTGGACGAGCTGATTAGAGGACTAAATAACCTCCAACACTGAAGTCAATTCAAACTGCTGACATTTAACATATTTGTTGTGTTAGTTGTTGATTATCTCCGTCACTGAGCTCGAGTGTCACTTCTGCTATTTCAGATCGGAGTCAATAAAACTTTGCCAGAAGAGGATGACCTGCAGATCTGTAAACATGCTCTTTCTAGAAGAAAACTGGGAGCTTGAAAATCATTCATTTTGTCTGTTTCTGAAACATCGATAAAGCACAGAGTTCTGCTCCGTTTAACCTTTGGTCACATTATCTTCCACCTCCACGCTGGACTCTCCACTGACCGGGCAGAAATAGAAGAGCTTGACTGTGCTCCAGACTCTCTGCGGACTTGTTATTTCCTTCACTTTCATGCCTCCTGTCAGACCGGTCACCATCTCAGCTCCAGACCACGAACCATGTCGGCTGTTTCAGTCACATCTAACTGTGTTCTAAATTTATCTGACACTGATAACAACTGTCATCGTCTCAACTCTAAAAAATATTAAGGAACTGTTTTTTTTTGTTTTTTTAACTTGGACTATAAGGACAGTACCTTCTTAAAGGGACAGAAAGACTCCCAATGTGCACACGCAGTTTACCAAAGGGAAACCATAGAAACTCAAGCACAAAGGTTCCTTTTGAAAATGGACGTTTCCATAAATTTAAGTCAGATGAAATTTGTCAGCGATGCGAGTTCTAGCATTGAATATACAGCTGAAAGTTTGACCGGTTCCCAACCAAACAAAACACACAGTGCCTGGTCTCCCTCACTCTTTCCTTCAAAAATAAACGCTTCCACAGAGCGCCACCTACAGGCCCGGAGAACTTCTGCTGCAGACTGGATTTGCAGATGTTTTTTAAATATGTGTGGTTTTAATTTCCACTGTTTTAATTTTAAAGTTTATGTATTAGCAGCTTGTTTGGCATTTAGGTTTTCTTGCCATATTTGTTTTTTTTGTTTTTTTTTACATTTGAAGCTTTTTGCACTCATTGCATTTGTTTGGAGTTTGCACTTGGTTTTCAATGTGCAATGTTTCTGAAAATACTGCATGTTTTTCTGATGTAAAAAATAACAAAAACAAATGTAAGTCAATTCTGCCATTTCATTTTGCCTTGTTGGCCTCTAAAGGAATGTCTCTTTAAAACTCACACACATGAACACGGGTTGTCATCACAAACAGAGGTAGATTAAAGGTGTACAGGATGAACGTGCATCATCATACTGCAGAGGTACAGAGTGAGGCAGACTGAGGCTGGGTTCACAATCACGCTGAGCATGTCAGAAGCACATCAGTCTGTTACTATGAGAGGACTCTCCCACTACACACTGCTCTGCACCCATTCTGCATGAGCTACACTGTGCTGAAGACTTGGATTGGCTGCTAAACCAACAGTTAAAAAGTAAGAGAGGCTCAAATCTGACCCCCTCTTATGACTAACAGCCCACACACTCACAGATATTTTAGTATTCTGAGAGTGAGATGTGCTCGGCAGCCGTTATCATCATCTTTGCATTTAGGCTGGGAGCAAATCTGCCACTGAGGCGGCTGGATCCGACAGACGCAATTCATCACACAAACACAAACAAACAACTGTTTGTGTATAGAGTGACATATACAAACAAGCAGCAACAAACACGGCACAATTCAATTAAGGGCGGACGATGGGAGACTGCAATGTTTCCTGAAAGGGAAAGAGCCCTTTTTGAATCCACCGTCCATCCCTCAAACCAGCATGGCGAGAAGATTGTGTAAAAATGAGAAGTGCAGACACCTTTGCCAATGTCAGGCCCCGGTCAGGTAGCACAGCTCAGAAACGAGTGCAGCCCAACAAGCAGACCAAATGTCAGTAAATTCTCAACCACACAATCAGTGTCTAACTTCATTCAGTGCTGATTTTTGGAGAAGTTGTGTTTTACCTGAAATTCAAGGCGAACAGAAGAAGGTTCAGGATGGAGACGTCAGGAAACGGCACCCAGAAAAGAAGAGAAACGTTACAGTTAGTAAACATGAACTAATCATTTTGAAGCATGTGCATTTGAAAAAGACAACACTACAAGTAGAAGTGCACAGATTGTTTTTATCTATTTCAAGAATGATCAGACAGGAAAGAGTGGACAAAGATGAATTCACACTGTAACAAGGAGACAGTCAAAATATGTTCATTCTGCAGTAAACATTGAGAGCTGAGTAGTCCTCATTTAGTCGCTAGCCTCAAACTAGGTACGACTGATTTCATGAAGAGCTGGTGAACTTTTTTTTACAATGTGTAACTCTGACACTTAGTGTTTAAAATGGGTACTGCACTCCAAATTCTCTCCCACCGTCCCTTCCTCCCTAAAGTGGATGCTCCGACATGATGCCCCTGTAGCTTCAGTGTTTAGCCAGCTCTGCATGGCTCTGTAAAGCTTTCTGCGTTCTAACCTCTCTCCATGTTTCAAAAGCATCTCCAACATTGATCCTAGTTTGAGCAGCTTTCTGCTGCTGGAGCTTATTAGAAACATGCAGAGGCTTTTTAGCTCGGGTACAATCACTTCTATCTGAAGCAGTTCCACTGCCCGCTTCCATCGCTGCAACACCTGTTGACCTGATAACTGCTCTCATATCTGGCAAACCCAGGGGCGTCCAAAACGGCCTTCAAAGCCCCGCCTACCTTCTCTGGTCCAATAAAATCCAGAGCATTCAGGAGCAGAATGTAAAGTTAGAAGGAGGACATACTGGCTGCTGCGTTGTTGTCAGAGAAGCTTCAACACAGAATGTCTGATCTGAGCGTGAGGTCCCGTTATCATTTCAGTCAGTAGAGGTCTGATGGATTGCTTCTTTAATAATCCACCATAAAGGCTCTTTTTCCCTCTTCACTGTAGCACTATAATCAGTGGACCAAGTAGTCGATATCAGGAAGGAACAATATGACTCTGTGAAACCAATCACATATATCTAACAGGATCCTTTGTGGAGAGAGGAAACGCTTTTGCTTTGGGAGAGACTGAACGGAAAATAATGCTCTCTTGCAGGTGCATCAGAGACACACAATTGTTGCTGATTCCTGGAATCACGCTGGTATTAATCATGACAGATGGAGCTCTCAGGAGAAGCCAAAGCTGATAGGGTAAAATGTTTTGTGTTTTTCATTTTTAGCACAAAAGTTTTCAGGGAACATATCACAGTTGAAAGTTATGCATACTTTGAAATGTCAGGCTTGTTGGTATTTTTTTTTTCTAATAGTGCAGAACTTCATTATATCCTCATCCAGTAAAGGGATTTGCAATAACCATCTCATCATCAGCCTGGTCATCTGACCTTTAAGGCCACACTGTTCAATACATCCCCATAATGAGCACACTCGAGCTGAATAAGAGGAGGAGGACCCTGGCGGTATCCCCTTACGTAGTAGATGAAGGGCCCTCTTAAAATGCACTTGAGTTCAATACTGTTGTTCTGTAGAGAAGTAAATTGCAATCAAAAGGCCCTTCAAGCATGTACAGAAGAATTCTGGTCTGCTGCTGATTACATCACATCAGTTACTATCGGCCTTTAGAAAGTGGACATCATGGGGTTTTCAAGCACTACCAATCTTACAGGCATGCATGCTGTCAGGGAAATTGTGTTATATGATCAATCGTCCTTGAAGAGCTATTATTTTGCAGAAAACGGGTCTATTCTTTATCCCTTTCCCTCCAAGTGATAGCCACCGCGCTCTTATTTTGAAAGGCTGTCGTGGCAGTAGCTAAACAGATAAACGTGTATGTTTAACCTTGAGTATAAATAGCCGCAAAAGAGCAGGCAACACAGAGTGACTTCAGACCCCGTTTACTGTGTCTAACTCCCACATCATGATGATAAAAAGCCAGTATATAAACAAAGGTTTCGCCTCGAGTCTTTGTAAGTCATAAAAAGACACAGCAAACTCTCTCTGAAAGCTTTTATGTCTGAACATTTCAGCCAGCCAGCAAGGTAATTTATTTAGTTTTGTTCAGCCTGATGTGTACGAGCCTTACAAAGTTTTTTCTTTCTTTTTTCCTGTGGTTTTTTTCTTACTTGTTGGCATTGATTTTCGATTCGACCTTCACATCATCAGTTCTCAAGGCCGAAAACATTCAACAGCTGAGTCATTAAAAGGACACAGCCATACAGCTACCTCATTGGTGCTGAGCTGGTTACGCCCTAATGCAACCTGCGGAATGGAAAAATGAAACCAATGAGGAACGTGTAAAATCCTGCAGTTCCCCAAGTGTCCACTAGTGTTACACACACACACAACAGGTCAAAATAAAATAACATGTTTAGGTCTGATTATTTATTATCATCACTGGCACACACTGTGCAGAGTTTTTTTTTTTTTTTTTTTAAATAACCTCAGTTGACATATTGAAGAGCATATGTTGTCCATAGTTAGATGCTAAGCTGACATGATTGACGCGATGGGCACGATGTAATGGTTCATCAACAGGCTTAAAACTCGCCTCAGCTCAAGCTCTCAGCCTGTCGTTAGGTTGTCTAAAAGTTAGGCTGAGACAGGATTTCCAGCATGGCGGCTGCTGTCGATGGACGTCCAGAGCGCCCTGCAGGAACAAACGCGGATAACGTCACTCAGGCTTCAATCATTCATTTTTATAAACCAGCATGATTTTAAAAGAAGCATCCTCTCCCTTCCCTGTATTCACTCACCCCCTCCCCTCCCTATAAAGCCACGCCTCTCACTTACATGCACTAGCGCCATTGGTCCAGAAGTGGATTTCAGCTTCTGCTTTAAGTGTGGGCTCGTGCATGCATGGGGTAGAGAGGCTTGATTGGTTTATAAAAGACGAACCATCAACCAACATTGGTCAAAGTTTTTACAGACTTACAGCAGCTACAGACGACGGATTGTCTTTGTTCCTTTCTCAGAGCACACGAGATCTTAATTACTGTCAGGACCTAAAGATCATTTCTTTGTCAAAACTGACCTTTCTGGGGTCGCTGGTGGCGCAGCGGTAGTGAGCGCGACCCCACGTATTGAGGCTCAGTCCTCGCGCGCGGGCGGCCCGAGTTCGTGTCCGGCCTGTGGCCCATTTCCCGCATGTCTCTCCCCACTCTCTCCCCCCTTTCCGACTCTATCCACTTTCCTCCCTCTATCATTAAAGGCAAAAGGCCAAAAACAAATCTTTAAAAAAAAACAAAAAAAAAAACTGACCTTTCTGAGCCACTGAAATGTGTAACTATTCTTACACGATTTAATCTCATCTGGATCACATCGTTAAGGTGTGAAAGGCTGAGGAGCTGAACAAAAAGCCCTAACCCTAACCCTGACCCTGATGGCATAATTCTGAATGACCAGTTATGTAACAGGAAAAGCGAGGTGTTCACCTGATTAGACAAGTGTAAGATACACACCGACTTCCAAATATAGGGTCTTCTATCTTCACACTTCTGAGGCTGTGCTAAATCCATCTCATCTTCCCTCTATCTGCTGAAATGATCAAACCTAAGGTGTATTTGATGATAACATATGCGCATGAATATTTATGTTTCATGGCAAAGGCTGGATACCCAATCATCACTGCATGGTATGAGAGTCTCATACGAGTATCTCTCTTTAAGTTTCCTGTTTGATATATTTTCAGCCGACAGTTTCTGTGAAGTTCATGTTGATGCTGTCAGGGATTCAAGATGATCTCATAAAATAATTTACCTTCACGTCAAAAAAGGAGAACGTTGTAGTACATGTGAGTATGGGATCATAGATAATATTCAATTATAAACCTGTATACATTACATGATACAACTTTCACCCCTCTTCATTAATGTTGTTCTTGGACATTCACATCAATAATGATACTTCATCCTTATTTTCTTTATCAGTCTGTTTGCAAAACTGAGGGGTGTCCAAAACGGCCGTGTGTGTGTGTGTGTGTGTGTGTGTGTGTGTGTGTGTGTGTGTGTGTGTGTGTGTGGGGGGGGGGGGGGGGGAATCTAAAGTTAGAAGGAGGACATACTGGCTGCTGCATTGATCTCAGAGCAGCCAGCACCTAAACACAGCATGTTCCTTCATGTCTGATCATTACTTCATCATTTCTGTCAGTACAGACTTACAGATTGATCCTTTAACTCAAACATTTAACACAAACTCTTGATTTGTCTTACTGCTTTTCTTCATGCGTTAAAGAACACCTACATTTTTAACATCTTCCTTCAAAATCAATGTTATTTCTCCTCTTAGCTGTTACAGACTTACCGAGAGTAGCCGATTGGTAGCTTGAGTGTCATGTGGCCACGCATGCTTCGATACAACTAGTAATGTATGTAGTAATGAACTGTAGTCTGACACGTGTTGGAGCCATGAAGGGCCAGCTGCTCTAGAGAGCGACACAACATGGTGTCGAAGCGAGGCTACACCAGGTAAGGTCCGTCTCCCTTTCCTTCACTTTAGCAGCAACAAGCAGTTATTCCTCGGGCAACAGACGCCTGGAAGTCCCAAGACAAGCTGGAAAACCGGGGTTGTGTTTGCGTCGATACTATACATAGCTCAATACAGGGCTCACAATGCATCGTGAAAAGCAGCGTACAACCAATGGTCACTATCCAAGAAATATATCCCATCATGCTTTACTGTCTAAAGATTTTTTTCAGCAGAAAGTGGCGTTAGACTGCACTCAGATGTATGAAAGGAGGACCATCATGAAAACACAACACACGAAAACAATACAGTTCATATTTAGAGCAGTTTTATGTTCATTATTTGTGATACATGAGTCCATGCTATAATCTGTGTCTCTGTTTCCCTCAGTTAGTTCAATGTTCCTGCCTTAGGTCTTCTAATAGTTCCTGCTTATTCTGAGTCCTTTCCATGCATCTACCATTTTAAGAGGAGGATGTTAGAGAGGGCAGAGTCAGAGCTCCATCAGCTGTGGGGGATAAATATTCCCTGTGGGAGCTTTAACAGCACACAGCCTCCCTTCACTTTAAACTTTCATTGATTCTGAAGCTAACAGCACAGCATTCAGAGAACTCTGATTGGACCGTTTTAGTCTGGAGTTTAAATCAGTTAAGCAACAGGTAGTTTAAAGATATCAAGGAGCATGTAAATAACACTTAAAGCAGGGATAAAGCAACACAAAGACAAAAACTTACATAACTTAAAATGTTCCTTAAACACAGCTAGGGTCCTTTGCTGTTCTCTACAACTGCGTGTTATTGTATTGAGTATTAAAGGTCACATATTCTGCAAAATACACTTCATGTTCCTCTAACACTAATATGTCTACAAACCCCCCAATGATGAGAAAAGTCCACCCTCTCTGTCTTTTCTGCTCCACTTTTCAGAAAATGTGTGCTCAAACAGGCAGTTTGGAGATTTTCCCTTCATGACATCACAAAGGGCAGTAGCCTCTCCCCCAGGTGGGTGACACTCCCACAGCTAGGTGTTCGATCTGCCCCCTGAGTCTGCCTTCTCACTGTAAACAATAGGACATGGAGCGAGAAAGCACCAAGTACACCCGAGCCCTTCCAGAGAGGGGGCGTGGTCATACACAGCTCATTTACATATTTAAAGCTACAGACACAGAAACAGCCTGTTCTGAGCAGGGCTGAAATAGAGGGGTTTATAGACATGATCAAATACAGGATCAGAGTGGATTTACAACAACACACTTTGCACACCGCTCAAAGAATTATTTAAACTGGATGATGAGGAGAAGAATACGTGAATTTTAAGGTTATAAGGTTTACATTTAATACTTCATTAATGAGCCATTACTGAACCGACCAACCTTGTGAGAGAACAGAGCGAGCATAAAAGACTTGAAATGTGTAATAGACAGACCTTCACAAAGCTTTAGCAGATGAAATCATTCTGCACGCCCGCTGATGCAATTCTGCTAAACTGCCTTCAGACTTCCCAGAGCTCCCCGCAGGAGGTCATTATCTAGCATACTGGGCCCAAGATCACAGTCAAGATCCTCCCCACTAACAGTCAGAGGGAATCAGTTGGGCTGTAAGAAAGGTGACTAAATCAGCACCTCATTTACTAGCACTCAGGACAGATTTGCTGTATTCGCTTAAAAGTAGGGCTGTTCACATCAACTGGTAAGTTGATAAATTAAGGACTGATTTTTTTTTTTTTTTTTGTGGAGACTTATCCATGGTCCAACTAAGGGGACAAGATCACAATCACTATTTTGTCCCTTTAAGCACACTGTAGAAAAGTCTCTGCAACGTCTCCCTGTACTCATAGTGATTCAGCCAGACTCCAACTCCAGTCTCTCTATCTGTCTGTCTCTCTGTTTCTCTGTCTGTCTGTCTGTCTCTCTGTCTGTCTCTCTCACCTTTCTGTTGTCCTTTTATTTTGCTTCATTACACTTCATTATCACACTTTCACATTCATACTACTGACCATGCTGACTGACACACTCCATGTTTGCAGTTATTGTTTAAGATCTTAGAAAACATAATTATTATTTCTTGTATCTCGTGTCCTTCCCTTTATTTGTTGACAGTCAAATCCATCTTGTGATGTCAAACATGTGTTTCCTTTCTCTGTAGTTAACTTACAATCTACCACAGGGTCCATACTTCTTTTCACTACACTAAAACAAATACACAATAAAAGCCTAACAATTTCTATTTTAAATGCAACATGTGAAAGCTTAGATATTATTGAAATTACAAAGCTGAACTGAATCCAGGATTTTGTTTCATTGACTGTTCATTTGTTATTTTTTGAACAATATTTTTCAGTTAGTTTGAGCAAGAACAGTTTTTAAAAACATTTTATGTGCCAACATCATTTTTACAAGCTGTTTCCTTTCATCCAAATTTCCCTTGGACACGTTTGACCATGTTTTATGCACGGACAAAAACAAGATGAGAAACAAACAATGTGTTATGAATCAGAACAGCACCTCGACAAAAAGAGACAGAGGGAAATACCTTCAAACAAAAATAAACAAAGAAACAACATCTGGATTGTAAAAGTGTCATCTGTTATATTTTCAAATGTGACTTTACTTTCAGTTTGTGTAAGTCGTGACACTTAAAGGAGTAAACACTGAGGTTCTCTAAATGTAAATAAAGGAGCATGTGCTGTTGTTTGCTTTGCCTCAAGAGAAGAAGATGAAGGTGCTCTGTGAGGAGGAAGCTGAGACGCTAAAGAGGAAAGCAGATCAGAAAGACAGAAAAAAAAAGATGAACAGAATCCTCTGAGAGAGAGAGAGGAGACTTGAGGCTGATCTGTTTTGGTCCACAGAGACGTTCTCTCACACACCTAATGTTGGAAACACACACAAGTTTAAAAAAATTAAAATAAAAATCAATATAAGACTGCATGATATATCGTTTTTAAGTATTGTTATTGTGATGTGTTCTTGTGAAACAGTTTCATCACAAAACATGCAACGTCAGTGAAACAGGATAAATTCTGAAGTGCAAAAACCTGCAGTTCATCAAGTGTCCACTTGAGGCTGGCTGCAGAATCTTTTGCAGAAATGATCTAATTTTTTTCAGGAGTGTCGAGGGCGGCTCCGGGAGTAAAAAGAAAATACATTCATGTTCTCCATAGCAGATTTGACTGTGAGCCATCAGAGGCAGAGGCAGAGTGTGGAACAATGCTTTCTGCTCCTGTAGGAGACAAGTTTGTATGACATCAACCTTTTGAAGAAAAACATGGTGTACTCGCAATATTGGGAGAAAGAAAAACACGACCCATGACGAGTGTCACAGCAACGTCTCTGATTGGTGGAGCTTGCGCTGCTGCAAAATCCCATATCGGTGGTGCCCTGAAGCTAAGTCAAACCTGGAAGCTATTCCCCGTACGTGGGCTGTAAGTATGATGTGGATCCTCTGGAGAGGAGAGAAGTTACCTAAAGATGTGAAGGAAGTGAAGATCTCTGCATAGTAATGAGTATTAATGATTTCAAAGAAGTGAAAAAAAAGAACAGCCTAAAGAAATTTGATGCAAATAAATATAAAATCTTTTTTTTTTGGTTGACATTTTTATATATTTGATTTTCCTCTGCTGCTTTGCTGCTGTAACACTGTAAAGGTTTCCATCTGTGAGATAAATAAAGGATTGTCTTATTTTTATTTTATCTTAAGGGCAAAGAAAGCGCAGCAACGTTTTTTCATCACTTGCAGCTCGAAAAACATGCCGACATTGAATCCAAAATTGTGATGTAGATGAAGAAAGGTGAGCCGTTCTCAGTGTCTGTGGGTGATAATACGAGGAGAACTTTCATCAACATAAGTCCAATAATAACAATAATAACAGACGAGAGGAGAAAAAAGGGAAACTCAGACCCGTACTCTGTTTAGCTTCCCTCAAACGTTCGAACCCAAAAGCCCCCCAAACACTTTTTGAATTGAGCTCTGCAACAATTAAGTATCTACACAATCACAGTCTTCTGTATTCCTTTTGTTCTGAATAGTAGACTATAATTCACATTTTACAAGAGACCTTTACCCATAAATCGTGCACAATCAATAAGCACACGGTCTATTAGTGCTATCAGCGTTACAGCTGATCTCTCTGTAAAGCTGCCTCCCCCGGGCTCTGCAGGATTACAGGTATTAAAATAAGGATTTACTCTCTCATTTCACAAGGGAGGATTACACCTCTGGACTATTCCACATATTCATTATTTAAAACCATATAGGAAACACAGTTATGCTGCTAATAAAACAGCCTGGGCTACTTTAATGAGATTGTTTTAAATGCAAAAGGGCATAAAATGCATGCACTCCATTAACTCAGTGCTCGGTGCTCCACTTCTTGTCCAGCCTCTCGCTTGGCTTCTAAAGCCTGCAGTGTTGTGGTTCTCCATTCGAAGCTGTACACTAAACCTGTTTGAGTTTATTTACTGGAGAATGGCTGCTATGAATGTGTTTTACAGAGAGGCACGAGGGAGCAGGCGACATTAAGGCCTTCTGATTAAATTGTCATTAAAGGTCTGAGGGGCTCACGCTGTAAAGTCTTTACAGCAGCGGGTTGTAACGAGCTGAAACAACAACACACATTATGATTCTGTTTGCAGGGAAGTCAAGGCAGACCAGAGAGGAGGGATGCATGAGGTATTTCTCCTTCACCTAAAGTAACCTCTCAGCTGAAGACAGCTCTGTTTAAACCTCCATCACTGTTATCTCACCTTTGGGACACATCGTGTCTCTGCTCTCCCTCACTGATCCCATCCTGCTCTCTCCTGCTGTGACACACTGCTCCCTGTCCTCTGTCCTGACTCCAGGCAGCCAGCCGACTGACCTCTGGCACCACGCCGCCCTGTGTGTAGCTGAGTGTGTGTATCTGTGTGTGTCTCTCCTGGGTGTCTTTTCCCCTCTTTGTGGGGACACATCCTCTTCTTGAGCCTCTCCTGACTCCATGACTTTATTACAACAGAGCCTGATGCCAAACAACACGAGGAGAGTGAACCTTGGGTTGAACACACACACGGTGTCCTCAGACCTGTCACTGTGGAGTCTCATGGTTTGCTCTCAATAACTCCCTGCAGGGTCAGCTACACAGACACACAACACATCAGAACCTGAGGAGGAGATGGTTTTACTTTTCTTCTTTCTAAAGAACAAAATAACTTCAGAACATTATGGTGAGAAGTAAAGCAGGAAGTGTAATCTGACGGATCTTTCTCTGGCAGCAGTAAGTGCAGAAACAAAAATCCTCTGTGTTATAGTCACACTTACAAAAATAATCATCTCTGGGTTTTTGGCCCCCCTTTTTAGAGACAGCAGATATTCAGACACCTTAATGTTGAAATATTCCCCCCCCTTCATCACCAAAGTAATAAAAATATAAAGCCCTCAGGCGGCTGGATGCTATCAAAGAGTCTGATACAGTAGTGCCTGATGTTCCTCACCGTGTGTGTTTGGATTTCTTTCTCCTCCTTCCATTGTTGTTTTAAACTACTGACTCCCACAATGCCTCTCTCTCCTCCCCTGCTCTCGCTCTCTCTCTCTCTCCCTCTCCATTAGGCAGCTGCACCTCTGATCAGGTGATTCTGTATTTGACTCCCTTCCTGTGGGAATCAATGGACACCATTAAACAAATAGCTGGAAGCTAATGGTTTTGTTGTGTGGGTGAGGACAGAGTGCACTGATTCAGGTCAGCATCATGATGGTTAAAGCACCAGGAGGGGAAACAGAAAAAGAGACAATAAATTCACAAACCTGGTCCAAGTTAAAAGGCTCATGGACGTGATGAAACAGTTCAGACTATTCACCAAACCCAAACTTTACCGTCACCGCCAATTTAATGATGTCAGTAGTTTCAAAAAAATAATCAAATGGCCTAGGCCCCCTAGTCTTTCAGTGTGTGTTTGCTTTGTGTCACTTTTACTTTATATTCAGTTTAACTTTGCCAAATGATTGTTGGCATTGACTTCAATCATCTTGGCCATGTTTTCCAAGTGAGAGCCAATCAAAGTGTCTCTCCAATGATTGGGTGGTTCTCGCTCTAGCACTCGCAATGTTGACACCGTTTATGCTGTTTGACTCATGTGTTTGAATGAACTGACCGTGTAGCTGTCCATCTGTGTGCCTGACACGTCCAGGGAAGAGTAAAGTCAGTGCTGAAACCTTCACCATCAGGCTTGTAAATGATATCATGATGACACCTCTGAAACTGAATGCAGAGAGGAAGTGCTGTCTGACAGTGGCAGCAATTGATGCTCCCCGCTCGCAGATTTCACAGCGTCCCACCAATATGGAATTGCAATTTGATGCCTTGAAAAAGTTACACGTCTGAGAGTTTCATGTAGCACATAATCGTTTAATAAATGTGTCAACTTTACAGCGAGGACTGATTCCTGCTTCTCTGTTCCTCCTGAATGCACAGCTACATATGAGGTATGTTACTCTTCTCATCATTTGTTTGAGTCCGTAGTGAGATATTTCCTAAGCCTCTGAAAATCGTCCATGTGCTTGTTAAGTGACTAAACATTTCACCATCCCCACCCTCGCTCGTCGGCATCATTTGTTTGTAGTGAGATGATTTATGAGTTTTCCCAGTAGACATCACCGACCTGTGCAAAAGTCTCACTCTAGGTTGGGGTTGGAGTCCATGGGTGGAGAAAACAGAGGAAGGGGAGAGGATCCCACCAGAATCCCATTATGACATCACAAGGAAAGCAAATTCAAAACAGATTTTTTTTTCTGTATTGTAAGACTTATGCAGACCACAAACAAAGGACGTTTTCAGGTTAGCCAAAAACACTGTCAAAGTGGATTTTTTACAATATGTCTCCTTTAAAATATCTCTGGCTTTTTCTTCTAATATATTTCTGGTTCATTTCCAAACTGTGAAACGGAAACGCCTCCCTTAAATGTTGAACTGAAAAGTATGAAATCGTTATGAAGGCTGATAACACTTGAAATGTGTGGCCTTCTCGAGAGGATCTCATCTTCAGTGAAAATAGTAAAATGTCAGAGGGTGAATGAGGTTTAGCAGAGAAACAGCTTAGTCTCACATGGCTGAGAGCAGAGAGAGCTGGCATATGGGAGAGACGTGATCTCACAGAGTGGGAGATTCTTCAACATTGATATTAATAATGGAGGATTTGAGGGGCTGCAGGGCTGTGTAGGAGGCTGCAATTTCACACTTGCATACATTTTTCAGGAGAATACTACAGACCTGAGGATACAGCTGATACCTGGGAACAATATTAAAACAGCAGCAGTCTGAATTAAAGGGCACGACTTTACATTCTTATCAGATGTCAGAGCATTGATCCTCGCAGGAGGCTAACAAGCATTTCATTTTTAATGTATCCATTACTGTGAGTCGACACTATTACTATTTGCAGATGAGTTACTTTCCAGATGTGCATATCAGGAATAAAATGGCCTCCTGTTCTGTGTAAACTGCATGTAGTTAAGTAGCCCTACGTCAGTGTGTTTTAATGTTGGCTATAATGGTTTTACGCACTGTGAAGAGTTTGGTGTTAACAACAAGTTGAATGTCCACTTCAGGCTGGTTATATGTTCACGTTTCTTGGCGACTGTATATAAAGGTTAAAGACGCTTGTGCTCAACTGTGAATGAAAATCCATAAATAGATAATGTTCAGCGTGCCATAATGTTTGCACATACACAGGTACAGTGCAAGAACAGCAGCAAGGGGAAGAATACACGAGAGAGAGAGAGAGAGAGAGAGAGAGAGAGAGAGAGAGACAGAGAGAGAGAGAGAGAGACAGAGAGAGAGAGAGACAGAGACAGAGACAGAGACAGAGAGAGAGAGAGACAGAGAGAGAGAAAGAGAGAGAGAGAGAGAGAGAGAGAGAGAGAGAGAGAGACAGAGAGAGAGAAGAGAGAGAGAGAGAGAGAGAGAGAGAGAGAGAGAGAGAGAGAGAGAGAGACAGAGACAGAGACAGAGAGAGAGAGAGAGAGAGAGAGAGAGAGAGAGAGAGCACAATACTAAGGTGATGTACTTGCAGTGATTTATGACTATGTTTTTTCATTTTTGTGCCAAATCCAGAATTGGTTTTTCGGGCGTCTATGAAACAAGTTTGTGGATTTACACTTTTTAAAAAGCAATGTTTTCACATTATCATCTTCATTGACATCCTGGACAAAAACAACTCTCAGAGTTTATTCACATGAGGCCCTAACAGCTCGGGTTTTATGTCTTTGTCTTGTTTCCAAGATAATTCTGCACAGAACCGATGAGTTTACTTCAGTGAAAACTTCATATGACAAATGACTTCCCCTGAACAACTTCAAAATGAAATCTTCCTGTAAAAACTCAGGCTGTTAATGTATTTATGTTGTTGATATTACTCTCACATGTATATATTAGTTTTAATTTCTTATACATTTTTCAAACTTATGTGTGAACTATATACTTTTTTATTTTAACTAAGAGGTCTATTTGTTGGTGTGGGAGGGTTGTTTATGAGGATAGTGATTCAGGGTTTTTAAATGTTTCTGAAGTAAGAGGGGAAAAAAAGTATGCATGCTTTAAACTTGATTTAATAAAATATATTGATTAAAACTTGGGGTATTTCTCGACAGAAAGGCCTACGCTTCATATCCTTCATATAGCACTCACTAAAAATCCTCCTGCCTGAATGTTATCTGATTTACTGACACTTAGTGATGCAGAGCAAAAACACGTCTCAATCATCGGACTCCAACAAGGCTGGACTTTAAACAAAAGTGAAATTTAAGTGATGCTGTCAGAGAGCTGTGCAAACTCTTTGATCATGTTGGTCACGTTGAATAAATCCTACATATCCAGTGTTCTGTATCGCTCTCTTGTTCACACAAACTGATCCGCTGGGTTTGGATAATGAGCTCCTGTCAGCTGGCTGCAGAAGTTTCTGGACTCATGGTATGAAGAACTTCCTGTGAGAGCACGGCTCCACCTGCTGCAGGTCTGAACTCCTCGGGCTCTGATCCTTCTCAGCCACCAACTGTCTCCTCAGCTGTCTCCATCCTGTCGTGATCAACAGGCAGCGTGTTCATACTGAGAAGGAACTATTACGTATTGAAATGACCAAGCTTCAAACATTCTCTGCAGATTTGTGCTGGACGTGTTCTGTCTGCATCGTTCACTCCAGAAATAACCGTGCACTCTCTGCTCAATGCTCGTGTTTGCACTGCAAGCGCCACCGTCTGTCTCTGGCTTTCGCTCAAAATGTGCGCACAATAAACGAGTCATTTTTCAACAGAGACCGCTGCAAGCATGCACCAGGCTGAACAGAGCAAATCGACCCAGACAGGAAGTCAGACAAGGAGACAAGGAAACACCGAGAGCAGTGGGATACATTTCAAAATAAAACACAACATTCAGACTCCTGGTCGTGTATTCCATCACGTCATCAAGACCACATCAAAACAGGAACCTAATGAACCACAAATGAACCTGGGAAGGACAAAGGAAGGTGTCGTTTGCAGGTTCTTCTACAGTATCTAATCCTGTGCGATCTTGTGGTTCATTGCTGTGGTTACGCTTCAGAAGCACACCATAGAGATGAAGGTGAGGGAGGCAACACTGTGCACATGGATCCAGTGGAAACCAGTCGAGCTAGTTAGATGGATTCATCAAAAGGTTGGTCAAATTTCTCCATCATTTTAACATCCCATAAATTGCAAAAGTCGAATGAAAGTCGCTGTAGTGTTCTTCTGATCCAACTTTCATTTTCACAGACGATGAGGCTGTGCAGGCCGGATGAAGAGTGTGAAGTCAATAAATTATGTTTATATAGCTGCTGTGTTCCCATAGCTGTCCCAAAGTGAATTGATTCTATGTGAAATGTGTATGTATGAGCAAGCCGCTGGAGCCTGTGTGTAATGGATGTAACTGCTTTTACACTGCAGAGCTGAAAGAGTTTGCAGAGTTTAGAGGTGAACACTTCAGAGGCTGCAGTCGGACTGTAAATATTTCCATTAGGGTTTATTTTCTGACTGTCAGTGGTGTGGAGACAGCTCAATCTCCTGATGGACGGAGGTGTGAGACATGATTGACAGCACGGAGGCTGCAGAAATCGACTGTCAGGTGTAAGGACCCAAACGGTCCTGCTGAAGAGGAGACCACATCAGTGTGCAGAGCCTCACTGTTCGTCTGCTCCACAGTCAAACATGAGGTCGTTCAGGGAACACTGTTCATTATGTGACAGTAAATCCATTACTGTGCAACAACATCATCTCCCACTTACATCATGTTAGCAAATAGCTGCTGTGACCGTCGGTGACTTTGCTCTGATGTTACACTGATCATTTCCACAACACATTAGATCAACTGGGATGAATGAACGGACAATCAGTCAGCAGAGGAAGCTCAGCAATCTCCACACTTTGACCTCACAGACTTTTTTTTTTTTTTTTTTTTAATCAGTTATTTTTGCAAATGATCTCTGTCACTTTGTGAAGGCGTCTCCAATTATGTGATAATCCAGCCCAGTCTTGATGCCAACCCCTGTTGGTCAAACAACTGTCGAACATCCAGACTGAAAAAGTCATTCTATGTTCGTTGAAGAATCTGTTTTTTTGTTGTTTTTTTAACCTTGCTAGCTGAAAATAAATCATGTCCGAGGAGACTGGACCATTTGTTGCCACACGGTGACATATTTCTGTGTAACGGATGATGATCGGCTCTCTGGGAATGTCTCAAGATGAATCCCAGCAGCATATGGGAGATAAAGCAGGGGGTAATAATCATAGACCAAAGCCAATTCTACCATGGCTGAGGGAAAATATCATAGACTGTAAATATTAATGAATGAAGCTTGAGTGATGTCAGCCATCTGTTCGTGAAGTCAGTGCTGCAGCCTCAGCCTAGCTTTGAGTCAACCTAATGACAGGGAGCTGAGGAGGAGCTGAGGAGAATGTTTAAATCCAGACCGCCTGTCAGTCAGGTCAGCGACACGTCTTATCATGAATAACTCTTATCCTTCCTCAAATCGAAACAGATGATAAAAACATAAGCTCATTAGACCTGTTAGTTTTTTGTTTTGATTCAGGCTTGTTAGAGTCAAACAATGACCCGTTTTTTTTTAATGGGATTGTTTGTGACAACACGTGCTTCTGCAGCCAGCCTCTAGTGGAGACTTGAGGAACTGCAGGACTTTGCATCAGCTTCGTTTTTGAGCACTTGAGGTTAAAGCTCAATAATAACTCTCCTCGAATAACAACACAAGCAAACACTTCTTCATCACTGAGGTGTGACATAAAGATGATGAACACAGCAGGAGATGCCAGCACAGGTCCTTCTAAATACACATGGAATGAAATAAAGATAAGCTACTGTAGCCTACAGCAGGTTTAAAATCAACAGTAGCACATTGACTGCAGGTATCTGCTGGAGGGAGCTGTGTACTCATCCTCAAACCACACACACACACACACACACACACACACACACACACACACACACACACACACACACACACACACACACACACCATGTCTGGCTGGATGCCATTAAAATCCTCCTCAGGTGCTGCTACACTTCCACTGTAAAGCAGATGTGACAAACACACACAGAGAAGGCAATGCTGAGTAAACTCATTTTAATCTCGCTGCAGCACAGCAGCTTTTTGTACTTTAATTTACACTGATTGGCTTTACTTGATGTTACAAACACAATTTCAAAAAGCTGAACAGAACAATCATCTCATTGGAGCCGAGAGACAGCGTTACTTTTTATAACACAGGCCTCGTTTGATGATGCAAAAAAAAAATGCATAAAAGAGTGTCATTAAGAGCTGTGTATTTGTTTTCTCAGCCAAATATCTTCATTGGGAAACTTTCAATGTATCCGTCAAAGAAAAAGGTAAAAGATTGAAAGCAGCACTGAGTGTTGTTAAATGAGAGAAGCTCAGATATGTCAGCTCTTCTGAACAAGGACAATCTTGGATTTGATAACTGCATGCAGTGCACGGACTACAAGAGGGATCGATTGTGACGAATAATAATAAAATCCTGAAGACGTATCTGACTATAAGACCTAAGAGGTTAAAAATCAATGAAGCAATTCAGCTGCTTTAAGGGATTATGTGACTGTAACAAATGCACTGACACTTCAGTAAATATCTCAGAAGTGAAGTTCAGGAGGTGTTGGGCACAGACTGTAAAACACTCTAATCCTGACTGTCCACACCAAGAGCTCACAGACTTTGAGGTCTTTCCCCCTCTAAGTCTGCGAGGGCTTAACGGAGTCCCTCTGTGAAGCCGGGGAGTTTATGACATGAGGGCTCCCCCCTCACAGACACTTTGAGCCTGTTATACACTGATTATGTGAGATTGTATTTCTGCAGACTCAACACGAGGGAATGACACTCAGGCTTTATGGTAAATCAACCACAGCTTGTGTCGCCTTTTTTTATAATGATGATCGTTTATAATCTTCTGACTACTGAAAGCGTTTTTACACCGCAGGTCACACCGACTCATTCACACGCTGATGGTAGAGGCTGCTGAGTAAAGAAGAACATCCAAAGTGACTAATCCTATTCAAACACATTCAAACGATGCCAACGAAGCAGAAGGACATCGGACACGTGGCTCGAGGAGCTGGGGATCAAACTCCCGACCTTCCAGTTGACAGGCTGACTCTACCATTGAGCCACAGCTGGACCACGGTTACAAGAGGAAACCTGGAAGTGTGGCAAATAAATGAATTAATTAAATGAATACACTGTCGAAGATATGAGGCTGGAGTCAGGTTGCCACATTCTTCTTGTACCGTTATGACTTCAATTTAACAATGAACAACATAGATAAAGGATTAAGATATTACAAAAACAGATAATGTGATGATCACAGAGGAACATCTTAAATGAGACCACCAGAGGATGGTGTACATTATGCACTTTATGTGCATGTTAGTCACAGCTGAGATCTCAGCTGGTTCTTCGCGTTGTCTTTTACGTCCTTGTCAAAAGATTCATCCATTATGTTCACAGAATGATCAGGTTAAAAAGGCTCCGATCTTTTGAAAGCGCAGTATGTAAATTCCACCACCAGGGGGCTCTCATTCAAAACAAAGACAGAAGATGACATTAAAGGCAGGATTGGTAATTTTCTGAAATATTCCCTCAGTGCTCCATCAACACCCGACTCCTCCCCTCTGTGCTCCCTCTTAAGCCACACCCCCTCACTTACATGCAGAGCCATCGCTCCAGAAGCAGACCTCAGCTCATCTCTTCATTGTGTAGAAACTACGTCCTCTCATGTCTCATTCAGCGGTAAGTAAACTCTCAGTATAAACTCTGTCATCAGTGACTAGCTTTCAGTGTGAGCCAGAGCACACACAAGGAAGAGAACGAGCAGGGAGGCTGTGATTGGTTCATCAGATTGGTACCTCGTGGCAGACATTGGTCAAAGATTTCACAGACTTACAAAATGATACAGATGACATATTTTTTTCTTCATTTTTCAGAGCACATGAGTTATTAATTTCTGTCAGGACCTAAAGACAATTTCAACCAACACCTTAAAAAGAGGATGTGGAGTAAATGACCAACCCTGCCTTTAAGGCTGGCAGGAATCATGGGAGTGATTCTTTGCTTCTCCATGTTCCCGCCTCGATGAAAGCTATTCAAAGCTTACTTACGCAGCAGCCAATGATGTAACAGCTGGTATTTCTACGGCAACAAAAAGCAGGACAGATGCTGCCCATTAAAACTATAAAATAAAAGATTTCTCTGGCTTTGATAACTGTTGGAAATATCTGATGTTTGTACACCAAACAATACATAAGTCAGTTAATTATGATTTTAAAATTCTATATATGGTACGTTTAACTTTTTATCACATGACTTGTTGCTTTTCCAGAAAATCACTCTCCCTCCAAGAAAGAAGAAAACATGTTTTGTACATTTAAATGAAGGTGGAGTACTGTCGTTTTTGCAGCTTTTTCAAACATCACCACCACATGACTCCACACAGACGAGCAGACGTCTACAGTGACTGTGACTTCCACCTGGCAGGAACAGGACTCAAATTGTTAAGACTGCCACACAAAAGGCTAATTCATGACAGTGTCATGAAAATGAAGTGAGACTAATGAAAAGGTGTGAATGCAATAATCCCCGAGTGTATAATTAATATTCAAACTGATCCAGTGATGAATACTATCATTAGAAGCCAGGCAGCTTTAACTCCCACAGTTATGAAAATGCAGAGTAGTAATCATGATGACACGTCTAAATTACAAACCACGAACCTAAAGAGGGAAACAGCAGTCATTGTTCACGGCAGCATCAATCATGGAGCTGATACAAAGTCAAAGTGAGCCGATGGGGGATGTTGGACTTTAAAGGTCCTGTAAACCTGTGACACTGACAGACACACAGGAGTGTGAAGAAGAGGTCATCCTCCATGACGACAGGTGAGTTCATACCTGCAGGCTGCTCTCACACATTTCAGCTGCTGCTTCTTAACAGGAAATAACTGATGAGAAAAAAAAAAAAAAAAAAAAAAGATTGTCTCCTCACCTCCATTTTTTCACATGTTTTAAGAATATGTGGGATGATAAACCCTCCAGCCGAGAAGAAGCCCTGCAGACTGTAGCTGAGGAAACTGAGGAAAGCTGTGTGAGCATCGTGAGGCCGGGAACCTTTGGGAGTCTATGTTTTCATTTGATTTCGTTTCTTGGGTACAATAAATGCTGACATACAACACAGTGGATAAACTATTAGATGTCTGAAAACAAAATGATTTTAGCAATAAGCTACGCACGTACTTGTGACTTGGACGCCTGGGGTCGCCACAGTTTTGTGAAGTGGTGTCACGAGCAAAGAAAGGTCGAAACCTCTACCTTTGGACATTTCGCTGTCCCCTGGTCCAACAGGATCACTTTGTGTTGGGACGGTTAAGGAGATGTTGAATACAATCCGGACTGGACCTGGCTTAAGGTTTCACCTGCATTCAAAACTCGATGGCATCTACCCGTCATCGGCCCACGACGAAGTCCGACACGTGTTTGCACATATAAGGTGGCAGCACTGTATCCTAATCAATCCAGGGCATCAGAACACCGATACAAAACCAGGAAAGAGAAAGAAAGGAGATAGGAGAGGAAGGTTTTTGCTCCCCTGCTGTACATGCATGCCCAACACAAACAGGCTAACAGTGAAATTGTGGCATCAATGATTTTGTCCTGAAATGATAAACACCCACGCAGATCTCTGAATGCTGGTTCAGCCTGTGGAGCGATGGTTCATGGGAGACAGCCGTGACCGTTAGAGACGCCAGGCTGCAGCGCAGTACATACACCTCGCTGATTGAGCTGAGAGCCACAAGGCTGCAGGACCAAATGAGCCCGTGTTTGTTTTGTGTCCGTATGCACATGCTCTCCAGCACGCGCAGAATGCCATTCGTTTGATATGCAGCGCAGTCACGTCTCTGTTACAGGGCTGTGACGTGTGATTTAACAGCTTTGACATGCCGACGTGTTGTTCAGGGAATCATGGAAGAAGAAAAGGTTGACGTACTGTTTGACACGGGTGCTGTGCAGAGTAACAGAAGATGTGGACAGAATGGGACACAAGCACGTTACCTTCACAAAACTCAGAGTTTACTGTGCGTGCGATTAAATGACAAATAAACGTCATCGCACTGGGTCCAACCTGAGCACTCAGAGTAAACACACAACCATTCTCCTTCTCTTAATGTGTGCACACAACAGACACATCTTTAAACACGGTTTAGTTTTATCCCCCGGGCCTACATCTGATGTCCTGTCACTGACATATTTACATGTCAGGTATGAAGAGACGAGCCTCGGAGAGATCCTGTTTCACATGTTGGAACATATCGGCTGCAGTGTGTGTGTGGGCTCCACTACTGTGTTTGTCAGCATGCAGGCTGCAGCTCCAGCAGACGGGCATCATTAAGCTGTCTGACAGCATCAGTCTGTTCTGATGGGACACCCAGACTGGATGTAGGAGGGCGGAAAAAAGGCTTCTTTTGAAACTCGCTCGCACCTTTAAAATGACACCGCTCCACACTGTTGTGTGACAGTCTGTCATCATGTTCTCTTCTCTCCACTAAGAGTCGACCTGACAGTCCACCATGTTAATCACCCAGGTGTTGCATGCGTGTGGTGAAGATGGTTCCACAACATACTTGCTTCATCATGTGCTTATTAACCACCATGAACACATCATGGCATAGAGTACATTCCAGTGTACATTCCAACAGTCAAATACGGATGGAAACAAAACCACAATAAGATTAGCCTAGGGGCGGGCATGGCGCAGGGGCCAGAAGAGGTCCTGTATCTGGTTTGTTTCTGGTGATTTTGGTGCTTCTTTATAGTACGTCAGTTTTAAGTTAATGAATGAAATACCATTAACAACATCTGATGCACTATTACCAACACTATGCAAGCACAATGCAAGACTTTTACTAAGACACTTTTGGAGTTTTTTTTCAGACATTTTTGAGGGATGCAAAACATTATCGTTATCTGCAAAATCCCCAAAACACCTCGGGATACCATCTGCACTGCACGACGACACGGGATCACCCCTGTTAGTCAAGTGACACATCTTCAATTACACATGTTAAATATTCTGTTCTTAAATCTCCCGCTCTCTTTCGTGAACATGAACGCACACATCAGCCAATCGTTGTGTGAATGGGACTCCAGCAGCACTCAGAGGTGTTCAACAGGATTACCTGTCTCAATGAAGGATTAATAGAGAGAGGATGCGTGCGTCTATCTAACGCTTGGATACTTACACCAAGCAAAACGCTTTAATCCTGTAATCCTATAATACTCTTGTGTCTGATTTGTATTGACTCTTAAAGAAGGAAACAAATAATCAGGCGTGTATTTGCAACATGTGACAGGAAGGTGTCACATGAGTGCTGTGTGCATCCAAACACACCGTGAGGGTGTCATGTGGCTCTGTCTCAGTGTTGTTGTTAAGACGACACCAACCGAGACCAAGACACATCTGAGACCAAAGTGCTCCGAGACGTCACGCAGAGACATTTAGGGACCAAGACCAAGACAAAGGCAGGGAGAGACCAAGACCGTGAATATGACTGTGTGCCGGGGGCGTGTCCCTCACTCAGACCGGGACACCTGGAAGGTTGCGGCTGTAGCCGGGGGATAAATATCTCATTATGAATGGATTGAAGTGAATTGTTCAATTAGAAAAAGGTGTTTTCTTTCTAATCCCAGTGGTGAAGAGGAAAAGTGTGCCGATCAGTGGTGGTCTTGATATAAAATTCAGAGGACGACAATATAAAATCTGTTTAATTCAAATCCCACGAGGCCACAAGGTGCTGAAGTAACCCCGAGGACAGCCGAAGCTCCCCCCACCCTCAGACACTTTCACAGTATAATGTATGACTGGATGGATTTTAGTTTGGATGAAGACATAAAAACAAAGTGTTATTTTAGAAATTAAGAAAAAGCTGATCAGGTGATTTAATTTGTCCAATGGTTTAGCAGAGAGAAACTTTACAGGTGTTAGCTTTTTTTGGCATCAGTCACGAGGATGTGTCACAATGGATGGTGTTGTGTCCCTTAACATCACAACGACCTGCTGAGGCTCATAAACTGCTCAACCAGATCAAGTCTTCTTCTTTTAGTCTTTCCAACATTGACCTCAGGTAGCGCCAAATAACATGCAACACAAGCAACAAAATCAACTTGATACCATTGATTTCTACAGACGTGAGTCCCCTCAGTGGTTTACATGCTGTGCTTTGACTTTTGTCATCACCAGAGAAAAAACGTATTCAGCTCACCGCCATCAAAACCTCGTCAACACAGAGCAGCACTCTTCTGTTTGTCCACCTTCAAGACTAAAGCTGCAGGTGTCAAACTGTCTGCAAAGGGAAACTGAAACAAACAGAGCAGAGAAATGAATATTTCACAACCGCAGGGTGGACTGTAAGCGTCTGATGCTGCAAGATGTGAAGCAGAATCCCACACTGCTGTGCTGTTTGGACATGATGTAAGGAGCGAGGAGACGACGCCGGAAAGAGCTGGTGCAGTCACACAAAACCAAAACAGACATCGCAGATCTCTTCTCCAAAAAGAAAACAGGAGATCCTCTGCTGCCGAGAGAGACAGCCGTGTTTTCTTTGTGACTATTGACTCACCGAGACTGAATCGCCAAAAGATGTCAGAGTCACTGAATCAAAACCTTGACAGTCAATAATGTGTTTTAACTGTGCAGCCAGCGGACAGAATAAGAACTAGAAAGATGAACCAGGATTCACACCTCAAGGGTACAATACGCTGAATTTTATTTTGTCCTGTTGTGGTGGCCGCCACGAGTTGCCATGGAAACACCGGATGTTACGTCAAAGACCGCTGCACGAGGAAGCGCGAGCTGCTCCTGAAAGCTGCCGTACTCTTGCTGTTTGTGCTTCTGTGATGAATAAAAAGTCATGTAAATGCCCTGCATGCCTTGCATACTTCAGCATATTCTCCTCTTCCGGTCGCCCGTTCATCTCGACTACAGTCAACTCAGAGTTCGTTTTCATCGAGGGTGGAGTAGCAGAGAGAATCACTCCCATGATTCCCCGCCAGCCTGGACGTGTTCTGTTTCAGAGCCCCCTGCTGGAGGCATAAAGGACACACTGTGTGTTCCTGCCGCCTTGTTAGAATAAGACCAAACTGTGATTTACCTGTGAGGTTAAAACAGCCACAAAATAAGTCATAATGGAGGACGAGGAAAAGTAAAGAGGACTTGGAGTGTGAGGTGAGCAGCTGGAGTTGGAGAGGGAGGCTCACTGATGAGACGAGACTTAGAAAGGAGGGAACAGACTTTTGATAAGTCACTGACTGAGAAAGGTGGAGATGGAAATCATGAGCATGGATTTCATTTTCATCTCTTGATGTTCCCTCTCCCTATGACATCACTTCGGTATAAAAGACCTCATTTTGTACGGAGAACGGAGAAGAAGATACACGGGAGAAAAAAACCCCCAGCTCAGTCCGCTCGCTCACTTCAGGTTTCTTCTGACCCTGGTGTCAATAAAACCAGGATTTGACTTTTCCTCCTTTAACAACCATCTCAGCACCAAACATGAGTGAGAGCCTTCAATAATACCAACCTAACATGGGATCAGAGTATTTAGATTTTAGTTTTTTTCAACGTGCCATAAAACACTCTTTGGGTGCCCATCCCTCATCAGCTTACAAGACACTGACGACACTAACATGAGCAGTTAATGAAAGCAGAAGAACAGAAACACTGTACTATACAGGACACAAACATAAAGAGTCCTCCTGCACCATTCAAAGGCATTAACCACAAATGAGCTGAGCGAGCTGAAACCTCTCATCAGTGAATAGATACTACAGTCTGTCTTCATCCCACATAAGAAAAAAACAATCTGGACAGCATTCAGACATCTCAGAGAATGATACAATATGAATCTGAATGTACAGAGTAGAGAAATACCTCCGGATCATTCGAACACAACACTGAAAATCTGACTGTGGACAGAAACAGAAAATTTTAGAGAAAGAGATCTAACTTCCCATCTTAACATCAGGGATAAGTTTCAGTTTGTGACTTTGCTCTTAGATTCATAACCGGAGACCCCTTTAGTCCTTGTCTTTGTGTTTGGTATGAAGCTCATCTTTGGCACAAAGTCCAATTACGTCTGGACCCGCAGGCTAACTCTGAGCTTTACAACACGATGAAGATCCACAGACACGACACTCGTGTGTCTCTTCAACATTTAAGGACAATGTTCTCAAAGCACTTCAGCACAGTGTGCAAACGCTTGATATGTGCTCCTGCTATGTATCTGCACATCATTAAAAAAAAAAAAAACGATGAGGTTCACAGCTTAAAAGAATGTTTGAAATAAAAATGAAATGTTTTAATCTGGCAGACGAACAGCTCAGCTCAGGATCGAGCAGGAAGAGGATCATTAAGCCTGATTTAATAAGTCTCTATCTCTTTTTTAACACTACATCTCGTCTCAGTCGGCTCATTACAGAGCAACTTTTAAAACGCACACAGACCTCTGCATGTGTTTCCAACACTCTCTTCAAGTCAAACTGAGCAGTTGATTGGTCAGCGTGCGACTTCCGTCATCACTCCATCACCATCCACTCACAATTTATTTGAAAGCTGCTGTACTTCTGCAGAGCATCATTACTTAGCGCTGACATTTAATTACAGGCGTAAACAGAGGAGAATGGATGGACACTAAATCGTTTTTTTTTCTCCTTCTCTCCATCTTGCTAAAGTTATAGCTCCAACTTGTTGAAGTTTGCTCCTTCTTCTCTGTGTCCGCCTCCACACTTTATACAACCTCTCTCATCCTCCACAGGTGTCACACTAACATCACTTCAAAGCAGTGTGAGAGCAGTGTTTAAACCATCTATTGGATGAAGGATGATTGACAAACAGAAAGGTCTCTTTCCTGGGATTTTTTAAAAATGACATCCGCATTTTCTCTGAACACACACACACACACACACACACACACACACACACACACACACACACACACACACACACAAACACCTGGAAAGTGTAAGAGCATAAGAGTGGAGCTGAGAGTGGGACAGCCTCCACTTGTGTGTGTGCTGAGAGGAGACTCTCTGCTGAAGCTGTCAGCTGGACCTTCATCCTCTCTGTGTTCCACACTGCTACTGAACATAAAGAGAGCTGCCAGCTGAGCTCAGCTCATCACTCACTTTATTCAGAGCAAACAGAGCTCTACAGCACAAAGTCCCCATGAGGAGATCTCGGAGTCACGTCAGTGTTTCCAGGAAGGGAAGTCACTTCACATACCTTCACAACTCGAGTCAGCAGCACAAGAAACCTCCACGGTAGCTGTCATTTCTCTCTCATCTCCAGTGTTTCCTAGTGGAAAACGTCACGACATGACATGAAAAAAAAAGCAATGAAACGATCCCTTGCCTTGAAATCCAAAGAGGAGAGCGACGCCGGGGATCCACACGGTGTGTATCCAGAAGTAATGCATGGTGTCCTGTAAGCAGGTGGAAAAGCTCCGCGCTCCTCCCGACCAAGCTCCGTCTCCAGCGGGTAATTTCCAGAAGAGAAAGCGCTGAAAGTGAAGCCGAGCGGAGGAAGAAATCCCAGCCTGACCGGAGCTGATGAACACAAGAGCTGCAGACTCTGTCACTGCTCCACCTGCTGCTGCTGCTGCTGCTGCTGCACGCGGACACGAGCGACCCCTACAGGAACCACACACCGTGAGCGCGTGGTCGGTAGGAGTCCGTCATTGGCTCAGAAGTGACAGTTTGACCAAACAAAATAAACCTTAACTTTAAATTCAGAAACTAATTCCACAGGTGAGAAAACTCCAGTCACATACAATCCTGCAGTAGAGTCACAGGAATGTGTTCATAAAGTGAACTCATATTTAGTTTGAATTCTTTAAATGAACTCATAAAGACCTTTTCTAGTATAAAAAGCCAAACAAGCAGATCTCAAGAAATACCAAGTTAAGGACAGTGGTCTTCGTTAATAAAGTACTTGAGTACTATTAGCTGTTGATCATCTGTACTTTGAGTATGTTTCCTTTGACTCCTTAACATACGCAGGATGAATATATTCTACTTAACACATGATATTAATATAGAACAACGTCGACACATCGGAAAAACGAGTTTTCGAGTTAAAACATGCTCACCAACTCTTGCTCAAGTCGGAACAACAACTCGGATAAATAATTAGCAGATTAGACTTGAAGACTTCATGTCACATTAGTCATCAGATGAGGTGCAAAAATATGCTTTTTTAAATTATTAATTCACGGATTGCACATCAGCTTTTTGCTTGAAGATAACTTGTTTTTACTGATGTTACATCTCGACTTTATGGAGTGAAATCACGTGAACACGCTGAAGGTGAATTATGTTGCCATAAGAACTATTCAGCGCCATGAGGCACAAAGCAAAAGTCGTAGATGATCCCGACAAAACCATCAAACATATAGAGTTCAGAAAATGAGACTTGAATTGATTTTCAGGCGATTCAAACAAATTGTATGCTTGTTTGAAATATTAATGCACACGTGTCAAAAGCCTTCATAGTGGTACTGACTCAAATCAGGAAACTCCCCACAGTCAAAGACCCTTTCATAGCCAGCAATGTGAAAATTACAGACACAGTGTGAACACGTCAAAATCTGTTTAATTGATGGTGTCATGCAAACAAACTGCATACATATTCAAAGCTCCTCACAGAAGGCGGTTTGTAATCACTGGTTTTATGTGGGAAGAAAATGATTTCACATTAGCAAGTTTGGTTGATGTTTAAAGAAATACTAAAATCCAGAGTGATAATGCCAAATAAGGCTCAGCAAGGAGGGAAAAGATGCAGTTTGTTTTTTCACTCACCATAGGTGGAAACACATCCTCCTCATCACATTGACAAGTTATTTGTGCATCTTTAAAAGAGAGAGGAAAAGTTTGGAGGAGAGAGCGAACGGCCAGGGTTGTATTCAACAATAGCCACTGTGCATGGAGCTCACAAACATAACTTGCTTGAACTACTTCGTATGATTTCCCACTGTGCAGTCCACTCGTGTCTGATCATACTGAACACTGAGTTCAAAGCCAGTGACCTCTAAGTATCTTTAATTCACAGTAAATCTCCAGCCCGCAGAGTTTCCGTCCTCCAGGCAAAGTTTGGATGTCAAAGACTGGTGTTGATGATTTCAGGGCTGAGCTGACTGTGAGGGGAATAAATGTGTGAATATGGAAACATCTGTGGTCAAGATGACTTCTATTTTGAACACCAGACTTTCAAACAGAGTCCTGAGTGTGTTCAATCAGCACCATGGACAGCGACAGAGCAGCAGCAGTGTGGAGCTCTCACTCGATAAGTTTACACGAACTTGAGCGTTCATCATATTTAGGATGCATTGCCTACATGCACACAAAAAAACTACAAGTAGTCAGAAACCCTGGTAAGACATGATCATGCCAAAGAAGACAATGAAACATTTTTCTGAATTGGCAAGATTAATCTCGCAATCTAGCAAAATTGGGTTTCTCAAAATCTGGGCTTCTTTTTTTTTCTCCTTTAGCACTTTCATTTCTCTTCTATTGCTCCAAGATGATGGCTGAGGGCCAATCAGAGTGATTTATTAGCGCCTATTCGGCATGCTGAATTGTGCATCTTCCAACAAGCCAGAGTACTAACCAACACTTCAGTTCACCCCACACTTAGACGCTCTCTGACAGACAGCAGGTGTGTACCTACCTTTAGATTAATGAAGTCATTGTTGCATGTTCCACAGTATAATTCATGTTACTATTTCTCATCCGACTAATTAATGTGCTTTCCAGCTTTAAATACAAAGTATGTTCAGACTCGTTATTTTTACTGCTCACTTTGGGGTTGCCTCATAGTTCTGTACTGCAATCTAGGTCACCGCTAACTGTTGGCCCTGCTGTGGTAGTGTAAACAAATACATCTATACATGTTTTAACTTTAAAATCCATGTTCTCTGCCTGCAGCTCATTGTCTTCAGCCAGAGAGAGACAGGGCATAATGTTTGCAGAAAAAAAAAGGTCACACTGCACTTGTGCGAAGAAATGTTAATACGAGCCATACTGAGTCATCATGATTCATCCTTTGAGTATCATGACTATTTGCCAAAGCTCAGAATTACATCTGCCAGCTCCCTTTTTTTGGACCAATAAGTCAGTTCCATTGCAGCCTGTCTCACTGCCTGACTCCCTCCAGTTAAATTAAGATAAATATTCACTGCTGCCTCTAAAACAAATTGCCCCTCTGGGATGTTAAAGTGTCCCTTAACCCTTCACTCTCCATCCATCAGGTATCAGCAAACAGCTCCTAAAGTTCTGTATTGATCTGACTTCTGAACCTGACACCTGATCACACAGCACTCTCTCCTCTCTGAGCTGTGACCTGCAGAATCATTTCCAGTAAAGTTGCACACACTCTGTGCTTCTTGTTCTCTGGCGTTAATGACTCTTGGAGCTCTAGTTTCCTCTGCTGTTGTCTCTGTCCTGAATAAAGAGCTCCTCTGTCTATTTCTGGTGACTCCATCCCAGTGGTTTCCATGCGACTCTGTGGAGAACTTTGATTTATGACTGTTTTTCTCTAACTATAAAAGAGCTTTTCTGCTGCAACTACGCCGCTTTGAGTCGTCTCACAAACTGTGATCACAGTTGTTCCTTTGACAGAGAGCCAAACGTCTGAGTGGAGAGTACAGATACACCTTCTGGTTTCGACCAGACAAAGGTGTGTGTTACTCTGTCCCTGGACCTCAATGCCAACAGATGTCATCTAGAATACAAAAGCAGAAATATAACAAAGAAGACCGTAACGATGTAAATAACATAACTAAACCGTTCTGCCATTTAGACAAATGCTCTTTCCACTTGACTACCTCCCAATTAAAGTATTTACTTTGCAGTAAACAGAGAGCCGACAGATACAGGGTGTAATTAGGAAGGAGGAGATGACTGACAGTTACTTGCAAAAACACAACACAATGTTTTGATGGATGGCTTCTTAGTGCATGCCTCTGTAAAATATAAAGACCCTTACAGAAACGTTTTGTGGGTCAGTATAGACGCTAAAGTTACCCAAACATATGTTCAAAAACACTGAAAGTGGATTGTTCATATTGTCCCCTTTAAGGACAATAAAGCAACACGAGTGGAGGTGGACAGGAGTGATGTAATGAGCCTATTGCAGGATGTTTGTAAAAAAATTATGTGAAATGTGTCACATTACCATTTGGTGTTGTGAGAAACAAAGGATGCAGAGAGAAGGTGCTGGAGATCACCTGCTGATGTCTCATCGCAGCAGCAAACCCTGAAAATGAGTTTCACGCTCATTGTATACCAACTGTTCTTCCAATTTACATAAATTAATTGTTTCATGCAGATTTTCATAAAGCAGCTGAGAGAAAAGGGGGGGAAAAGCCTTTATCATGTGTTCTGTGTCACAGGCTCTTTGCCAACTATTCACTGTTTGGTAAGAATACATAAACTGAAGAAGAAATGTTTTCTAATTTACACAACTGGCAGGCAGCCCTAATGAGGGGCTTCCTCTGCCACAGCAGGTGTCCTCATCTAACATGCTCTGAAAATAATTACTCAACACCTCAGGGAGATTTCCACTGATATTCCACATAATCTCTCTATCAGGATTAATTTACAGTGTCAGTGGTTAAACAGAGCGGAGCAGCACCCAGAGGACCGGAGTACCGTGGAGTCATCTTCATTGATCCATTCTGTCCATCTCATCCACATCCTGTAAGACCGCCTGCTTGTCAGTAACTCCACCGAGATTAATAATTTAATCTCCTCTCTCAGAAACAGGACAAAGCTTCGGTGAGGGTTTGTTATGCTGCTACGATGTGTTCCCTGAATACACAACAGTGACTCTCAGAGGATGTGTAGTTGTTGCTTTTGAACATGGGAACAAGCTTCTGTGATGCTGCTTTATAAAATGTGAAAATCGTGTCCTTACAGATGAACATACAGATAATCTTTTCACCCCAGTCTGCATGTTAACATATCAGCCCACACGTGACAATATAAGCTGTGATGTGTCGAACTGGCTTGGTAGTGTAAGACGCAGAAAACATGACAACATCATCAACTTACTGGCCTCTCATGTTAAGCTTGGCGTGCTAAGTCGTGGCTGCACGTCAGCTCACCATCTTATCTTATCTTTTATTTCTTATCTTATCTTTTATCTCTTATCTTCTCTTATCTGATTCACAACAGATATTCCCTGTTTGCTGGAAGTCTGTAGATATTTCCTGCCAATCGTTCTGTTAATACAGTGTTCATGATAAAACAGATAAAACAGGCATGTCTGCTGTTGCCATGGTGAATTTGTATGTTGTCTGTCAGTTTAGGCACAATCAGAAAAAAATGGCCCTCAAGTCACTGTGTGAGTGTGTGCAATCATAAGTCCCAAATTTCAAACATCCCAGGAATTAAACCAACCTGTCGGCCCAACCTGACTTCAGTCATGTGGTAACTGAAACAGTACAGTAGACTCCCTGCGTAAGTGTGTAAATTAAATCATTTTTCTTTTAGACCCTTCAAGAAAGATTTTTGCCTTTTTTAAATTCCTAAATGAATCTGTATTTTTTTTTTTAAATATATGCAGTACACGTGGAGTGTTTGGTATAAAAGAACAAAGCTGTAGCTGCCTTGAAATTCTCACTTTTTTTTCCAGAAAAAAACAAAACGAAGTTTAGTTTTAGAGTGTAGACAAAAGGAGCTGAGGTCCAAACACTGACAGGACACAAGAGAGCAGCTCCAGACCTCCGGCTCTGACAGAGGACAAGCTGGGAGAAAGGACAGCTGTCGGGTTTCTATGAGGTAAAGTAAAGGGGAATATGAACAGATATGAGAGGACAGGAACAAGAACTGGACACTGAGGGAATACATATAATGTCTTGTTTGAAACCGCAGACACTGAGGTCAGCTTCTGTTCATACAGTAGTTGCCTTTACTTTCTGGCACTCTGACCTGTCCCTGCAGCTCTGTCCTCCTCTGACGCTGGGTCTGCACAGAGCCTTGTAACCTCACAGAGTACAGGATGTCTTTGTGCAGCAAACAGGTCCCAGTTCAGCAGACCAGCAGATCTGTCCTCTTGCCCGAAGGCTGCAGCTACACCTGGGAGCTCCAGTCTATTTCTACATTCAGTACCTCAAATGCTCCCCAGCAACAGGTTTGAGGCAGGGTTTGCATCTGACATCTGTTCGTCTGCTATGATGCTCCCAGTTCAACTATACGCACGTTGTACCGATCTCGCAGGAAGTACACCCACATGAACCCTCAAAGAGAACAGATCCTCTTTTATGTAATACTGCCGCTGGCTTCGAGCAAACACATGTAGCTCTCTCACAGGTCCAACCTGCTCATAGTGTGAAAAATATGGGAAAGAAATTTCTTCACCAATATATTTGTGAAGGTGTCTTATGACACACAAAATAACAATTTAAATTCAACTCCCTTAGGAAAATCCGTGTCAGCTGTTCAAAGTTGGGGTAGGCTACATGCAACCTCACTGAGGAAGAACTGAACATGTTCACCTCTGGGGTCAAACTAAGGTTTTTTTAAGGAATCTGAATCAATTGCAATGATATAATTATTATTAATTAATATTTCGTAACAAATTCAATCCTTGGTGGAAAAAAGACCACGCCCAACAAGCTTTTTTGTTCTTTTTGGTTAAAAATAAATATTGCTGGGTAAACTATAAGGTTGTTTCTAGCCCTTTTGGCACACTACAGGCTTTCTCAAAAATATTCAAGATATGTGTCCTCATAACAAAGGATGTGTTTAATATCACAAGAATGATTGTAACTGATTTTCCACCAAAAAATAAGTTAGGCTACTGGCTTTTTCCTTTGTGGTGCATGCAAAATAGCAGTAGGTGTTAATCCTGCTGACATGCTTGATCAAGAGACACCAGCTCCGACACTTGCACAGGCAATCACTAAAGGCTATGCAACTCTGTTAGCATATGAACAAGTGCAGACTGTCCAGGTCCACACAAAGTCAACGTCTGCAGCAGACATGAAGAAAGAGTCAGCACAGAAGGAGACAAATCATTTCAAAATACAGCCTTTTCGAATAACTAATCACAATAAATTGGATAAAAAAAAGTTCTTTGTAATAAAAAATGCAAGACTGGTAACAAATCGCACAGCAGGGAAGTAGATGGCATTCAGCAAATAGCACCAGAAGCATCTCTGCGGATCATGAGCGAGCGCAGTGGTGGCCTTCTCTGCCTTGCAGTTGTTAATGTAATGATTGGAGTATTACTTTCTTAGACAGAAATATTATCTACGTCAAATGGAAAAATAATTACATGCAAAAATATCTGTATGTATGTATAATCACTATAATAAACAACAACAAAAAAAAGAATTACATGCAGAGAGAGATAGCAGCTCAAAAGCTGAGGAGAAAACCTGTGTTTTAATCTTTCTGTTAAATGAAGTCCCCAGGAGGACATATCTGAGGTCATCAGGAAAACTGCTGCAAAGTGCTGCAGCATTTGCTGTAACACATGCTTTGTCACTGAATGCCCCATTTAAGGCTGTTGACACGCTTGAAATAGCTGTCATCCCATTCCCAAGAAAGAGGCGTCATCTCCCTCCCCAACAACCAACATCTGAATGTAGGTGAGAGAGAGATGCTCAAACCCATGAGAGATGTAGGCCGAAACGTATTCAATTCTAAACACGAGATAGACTCTCTTGGATGCCTGTAAATCTGCATCAGGCAGGGATGAGTCACATGAACCTTTGTTGGTGACGTAAACTGGAACCAGGAGAATGATTCATGTTACTCACCAGTCTTAGGTCAATCCCCGACTGGCAGAAGATTATAAAAAAGATTTAAGACAGCCCGGGAAAGATTTTGTTCTCACCACCCTACGCCAATTAAATGACTTAAAAAGGTATGGATAGAACAAGTGGGAAAAGAGCACATTGGCTCAAGGCGTCCCTCACTACAGCTAAAAGGGTCTTGCCTTAGACCAGGCGGAACAACCCGACATACTCTGAGTATTTTGTAGACTTATCAGAAACGTCCTCTTGTGAACAGCTAATGAACAAATATGTCATGGTCCGTTTGTTTTTTTGGATTAGGTCTTGTTAGTGTACTTTTGCCATGTGGCCTTTTTGTTTTTCGCCTTGGAGCAGCGGCGGGAGCTGTGGTCTGAGGCGTTCATGGTGTCACAGCTGCAGCACATCAAACCTGATTAGGAGCAGCCTGAGTTCCCCTGTGTCTCCTGCAAGCAGCCAGTTAGTCACCGCTTCACCGGCGGTACCACAGCTCACACTTCTCCAGCTTGTGAGTTATTAAATGATCTTCTGTCAAGATCCCGGCCCAATCTCGACGTCCGCCCTCATACACTCGCTGACTTTGATTAACGTTCCCGCTGAGTCTGAGAGCTGTCCCACTGTCCAAGCATCAAGTACTTTACGAGCCCTTTATGCACCCTGCCCATAAGTGGGCATATCTGCAGTCTTACCCATAATTCACAGCATTGTCACATGAAACATATGGTTCCCAGTGGAAACCCAAAAGGATGGAACAGTAAATAAACACCATAAAACAACAAAAAAATATGTAGGGACGGTAAAAGGGCTGGAAGGGGAAACAAGGCTCTATTTACAGCTTATCAGAAAAGTTTATATGGAAACTACAGCAAATTCAGAAATCTACTGCAAGTGTGCGAATGAAAACAGGAGAGACAGAGAGCATATTGGTCCTATAAATTAAGATAAACCTTCATTCTTCCCACAACAAATACATGTACATAGACTACATTCAGTAAGAACTTTTTATAAGTGCCACGGCTGTGAGTGAATAATGTAAATAATAAAAATGTGAAATAAGCTGATATTGTGCTGTCATGGTTACAGAGAAGTTGCAAAGTGCTGTCCCGTTCCTCCAGTGCCTCTTTCTTCCTTCCTCAGCACCAATCCACACCCTCCAGACAACTTCTCCTTCTTCACCTGCTCTCAACAAATACCTCTGTTATCATCTGCCTCGTCTGAGTTTCACTCCTGGGTCCAAATTCTACTCGCTATTGAAACTGGGAAACACTCGCAGCCTCTGCATATCCACCAGTTGGACCATCATTCAGATAATGTGACTCTTTCTCAGACGGGCGACAGCGAGCCCTGCTGCCCTTTGGACAATATCCATCTCAAGAAAAACTACAAGTAGACGTTTTTTCTCTCTCTCTCTCCTCTCTAGCTTTCACAGGTACAACAGGAGTAAACATGACAGTACACCTCTCGTCTCTTTCCATGACATCTGCAGCAGCTGCCTTAGATTCACATTCTGGATAGTTTGAATTGTTTTCCAGTACTGGACCACCCAGACTGGATGATTGGTAACGGCTTATGTGGATCTGAATGGTACAAATAAATGGATCCAATCCCATCCATTCTGCAGTTTCTGTGTACACCCTGCAGCTGTACTAGTACAGGAAGAGTTCTGCAGTCACAGTAAGTCTGTGATGAAGCGCGGAGGTCTTGGTGGAATAAAAGTGTGAATGTTCATTTAGCAGCACTAAATAAATGACATCCAACACAGCCCTAGAGGGTAGCAGCATTAAAAAAAGATGCAAAGATAATGTTTATTCCAAAATAATACTGAACAGGCTGCAGAGAGAACAGAGAGTCATTTGTGACGCTGTGCACCAAACACAGTACAACAAGCAGCCTTTAAAGAGACTTTTATTAAATAACGTTTTTTATCACAGTTTTTAGAAATGGGTCATATTTATTGATTTCTCACATTTTAATCAACAATACTCATTTCCATCAATAGGATTTTGCAACCAGGGTTAAAGCATGCTGGACCTGGTAGACAGTAAGACCAAAAGCCCCGTTTCCCCACAGCAGTCCAGTATGGATCAGTCCAGTTTGGTTAGCTAAAGCCTGACCCAGTTTGCGTTTCCACAGCCACCCGTGCCCTATTTGGTAGGCGGCGTGTAAGCCGGATGCCGATAGCCGCGCCAGCTACGTAAGAGCGTCACATGATAGCAGCTAACCGCTAACCCGCTAATAAATTCAACCGAGGAAAAAAACGTGACACAAAACAAAACCAACGCTGGAAGACATCCAGCAATTCATCTACTTTGTCATTGGCATGTGGATCTTTGTTTCAAAATTCAATCAAGCTTCGTTTCAGAGAAGGCTGTGTGCAGTGAGGAGACATAAACAGACCTATAATTGATCAACTGTGTTTAAACACAGCGTGTTTAAATCAACAGACTGCAGTGTTTAGCTCCACCTTTTAGGGTCGGATCGATATTCTTGGCACCCTAACGGAGTGGTCCAAAAAAAGTAGGACGGTACGGGTCGCGTATTTGGGAATCTTTCCCGACTTTAGTCGATGGAAACACCACAAAATGAGATGAACCGAACTGAACCGCTCAGTGGAAACACGGCTGAACAGGCATTCAAGGCTGCCCCCCCGCCCCCACCTCGGCTCCTCAGACCATCTCTCTGTGACGTTAATTCCTGCATACAAGGCCCTGCTGATGGAAGCAGGTGAGGGCTACACTACAGGGCTGCTCTGATTGCACAGATTGGGACATGTTCAAGTGCATGGAGGATGTTAGTGTGATCCAGAACGCGGGCCAACGAGAAACCCTGGATGGCCAGTGAGGTACGTGCAATGCTGAAAGCTCGGAACGACGCTTTTAAATCCAGAGAGATGATGGAACTGAAAACAGCCAGAGCCAGCCTGAACCGTGCCATTTGGGTTGCAAAGCGTGCTCACAGTCAGGAAGCAACATCAACTTTCTCAACTGTCTGTCAGTCAGTCAGTCAGTCAGTCAGTCAGTCAGTCTGTCTCTCTCTCTGGTCTCTCTCCTTTGGGACACATTATGTCTCTTTGCCCCCCTCACTGTTCCCGTCCTGACCTCTGCAGCTGTGACAGGCTGCTCCTTGTCCTTTGCCATGACTGGAGGCTGATGATGCCAGTCAGCCGGAGCACTGCTGCTGATCTTTGTGCCAGGAAGCTGAGAAACATTTGGCAGTGTGTCACAGTGTGGTGGTGTATCTGTGAAGGTGTGTAACCATGACAGTGATTAACTAAACAGATAATTCTCCTGAGACTCAAATGTTAAGGAGGCTGCATAACGTGATTTTTTATGGCTGAGGGATTTTTTTGTTATTATTTTGTGCAGCACACCTTGCACAGCTCTCTCATGCATACAGGCACAAAACACACTAATAAAAGAAATAGCAACACCTTATTTCCCCTGTCTTAATTTTTCTCCACCGTCTTCTGTTTTCATGGACAAGGGTGACCTTCTCATGTGCAGGAAAAGGAGCCAACATGAAGAGGCAGCAGATGGTTCACAGTGAGACTCCTGTCCTTTTCATTCTGCACGGTGGCTGAAACCGAAACTCACACTCAAGCCCACAAAAGCACGCTGTTGTCACAATACTCAGCCTGACACTGAGCAGCCAAAAAGGAAACACGCATTTTATCCCAGAAGTTAGTTTTTATTAGCGTGTCGGAGACACCTTGTTTATATCTTGTGTCAACCGACAAGTAATGACTGTTCTCTGAATTCAACAGCCAAACACCTACAGCTGTCTGTGCTCGTGTTGAAGCTCTACCTCTCACATTCAGAGACGCATATCGTCAATATGTGGAGGAATGTGGATGCCTGCTGGTAAAGGACACTTCAGGAAGTGAAGAGAGTGTTATCTCTGTCACAGCTCCCTCCTTCATTCAGAGCGCTCACTGATATGATAACAAATGGTAACAACAACATATTTTACTTTCCCTTTTTTGTCTGGAAAGTCAAAAACAAGACAACAACAAAACAAGTTTTATCTTTGCTCAAGTTTTGTCCTTCCAGCGGTTGGTAAGGATGGAAGGATGAAAATCAATATTTGTGTCACAACAAGAAGCTCTGAGCAGACAAATAGAGCAGCTCTCATCCGATCCTCGTTCACCTCCAACTGTCAGCTTTGTGTCTCTTCTTGATGCAAACTATTTGCTCTTTCAAGTCTGGGTTCCACAATGTCAAATGCAATCAAAGTGTGAATCTCACATCCACAGAACATAAAATGTGGTACCAGCATGTGATTGGACTGCTGACATGTTTAAATGTTCACTGAGGCTTCAGACCGTGGCCAAACCTAAAACAACCAGCATGACCCCGACAGAGCCTGTCCACATCTGTCTCCCAACACCCACATATGATGTAGGTGTGTGTGCGTGTGCGTGTGTGTGTGTGTGTGTGTGTGTGTGTGTGTGTGTGTGTGTGTAAGAGAGAGAGTGTGTGTTGTTTATCTCCTCAGTTTGAGTCTAATTAAAGTTTCATTCAATGCTGAGGACTACAGTGGGCTTCATGGGCTAAACACTGAACATATTTTTCACAAGCTCTCTGACAGGAGAGAAACCAACAAGCAGCTTCAACTTTCCTCAAAGCTTGTTCAAATGACGCGTCTGTTGGTCTGAATCACGAGATATTTTCACTGAAATAAAACGATCAGTAATGTTGACGTTCTTTGTTTCATGCTGTATTCTTTCCACTGATGTTATGTATGTGTTGCATTTAAAGCTATTTAGTAAGCTAATTTATTACTTTGCTATCTTCTCTGCACTCGCTGTATGGACACTGTTGAGGCTTTCACACTTGACTCCTGATGTTTCCAGGAGGGGCCGTATGAGTGAATGCAAACAGCCCCATTATTCACTACAACTTCACCCGGAGAGTCCGAGCGAGCTGATGTGAGAATGCCGCAGGAACTCAGGAGAATTCACCTCGAGCCAAAAGGAGCACGGAGTGACGTTTGTATACTGTGACTGCTGCACGATGCATACAACGTAAACATGCAACCACGACGACCTCCATGCACAGAGTGCCACTCATCTGTGCTGCTTGTCTGCAGCGATATTTAAATTCCAGTTCTGAATAAAATGACGAGCTGTGGTAACGTATGACTCAGGATTATGGTTAGCGGTTCACGAGTCTGTAACAACAAAGACTTTGTTGACAAATTGCAGATAAGCCCTCTCTCCCTGCACCCTGCTCATGAATCTTTTCTGCTCCGGTGTTTGCCGTGATGGTGACTTGCATTCAGGACGCGACAAACGGCATCAGCTTTTGCGGCGATGTAACATTCATGAGGACGATGGGAAAGATTGATGCTTCCATCCGAGTCCATTATGAAGTGAGGAACCGAGCTGCTCAGCGGACAAGCCTGCAGGGTGCTGAGATGACATCGGCTGAAGATAAACAGCTTTTCCCTCTTCAAGTCTAATATGAGATTATTGAGCTGCTTTGAATACGAATCATATTATCTGTGACTGCTGGAAGACATATTCAAACACGGGCAACATCGTTTCTCCACAACCCACTCTTCAAACAGAAGCTAAAAATATGATCAAAGGTAAACATTAAACAAAAGGTAACTATTTCAAACAGTGATATGATGGATACATTACAGCTATCTGTCCATCCTTCTGCAGCTGTACTGCTACAGTGTGTGTTGGGTGTTGACATCTGCTGGTTTTCTACTGACTTTACAATTGCACTGCTGCAACTCCCTTTTTTTGTGATCAATTTTTAATTTAGAAATGCACAAATATACTACATCATATACTGAATTACAGTTTAGTTTATTTGTTTAGCACACATTCCAATAAAATGCATAAAAATGGTGCAAGGAAGGAACAAAGCTCCACCCCTTTCAATAATTAAAACAATTTATATGTCCAAAGCTAACGAATAAAGATTTGACGGGTAAGGAGTTTGTCCCCCAGATCAGTACAAACATCTGGATCAATAGAACTTGAACCCGCCTTTCTCCACCAACTCCGCCAAAGCATTTCTTATTGGCATCCTATAGGAAGGGTTGGAAGGACAGGAGGAAGCGCTGAAAGGTCCTGTCTGCTGTCTGTGTTGTCTTGAGAGCACCTACATACTATTTCTGTTGAGATGAGCTCATGCACGCTGAAAGTCAAAGCAGCTCACCCATCCACAATCTCTCTCCCTCCCACTGTGCACTGCCCAACAGCACCTGTGCATGATCAGACTCCAGGCTGTTTGTTAGACTGTGTTTCCTCCTCTTTGTATCGTTTCTTGTGCTGTACTTACTCTCAGATGTGAGTTGCTTTGGCCAAAAAAAACGTCTGCTAAATGAACTGTAGATTTGAACATGTTTTTGTAGAGTTAGCAAGAACAGGAGGTCAAATAAAATAAATCAAAAAGACGTGTCTTGAAATGTTCCTGTGTTGATGTTCGACCGGGCCTGTTGGTGAACTTTACTCTCCAGTAGATTTTATATTTGTGTACATTCCTGTCTCTGATGATGGAGGAAATGTCATTTGGTTTCAGTTAATGTCAGCTGACACTCTCAGAGGCCGGTCAGAGCTCTCTGCTCTTCTATTAATATTAATGTCTGATCAAAAGGTTAACTCAGTTCAGTGTGTGAGCTTCATGAGCTATGCCACTCGTTCATTAGAGATGCAGTATTCTTACAATTCACCTGTGTCTCAGCTTGATCCCTCTTTTCTCTATGCAGCCATTGGACTTTTTGTTATAACTGGGGGGTTTGAAGATGGACCAGGAGAAGCTGGCTCCAGGAACACCAGAAGTCACAAACACAGCCGAGGTGAAAAAGCTGTTTTTACAGCCTAACTTAACATGACTTGTTATTGTCATCACTGGCACATGCTGCACGGAGGGCTGGCTTTCTTTAAAAGGCTCAATTTTGATTTTGAAAACGATGAGTGTTATCCATAGAGGCTGACATGATTAACAGGTGAATCCCTGATGAAAATGACAAAGACAAAGTATAAGTTGTTCCAAACAACTGTATTTATCCCAGAGAACAACACCACCCCTTCAATACTGGTAAACAGTGAAACACCACGACTGAAGAGCAGCGGAGCCTCAGAGAAGTCTTAATAATTTAACCAAGCACAGAGTGGGAACAAAATCTGTTTCCTTCCTTGTTTCATATTCTCATCCATCCGATCAATTCACACAAAAGATGCTGACTCTGCAGATAAACAGATGATTCAGCTAAAAACAACAACAGCAAAGCCAATAAAACAACCCAAACTCAAAGTGTCTTGCCCCTTCTGCTCTCAGCTGATCTGACCTGACCTCAGAGTTTCTCTCAGTAAGTCACAGCTCAGCATTTCTTATGTTGTTTTCTTCGACAAATTATTCCAAGGTAAGCTAAAAAAGAAAAGAAAATGAACCGGGAAATAGACTGAATGAAGTGAACAAATATTTAACCTCGTCTCAGTTTAATTCTGATACATCTGTGGCCAACAAATACAACCTAAAACTAACAGCAGACCAACGAGAGCTGTCTGTAAAGCTTTCTGCGTTCTAACCTCTTTCCATGTCTCAAAAGCATCTCCAACATTGATCCTAGTTTGAGCAGCTTTCTGCTGCTGGAGCTTATTAGAAACATGCAGAGGCTTTTTAGCTCGGGTACAATCACTTCTATCTGAAGCACTTCCACTGCCCGCTTTTTGTTATTTCACAGTGATGGCTGATTCTGATTGTGTAGTGTTGATCAGCGTCACGGTGCTAGATGAAGAAGAAGAGTCAAGAACACGTTCAGATGAGGAAAAGGTGAAGGTTGAGCTGGTTTTCACCAAAGGCTTCAACATGAAAGCTCGAAGTGTCAAAGTGTGGATCCAGTCTGACGCAGACAGAATGATGAAACATGTCTGAAGTGGAGAAGAGAAATCTCTGAGGGACTCGACAGAGAGATACTGTAGAAGCAGATGTGTGTGTGTGTGTGTGTGTGTGTGTGTGTGTGTGTGTGTGTCTGTGTGTGTGTGTGTGTGTGTGTGTGTGTTGGTCAGTAAAACTGCAGAAAATAAAGAATAAAACTAGTAATAATGTGGACATTGTGAGTGTCCTTTCAGACTCTCCATGAAAAGCTTTATTGGACCTGACAGTACAGGTGGACTGTTTCAGCTACTTTATATACGAGACAGACATGCAATGACTTTAGAGCAAAACTCCTGCACAGCAAACATGGGAAAGGCTTTTAAATTATCGATCTTTCTTTGACGGATGTTTGAACTTCATCATCACCTTTTTGTGTCTTGTTGATTTTTCTTCCCATGTTTGATCTGCAAACTGTTCCAACACTAAATGCAGAGCGGCCTCCAGTTAAGACATGTATCTGTCAAGATGTGAAAAAAACACCCCAGGCCTTGAATGGGGATGGGCCTGTATTTGAAGGTTTACGGTGAGTTCATTCATATTCCCAGAGTGTGTCACACTGCTCGTTATAATGAACTCGTCGCTGATTCATTAAAACGAACCAGCAGCAACATGGATGTAGAAAAAAAGAAAAGACAAAGGTTCAGAGTAATCATCAAATAAAAATGATGAAAAATGTTTCACAGAAGAGAAACGACTGAGAGTTAATGAGCTCTGCTTTAGTATTCACATTATTTATATACATGAATAACTAGAACAAAGACTTCTGCTCTGATAACACTGACTTTCTCAAATCCTGAACAAACTTTAAACAGCAATGACTCCCATAGTACACAGTTACAGGTGACTCATTTGGGTATAACCATAGACTGTGAATGTTATTGGATGGTGCCTGAGGACATCACTGCTTTGGGGTCCCATTATTGGCGGTCTCCATGTTGGATTTCCTGACTCAGCTAACTATAGGCTGAAAGCTGGAGCTGAGGCGGGTTTTAAGCCGACACAGAGCAATACGATAAAACTTCAAAAAACCTGTTTGACTTGTAACACAGCTTCCTGAAACAAACTGTAAAAGTCTGCAGAGAAATTTATTTTTTCCAATAACAGCTTTGGAAAGAATGAATCCATTGTTGGTAAACTGCATCTTTATTTATGATTAGTGTTAGACTCATTAGATTTTACTGATACAACAATTCAGCCAGTTGTTGGGGATGGGTAATGATTTTGAAATACTGGAACTTTTTTTTTTCTCCAACATATCAAGCAACTATTTTCTTTTTTTTATCTCAAAAAATCATATTATTTTTAACCAGCTCATGGTTGTAATGCTGGACTACTGCCAGATGGAGGCTGTAACACCATGCTAACGATCGTTAAAAAAACAACGGAAGAAGAAAGCAGCATCCTGAAGCGACTCTGCAGATTTACAGACAAATTCATGCTAAATCTAGCATTAAGCTAGCAAAGTCAGAAGTATCCCTCGGTCCATCTGTGAGCAATTCCTTTTTTTTCTTAAATAATTACCAAGGACTTTGAAGAGCATTTTTCTGTGAAATGTATTTTCCTAACAGTTGGCCTGGGATTCATGTAAACCTTCAAATCTGTCTCAGCTTGAAATGAACCCAGCTTTTAGGCCCTGTCCCTGTCCATGTTAAACAAGCTCATTACTCTTCTTTCCCAGCAGAGAATTGATATTCACCTGACACACCTGGGAGCACTCGTGTCTTCGACTGAACATTCGTTCAAATCTTCTGACCCTGGCTGTCCTCATTCATACTTAATGTCCAGCCCACAGTGTTGCTGCGCTCTGAGGGAGAAAAAAAAACCTCGAGCTCAAGGGTTGGTGTAGCTCAGTGGGAGAGTCGGTCGACTCCGTAAAGAGTCTCTCTTTGCAAATGGTGCTGTTTGCAGATCTCCTAACAATAGGCCAGAGAGCACCTCAACTAACACGCACGCACACACGCACGCACACACATGCACACACATGCACAGACATGCACACACATGCACATACACGCACAGACACACACACATGCACATACACACATACATGCACATAAACATGCACACGCACATGCACAGACATGCACATACACGCACGGACACACACATGCACATACACACACATACACACACATAAACACACACATGCACAGACACACACACATGCACAGACATGCACAGACACACACACATGCACATACACACACATACACACACATAAACACACACACGCACAGACACACACACATGCACAGACACACACACATGCACATACACACACATACATGCACATAAACACGCACACACACACAGACATGCACATACATGCACACACACACACACACACACACACACACACACACACGTACATACATGCACACACAAACACACACACAGAAACACATTGAGTCACAGAACAAATCTCATTTCTACTTCTACTGATTCCTAAGTATGTGTGATGTGACATTGCTGAATTACCATATAAATAACTGCTAAAGATTATCAAGATTTGTTCAAGAAGCCAGAACACGGAGGAAGAGAGAGTGAGCGAGTGAAAGAAAGAGAGAGAGAGAGAGAAGGCTGTTGAGAGATCCCTTCGCTTACCTTCTTACCAACTCTTACAAAAAACTCATCTACATTTTTGCCAATGCCAAAAAACCTTTTGTGTGAAAGAACACTTATTGCCTGAGCGATCTCCATGAATTTTCAATTGAACATGGAACAACTTCAGAAAAGCAGCTTTCATTACCCACTGAGATTTACCTGCACTCTTTCTCTCCTCATTTAAAATAACACATATGAGTGTTTCGTCAGCCTCACGGCCTGCAGCAGGTTTCTCAACACACTTTGGTTGTTGACATATACCTTCTATATGAATGTAATGTGGCTCAGTATTGATGTTATTACTTTCTTTACCGTTGCTTGAAGAGTTGATATTTAAAGGTCACTTATTCTCCTCCTCTTGAACAACTTTGAATAAGTCTCAGAGCTCCTCTTCAACATGTGTGTGAAGTGTGTTGTTGTAAATCCACTCTGATCCTGTATTTGATCATGTCTATAAACCCCTCTATTTCAGCACAGCTACAGGCTGTTTCTGTGTCTGTAGCTTTAAATATGTAAATGACCTGTGTCAGCCTAAATGCACATAAAGGCAGCTCTGTATTCTGGGTCTGTGCTGGGTTGTGTATTGGATGATATGAACGGTGTCGAGCTGTAGCACAGCGATCAGAAATGTGTGCTCCAATAAAGAGTGAGACATAAAGACCAGAAGGAGGACGTATTGTTGGACCATTACGAGGATTTATAGCTTCATCAATCACACGGCGAAGAGCAACACGGGGCACAACAGACGAGCTGAGGTTGTGTTGAACACCAACGGAGTCGAACAGTCCGTGTGTCTGTGCTCAGTGTGGACATCCTTCTTATCACTGCGGAAAATCGACCAGCACAAACCTTCCCCGTTATGTTAGGACACAGTGAGTGTGTGTGCCGGCCAGTTGCGAGCTAATTATTGTCAGACTGAAGTGTGAGGCTTCAGTGCTCTTATTAATAATGCTGCGTGTTTAATCAAAGCTGCATGGATGGAATTTAATGCAACAGATTGTAAAAATGAAAAATACGTTCTTCAGCTTAGATTTTTTTAAATTGTGTGGGAGTATAGAAAACCTTAATTTATCACACAACTTACTTAACTATGTTGTTCAAAACCAGGAGAGAAAAAAGCTCATCCAATGACTTTCGACTCACTGCCATATGTTCTCCTAACAATGACAATATACAGTACAGTATAAATGATCCAGATGTGCTCAGGGTCCTGCCTCTAGTGAACTGACACAAAAGGATTGACTGTACATTTGTATGATGACATGCACACATTGTGATTGGCTCTTTGTTGAGAGATTACAGACATTGCATCAGGCTTTGAACAGAGAGAAGGATGAGGGATGAATGCTTTGATTCAAAGATAACTTCTACCGTGAAATAAAAGAGCGGCTAAAATTGGTGTAAACTGTCACGACAAGAAGTCAGAGCATATCGTGTACATTTGATGTTAAAAGAGTGAAACGTGTTACACGAGTGATGAAGTCTCTCTGACATACAGCCAATCACAATGTGCTACATCATCATGCAAAACGCAGCTGAATGACCCTGAGGAGATCTGACCACCTGAGCACGTCTGGTCTGTACAGTTCATACTCAGCGTTTATAAACGCACCCTATGGACGCATGCCTCTTATATCTGTTCATTTATCTGTGCATGCATGACACAGAGGTCACAGAGATATCGCAAAAACAAAAGCCAGAGATTTAGGCAAAACAGTTGAGAAACTCCTGAAGTCGTTCGGGGTGAGCTGCATGTGTGACAGGTTTCATTTTCACGTGCAGCTGCTGACTATTTCCCTGCAGAAAGTGAGTGAGCAGCATAAGATCAGGAGAAGTGACCTCGAGTGAGTGGGAGTGGGAGGTGACTTTTATTCCCTGCGGTTTGTGCATAACCACCACTTGAATAAGTTGTTCCTCACTCTTTTGTTGATATCATGGTTCTGGTAAGCTACACATCACATGCAGATATTCTCTTTATAGCGATGCACAGCCAAACATCTGTCACCTCCTGCTTGTTTTTTTTTTTTTTTACGTCATGTCTTGCGTCTGGAGACTCCCCCGTTCCCACCCTGTCACCTGTGATAGTCTCTAACTAACAGATCAGGAAGATTACAGAGGCAGTTCTCCTCAAATTCTCTACAAAAACTGGGCTTCAGAAACCCAATGTTGCAGCACTTGAATAGTGTGAAAATGATAGATATGTGTGTCAGGCTTTCATTACTTTCAGACCTGCAGTAGTTCTGTCTTATTTGCCACATCTGTAACGTTGGATTGTCTTTAAACCTAAATCTCGGTTGCAGGCAAAAGAGAAATGAGACGTGCGGGTGCAATTACTTTAAGTAGGAGGAACAGTGGGTGGGATGAAGTGCTTGGTGAAGAAGAGGAAAAAGAGAGTGTTTTGTGATTTTGATATATTTTTTGGGTTGTAGAGCGTTCAGATGAAATTGAGTGGAGTGCTGGAAGAAGAGCTTAAGTGCACAGAGAAATTATGAGTGTTGCTTCAGACGCTGATGGTATGTATTGATTACACAAGTTAAGAGTGAAAGGAAATACACAGCATGTGAGAATGCTGGAGAGGACAGAAGGTGAGGTGAAAGTAAACGGACTGAAGAATAGAAAATATAAAAGACTCATGAATAAACATGCAGATTTCAGAACAAGGATTTAACATGATATCACAACATCGAGCAACAAGGCAGAACATCGTCACCGTCAAAATCACCGTCTGTTGAAGGACGGAAAAATAGCTTGATAGTAGTTTCATCTCCCACTGGGGGGTCCGACAGAAAAACTTTCGAACCACTGTACTCGGCAGTGTTTTCTAAATGTTCAGTCACGATCCATAACTGAATGCACAGGATAAGGTTCCTCATCACAAAGACACAAGTTGAAGTCGTCCGTTAGTTTTGAAAACTCCAACATGAAATCACAAACAACACATCGAGCTGGTTCTGAAAAGTGTCAGGACCGCTCAGCTTGAAAAATCACATCATCACTCTGACCATCTTCATGTCACCCACTGTGACGTGCAAGCAGAAGTATCACACAGTGCAGCACTTACAGGGCATCAGACACAAACACGCAACCTGACACATAATGTAATAACTGTTATGAGCACACACACACACATACGCATCCTCCTTTGACCCTCTCCTCTTTGTGCCCATGCATCTGTCTGATCATGTCACAGCAACATTCACTGTTTAAAAATCACTCGGATGGTAGACGTCGAGAGTCCAGAGTGCGTCTTTGGAAGAAGAGGAAACGCTAAACACCATCCTTTATCAGCTGATCAGAAACAATCATAGAGTGAATCAGTTTTCTTACTGTCGTCTTGAAGACCACTGTGGTGCTGAAAGATGTCTGACATCCAGCAGCCATGACACATGCACGCACACACACGCACACACACACACACACACACAGAAGGAGTCGGCCATCTTACCTAGACGAGAAAAAGAGAGAAGACAACGACTTTAATTATGTTATTTTCAAAATTAACAGCGTGATACTCATTTATTCACTAAAGCTGCAAACACATACAGTATGAGCCTGTTAGCCAATCAGAGCGTGAGAAACACTCATGTCTATCAGAGCCGGTCTTACTTTCATGATCAGACGAAGACAAGCTGTTCAATCACTTTGCAAACTCTCTTCATGAAAAGGATTGATTGTTGTAACTGAGAGATGATCAGATTCCAGAAACACAATTTTCTTTGAAGCATGCAGTTTGTGAGCTCTCATTCAGCTTTGTAAGGCGAAAAACATCTCTTTTTTTTTATTCATTCTTTAGAGCTGTTTGGAAATGTATTATGTTGAGTACCGGCAGCATTTATGTAACTGATTATTTCCAACCCTGCCCTGTAAAAGAAATCCCTGTAATGTGAGCTGAGCGATCAAAGTGTCGGCTTCACACGCTCTGTTCAGAGAGGTCACACAGACCTTGAAGAGACTGTGTGTGATGTGCAGGCTTACGCAAGTATTGCATGTTGAACAATTATTATGGAGAATGAGTGGAGAGAGGCATAAGAGAGCGTGAACTTGGACGAATGAAAGTCAAGCTCCGCTGAGAAACACTGGTTTGTTATAAAGGATATAATGAGAGGAAAAATACACACAGTGCACCACACTTCTTTCAGAGAAAAGTTATGAAGAAACTTGAGAGCTGGAGTGACTTTGTGCTTGGAGAGAAAGACGGTGGGATGACAAACACAGAAAGGTGAGAGAATCAATCTGCATTCATGGAGGAAACAACTAAAGAGGAAGCGGTCGTGAACGCTGTGAGAGGCAAAGAGTGCAGAGGAGGAGACAAAGCACAACTGTAAACTCCCACAGGCGGATCATTTAAAAACCATCAGAGTCACAGAGGAAAAACAAGAATCATCTTGAAACCAAACTTTGCTGAGAGATTTATGCAAAACACTTTGACATTATCTTAGTTGGTACTCCATGAAAAGTACAAAATCAACAAAGACTCCTACAGGAGCATGTTTCTTTCCCCTTATGTCTGCTCAACAAACTGACGGATGTCTGTTTCTCACAAAAATGTCCCATTTGTCCTCAGAATCTGCAGTTTGGGGGACGCAATCAATCAATCAATCTGTATTTAATATATCTGCATCACAAAAGTTCTCTCAAGACGCTGAACCAAATCTACCTTTGGGTACAAATGAAGTCACTTTACTTTTAAGAGGAGGTAAAAGATCTTAACGTTGTTACATGATCTACAAAGACCCAACGTTAATCCATCATGAGCACTTACCAAAGTAGCAGCGGCAGGGGAAAAAAAAAAATCCTTTATAAGTGCAGATTTTTTTTAGAAAGAAATACAAATACTGTCCATGCAACAAGCAAAAGATACACTCAAAAAGTAACTTTTTCATGATTCATAAATCAGTTGATTTTGTCTTTAATGGCGAGTCAGTTCATAAACACAAACTCCAATCCTGCAGTAATGCAGACACTTTTCCCCCAGCGCAGCCTCTTTGCTTCAATGTGGCCTCCAAATGCCCAGCAGCACACGTCCCTTCAACATTGCATCAAGCTACGTTTACATCGTACAGAGAGAGCTCTAAATTCATTATGTGTTAAACATAGCTGGCCAATAAAACTGATTCTGACTGCAAACGTGTTTCTGACGACACACTTTGTGAATCTATAGTTCCTGTTGAATACTTAAATTAACTCAAACATTTCTAAAGTTATCAAAGCAAGACAAATAGTTCATTTCATTGTTGTAACATGACATGTCTTGCTTGGCGGTCGTATCACTGAACCATCATGACAGACACGACATGTATAACGTTGACATGGAGAATGGTAGATGTGCTGCTGAGACACAAACGTTGTAAATTAGACTTGGATACATTAGCTCGTCTTAAATACGGTACACTCGAAGTTTGTTTTCATCGCGGGAGGTGGAGAATCACTCCCATGATTCCACGCCAGCCTCTACGTCATCTTTCTGTATTGTTTTGTTGAGAGCCCCCTGGTGGTGGGATTGAAATGTGTGCCGTCTGCTTAGACCGTGTTGGGCTTAGAAAGTGGGATAGAGACAGAACAATGAATTAGATAAATGCACAGCTACAATATCGGTGATAGTGGTAAAAAATATATGTTGCATTAGCAGTAACAGCTAATTGTGATAATAGTCTAATATTACTGTGTGCAAATAAGATTGATGAAACAGGGAAGACAGATTATTTAAGTGATTGTGGAGCTCTAAGATTCACTTTAAAATCCATATGAATGAAAATAGACCCAAGGCTGAGGCTGTAGCTCTCAGTGTGTGTATGGACACAGTATGTGTTATTATGATTTCCTTGTCTCTGCCTTAACTGGAGTGCTGGTTCAGACAGGACACAAGGGTCACATATGTTTACAGTCTACTGAACGCTACACGTCGAGATAAATCCTTTAGGATAACAAGGTGAGGTATTAAAATGACCTGTTACTCTTTCTTCTCCTACACAGACTTCTGCCATGCTTTGATCGCACCTCCGCGGCCCTCTGCCTGACAGCTTTACACACACACACACACGCACACATACACATACATGCACACATATACACACACACACACACACACACACACACACACACACTATTTGTTTATTGTGTAGACTAGTAGAACAAATATATGGGCTTATACAGAATAGAATAAAATTGTCTTGTGCATCATCTCTCATCGCTCGCAGGTTGAAATAAACAAAAACGTCACATTTTTACACAGAAAAAGTCATAAATATATGGTCATAAAAAAACGTTCAACAGCCCTTTTTCATTGTTATTGCACTTGCCCAGTTTTGTTCAGAGTTCTGGTTCTTGACAAAGTTGAGTTCCTTGATGTCACTTGGGTAGAAACTGTGCAGAAATCTGAATGCACGGGTCTTTTACAGAGCTGTAGCACCTCCTGTAGAGGGAAGCGATGATGTCCAGGGTGAAGATCTGAACATGACTTGGATTGAGGGTGGTCTATGTTGATTTGATTACTCTCTGCATGGGGAGCGTTCCTGTCACCCTCAGTGCAGCGAGAAAACCCCACCAGGACGCCATAGATGAGGACGCTCCGAAACGCACGATGGTATGTGCAGCAGCTGTGGAGACACAATGGCTGCATGAAGTGTTCTTACGAAGCTAAGTGGATGCTGTACGTTCTTTACTCGAGCGGTGGTATTCAAAGAGCGGTGGTATTCAAAGTCAAGGAGAGGAGTCTCTTCTGGTTTCAAAGGTTCCACTCTCCTTTCCCTGACTTCAGGTAGACAGCAGAAGTGCATCATATGCGCACACTGACCTCCTGTTTTTTTTTATTTTCTTCACAAAGGCTTATGGCTTACTGGAAAGCTTAAAACATGAACTGTTGAGGAGAGAGTTTGGGTATGCAGCAAAGGGCAGAGGTTGGCTTCGACTAGGACTACAGTATAGCCCTCTGTGCGTGGGGTGCACGACAAATAAATAAATAAAAAAAATAAACAGTGATGGTATTTTGCATTAAGCATATGAAAACAATTTTGCCTGAAGAGATTTATTTCATTGAACATATCTAACAAATACAGTTGTGTTCAAATCTGCAGGAATTAAAAGCAAAAACTAAAAGCAGAAAACAAAGAAGTTCAGTTTGACAGTTTTCAGACCTCCTCAAATGATAAAAATAATTTAAAAATAACTTTTAGAAAAATAAAACCTTTGGTTCAGATGAATCAAGTCCATTCACATTTGCCTGATTTCACTGGAATTATTAGTGGTGAGTCAAACATGCTATGAGCCTTGAGACATGCTTTTTGAAATTTAATTAGAGAGGCTTATTCCATCTAAGTATGAGTCCTTTGATAAGTTTCCTTTGAAGGGTTTAGTATATGTAAGAGGCGCTTATTTTGTACTGAATGGATCACAAAGACAATCCAAAGTGTATTAAACCAGCAGCCAGGAGACAAACACTCATCTTTATGTCACATGGACTACAGCCTGGTTTGCACTAATGCATTGTACAGTATGCCATAGCAAACACAGACCTGTGATTGGTCTGCCAGCTGGCATCGTATTTTCTGCATTCACAACCATATATTCCATCTCCTCTGATGTCTCCTCTCTCTGCATCATCAACTGAAATTGCACTGCCAGCTTGTGTTTGGAGGTCGAGTGTTGCAGGACTACACAGACACACAAAGTGAAGTATGCAGAGCTCACCAAGGCGCAGGCCATAACTATGTTATAGATTCAGCTCAAGGCTTAAGAAGTCAACCAGCTCAGCCTCTGTACGAGAACACGTTACACTAACACTCCTGAGACTCGAGCGCATGGAAAACTACAAAAGAAAACTTGAGTACTTGTGAGCTAATGTGACTCGATAATAATAATAATAATAATAATACATTTAATTTGTAAGCGCTTTTACGAGGGCTCAAAGGCACTTTACATGTAAAAAGAAATCACAGTAAACAGTTAAAAACAGTAGAAGAACATTAAAAGACAGAGAAACAGAAAGAGAAGAGGGGAAAGAAGAAGTTAAGTATTAAAAGCTAGTTTATAGAGGTGGGTTTTGAGCATGGTCTTGAAAGTTGGGAGGTGTGTGCAGGAACGGATGGGTTTGGGGAGTGAGTTCCAGAGGGAGGGGGCAGCGATGGAGAAGGCTCTGTCTCCCCAGGTTCGGTGCATGGACTGTGTAGGTGGGGAGAGGGTGTTTCCTTTAGATGAGCGGAGGTCACGGGAGGGGGTGTGGTGGTGAAGCAGGTAAGTGAGGTAAGGTGGGGCCAGGTTATTTAGTGCTTTGTGTGTGAGGAGGATGATTTTAAACTGTATGCGGTGAGTGATGGGGAGCCAGTGCAGGTCACGGAGGACGGGGGTGATGTGGTCTCTGGAGCGGGTGTGGGTGAGCAGGCGTGCAGCTGAGTTCTGGATGTATTGCAGTTTATTGAGGAGTTTGGATGGTAAACCATGGAGGATGCTGTTACAGTAATCTAGTCTGGATGTGATGAATGCATGGATGAGAGTTTCTGCAGCAGGGAATGTGAGTGAGGGGCGGAGGCGGGCAATGTTTTTGAGGTGGAAGAAGGCGGTCCTGGTGATGTGTTTGATGTGGAGGTCGAACCTTAGGTAATTGTCAAAGATGATTCCTAGGTTGCGGGTGTGCGGTGAGGGGGATAGAGTGCAGTTGTCAAAGGTGAGGGAGAAGTTGTGACTGGCTTTGGTGCGGGATGTGGGGTCAATGATGATTATGTCTGATTTATCGCTGTTGAGTTGAAGATAGTTTGCTTGCATCCAAGATTTGATTTCGGTGAGGCAGTTTCTGAGTGTGGAGTGGGTGGTGTTGGAGATGGCTTTGGAGGAGATGTATAGTTGGATGTCATCGGCGTAGCAGTGAAACTGAAGGTTATGTTGACGGATGATCTGGCCAAGGGGGAGGAGGTAAAGAATGAAGAGGAGGGGACCAAGCACCGACCCCTGGGGGACACCTTGTGACAGGGGAGCGGTGGGAGAGGTGCAGTTGTTGATTTTAATGAACTGTTGTCTGTCAGTGAGGTAGGAGTGAAAACAGGAGAGTGCTGTGCCGGTGATGTGAAGACAGGATTCCAGACGGGAGAGCAGGATGGAGTGGTTGATGGTGTCGAAAGCAGCTGTGAGGTCAAGGAGGATGAGGATGGTGAGGTGTCCGGAGTCGGCTGCAAGGAGGAGGTCGTTGGTGACTTTTAAAAGAGCTGTCTCAGTGCTGTGTTTGGAACGGAAACCAGACTGGAATGATTCAAAGAGGTTATTGGAGGTGAGGTGGGTTGTGAGTTGTGTGGCGACAGCGCGTTCTAGAATTTTTGACAGGAAGGGGAGGTTGGAGATGGGGCGGAAGTTGTTTGGGTTTTCATGATCAAGACCGGGTTTTTTGATGATGGGTGTGATGGCAGCCAGTTTGTATCTTCGATGAAGATAGAGTAGACAGTCCATCAAGAAGAACACTGTCATCACTTTCACGAGCTGGCCTCAAGCTTGGGACAAAGAAGAGAATCAATTGATCACACATGAACTATAAAGTTTAAAGGAATAAATGAAGTATAGCCTAAGTTCCGGCAGGTCACAGAGTCACGCTTTAATATTGTGCCAGTATTTGCGTCAGCTGATCTCATGTAAGCCTCATCAGCTGATCTGCTGAAAGCATCCTATTGGCTAAATAGTTCTTACGCCGCCTTATTTACACTTCTCTGCTCCCTCTGCATGCCGCATTTACAACCCTCCTCCTCCGCTGCTCTTCCTTATGCTCTTCATTGTCATTGATGCTTGCTCTGGGGGGGTTGCTGCTCATCTCCCTGCCTCATGGCATTCCTTGTATGCACAGGACGGGCAAGTATATGTGCTGTGACTGCACAATGCTTTATCGCCAAATATACGTCATTGTATAAATGTATCCATTTGGACAAAGCGGTCCTCCTGACTGAACTGAAGTTCAAACAATCGTAATCATGTTGTATCAAGTCAGATAAATTGGTTATTATACAATGCATGGACGACTCATAGTAAGTGTGGACTGCAAGCAAAACCAAACCAGCATGCAGAGGCTTGGGAGGAAGAGAGGTTATGTTAAGACTCAGGAACACAATAGCCTATGCTGCGCGCCCAATGTACGGAGGCAATCGACCTCATTGCAGCGGCTGGGGATTCGAATACAACCTCTGACCTTTGCTGCTTGTCATCTCCCACTATCTCCTCACAACACTTCCTGTTCCTCTTAAAAAAAAAGGGGTGGAGTAGCTCCTGAGCCAAGCCGCTAAACCAACCAGATCCATGCAGGGAGAGGAGGCAGGACGTCGCATCAATGTGTGAATGTTTGTGTATGGGTAAATATTAAGATTTTACTGAGCTTCATCTGAAAGGCTAAAAGTCATTTTATCATTTTAAAAGTGCAAGATATTAAAATAGGGCTAGGTTTGTCTCTGAAAGAAAAAAAAACAAAACAACATCTGATCCATTGTCTCCGTTGAAGACACAAATATGTTCATTGACACTTTCCCTGATAAGTGATTTCAGCAGCCTTCATATCTCTAATAAACAGCTGCATGGGTGTTAAAACACTACTCAGCTGTGCTTATCACACTCACGCACACACTTCTCACACACTAAAGGGGAGGAGGGAGACTGCCTGCTCCAATGTAATCAGAGCTCCATCAGCAGTGAGAGAAATAAACAGCTCTCATGGGAGCTTTTAACATTCCCCCGTCTCAGTTCACTTCAATATGAAACTGATAGAGAGGCCTAAGTGTGTGATGCAGAGCCCGAGCTTTCAGATAAGAAACAAGAGAAAACACATCTGGACTAATCATAGATGTCATCGTTTGAATTATGGTCCATAAAATACATCGAGTCTAAAGATCGATCTGGGAGATCTTGGGGCAATCTATGTCTGACTTTCATTTTACAAAGCCCCCACAAAGAAGAAGCCGAGGGGGAGAAGCTGTCTGTTTCTCCTGTAAGTATCAGGGGTTTTCCAGAGTTTTCTGCTAGTTTGAAAGCCCTATAAGAAAAGTCTCTGGTATGGAGACAGAAGAACCTTGATTGACAGCCCTATTTTAAATTATTAACAAGATAAGTGTGCATAATGCTTTTCAGTGGTTCGGGTTATTTGGTTGTGTAATAAGGTCCAGACGAGAAAAAAGCTGTCTTTAATGCATATAATCCCACAGAGCCCTGGGTTAATAAAAGGCTTAACACACCCCTCCCCTCTCAAACACCTGAAACTGACGCAGAGTGATAAAAGCAGTCATTGCTTTGTTTTTGACTTCTGCACATTTCACATGATCCTCAGGATTCTGTCAGGTACTGTAGTCCTCACACAGAGCCCAGTCTCACTAACCTACTACTCAAGATTTGTTGGAAATGACTCGCATGCCAGACTAAATAAGAACTGCTCTGCAGCCACAGCACACAACAAACTGTCCTCTGAGCTCCTTCTCACAAAGCTGCATGAGGAGACGTCTCATTTCCTCTCAACTTCAACGAGCGTGACAGCGTGTTACCGCAGCACAATCGCCTCAGCTTGATATTCACCAAGTAATCTAGAACACAATCTAATAAAAACTAAATGGCATGCAGTCAGAACCCAGCGGATAATTGGGTGTTTACCTTTTCGAGCCTTTTGATTATACTTATCTTGTTACCCACAATCCCCTGGTTTCATCAAAGAGGCAATTACCTTGTCACAGATCTGTACCTCATACAGAATAACTAATCGCAATGTTTGGGCTGTTTCTATTGGCTGAACACACTAACCAAAGACAAATATAAAACAGTGTTTAAACATAATTTAAATGAACACTCCACAACAATAGTTTTCATTGGGCTTAAAATACATCATCCTTTTTAAAGATCACATATTATTCTGATTACACTTCACCATGTTTCTTTAACTCAAATATATGTCTCTAGTCTGTCTACAAACCTCCCAATGATGAGAAAAGTCCATCCACTCCATCTTTTTCCTGCTCCCCTTTTTGTCAGAAGATGTGATGCTCAAACAGGCTGTTTGGAGATTTTTCCTTAATGACATCACAAAGGGCAGTAGCCCCTCCCTCAGGTTGGTGACACTCCCACAGCTAGGTGTTTGTTCTGCCCTCTGAGTCTGCCTTCTCACCATAAACAATAGGACATGGAGCCAGAAAGACAGAGTACACCCGAGTCCTTCCAGAAAGGGGGCGTGTTCAGACACAGCTCATTTACATATTCAAAGCTACGGACACAGAAACAGCCTGTTCTGAGCAGGGCTGAAATAGAGGGGTTTACTGCATAGACATGATCTGAGACTTATTTAAAATGGTTGAAAATGAATACCTTTAACAAGTATTCTTAGTTTATGGTCACGAGGAGAAAGATGACTCCATGAGAATCTCTCCTACATTATATAAATAATGCACTGAAGTAAAGTTATTTTAAATTGCAAATAGCCCTTTTTGTCACAGTGTTGCTTAACTACATATTTGTCTCACACTCGGGTTGGACCTTCCTAAAAGTAACATCATGTTCACAGCCAACCACTCAAACTTTGCAGGAAGATGGTGTCATGTAAACATCAGATTTAGTGGTGGAAAGCTGTGCTTGGCCAGCATTTCTACTCTCAGTACATCTTAATGACCTGCTGCTCAATAACAACTGTTAAAGGGATCATGTTTCGAGTTAAGAGGCAGTTTTACAATGTAGCATCATCAAAAACAAACAAGCACAGAACAGTGGACACAGACACGTCCATCACACACAGTTAGCTTGAAATGATCATCTCTTAAGAGCACAGTGGCAAATCACACGTTATCCTTCTGTAGTCTCCACTGAGCGTGAAGTAATGACACGCACAGGAGTCACAGATGTTAAAGAAACAAACAGCTGGGCTGTTGATAGGTGTAGCTATTGTGCTCAGCAAATCCTTTGTAGTAAATATTTATTACACGTCATCTGTTATGATAAATGCTTTGGACTATTCTTGTTCCACTGGTTCCCCTGCAGGCCTCTGCCCTCTCACACTTTCTGTCTTTCCTGCACATTGACGATTGTAGAAGTTCCCATCCAGGAAGACATGTTCTGAAGTTAGCAGATGACACAGTGGTGGATAAATTGAATGAGTGGTGTGATTATTCCTTTTTTTTTTTTTTTAATGTAAATGTCAGTAAAGCCAAAGACAATCAAGGGACAGAGTGTTGAAGAAGTTCAGCGACGTTTGGGTGAGTGCGGTAAACTGATGACTCTTTCCTCACATTCAGTTTCATCACCTGGTCTGGTAATCTCTCAACCGGAGACAACATCTATAAACGTTTCCAGTAAGATCACTGGGGTTAAATCCCCCCATCTTAGTGTGAGCTTCTTCCCTCAAGCAGGAGATACAGAAAGCCAAAAGCGAAGTCCAATATGTTGAACAATTCTTTAATTACTCAGGGCATCAAGTGTCTGACGTCTAATGACGGCCTGATGGGTTTTATTTTGTTTTGACCTTTTTATACATTCTCAGTATCCTGTTGTCATCTTGATAACTCTTGTGTTTATGAGTCAAATGTTGCTCGTGGTGTCTGTTTTCTGAGTCAATGTGCCTGTGTTTCCGTTTATTGTTTTTCACCTTCACCAAATTTCTCCTTGGGACAATAAAGTAGAATTTAAAGTTCATCGATCACAGATACAAACCAGATTTTAATAAAACATATCATAAATGTTGAGAAAGCTTCTAAGTGTTCGACTCTGATTCTGAACTTTCACTATAAACTGTAAACTAAATAAATAAACAAGGACCACGCACAGCCATTTATACACAAAACTGTTTTACTGTACTTTCCTTTTCTGGGCGAGTAACAAAAAGTTTGTCCTTCCTGTTAGAATTAGAAGCGTAAAAACCCATTGAGCAGCTCTATACTCATGTAATCCTGCAGAGCTCTGGGGTGAAACAAAGACAAAGAGAAAAAAAAAAACTGACAAAAACAGACAAAGAGTAAGCTGACACAAAGAATCTGCAAAATGCTGATCTCACTCACAAAACAGACGATATGATGCAACGCCTCCACGAGCAGCAAAAAAACCCAACAAGATTAAAGGAGGATTGTCTGTGCTGCATCTCTGTCAATATTAAAATAATCAGTTTGTAGAGATCTGAACAGCAATGTGAACCTTTTATTTCCTGCATGCTTTGAACTTCTGAATAAACAACATGTCTTGCTTCTGTTTTATTTTTTATTTTTCCTCACAGACAAGAAAGACGGTTGATCGACACAGTTCAGAGCTTTTATTCATTTCAGTCACGTGACGGGGACGGAAGGAGCCCTGGAGGGCAGAAAGAGTTCAGGAAGGCGGAAAGTTATTTTAATCAACTAAATTGAGTTGAAATTTCAAACACATTTCCTGTTCGAAATTGCACCCTTCGCACCTACAATCAATAGACCTGGCATTGATTGTACCATCTCGTGCTTCGGTTGCTGTCTCATCCTGTTAATGTGTGTGTTGTCGGACAGGATCAATTGTCACCATCAGCATCCTGCAGCTCTGCACATCTGTTCCTAATCCTCTCATCAGCCTCCTGACCCTACACTCCCAGCTGATTGGCCAATCAGTCTCTCAATATCTCTCTCCTCAGTGCCCATTCTGGGGCGGTGCATTGGAATGACTGGATAGTTGCAGGGCCCGGAAGTAGTCTACCTCACGCCGTTAACATTTTGACAGAGCTTTAAAAAAAAAATGGAATACAACAACAGCGCAGGACTACTGAAGAGGTCCGTTCTCCTGGCCAAGATGAGCACTCTGAGCGCAATCAGTATAAAACGCCCCGACATCCGCAGTGATCGTGGACAAACATGAACTCTGCAATCGCACTCTGACGCAGAAAAAAAGAAAACAAGTGAGCTGAGATCACGTAGAAGAAGGGGTTTCGGCTCACTTCCCATGAAACCCTGGAGCGGTACATCTTTGGTGAGAATAACATAATCAACACAGTGAGAGGAACACATAACTGTTTGAGTCAGTAATTGTTGGAACAGTAGAAGCAGTAGCAGCAGCAGTCATAGGCTGTTAATAGATGCAGTAGCTATATGAGCCAATTTTTTCTTTTCTATCCAATTAAACACTAATAGAACATCACAAATGAATATCTGGTGAATAATCTCTCCAATAACTTTTTCTTGGCTCCTGTGTTATAGAAGTTGACAACAGGGCAAGTCACACCCTATATTCGGTCACAGCAGTGACTGAAATGAAAAGAGCACTGTTCGTCTCGCTACATTTCTTGGCCATAATGACATCAAACATTTTCCAGGAGCGACGCATCATTTACAAAAGCGTGGACCTCAATAACATTAGTCCTCCAAGTGTACTCATTTACATGTTTTAGTCAACAACAGTATGATCACATGTTCTCCACCCACAGATAACAGACATAAGAGCAGACTTGAAAACAGGAAGTGTGCTCTGGAACAAAGAGACACAGTAACACGAGCCTGAAACAACAGAAATGAAGTAATGAGATTTAGAAACCAAACCGAAGCCCCGAGCACTTCAATCACTTTAATCCTCTCCTGTAAGGACAATGAATTCATGGAGACAATAATGAGCACTAATTACATTTTCCTCGTACAATCCATTGACAAGGCCTTTTAGCTCATATTTGTTTCTGACTTACATCGCTAATGGACTCATGATCCTGCCTGAGTAATTTACTGAAACAATTTTCCTTTTGGGATTGAACAATAATAATAATAATAATAAACAACTGTAACTACCACAGAGCTCTGCTGCCACTGGAGAGGTCGGCATCACACAGAGAACGTCTCATTATCAGGGAGTCCATCCATCTTTAATGGTGACTTGCGCCTGGAAGTTTAAAGACTGGCGGCTGTGGCCCAGTTGGCAGTCAGCTGTCTCTCACTGGGAGGTCAGGGGTTCGATACCCTGCTCCTGCAGCAGCATGTCTGATGTGACCTTGGGCAAGACACCCAAGACACAACAGGTTGCTCCCACTGCTTATTTGGCGGCGTCTGGATGTGTACGAATGGGGTTAGTTAGTTCTGATGTAATCTTTACACAGCAGCCTCTGCCATCAGTGTGAGTGTCTAGGTATGACCTGCAGTGTAAAAACACTTTGAGTAGGCAGAAGACTGGAACACAAGTTTAAATCCATTTACAGGGCAAAACAGGGAGAAGGCAAGTTTCGCGAAAAAAATATTTTACACATCTTAAAAAAATGAAATGGAAAGACACTCCATGCAAAAATGTGAGGAGGCCATGAATGTTTTCAAAAGTGCCAAGTAAATACTCTAGGTCTAAAAACACCCTGAGACTGAAGCGAGCCAAAGGCTCCAAAGCAGACGCATAGGCAAAGCACGATGGACGGACAGATGGATCACGCTGCTGCAGCACTTCCTGTTCTCTCCTTCCTGTCAGCAGCTGGGTGATTTTAAACGGGCGCTGGAAGGATTTAAATCTTATACGGCTGTCACAGTACACAGACAGCCGGTGAAGTGGCTGAACGTCAGTCAACTTACCAACAGGTGAGACAGCTGACAGCCACAGAATGAACACTTGAGGACAAATAAATTCAGCTGTGCATCACGTCTGATAAAGCTGGAGAAAACTTTCAGAAAGTGACATCATGAGCGTCAAACTGTATTACAGCGGTGTCAGTTTGATGAGAACATCAGAACTGTATTTTCAGCCACTTGGTCAGCAATGAAATGTGTCTCCTGATTCATGGCTAGGCTCGCAGGAGCACAGAAGGGCTTTTGTTTCAGACAGCACTTTTAAACATGGATAGGTTCGCCCCAGAATAGATCTCTAACAAAGACGAAGTGAGATGTTCTGCCTGTCAGCCCTGTCCAGCTAGAGAACCATTAATGCACCTCTTCTCTCAGTCATAAAGACGTGAGGTGGTGAGAACATAAACACAGATGTAAAACAAAGAGATAAACTTTGAGAAAGATTGACCTTGACGCTATATGTGACGACGGAAGATGGATGTGATGAAGAGGAGACGCGTGGAGTGACAGCTGACAGCAGCAGAGAGGAGGACAGAACTGTAGTTCATGAATGAGGGACAAAGTCTTCCTACTTGAATGCATCAGTGAGACCTCTTGTCACATCATACAAAAAGAGAGTTTAATTAGCATTTCAAAAGAGTGTTGAGTTTGTGAATACATGGCCAATGTTGAATGCATGTGCTCAGGCAGAGGGCGTTTCAAGAATTTAAATGTTTTCAGGGAATCCTCCCCGAAGCTCTGTGTCTTCACAGAGCTTCACAGCTTCAAGCTTCTCTGCTGCTTTTGAAGCTACATCAAGAGTCTGAGGTGGAAAAAGTACAATTCAGGAATAGTAATTTAATACAGTTTAATGCAGGTCAGCTCATCCCAGAAACACTGATGGGGAGATCAGAGTGGAGCAGCCTCATCTCAGCTTCTGTATGAAGCTTCACTGTATGCTGCGTGTGGTAAACATGGTGTTTCATTCAGATACTCCATGGGAGGCAGCAGAAGAGGGTCCAAACATTGACGGATCGAAATGATAACCCCGCCTCCTGACACAAGTCCTTTCATTGTAAATGTTACACCTCTGAAATGACTCCACTAACCTAAAGTGCTTTGTTAAAAAAGAACAAAGATAAAGGTGAAATGTGGCTGTTCAAAATGCTAAATATCCCCTATAACTGGAAACTTTTTGAACATTTCTCTGATTTATGACTCTAACAGGGCTTTCACATTTGCATAATAGTCAAGTTTCTTCTCACTGATCCCTCGTATTTTTTTTCTGCAGCCAGTCAGAGTGAGCTGAGAACGCAGCAGGATATACTCCGGAGAAATCCGCTCAAGCCGATGGGAGGAGCTCCGTGCATGTAATCAAACGGCTGCTTTTAGTTTTCTTAGTTTCTTCACCAGGACATTGTGATTCTGTTGAACTACACCTAGCATTAATATAAAGGCAAATATTGTCATTATTATTATTCATATTTTCAGGAGTGCAGATTTGAAAACGGCTTTAGTTTTCTTTTTCCAACCCAAACATGAATCTGCCTGTTTTTCTAAAAATCACGTGAGTAATCAAACACATTCTCCTGCTGCTGTTCCCTGGAGCCACATAACACACTTCCTAAATCACATTTAACACCCAGCTGTGGAGATTATGAACTTTGTTCAAACTGTGGTGATCAGCCTCAGGTAAAGGCATCTGCTGAATGAACACGACATCAGTCTTAACAGCCAACAAAAATCAGGAGCCAACATCGAATGCTTTGATTCCTAAAAGCCCCGGCTCCAGTTCTTGGTCATTCTAACAAAACATTTTTTGGAAATAATAACAGTCAGTATTTCAGCAGAATTTGTAGAAGTACGTTGAACTGCCACTTTCAACATAATGTGTGCATGCCCTGTCCGTCACCACCACTGTAACTCTACTCAATGCTCCTGTTTCCACAACAAGTCTGTGTTCTGTCAGCACCACGCCACTCTGCTCCTTTTCAAATACGCTCCGTGCCGATTTTTGACAAATACATCGGCCAAGACAGGAAGTGAGACGAGGAAATGATTCAAAAAATCACCACCACCCTCCAACGTTTGCACCGTGGAGCTAAAATCATTTTGGGTATTTTTCTGTCAGTCCAGTACGTAGTGTGTCCAGTATGTTTGAACAAATACACAATGAAGATGACTCTGATACAGTCGCACTTCTAGTTATAAAGCAGCGACAGCATTTTTACACATAGTGGCATAAAAAGACCTTGTAGCTTGAAAATCAATGCACACTAAAAATTCTATTGGCTGGCGGTGTTAGTGTTAAAGAAGTAGTGCCATCTTATACAAAAGAATGTCACTGCACAGAGGTTATTTCTCTGAAATGAGTGCAGATTTGTTGGTCCTCTGAATAACATCACATCTTTTTATCACAGCAGTTCTAAGAATCGAGTTCAGCTCAGGTCCTTGAGTTCTTCTCGAGGGTTTGAAAGAGCTTTCTGTCTCTCTGCTTTGAAACCATGTTTCTTTAATGGACCTAAAGATCCTTGAAACTGAGGCCAGAGACCCTGTGGGCCACGTTTTTTTTTCCTTTGGCTGTGTGTGTGTGTGTGTATGTGTGTGTGTTAAAGTGTGTGCATGTGTGTTAAAGTGTGTGCACAGACTCACTTGTGTTCCCAGAAGCCGTTTTATATGCTTCTATCTCAAGAGACTAAAATTACCTTCCATCTTCAGTCAGAGAGCTGCTGCTCAGTATTTTTGTCTTTATTTCCACGATGATAGTGACTTTAGAACATTAAATGTTATCACGTAATTGTTTCCATAAGGATGAAAATTAGTCAAAGACACATGAAGTTAGACGTATTTCTCATAATAATGGATAATTACTGCCACTGAGTTGTAAAGTTAATGGTATATGTTGTGTTTGTGAGGAATTTGTGCTTGTGCAGTTTGTGTTAATGTGTGTGTTTGTGAGACACCACTCAGTGACTTTCCCTGTGTGACCACCACAACAAGCAGTAAAGAGAAACAGGCGTCATTAAAACAGCTTGACAGCCTCAACCAAGACTGGACACTGATACTGAAGCAGGGGTGAAAAACATCTCATCCCTCTCTCTCATTGTTTCTCACACTCGGACACACACACACACACACACACACACTTCCTTTTCCCCCTACTTCATTAAAGATGTCTTCCTGCTTACCAACAGACCTTCCTCCTCCTTCCTCCTCTCCATCCAGTATCAAGTGTCTCTCTGTGGATCTGTGGATCTGTTGCTCAATTAGACATCAGACTCTTCATCTACATTCACAGCCAGCAGGGCAGGTCAGTCTTAAATAAGAGCAGCAGCATGTGTTCAGCCTGAACTGTACAAGAAACTTAACAAGCTAAAGCTCATTTACATACAGATAACCAAGAACACTTAAAGCCTCTGACTCTGCTCAAACATTATTACAAGAATCTGTGAAGCAGCACAAATCACCTCTGATCCTCACAGAACGCCAGTCAAGACAGGAAGAGAGCCGAGCTGCAACCACAACTTCCACACTGAGGGTGCAGCGGGTCATCAATGTTTTCCACAAAAAATGGAACAAAATCACTTGCAGACTCATTTAATTGTTAATGATTCATTAGGAACGTCATTACGTTTATTTTCTATGGCGTATGCGGATGTGTCATCGTCTGCTGCAGTATCTGAGGAGTGAGTCATCTTGCTACTGGGTAGCAACAGGTACACAAAACGTTCTCTGATGGTGGCAGCTGATGCAACATGCTAAAAAATCTCAACTCTGAGAGCTTCTCACCCTCCGCTCTGCAAATAAGGGTGTTCAACTTTCCTGCTTCAAGTTCCTGACCGTCGCCAGAGAGCAGAAGGAGGACTGCTCTGCTCCAGGACTGAGGTAGTTTCTCATTTCGGGGCTGACCCCGTCATCCTAACTGGTCAGCAGCAGCAGCAGCAGCAGCAGCCCAGCCTGAGTCTTTAGGAGTGTTTATTGCTGCACTTACAGCTTAAATGGTACTTTTGTCGTGCTATCAGGCTTTTTTTTCTTCCAGCAGCTTCAGTGACGACACAAACATCACGAGCACTCTTACACTCCGGGTCTCTCTCCTCAATCGCTCGGCCTTCATGGGAGCACATCGGTCGAGTGCGAGCATTTGAAGAGAGAAGAGTTTGATGTCTTGCTTTAAGAAAGTGGAAGGTGATGTGAAGTTGGAAGTTTTACCTTATTTGACATGCTATCATATCATACATACTGTAAGTGTCCGTGTGCTCACTGACACATGAACGACAGGTCGGGGAACTAACCTAGCTGCACACCTTGTAAAGGTCTTTAACACTTCGCCAGATCAGCAAATCCTCCAAATACAAACACTAAACAACGCTCATATTGACGCCTGGATACACAGAACAGAAACACAAGTGCATGATTACTCTCAGACCAAATTCTTTTTTTCTACCTGTATTTGAGGATCCACAGAAGAAGAAGGTCCAGGATGGAGGAGGCAGGAGAAGAGAGAAGGAGAAAGAGAAGAATGCAGTTAAAAGACAATCATTCATAAACAGACACAGGAGGCAGTAGACAAAACAGCAGAGGGAAAGGGAAGCATTCACTTCTCTGAACTTCTTGCCAGGAATATTTTAGTCCAAATACCAGAATAAGATGATGTGCCAGTTTAAACGTTTTAAATCAGCCTTCCCACCACTGTGTCATATTTTAGATAAATGATTTAACAGGAATTTAAACGTTTATTTGACCTGCTCTAATGGAAAAACAGGAGGTAGTCAAACCTACGTATTAAAAGCAGCAACAATAAATAAATGATTGGATGAGACTTTCGACTCCACACGTGACTTTAGATAAAATTGCGCTGTGTTCACTACATACCAGCTTGTGTTCTATCCTGATTAATAATCTATTTTCAAGCATGCACAATGGCTGTAAGTGTTGCCCCAAACGTCCACACACTAATTCAGAGATGGTAATACAGTTGAAGAATACACAGATGATGGGCAGTGATTTATGGTCCAGAATGTCTTTTGTTTTCCCTGAAAGCGTGAGGCTCTTTTGCCGGCTTTTGATTGACAACAGCATGAACCCGGTAGGATATGGGGAATGATACAGTGTTCATCAAGGCTGCAGATATGGAGGCAGCACTTTTTTAAAATGCCTCAGAGAGTGGAGGCAATGGCACACATATTTGCATGAAAAGAACACACAGAGGGGATCCATTATTGGGACATGGAAATCAGACAGAAACTTTCAAGAGGGATATGTATCTTCAAAATAAGCAATAAGACACAAATAAGACATTTGTAAAACTGCAAGAGCTTCTGTATATTCCAAACTCGTCTCTGCCGTCATGGCGGCTTCTTTTGATGACATGCTGAGGCCGTTTCTGTGCCAGCTCTGACTGGCATGGCAGCATGAGACAAAACCTGGAACCATTTCAGGTTCGAGATTAGGTGACGGTGTTTGGTCATACTCTAAATAGATTGCTGCTCGATGCCTGATGGGATGCAGAGAAGATAAATAAGAGAGTTTATAGAGGGATTCGTCATCCGGAGTACAAAAGAACTCTGAACAGATGAATCAAAACTGAAAAACAAAAGGTGGGAGCAGTGGCAGCGGATTCAGTAATCATCAAATTTATTCATTTATTTACATTTTGAAGATATATGTTTCATCACAAAGAGACATGTTGGAGGACATTTAATGTTCTGTGAACTGGTCTTTATATGTATGAAATGGTACACCTCACACATGTTCATATTCGAGCAAACATTCAACCAATTCTGTCCGTTGTGCAAAAGGTCAGCTTGTATAACTGTACTGGATGAACACATTTAAGTGGTGTGTTGGAGAATCTACATCATCACAGTGATAAGGTCAGTGCATGAAGGATGTCCAGTTTTTTTGTTTTTTTCTTTCAAACTAGTATCCTTCAAAATGTTATTGTAGACCTTTGTTTCCTTTCCCTGTTTTTTTTTTAAAGGAGTAATCTGTAAGATACCTACTGACTAAACAAAATGATAAACTGACCTCACTATCTGATCTCACATGAAGGAAACATGCTGTGTTGAAGCTTCTCTGACAACAATGCAGCAGCCAGTATGTCCTCCTTCTAACTTTAAATTCTGAATGCCCTGGATTTGTTTGGACCAGAGAAGGTAGGCGGGGCTTTGAAGGCCGTTTTGGACGCCCCTGAGTTTGCCAGATATGAGAGCAGTTATCAGGTCAAAGCAACAGGTGTTGCAGCGATGGAAGCGGAACATATTTTCTTGTTCTTTTGCTGGAAAAAAAATACAAGTATGATTGCTGCTCTCACAGATTTCACAGGAATAAAAGAAGCAGGACAATCACTTCCTGACGTGCCGACACAGAGCATGAAGAAGATGGCAAAACAGCAAGAAAACGTTACCACCAGAAATCCTCAAGTGACCTCCAGGTAAACACTTAAGTCTAGACTGTGAGATACTTTGAGTTATCCACACGACTGATTGCTGTTTCCTTTAAAGATTACACATGGTTGCTCCTGTGTCAAACATAAGTTGTATTTCATAACGGCCTTGGCTGCAACCTCAGCTTTCCCTGTCAAGGAAAAAGTGATGCATCATGTGGAGATGTTGACTTTTAATTCTGCACACTTCTTATTGAATTACATAGTAAATGGACTTGAGCTTATATAGTTCTTTTGTCTTCTGACAACTCAAAGCTCTTTTACACAGCGTGTCACACCTACACATTTACACACTAAAGGCTGAGGCGGCTGTGTAACTAACCCTATTCACACACATTCACACACTGATAGTGAAGAAGAAAAAGAACCTTGGGGTTAAGCTTTCTTGCCCAAGGACTTATCGGACATGTTGCTGCAGAAGCTGGGGATCAAACCCCAACCTTCCAGTTGAGAGATTAGATCTACCGTCTGAGCCACAACAACCCAAAGCCTGTGTTTTCTTGTGTTTCCCCATCCGTCTTGTGTATGTCTGTCCCTCGTCCCTCCCTGTCTGTCTGTGACTGTCTGTGTGGCAGGCATGGCTCATCACTCCCTTAATATTGCCTCCTCGTTGCCTGCTCAAGCCTCTCCACCTCGTCCTCCTTGCTGCTCGCCTGTTCCTTTCCACAATCAAGACTAATGTGTTCGATAAACCCAACAATTGTGTTTAAGAGTCCTGATGAATGAATCTGTTTATTATTTTTATAAATTAATCTATCTAGCCATCAACCATTATTTGTAAAGCACATTGTCATAACAACTTTTATCTCAAGACGCTTTACAAAAGAGCATATGGGATGATACGCAGGCAGGATAAACTCCTATTTTTTGCTCTAGTCTTTTTTTCTGCCCGCTTGCAACAATCTCTCCTGCCGGATGAACAGCCACAATGCTTCTTATTGGACAATAAACCCCCATTAAACAAGTTTCTGTTTATTGGGTTGCACTTGGGTCCAACCTTTAGAGAACTTGTTGGTTAACCAACTAAATAGGTACACATATGAATCAAATAAATGTTGTAATATACTTTAATAGTGTCAGTCTCCTGGTTTAATCCTGCAGCTGTTACATAGCAGGCGGTGTTTCTCCAAACATTCTTCACTGATGGCCTCATTCTGCCCTGATATATCATCAATCAAGTTATGTGAAAGAAACCTGTGTTTGAACATATTTTTAGTTTAAGCGCACTTATTCATTTGTGTTTTGGTGAGCAGTCAGCTAAAAATATTCCATTTCACAGTGAACAGACTTGAACATAATGCATCATGGGAGCTGCTCCACACAGACCTGGAGGCATTTGGAGCAAAAACATAATTACATTCATCAAAGGCCAAACGTACCTCTCTGATTGTCTCATTTGTTTGTCTGAATGGCTGAAAGCGCTGCAACATCCAAACCAGAACTTTGTGTCCCACATTAGTCAGAAGCAGCAGTCAAATAATTTAGTTAGTGCCGAGAGACTGTGATTCATTCAAGTTACACTGAACATAGAACCGTTTTTCAGGGAAACAGCACAATTCGATACCAAGTCGCAATGGATATTAATTAGCTAATTAATCAATTATCTCTTTCCTACATGTTTTTTTGTTTCCAAAAATGGGTACAGATCAGCAAGAACAGAGTTGTGTGCAAATTATATGTCACAATGTTTCTCTAACTCTACTATGTGTCTTTAGTCTGACTCCAAACCCCCCAATGGTGAGGGAAGTCCATCATCTCCATCTTCTGCCTGCTCCACTTTTCAGAAAATGAGTGCTCAAACAGGCTGTTAGGAGGTGTTCCATTCATGACATCACAAAGGGCAGTAGCCCCTCCCCCAGGTGGGTGACACTCCCACAGCTAGGTGTTTGTTCTGCCCTCTGAGTCTGCCTTCTCACCGTGAACAACAGGACATGGAGAGACAAAGCCAGAGTACATCAGAGCCCTTCCAGAGAGGGGACGTGGTCAGACACAGCTCATTTACATATTTAAAGCTACAGACACAGAAACAGCCTGTTCTGAGCAGGGCTGAAATAGAGGGGTTTATAGACATGATCAAATACAGGATCAGAGTGGATTTACAACAACACACTTAACACACAAGTTCTTATTCAAAAGATATCTTATCCAAACTGGTTGAAATAAGTACTGTATATGAGAGACAAATGTTTTCAATGAAGTGGAAAAACTGAAAGAAAATGCGGTCAGCAGGCACGATCTTTGTCAAACATTAAAGATGAGTTTCACACTGTTTTTAAATTCTGTTTTCAAAAACTGATTTTTGTAAGGGAGGGTAAAACATCTTGTGAGGCAAAATATGTGGAGAAGTCATTTCCCCTTCCATTATCGTTTGACTTTATAGCTTTCTCATGGACCATTGAATCTTTTTATAACCAACACTGGCATTTCAGTTCAGCGTCGTGGTCGGCCTGAGGCGGACATGAACATCTCATAATGATAACCAAGTCTTCTCTCCAAACACATCTCTAAAGTTTTTTTTTTTTAACCAGCAACATGAGAGTAACAAAGAAAACATTGATGTACAACAAAAAAAACAACTTTCTAATGCTTCGTCCAAACCAAAAACACAGCCAGTATGACCTTTATCATCACAGCAGAGTCCGTCTGCATCTATATGAGATTTTTCCAGTGTTCTTCACCAGCATGACGCACAACAGCAGAGGCCAAGTGCATAACGGTGAGCAGCACATATAACCTCTCTACCTCTCTCACTTTGACCAGTCAGTGTTTCCAGTGTCATTATGATATAAACCTTATCAGAGCTCTGAATACAACAGTGAAGCTTTATTCAAAACAGCTGAAAGGTTGGTGCAAGCTTTCCCAACCTAAGGTTCTGGACCCAATGTGAGGGTTGCATAAAATTCAAAAGGGGTTGCTTGAAATTGATTGTTCAATAAAACTTATATTAGTTATCAAAATATACTGAACACAGGCTGGGCTACAAAAGCTGTTGCAAAGACCAGAGACTTGCAGAGACTCTCTCTGTCTGTCAGCTATTTAGCAGACGTGTCATCTCAGCATACTGTCCCGAGTGTCACCCCTCTTTAGCTAGAGCCACCTGAAAGCCTTCTCAGACGCTTCCAGGATGTTCTTGACAGCTCTCCTCCTTCCCAACCCACAGATTCCCAAGAGGCCCAGGACCCAGTGGACATGTGGATCAAAAAAGAACGTTTTCAATTGTTTAAAATTGGGCCGAACATATTGGATTTCTCTAAACACACCTCACGTGAAATCTGGCAGGATAATGTTTAAAATCTGGACAATGTTTAGGGTTGTCAGAAAGGGTGAATCAAGGTTGTCTTGTAGTGTGTACCCCACTTCAGCGACACATGAAAAATAATGGAGCACAGCCACTAGATGAACCACAGAAGACAATAAGTCTCATTATTAGCTTACCACATGATTAAACCTGAGGGGTTTTTTTTAACAGTTCTTTGAGTTCTTTCATTAATTCTCATCAAAAACAAATATGTATATGATAAAGTATCCAGGTGCAGGTACATTGATGTTCAATAAAATACCACTTCACTCTCCCTGATCTCCACAAGCACACTGCTGCAAACACATCATCGTTTCACTGAGATGGACTGTGAAAGTTCAGCTCACAGAGCAGCAGACAGGAAACAGAGCAGGTGAGATCAGAGGGGGATTGGAGGACATGTTGGCTGTCTGAATATCAGTGGAGTGGAACATTGTGGAGAGCTCGATGTCAGCACAGACAAAGCTTTCTGCAGAGAAGGAGGGAGAGGAACACAACAGTAGCAATATTTTCTTTTTACGATTGAGGAAAAATTCATGTTGAAAACTGCCCATGAGCCCAGCCACGAAAAATACTGAACTAAAAGTCATTTTGGAGACTGATCAACACAATAAGGATACAAATGTGTGGTTGGAGAAGTCCCTCCAACACTAGAGGGATTCCACTGGAATCATGGAAATAAGTCTTTGAATATGTAAATGTCACTTCTGGTGTGATGCCTGTGTGGGAAGTATAAAAGTTTATATGTCCTATGCAGCTGACCTCATCGTAAGCAGCCTATACATCTATGTGGAGAAGACATTTAATGCATGTCTGTTCATTAAGGCTAAACATTACAGTATATGCATGAGCAGGTGTGCGGGTTTGCAGGTGTGCGTTGGTGTGACCTGATATCCCCACAGCCAACAACAACAGGAGAACATGCAGAACAGCTAACACGCTGCTCTGTATGGATCTGCACCTTTCAGTTTATGTTCTGTGCTGCAGCTTTCAGAGCCGTGACCGCCACTCACAACATACTGCGTCGAGATAACTTCAAAGTACCATCTTTAACAATCGACATTCATTTGTTTAAACAAAACCAAGCGATGTGAATCCTTGAAATGGCTCAACACTGTGTGAAAGAGGCCAGTCAAGTTAATGAATAAGACCTGAACGCTACAGGGCACTGATTGGATCAGGTCATCGAGCTGTACCTCGAACATACACCCACACACGCACGCATGAAACAGCAGGATGTGTGTGACCTTCTTTGACAGTCAGATGAGCGAGAAGTTTATAAGGAGAAAAAAAACAACACAAACACTGCACCGACACGAAATGCATAAACAAATGTGATGCACACAGAAATACACACATCCTTGTACAAAAGGACAAATTTTCAAATGGGCCTCCTTGTGAGCTGTGGTCACAGCTCCGAGAAGCAGAAATGTAATGAGCACTATGTTATAAACACTATATGGCTTCAGCACGTCATTGACATGCTGGGAGAAGGGCTGTGTTTCTGCTGTAGCTGAACGCGGCTTGAATTCAATGACAGAGAAAGTTACAGACTGTGGCAAGCTGAGGTTAACAGAATAGGAGGTTTAATACTGAAGCATGAACGCTGTACGGGAGAGCATCAGGGGGATTTTACCAAATTAAACTTCAAATGGAATGCAGACGTGATATTTCTCAAAGTCTGAGTGGATAGACTAAACTGTCTTGCACTCAAAAGGCCACAGTGTGCGTGTGTGTGTGTGTGTGTGTGTGTGTGTGTGTGTGTGTGTGTGTGTGTGTGTGTGTGTGTGTGTTAGTTTCCCTTTAACAACGTAACTTTCAAAAGCACTGGACAACACAGCTTCAGATCTTTGACATGACAAACATTTCGACAGGGCAAAAAAACCCAGTTCAGATCACCTTGTCCAGGCCGCCGGTAACAAACATGGCAGATCAGTCTCATTGGAAATTTAAAAACATGTTAATCGCTGCGGTAAAATACTCTTTTGTTTTTCTCAACAGATCACACAATGTATATCAGGAAACATGTTATCTGTTGTTCATCCAGAGACAGAGAGCGAGAAAAAAAAGAAATTCCCCACGTGTGCCAAGTCTGATCTGATTGGTCGGCCGATCTCCTCTGTCGTAGTTGGTCCGTCGTTCATCTTTGTTCTCGGATATGTCCCACTACTTTTACCATATTGGGAATGCTATAGTCAGTCCGAGGTAAGCTTGTGCTTGCTACAACGAGCCAATGGGCTTGGGTCAGTGACGTCTCTGTCTTGTGATGTCACAACACACATATTCAACGAGGGGGGCCGAGCTTTTCATGGGGACTTTTTGCACATAGATGTACCTCAACATGTACAAGACGGTTGTAAAACACACACATCTAAAACCAGAAAAAGAAGAACACGGGACCTTTAAATATATAAAACACACAATACACACGATACACAGCGTTTGTTTCAAAGTGAAGGTGAATCCAAACTCGAGAGACTGAATGACTTTGTGTGGAAGTGAAGTGAAGAGAGAATGTGAGAACATGTAGGCAGAAAAGGGAGAGTGCTATTATTATTTAACCTACGGTGACTTTGCATTCAAGAATGACGGAAAAAAGGCTTTCATGAAACGTATCAGATATCTTATAGGACGGTAAGAGGCAGAGGAGACACAGAGGAGATCGTGGAGCACAAACGTAAACAAACATTGTACTCTCAGCATGCAGAGCAAACGTCTCTTCCCGCCAAGAGCCGAGCAGCACTCTCATCTGAAAGTCTTTAATTCTCCTCTCTACGTCTTGCATAGCAGGTGGTAGTCTGTGTGGAGTGTGTGGTACCAGTGTGTGTGTGTGTGTGTGTAGCTTTTTTTTGTTTGTTTGTCGATAATGTGCAACTATTTAGCGCCTCAGGACGTCTTTGAGCTGAAATTAAAACATTTCCCTCAAGGCAAAGACTTAAAGCATGGTACTGACTGATGATTAAAGAATCGTTACGGTGCATGCAGACCAAAGGCTCAAAAAAATCAGAGGAAGATTAAACTGTTGTGAGGCCAGTTGAGATCCCAGCATGCAAACAAACACAGTGAGAAATGCTTTTTTTGTGTCCTGCAGATGTGAGGTCAGAAATCAAACACAAACACATTATTACAGACACCATCTCCTGCAGAACATCTACACAATGTGATGAACAGTCAGTACTTCTCTCTCTGGTGGGACAGCACAGCACGACTCCTCTCCCTGCTGTTTGCCTCTAATCTGTTTTTATCTCTCTCAGCCCTGTTTCTTCCCCACTTTAAGTCCCTGTTTCTCTGCCATGTCCTCCATCCATCCTTATTCTCCTTTCTGTTCTGCTTCAAACTCTGTTCAATTATGGTACAAGAGACGACCAGTATTTCATCACGCTAGAACTTCATACATCTCAAACACCGGCCCATACATCCCTGTAAAGATGATGTAGCCGGTTCTTCACGACAGAGCCACTTAAGTCTGGTTAGGATTCAATTCAGACTCAGTAAGTAGCAGACAAAGCTTCAAAAGAGCTCACAGCTCCCCTTATTTTTCTCCCCCAGCTGTACAGTCAGTCAGTCAGCCGATCAGTTTGTTGTTGAACTATCAGACTTGAGATGCTTTTTCTGCATCATGAAGAAAGGAGTTTGTATATACAATTGTCATGTAAGAACAATGCCAGGTTTGAATTAGAGTGGGGGAGGGCCTGCAGCCTTTGTGTTGCTCGCTCCAGCTTGAGCCTACATGTCTGTATCCTGAAGAAAAACTAGGAGCTAAAAAAAAAAATCCATTCTACAACTCTACGATTGATTTGGCAGATGCTTTTGTCCACAGCATCCCTCCCACTATACAGGGAAATCCTTTTAAAGATTGATAGAGTAGAGCAGATGGTAGAGGAAATGGAGCTTGAGAAAAATGGACAGATCATGAAAAAATAAAAACATATCTGCACACTGTTTAGGGTGAAAAATTCACTGAGTTTCCAAAATGGATTAAATCCAACCATTAAAGTTAACTTATTGTGCTGAGAGAGAGAGAGAGAGAGAGAGAGAGAGAGAGAGAGAGAGAGAGAGAGAGAGAGAGAGAGAGAGAGAGAGAGAGAGAGAGAGAGAGAGAGAGAGAGAGAGAGAGAGAGAGAGAGAGAGAGAGAGAGAGAGAGAGAGAGAGAGAGAGAGAGAGAGAGAGAGCAGCTCCAGCCCTCTGGCTCTGACAGAAGAGAAAATAGAAAGACAGAAGAGGACAGGACCAAGGACTGGACGCTGACAGGACACACAAACTCCCAATGTGAAACTCACTTCATGTGTAGCTTTCATTTAAACTGAGGACTGCAGGGCACTGGTTTCCATTTGAATAGGACCTCACTGCTTTCCTCAAGTCAAAGCAAACACGTCCAGACTTCTAACAGAATCTACAGACTCCCTCCATAGAAATAAAATCTAATTCACATGATCAGCTGATTTGATGTTCATTTTCTGCATTATGACCAGTCATCAGCTCACCATCTGCAGGGCTACAGATGTGTTGTGATCTAATAGGATCAGACAGGTGTGAAGACATGCAGGATGATAACACCTCTGTATAAGGGAGTCAACAAGTCCATGATGGTGGAACATAATAGAATAAAGCACTCTTCTCATTGTAGAAAAGGACAGTCCTAAAGAGGTGGACAGGAATGAGCCAATAATCCCTTTCATTTACTCAATCTTACAAAACGACTGACATGCACCAGACCTGCATGTTTTAATGGACTACTTAGAGTAATATTAGACTGCAGGTGTTGAAGAAGTATTCCGCTTTCAGGTGTCCTTTTTCTGTCACTTTAAAGCCAGTCATGAATGCTTTTCAGAGGAAGATCTCTTGTTCTCTCTTTGAGATGATTTATGTCCCCGGCTACATTTGAGCAGAGCTCAGCGAGCTGGCTTTCAAGTCTAAAGTAGTGGAAATCTTATTTTAGCTGTCATCATGGGTATAGGAAGCAATGTGCATAATACAGCAAAGCTGTGATTTCAGAATTTAGTTACTTCCTCTTGGAAATCCTAGTAAATGGGTTTTGATGTAACTGAAGCTTTTCAAATGATGTAGGACCTGTTTATACGATTAAAAGAAAACCATTTCTACAACAAACAATGTCCCAGTCTTTCTTCAATACTTTATTTTCTGTTCTAATTTTAAACTGGGATTAATCTCCACACCATAAATACACACTCTTCTCTCCCGGGAATGGAGCACCATCAAAACTTGAGGACAAAACAGCTGAAAGGGGGGAAAAAAAGCATATATCAGATGGTCGTTACATGATCTGCTCTGAAACAATGACCAAGATCAATAATGTTGTATGCTCCAGGTCAATGTACTGAATTAAATATGCATGAATACAAATCTACATAACAACAGAACTGCAGCACGTTTCATGAATGGATCAAAGTAAACAACCTTTGCAAAGCTGTTTTAGGAGGAAAAAGGCCGAGTACAAAGAAAGCAGTGGCGATTCTCGAGTCTGTTGGGGCCCGAGGCAAAAATTCATAGGGGGCCCCTTCGAACCAGCGTTCATCACCATGAATTCATAAATAATCTGACAGCAACAAAAGATAGTGGAATGTCATGTAATGCCATTCACAGTACAATACAATTGAGTGCTTCCAAATGGGACCACCATCGGGGGGTTTCCTACTGTTAATGCAAACTTTGCACATTTCGAATTACTGTTGTAGATTGAAGTTTGTCAGACCTTGGGAGGTCCACTACTGGCCTTAGGCACCAAGCAGTCGACTGCCTTTCCTGCTGACAAGCAGCACCCCCGAGCAGTGGGGATTCTGGAGTATGTTGCCCCTCCAACCAGCATTTCATCACCATTGTGTCATAAATGATTTGACCTCAACAAAAAAACAGCTAAATGTCATGTAATGCTTGATGGCGCAACATCAGTTAGTGCTGTCCTATGGGGCCCACCTTAGGGGGGGGTTCTACTGTCATTGCAATCTTTGCACATTTTGAATCAGTGTTGTGGTAAAAAGTTCCTGCAGAACTAGGCTGCAGCATCCCTGATGTAAAGTCTCTCATATTAGCAACATTTCCAAATTGCACAATTTCTGTTAAAGCTGCATAATACATCTTGAGGGAGTTCACAGATTTCATAAATGTGTCTTTAATTACACCCACCAAGAATCATATCATATCATCAACGGGCCAAGTAACCACATTCTCATCTTCATAGTCAACAAACTTAACCACAAGGAGAACAAAAAGCTGTTGGAGGAAATTATTACTGATATCGATCCGAATGAATTTTTTCATTCTGATTTGCCTCATTTGATGGTTTCATTTAAATTCACACCGTTACTGATTTACAGCCAAGCTGATGGCAGTTATTAACCACCTGTGCTGTCGAAATAGTTTATACGAATCACTGCTGATGGCTCATGATCATTATCATTTGTCACAAATAAACTAATTGAAATGAACAGAAACATTTACTAAACGTGTGACACAACACAGAAACTTTGGAAACAGGGAGTCTATGCTTTCTTCACTCGATCTTCAATTAAAGCTGTCTGAAATTTAAAATACTCCCATTACATCAAAACATATGAAATGTCATTTGAAAGTCAAATCATAAAATTAAATCAGATTATTCATATTCATATCAAGATCTGAGGAGCACAGAAAAGTGAGTGAAATATTACCTGTCATTCAACTGACAGTATTTAAAAAGACTTGAATATGACAAGTCTTTTTAATACATGTAAGATTAAATTCTGTGAGGCGATTAGTCCACGTTACCATGGAGCTGGGCACACTCCGTTATTCAGCGACTCTTTCATTACAGGTAGGCTCATTTTCTAAATTAATTTCTTAATGTGGATGTTAATTTGAAAAATGATTACCAAATAATTTAACGTCTGGTTAATGTGGTTTCTATTGATGTCATTTTACATTTTTGAATTCACTTCACACCGAGTCACGTCAGGTAGCCTAAATCAGTGAATGGAAGGTCCTGATTGGTCCAGTGAGATGTCAATCAAAAGGTCAGATGCACTAATTGGTACGGAGAATAAAGTAGAAGTTTGGGAAAATTTGCTCCAACATTTTGGAGCAATCCGTGTATCTTTATGGATTCATCTCCCACTGGAGAAGGAATCGTTGGGACCCTCGCCTATGCAAAATGACCATGTTTGTGTGAACATTCTGACCAGAAGAGTACAGTAGGAAAAATAAATAAAAAACCTGATGTGTACATTATGGCTACTGTATAGCTTTCTAGCGAGGTACAGCATAAGCGATACTTATGCAAATAACAGTGATATAGAATCAAACATGTTTCTATAGTCTGTAGATCTCCTTGTAAATTTTGAGTTTTCTGAAAGTTTATTTTGTTTATTTTTCTTCTTTATGTAGAGATAGGGCAGTGGTTGAATCTGACATTGGAGGGATCGATGTGGGAAACAACATGCAGGACAGGAGCCACAGGTTGGACTCCAACTCAGGCTGCCCAATTCAAAGACCCACGCACATAAACACTGGGCCTCTGACACTTTCCTATTGAGTCTCGTTCAGACATGGCCTCTTAAAAACTCCACTGTATTGACATTGCAGAAAGCTGATGATTTCGCCTCCTGATTAACTGATATTAAAGTCAACGTCTTTGTGAACGGTAAAGACAGACAAATCTTTGATTAACTGTGTCCACGTCTGCATCTTACATTCATGTTGTTGTAAAAATTAGAGTTTGTTATAATGCAGGCGACAAAATGAAACTGTCTTACGTTGTCGAAATGACAAAAGGAAATATTGTTAAACGGTAAATGGAATGGACTTATTTTGGTTTTAATCTTCTGACTTCTCAAAGTGCATTACACTACATGTCACATTCACTCTAACTTACTTACTGTCCACACACACACACGCACACGCACACACACACACACACACACACACACACACACACACACACAAACGAACTGCGAGTGCCAAGCTGCACATCAGTACTGATCATCATCAAATTCACTCCAATGTACCGCCCATGGCGTTTGTGGGGGTTTATTATCTTGCCTGAGGAAACTTCAACTTGTGGCGTGAAGGAGGCGGGGGTCGAGCTGCTGATATGCAGATGACGACACTTTCTACCCCCGAGCATCAGCTGCATCCTCCAATGTGTTAAAACGAGAAGTGCATCATTACAACCACGCTGCAGGCCGAATGCACACGGTTACCATGCCAATGGTTCATGATGCAGCCAAATGTAACAGACACTTGACAGTATTGACTTATTTGTGTGAAATGACACTAAAAGCACCAATTGCAGTTCAATATCACAATTGTAGGTAGCAGGAAATGTGATTACTTTTAAATAAATCAACACCAGCATTTTCTTTACATCAGCTTACTGATACACCTATTCTCAGTGAGAACACATTAACCCCCAATTTCTACATACTGTGGATGTAGAAATTGGGGGTACATATTGTACATACTGGCACGCCGTGGTCTGTCCACGCCACACACTGTGCTAGAGTTTGCTGCTACTCCAGCCCGTGCCACCTGCGCAACTACACTCTGCTCCGTTTCAATTACACTCTACCACTCTATGTTCAGAGTACGCTGCAGGGGGACGTCAAGCTGGACAGAAGAGAACTACAAGGACAGGAAGTCAGACAAGGAAACACACAGAACGTCCCGTCAATTTCACAATAAAAGTAAAAGACTGTGTGGGGATTGGGGGTTATGGTTGCATAGGGCAACCGTCCCGATGACAGACTTCTGCTCACTGTTTGTCTATCATTGGTTGTTCATGAAAACTATTGGAGGTTATAAATCTATAAAGTGAAGCTGGAGGTATGAGTTATCGTTCAGATTATGTAAACCTCTCTGAGGGACAGTCAGAGTTATGAAGCTCTCTTCCACTTAAAGCTGTGTCCTTGAGAAGTTTTTAAAAGCTTCAACAAATCAGAGAGGACCTATTATGGACTGATGGGAATGCAAAGACACTCCACTGTCATTTCTACCAGCAGACAAACACTCCTCGGAGGTCCTCTTCACCTCGCACAGACAAAGAGAGGGAGTCAAGGTGAAGCTGCAATTATGACTGTGAACAATCCAGATGGACAAATGACCTTCTGTGATACCAAATTTCATGATTGACATTGTTAAACTGAAAACTCATCTGGGGAATTTAAAATTACACATATTTACAAACTTTTTTAAGGGTACTTTGGTTAGCCTTGAGGTGTCAGATAGCCCAGCGGTTACGTTGCATGTCCCATGCCTTGACTCGGTCTTTGAGCTGTCATTCCTCTCTCTCCTCCCAATGTTTGTCTTCAGCTCTCCTTTCTACTGAAGGCAACAACGGCCCAAACATATCTCCTAAAAATACATCAATCTAAAGGAAATCACACTGCTTTACTAAAATGTGACATGATGCCATCTGATAAATGGGCTTAGTATTAAATAGATAACAGGTAGACACTATAGTTCACATACAAATTTGATATATGGCAACCCATTAGAGACGATTACACTTTAAAGGCAGGGTTGGTAATTAGTATTTTCTCCAAATAAATTTTTTAAGACGTTACTTAAAACTGTCTTTAGGTGCTGATGGAAATAAATAACTCTTAATGTGCTCTGAAAAAGGAACAAAAAAAACCTGTATGTCTGCCACAAGATACCAATCTGATGAACCAATCACAGCCTCCCTTTCTCCCTGTGAGTTTACTTATCGCCGAATGAGACATGAGACGACGTAGTTTCTACACAATGAAGAGATGAGGTCCACTTCTGGAGCAACGGCACTTGTGCATGTAAGTGAGGGGGCGTGGCTTCAGAGGGGGGACAGAGGGGAGGGGGTGTAGACGGAGCAGTGAGGGAATGCTACTTTTAAAATCATGCTAGCTTTAGAAAATTATCAACCCCGACTTGAAACCGATGTCAAATAAAAAGATATTGTGGCGGTCCATGAGGGGTGCTCATCACCAGATGGGATTGGCAGATAGGCCGGAGGAGATCGGATATAACGGGAATCTCGCTCTCTCGCCTCCTTCTTTGGTGACCCTAGACGCTTGTTTGAGCATGTTGAACGCCGCCGATCATGCCGCCGCCGCTTCCGCTTCTGCTGCCCCGGTTCCATTGCCACAGCTGGTTCCTGCCGTGTATGCTGCGACGGTGAAACTCCCAGAGTTCTGGCAACATGACCCCGAACCCTGGTTCCAGCATGTGGTTCCTGGTTCTGCTCTGGACGTGCAGACTACGCGGCGCGTAATGGGCGTGCTGAGGGATCCTCCGGCTGCGGACAAGTACGGTGCTTTAAAGGCTTCACTGCTGCGCCTCTACCAGCTGTCCGATGCCGAGCGAGCCGACCGCCTCCTGTCTCTCAACGGCCTGGGGGACAGCAAACCCACCGAGCTGATGGAGAACATGCTCGCGTTGCTCGGTTCGGGGGATGCTTCTTTCCTGTTTGTGCAGCTGTGTCCCGGCCAGCTCCCGCCTCCGGTGCGCACGGCGTTGGCCAACTCACCGCTCAAAGGTTTCAGATCATTTTAAAATGAGGACGACTTAAGGTAATATGGAAAGATAACTTTGTAATGAGGCTTTTTTTTTGTCTCAGGTACACGCAGAGAATGTCAGACAGAATTGTTAATTTCACTTTTTCCCCCTTTCTTTCAGGCAATGGTTAATCTGAGGCAGAACGACATATTAGCCTAAGAGATTCTTAATTCTGCGCTCTGAAGTGAGTCAGAGTCAATATATATTTATATTAAGAATTATTTTGTGGTTTTTATTCCTTATTTTGATAGGACAGTGGATAGAGTTGGAAAAGAGCCACAGGTCAGACTTGAATCTGTGCTGCACACTTTGAGGACTACAACCTCCATACATGAAGCGAAAACAAAACCCCAAGGATATCTGTGGCCCATTCAGAGTCATGTCTTAAGTCTCAGCTGTGTGTTCAGTTATTCAGAGCAGAGAAGTAAACACAGAAGAAATGGTCATGACGTCAGTTTGAAAAATATAACGGGAACATTTCCTCTTCCGAGATTCTTTGTAAATGACTCAGAGTGGAGCTGATCAATAGTTGCACTAATTACTCTCACAAATCAATAGTCTTTCTGTATGGAGCGAGAGCACAGAGGAAACAAATGCTGCTTGTACACAATGTGTCTCCTGAGAAATGTGTTTGTCTTTTGTAATTTAAACAAGGACATCCATTCTGCTGTAAGAGCTGTTCCAACACTGAGGATGATTGAGGAGCTGCAGGAGTCGTTGATATTCACTAAGAACCTGCACTTTCAATCCCCCCCCCCCCCCCACACACACACCACCACCACCACCACCACTTACCCAGCCAGCCTCACAGTGACCACGTTCAGAAAACTCAGCACATAATCAAGACATTGTTTTGGATGATTTTCTATAATGGAAGGAGAGAAGAAAGCCACTGTAGTGTCTCTGTGGGGTAAATGTTGACCCAGACAGTCCTTCTATATTTGAATGAATCGTGTCCCTGAATGGGACTCGACTGAAACTGACACCCCGACAAGCTTTCTCTCTCTTTGAATAACAAATGTAAGTAATAAGGGTTTTCTCCTTCCGTTGATTGTTTAGGTAAACAAGTGTAGAACAGATCATTTAGATCCTCAAGGATAAACATGCACACATCTACTTAAGAGCACGGCCATTTCTAATCGACATCCTAATCATCTGGGAAACACAATGAAACCGGAGATGGAACGAGACAGAGCGAGAGAGGACGAAGCCAATTGACATTCACAAGTGTAGCCCAAGTGTGAAACAATTTAGGGACTATTTCAAGGTTAAAATCAAATGCAAGATGACAAGTGCAGCAGAGATGGAATGGATAAGGAGATGTGTATGAGGGCGTTCCACAGAGAGAGAGAGAGAGAGAGAGATCGACCTGGTGCATTGTTTCTGTCTCTCCACCTCTGCTCAGCCTCGCTCCCTTTGCTCTGACAGATAAGGTCGTCATAAGTATAAAAGGAGACGATGAACAGACAAGAAACTGTGCACTGCTTTAATTATTCGTTTTTCAGGTTGTTATGCTATTCTCTCATTGTCTGTAATCACTCTCTTATTGTCTCCGTCTACCTGTCCCCCTGTCCCCCTGATTTCTTTTCTTAAGTCTAATGCACGTTTCAGAGAGACCATTTTCTCTCAAGATGCCGCGTTTTTGTCAAGATAAAAGCCCTCGTTCAAAATCAATTTTCCATTTCTACCAATGATGTTATTACTTCTCCCTATTGTCCATTCAGTCCGCTCTTTTCTTCCCCTCGTTTAAAAAAAAAAATAAAAATCCTGCTTACAGCGATAAAAAGCTCCCGGAGCAAAGACATCATTCTATGAGTAACAATGACATCGGTCTGATGGAGATCCTAAAAACTCATTATTTATGAAACTTCAAGCTGTGGGGATGTGAGGGACCAAGCAGTCAGACACGAGACGCAGGAGTCAAACAAAGGAAAAAAGCATTTACGAAGCAAGTTGTAAGCGCTAGAACTTATAAAGACGTAACATAACTCGAAATGAACACGATTAAAAATGAAGACATGAAGGAAAAAACAGAGCAAACAAAGAGGCTGCTATTTAAAGTAGTTAATCCTGTTCATAAACATGGGTTAAACAGGGTTAATTGTCTTGCCCAAGGACACATCGGACACGTGGCTACAGGAGCTGGGGTTGAAGTTTCATTTCTGGGCCCTTCGTGGCTTGATTTTTTTTGACAGGACAGGATAGAGCAAGAAACCGGAGAGAGAGGGAGGGGATAACTCAAACCATGGGAGTCACTCGTGGGACGCACATACCGACCATCGTACGACCTGCGCCCCCAGTCTTTTGTGATTTAGAGAAAACTCCAGTGGAAACAGTGAGATGCATTTATAACACTCACAACAATGTTTTGAACAAGCCCAGTCATCACAGCATGCAACAAATCAAAGCTGACACCGGACCATAACGCATAGACAGTATCAGTTCAAATGTATTTACTCAACTCGTACTTCTCTTTCATTTGTTCACGACCGTGTTCTGTTTGTGTTTAGATAGAGGTGAGAAAGTTCACTCTCTGATGGATAGTTTCTCTGCTTCCTGGAACACGAGGTCTCTCTCCCTGTGGGAGACATCCAGGCGGCCCCGTCACCTGAACAAAAGAGACGACGGCCGTGACAAATAGAAAGACCACATGAGCCTCTCTCTCTTTCTTACAGGTTTCCTCCTGAGTTGGTCCACATTTCACTCTGTGCTGGTCTTTTGTGATCTTTCATGTTGTCGTCTTTTTGTGGGCGACCCTCACCTTCCTACCAGCACCTCATCTCATTTTCTCCTCATTCCTGTCACTTCTTTACGCCTTTTACAAACACCTTTTATTCCATGAGTTTTGGAGTCTGTCGGCGCTCTCAACAAAATTTCATTGGGTGCCTCTCCAACCAGCATTAATCCAATTATGTCTGCTGTTACTCTTTTCTCACTCCCACACAGATAAGTCCTCTTCATTTTCCGTCACTGACAAACTTTGGTTTTCACAGTTAAAATGCATGCAATGCTTAGCAGTGAGAGGGAGTGCAGTCAGATGGGGCCACTTTATGGAGGTCTCCAACTGTCACTGTAAAATGTGCACATTTTGAGCAACGGCTTTGATCGAACGCTCACCAGCCCTTCGGAGCCCCCTGTTGATCAAGCACCAAGAGGTTGTCTGTGTTGCCTTTTAACAAGCAGTGCCTCTGCACAAGTCGTCAGCTGTTTCACAAGTTTTCACGCTCTTCTGTTGAGGTACGATATATCACCGAGAAGAGTAAAACACCTCTTGAAAGTAAAGTTAACATTTCTGCTCGTGTGAATCAGTTAGACTTTTTATTATCTTCATGTGCTGCTTTTGTATAAGTGCCTTGAAAATGTTCCTGCCAATAAAACCTCAAATTGAACAGAGTAGAATATCAGACTAGTGGACACATCAGAGATTTATGTCACAATAAACGTATGTTTATTTGCAGCTCCTCAACTCGGTCTAGGTCTTTAATTATTCCCCTGAGGCTTGACCCTCTGAGGACTTACATTTTAGATGTGGAAGATTCTTCCACCTGTGCTGCCCTCTCCCTTTTCTGACATTTCTACTTATCATATCTCAAAGTGATTTTTTTCTCTTCCCGCAATTCAAATTATTCAGATTCCTTCATAAATATTCATTAGGCTTCTCAGACAGGGAGGAAAGGAGGGAGGTGTGACAGAGGCCAGTTTCTACGCCTCCGTCCCTCATGGACATTTTTCAATTCATCATCTTCTGAGAATTTTTTTTACTAAAAATGAGAGCGAGAGCGAGAGCGAGAGAGAGAGAGAGAGAGAGAGAGAGAGAGAGAGAGAGAGAGAGCGAGCAGTGGACGCACAGGAGAGCCAAGCACTGGGTTTTTATTGGCAGTCGCCCTCCTTCATTAACCATAGTTCCTTCCAATGTTAGTTGCAGCCAGTTGAAGCTCTCACTGTAGTCAGAATCTGAATCAGAACCAGTTTTATTGGCCAGGTATGTTGAACACACAAGGAATTTAACTTTGGTAGACTTTGCACTCAAACATTAAAAATGAACAATTAACTAAAAAACATAAAGAAGTAATTAAAGACTTTAAGACTCCATGAGTCAATAAACCTTTACAGAATGGAGTTCAAAAATTTGTTGGCAGGATAATGACCTGAATTAGCACCAACCAGAAGTTCAGATTAAATTGCTGAGTATTTAAGTGCCCTGAGGTTCAGCTCCATCAGTCTGCCAAGGACCAGAATTGGTTTGACATCCAGATCGAACTTTACACACACATCGTCATGTAGTGACAAAACTTTTGATTTACACATTAGTAAATGAAATGTACAACACATTGCATTCGATTTATTCAAAATATAAACAATGACAACACTTATTTTTCAAGCAACTTTCATTAAAAGATCACATCCAGTATTCTCCTCCTTTTCACTAGGTACACATACTGAGTGTATTTGCACAATATGAGAAAAAAAAATCTCTGATGAAAGAACTTTAAATAGGTTTGAGTAGGTTGTGATCTTTACACACCTTCATTATAATTTCCAGCAGACTGGAAACTCATTTCGTAAAGTGGGTTGAATCAACATACTTCATTGATTACAAATACTACTGCAGGGCCTTGACTTCTGTTTAGACACTCTCAAAGGGTTTACTCTGCCCTTTTTAACCTGAGAGAGGCAGCGAGAGAAACAACAGACACCTGAGGGTACAATGACTGACTTTGTTGTGGCTCATTAAACGTAGCGCACACATCATGATAATTAGATTTATTTTTATTTAAATCAACACCAGTCTAGTAAGAGCGCACTCACACGATGCAAATGTGTCTCCCGACCCATTCCCCCCCTGGCCTGCATTCAGACTGCTCCAGGCGTGAGCATGCTTACCTCTTGTACATGAATTCATAAGACATGGCTTTACGTCAATATGAAGCGTTCTGAGTTGAAAAGACACGTCGATTTAGAACAACACAGAGAACACGAGAGCTTCTTCACTGACTTTGTGGCTTATTTTGAGTCATTTTAATAAGACACAGCCAGAACACTCAATAAGGAAGGCTGTCCATGTTGTGAACTTGTGCTTGTCCACATGCATGAACCGCACCGTGTGGAAGCACACCTCTTCCAAGCGTGCCAAAGCCAATGAAGTGCTTGAGTACGGTTTGGAGCACGCTCAGTGTCAAACAAACGTGATCAGGCAAGGTACGGATTGCAGAGTGTGAGTGTGCACTGTGACCCCTCTCCTACACCTGAAAATAAAAGACATGCTAACTCTTATGGGGTGTTGCTCTCCTCTGATATATTACTTCTGTTGATCACGGTATCAAACAGAGAGAGCAGAGAAGACAGGAATGATCTTAGATAATCATCCTCTCTTTTACAGGACATTCATTTACAAAGCATGTTATTCAAACACCATGTTTTATGTCTTACATGTAAGATTAAAAGTCTGTTGTATTTCTCTTCATAGAACATTTTATTTTAAAAAAAAGTCTGTTCTCAGTTTGTGTTTCAAACTGACCCGGTCTGTATCATACGTCTTCATAAAGAAAAAAAAGAGGATACGCATCAGATTTCTTCAGTGTCAGTCAAATGTAATTAATGTAATTAAGAAGAAGACAACCATGAAAACCATTCGATGTGGAAAAAACACTCCAGTGCAAAACAAACCTCCAAAACCAGCATCATTTCTTTGGCCTGCCTGAGGATGCAAAAAGTGCCCTCAGTTCATCTTCATCTCCCGTGATGTTCCTATTTTTCAACAGGCACGCTCTCCAGCAGAGCTGACACCCACGGTGAGCAGAAAAGACATTTCATCCAGAACTGTGATGTCAGGCGGGAACAGACTCGACTCAATGTGCCATTACAGGAAACATGACGACAAAATGTGTCAAAAACCATCTTGCAGGGGGAACTGAACCCTGCAATGTGCAGGTTCTGAGTGTGAAAGGGGATTTTGAGTCTTAAATTACTGCCGCGCTGCTCTGTGTCCTTTCATTGTTCTCAGTGGGCGAGCGTGACTCTTCACTGTCCCGTCTTAGGAAACCAGCATTTAGAATAAAGACATGCTTCACATCTCCTCTGTCCTCTACATTTGAAAGGTTTTCTCTTGCATCACATGCACTTTTATGATTAAAAACATTTGGCAGAGACGTTTCCCTTCTCGTGGAAGACTATTCTTAACGTAATCAAGCAGATAAATAGAAACCATGCCAAGGTGATAGCAAAGAGAAAGCTGTTAAACCTGCAGGACTGTGACAGAGCGAGGTAGTGGACCTTCACTTTTATTTCTTTTAAAAGGACAACTACAAGGTTGCATTCAGAACCTAACTCTGGCTCTCTCTGAGTTTTAAGATTAAGTTGTAAGAAGACTAAGACTCTGTCCAATAGGGAACCCACCCTGGAAGGCAACAAACCCAGTGCATTCTGGGTTTTGAAGTATTTGAAACCTTTAGGCAGAATGTAAGCAAAGCAGTTTGTTTTTCTGGAATATTTGTATTATATATGAACCTGTATATATTTGGAAACACAAACAACTTGTGTCGTTTAATGACCTAAAAATGCTAAATGGAACCATGCCAAAGATGAGATGATTGACAACAGCCTCTGGTTTAAATGTACCATATAGGCTTCATCAGTGACAGTGAACCTAGACTGATTGATGTCCACACACAGTGACCAACACAGGCAAACATGCATGGTTCAGATCAGAGATGCATTCATTCAGAAGACCAACACGTCTGTTTTTTTTTGTTTTGTTTTGTTTAAATTGGACAAGCAGAATGTCACAAAAAGCCATACTCCACTAAACTGCTTTGCTTCAGCATTTTGAACACATTTGATTAGACTATAGGATGGACCATCTGCTTCTGCACAATCAACTGTGGTCGCTGCAGGCTGTTAGTAAGAGTCCCCTGGCTGCTCTGAATGAGAGCTGAATCTCAATAGTCTGCTCCGGCTCTTACAATTGGAGGAACAAAAAAACAGCAATCATGTCTGTCTCTTGTCTTAAATGGAGATTATCCGTGGAAGACAAAAGGCCTTATACCTCCGACAGGTTCAACAAGGAAGAAGAGGGCTCACACAGATGAGCCAGTCAAGTCAAAGTCATTACACACACACACACACACACACACACACACACACACACACACACACACACACACACGATGCCAAGGGCAAAAGAATTCTGAGCAGCAAGAGGATGAAAGTATCATCATGCCTGAAATCACCATGGAGACTCAGTTTGGAGTGTTTCATGTTAAAGCGGAGGAGTATTTTGTGGGGTAGAAAGTGTCTATAGGAGGACTTCCATCTCCAGGGTTTCAAACCTGTACTGGTAACCACGCTGAATAAAACACACCTGGAGTAAACTGTCGTCTTGTGCTCTGCTGAGGCTCCTCTCTCATCACGTTTGAGCTTCTGATGGATCATTTTGAGAGAATAAAACACAAACAATCTGGACATGAAACACCAGTGAAAGTGTCTGAAAGATAGACTGAAGATTACCTCTGCGTCTTTTATCAAAGAAGTAGGCAATAGAAAGAAACAAGAACTCTGTGCTGCTAACCAAACCAATATTTCCCTTAATGGGTTGGACTGAGGTCTGGTTGCTTTCACACCTCAAATGAACCATACCAGGGTCCGGCTGTTTGGTGTGCACCTGAGTTCGATGGTTTGTATTCACACCGACTCACACCTGGGTTTTAGTTTGTTTCAAGTGAACCAAACAAGGTGAATACACCATCAATGTTGGTCCAGCTGCTGCTTCTCTGTTCTGTGACGTGACTCCAGTCCAGTAAAAGTCTTTTTTCCTTCTTTACACGTCAGCAGCTTCACAGCAACAGACAGACGGAGCGATGGATCTCATGGATCTGATGGTTATCAATAAAATGTCAAGATAAGAAAATGCACCTTGGCTTAGACATGCAGTTATGTCCTGAGTTTGAATTTGTTTATGACAAAAAAACAAACAAACATATTCTCAAAGGGACTCATTCACAAACTGCTCTAACGAAGATTTTTTGGTTCTTAAAATCTGCTCACACATTTGTTTTAGACAAGACGGACCATAGACCTGAGTGACATCACCCATCTGTCACTGCAGGGGGCTTTAGAAGCCCATTCCACCTGATACGTGTGCAGGAGCTGTGCTGCAGTGTGTCTGTCAACACCCACAGGGTGTGTTTTTAGAGCCCAGCATGGACCAGCGGCGCCAGACAGCTGGATTCGCAGGACCTGAGGAGTTCCTGCAGTATTTACAGAATCGACACTTACGACAGGGTGAGATAAAATTATATCAGTGAAAAAGGCCCAAAGATTTGTTGGCATTCTTGGTGCATGGACAGAAGACAACACGTGAAGCAACAACTACAGATGCCAACAATAACATTGATTGCATCCAGCCATTATCTTTACTGCCTGTGACGTTCTGGGTCGTGGAGGGCTGGAGCCCAGGCCTGCTGTCATCACATGCATGGGGAGAACACGTAAACTCCTTACAGAGAGGCTCCTGTCAGACCGGGATTCAAACCAGGAACCTTTAGAGGTCCAAAAAATTCAAAGGTAACAAAACCACTACCTGAAAAAAAACACTCAATGATGTAGCCTGCAGCTAACACTAAATTTCTCAAGTATATGATCTTTCCCTGAGCCTTTTTTTTCTGCCCGTTCCCTTTTGGATTTGATCGCCTCGCTGAAAGATTGCCGACCTGGACAGTGAAATAAACGTTGCCTCTTTTGACTCTGCCCTTGAGTGATTCTGCCTTTCTGGGTCCATCAATCTGTCAGGTTCTGTTAACAAGGACCTCAGATTGAATCCGATCAGCCATCGACATCTATGATGGTTTGTTTAAATTCCAACATCAGCGGTAAAGAAATGTACCAACACGAGAGGCAATATAGTCAAACATGCCCTGAATAAAAGTCTTAAAGGATGGGAGAAGGAAAAAACTTCCTGTAGTGATGTAACAGTCGTGATGATGGTGGGAAAAGAGTGATCCTTGTATCCCAGAATTCATCAGCAGTCGTCTTCAGAGACAGAGGTAACCCTGCAGAGAGGTGGATCGACCCCCCGCTGATGTTTCACAGCTTCACGCTCCTTTAGTCTAATGAGATTATACATTCAGCTGCTTTGACTGAGAATCATATTATCTGTCAGAGCTTGGAGAGAGATTTCACCAAAGGTGCAGAGTGTCACTCTCCTGACAGAGGTGTTGAATCTGCTGTGAGGTGGAAAAAAAAAAACTAGAAATCAAAATTTGGCACTCACTCAAACGTGTGAGGCTTCTTCTTCTTCTTCAGCGAATGGAGAGAGCGCACTTGTTCAGATAGACTGAAGTGTGTTTGATTTCTAGGCCTGAAAACACAGCAGCAATCTGGACCCAGATTAAATCTAAGACAGCAGCCATCTTTAAAATGGACCTCAAATTCTCTTTAATCCAGCCCGAGTGATTAAAACCCTTCACTGCTATGTCACGGATGCAGAGATGTATTGAATGAATTAAAGAAGAACTGTTTGGCAGCTTTGGGAACTTTTCTGCCCGATCAGCATTATTCATATTGTCTGCCTCTGACTCATCATGAATGTTCATGAATAAATAAATGATGATGAATAAAGTCACTCCTTAAGAGACACTACTGAGACAGTGCCAACAATGAATGCAGAAGTTATTGTTGCAGTAAGGGCTCTATATAATATAGTGAATAATGACGTGCAACAAAAGCTTTGAAGTTGGAGAAAATTCTGCTTCATGCGACATTCGGTTCACTCGAGCATATTGGATCTATTTCTGGAGCGTGGGTTGACAAGCTCACAGGATGAAGATCTCGTAGGAATAAAGACAAAAATGTGCCAGCAGGATGTTGCTTTGTCTTTCGAAGGTTTTGTTCAATCAGTTTTGACGTCATATTGATAAAGAGATGGAACGCACAATCCTGACTCTTTATGTCGTGTTTTATTCTGAAAGTGTCAGAATGTGTGTTTCCTTGTCTGACTTCCTGTCCGGGTCTTTCTGCTCTGTTCTGCTTGAGCATTTGGCTTTGAAAGAATGGAGAATCCGGACTCTAATTCAGACCTTGAAATGACATCAATCATTTTGTCACATAAATGGAAATGAACTGTCAAAAAACGGTAGAACCGTGTGTTCCCATGTCGTGAAGTGAAAGAGAGGCTGGGAACGAAGAGCAGCTGGATAATTAAGGTTGTGAGAGATTGTCACAGATTTGGTTGAGGAACGAGTTTGATGAAAGGGAAGAGGGAGACAGAGAGAAAAGTCACAAAGTGAGGTACAGAACATCTCTGTAGTAGCACCCCCCCCCCCCTCTGTATGAGCAACTTTAGCTCCAGGTTCAAACTTATCAGCTCACTTTCTTCCATGTTCACAGGAACATCTTGCACTGTTCAGCACAAAGACTTAATTTGGACATTCTGAAGAACTGTGGTAATGCATCTCTGAATACATATTCAACTTTTGGCGGTCTTGCCAGAGTATAATCTGTCCGGTGAAGCTGAGCAGGGTCAGGACCTGAAGAGAGATATCGCGACACACAGATACACAGAAGAGAAGATTTCAATTCCAAGTTCTTCAAATGTCAGAGCGTCTGTCTTTATTTCCATCTTAATGCCGAACTTTGCACAAACTGCATTCATCAAAAGACGACTTGTGTGCTCAATAAATATTTATCTGACTGCTTCAAATATTCCTGCTCAGTGTCAAAACTCTACTCAAACTGCAAACACTCTGTTGGACTGTATGTACAGTTTCATTACATCCTTGGGATGCTTTGAATCGATGAGTAGCAGATCCTCCTGTCCAGTGATGTCGCTTTTATTGGTACCTTTTGCTCAGATTAATCCAACAGAAATACAACACATTTTGCATTCCTGGTGCTTCTGAACATGACAAAAACAACTCTTCAACCCAATGTGATTTCCTTCAGATGCGACTGATTACATTAAGAGTCTCGATCAAACAGCTCAGAAAAACTCAAACTGAAGCTGAAATGAAATCAAAGAACCAACAGGATGGACGTGTTGTCAGAGAGATGAGAGGGAAGGAAGCAGCTCTTACTCGAGCTGCATTTTTACTCTGCAGATGAGAAACACAAAACCCGACTCCAGAGCTGACAGCGCCCTCTCCAGTTCATGTTTCTGTTTCCACGGCCTACGTTTGTGCAGGCCAACCGTGCAACAGAATATTTGCAGAGTCTGATTTCAACAGAGAAGCGATGCAAGCATGAATATGACAGGAAGTCAGAAAACGGAACTTGCAGAGCATCCGGTGAACTTCAGAATAAATACAAATATTCTCATCATGTAATCGACATGATGTCAAAGTAAACAACCAATCCACCTCTTAAAGACAACGTAACATGTTGTTTGCACGTTCTCAATTGTGATCTTGTAAAAACTGTGAGCTCGGGGGCGCCGTCGGACGGACGGACGGACAGACAGAGTGACAGACGGACAGACAAATCAACACTCCACCTTATCTAGAAAAAAATCAGAAGAGCAGAGAAAATCAATGGTCAAAGAAGCACAGCGGTCAGTTTTTTAAGTTGTTTGAAACCATCCTGCAGCAGATTATAAATGTGACGTGTTGAAGACAGTGAGATCTCTATATGTGCCTTCACATATAGATGTTATTTCAATGTTATTTCAGTTCAGTCTTTTGACCTGTTGGATGCCTCGTGTTCAAAAAGAAAGAACATTGGCCTCAGTTTAATGAAAGGCAGTAAAGAGCTCAGACAGCCGTCCTTATGGAAATGATGTACTGCTTAGAGAGCTCTCACTGTGGGAAAGTGGACTGAGGGAAATCAATTCACAGTTTGACCCTAAGAGGTCAAAGACATTGATCTCTGAGAGGGAGAAGCAGACATGTTCCTCTTGTTCCAGAAAGAGACTCAACCATGCTTCAGGAAACACAGCAGCAGACATTACATTTTACAGGACTAAAAAAACACTATGTTTGGGCTACAGGAATATAAAAGTAAGGACAGCTTTTGAAACTACAATATGAGACTTCAGGCAAAATGTTGTTAGTTGGTTACGATTGTTGAAAATATCTTTGATGCTCATGTGCCGTTTGATTCTATGAAACCATGAGAAGAGATTCTGAGACGACTCCTGCAGATGGATGTGAGCCAGCTGACCTCACCAGCATCACTCCCTGTTCAAACCAGCATGTGTACAGAGAAGCTGAAGGTGGAGCTATGTGCCTGAATGTAAGAGCTCTGGAGCTAAAGCAGGAAGGCTCTCAATCGCCGGCTTCTGGGCCCAAAGACAGCTGCGATGTGAGCAGCACATTGTCCCACCTTTCAGAGAGTCTGAAGTATACACTCAGATTTCACTGCTTTTGAGCACATCCCTTCTGCACTCCACTCCACTGGCCTAGGAGTGTGTGTGTGTGGCCTCTTTTGATGCAGTGTAAACTGCTGAGAAAGGCTCGAGAGGTTTATAATTCACTGTCCACAGATGAGGGTTTGAATTATGACACTGCCCAGCGTGCCTGTGAACTGGTGCCAGAAGCAGACAGACTTGTGGAGTTGGCCGTGGAGGTTCACCGAGAGAGGACATGACATTATCAACTGCACTGAGAGATTTTTTGTTTTTTGTGCCAAGTTTCTGTATCATTGAATACTGCAAACACAAGAACAATATTCAAAGGAAAAAAAATATTGTTTATTGTCTTTGATAATCTCTCTGCAGAGTTCAGTGTGCTTCCTGTCTCTCAATACTTAAAGTCAGGGTGATTTATTTTCTAAACAAATGATTTTGTGAGAAGCATTCCCTCAGTGCTCTGTCTGCACCCTCCCCTCTGTCCTCCCTCTTAAGCCACGCCCCCTCACTTACATGCACAAGCACCATTGCTCCAGAAGTGGACCTCATCTCTTCATTGTGTAGAAACTACGTCCTCTCATGTCTCAGTCAGCGGCAAGTAAACTCTCAGTATAAACTTTGAGTGTGAGCTAGAGCACGCAATAGGTAGAGAACGAGCAGGGAGGCTGTGATTGGTTCATCAGATTGGCCCCTCGTGGCAGACAGTCACATTTACAGACTTACAACTTTGACAGATTGTATTTGTTCCTGTGGACGTGTGTGGAAGTGGATGTGGAGAAAATTAACAACGTTGTTAAAAACAATGCTGAGATGAATCCCGTTGTGCTCAGACTGGTCAGCTGTGCTAAAGCTGTTAGCAGGGGAGACATTAAAGAGAAAGAGTTGGTCAGAGCTTTGGAGCTGTGAGGCTGCACAGGCCGGATAAAGCTGCGTTTGATATTCATTCATTATGCTAATTCAGCCGCTGTATTCCCCATAGATGAAGCCCGAGTGAGGGAGTTTGATGTCAAGTTGGTGTATGTGCTGCATACTTATGAGTGTGTCCGTGTGTGTGTGTGTGTGTGTGTGTGTGTGTGTGTGTGTGTGTGTGTGTGTGTGTGTGTGTGTGTGTGTGTGTGTGTGTGTGTGTGTGTGTGTGTATGGCTCAGTGTGGGGGTCCAATCATTTTGTGTTTCAGTATAAATGTAGACAATCTATTTCTTCGTCTTCCTGATGGTGATAAGCACGCACTGGAGGACTGTTACATGGACATGAAAAAGAAGAAAATCCTTGATACGGATTCTTATTAATGTAGATCAATAATATTCATCTCGTGTTGGAAAACGTGGTCCGCTGGAAAGGACTTTGGCACACTGTCTCCACTCTCATTAAAAGTTGAAGAGTAAAAAAGATCATGACGTTTCATCCTGTCAAAGGAAACTGTGATTACAAATGTAGTGTTTTATAATATCTGATCCTGAAACAAGATGGTGTTCTTATGCAAAGGCAATTAAATTAGTGTCAGTTGAGGTGCAGTACAGTATTGTTTGTTGAGTCATAACTACTTTTTGATATCCAAAGAAATCTAACCAAAAGGATAATAGAGCATGAACACAGCAGAAGAATAAATGATCCTGAAACAGACAGGACTCTTAGAGAGGATTCTGTAAGCACAAGCAAACATAAGAGGAGGTCTTCGCCCACATTTTCATCCCAATCGGCTCATTCTCAAAGTGACATCATCTCAAGGGGACAATAATGAGAACTAATTACAGTTTTTTTTTTTCACTGCTGCAATTGAAAGACCATTATCTGAATCTCTCTCCCCCCATCTCGCCATTCAAATTTAGCCACTTAGTCCCATTCATTTGTGGGATAATAATTGATAAGGACGTTTCCACAGAGCGCATGAGAGGTTTGTTATAAGAGCTTTGAGGAGGGTCTATTTCATGAGAGAAGAAGCTCTCGAGGTGTTCAACAGGATGAGAACGTGAGGCAGAGAGAGAGAGAGAGATAAAACTGAAATATGATTGAGTGGAGGCGAGTATGGCGGTGATGAGCGTGCTCACATGCACATAGAAAAACCTGCTCCTTCATATCCTGTGTACGTCATATAGACTAATATCATGCTTTATTATGATTTTTTTACAACACAAACCACGGCAACTTAAAAATCCTCATAGTCTCATTTGAGTCAAGGAAAAAAGGGGGGAAATTTAAAGGCAGATCCCATAGGTGTGTCAAAATCACAACAGTTCATCCAGAGGTCTTCTTCAGGTGATCAATTATTGTGGACTCAGCACTGTTAAATGACATCATGGCGTTGCGGTGTATCCACCTTATTTTCAGCAAAAGGTTAAAGAAAGTGACCCCAAATATTTGACATGTTCTCACCTGCTCTCACCCATTTGTTAAATGTTTGGTTTAAAAAAAAAGGTAATTCAACTTCATCATCAGGACCATGATCATGTACTGCAGCAAGAATATTATAATGAGGGGATTGACACTTAAAGGCGGGCTTGGTCATTTTCTCCAGCTACACTTTTGAAGATGTTGGTTGAAATTGTCTTTAGGTCCTGACAGAAATTAATAACTCATGTTCTCTGAAAAAGGAACAAAGGCATGCTGTCATCTGTAGCAGTTTGTAAGTCTGTAAACACGTCGACCAATGTCTGCCACGAGGTACCAATCTGATGAACCAATCACAGCCTCCCTGCTCGTTCTCTTCCTCTCGCGTGCTCTGGCTCACACTGAAAGTTTATACTGAGAGTTTACTTACCGCTGAATGAGACATGAGAGGACGTAGTTTCTGCACAATGAAGAGATGAGCTGAGGTCGGCTTCTGGAGCGATGGCTCTGCATATAAGTGAGGGGGCGTGGCTTAAGAGGGAGCACAGAGGGGAGGGTGCAGACGGAGCACTGAGGGAATACTACTTTCTAGTTTTAGAGAATTACCAATTTAATATGTGGAGTGTAACGTATACATATCCAATCTAAACATGTCTACAGATTAGCCTCGATGGATTACTGTAGATAGATGTTTTATTTTCTGTGAACGATGGTAAAAATATAACTTGGCAGAAGTGGCATGTTCTGTCTTAAATATGCCAGGGAATCTAAAAACGTTCACGGTTGGACTTGGATCTATGCTGGGGAGAGAACACACACACACACACACACACACTCAGCACATAAAAACACACAGCGTGGTAAATCTTGAGCTGTGTGTCAACTGGCATTTTCTATTCTAGAGAGAAATGAAATGGGACGGACATTACCGCAGCACACACTCTGAATCCGAAAGTAGCTTCTGCTTCTGCACTCAAGGTTACACAGCGCTCATAACACACAGCACATAAACAGACCCGATGGATGGATGGACAGACTGTGGAGGACATTGTCCTCAAAAAAGACACTGGGCATTGCTAATGATTTCAGGTGCATATAAGAAAAGAAAATGGGGGTCGACAAAAGTGAGGACTTTGTTGTTTTAAAATATTCTAGTGTCGGGTTTAAATAAATCATGAGCTACAGTCATTGTCAATCCTTTTATTGAGTCACCAGCTTATAGATGCTGCTCAATAAAACAACTCTGTAATAAATTCTGTGACACTCAGTTTCTGTTTGCATAATTGAACTCCGGTGCAGGTTTCAGTCCACGGCTGCAGTTATTGGTGATGTTATATCACATCAAACATGTAGATTTGCAGGTTGATTCATGTATAGCCTCTCAGGATGAATCCACCTGATTCTGAGGGAGCCTGACACGAAGCAAACATAAGAAGTGAACACTTTCATACAAAGGCTCTCATGCACCAACCCACCCGCACCACGTGTCCCACACGCCTGCATACCTACTCCAGTGTTGTCAGACTCAAACTCAGGCTTGGTCTCGAGGCCACTTTTCGCAGGTCTCCTCTCGGAATGGAAATCATTTACGCAGTCTTGCCTCTGTCTCGAAGTCGGTGGACTCTGGATTTTCAATCTAGACCGGTCAAGACCACTCCTGATCGACTATTTCTCAAAGTCATCACTTTGTTTAGACAGAAAACCCCTCCTCTTAAAAGAATAACTAACTTTCAGTTATTTGTAGTTTGACCTTCCCGGTGTTATGATCGAAGTGACTGACACACCCGCTGCATGCAGGATGTTGATCTCTAATTGACATTCATGGTCTTGGTCTCGGTGCCCTAAATTTCTTGGTCTTGTCCTGGACGCTCTGATCTCGGGTATGTCATGTTTTCGGTGGGTGTGGTCCTGATTACATCACTCCACCCCCTCAATGTACATGGGAACTAGATATCGTAATGGTTCGACTGCATCATAACTCACAGTTCTTAAAGTTCAGTGAACACCACTTTTCCATCCGTGCCGTGCACTCTGGAGCTGATTGTGCCCTCTCTAGTCCATGTTCCCGATGCACATGCCGCGGTCTGTCTCTGACGCTTCCCAACAGCGGCACTCTGCTGTGCTTTAAGTACATGCTGTGTATTTTCAACAAAGCTCACTGCGCACTCGCTTCAAGATGAACAGAGCGGATCGCGCAGGACAGGAAGGGAACGCGTCGAGCAACGACTCAATTTCAAAATAAGATGAGATACACACTCCTCACCGTATAGTCCATCAACCACGGAGAGAAAACGTAACACCTTGTTTGCACTTTATTCTCTGTATTCCCGCGTGATCTTGTAGTTCTCCTGTGATCTCGTGAACCTGTGAGTCCAGCTGCTCATGGCCGCACTGAGCTGCACACAAAGATCCTGTGGAAACCAGTTACATCACTGAGACAACATCCATGTCTGATACAGGGCTGGGCATCGGCACATGAAACAGCACTTCTCTTTGAAAGATCCTGTTTCTGAATTGCATCAGGGGCAATGCAGTTCTTGTTTTTTTTTTCCATTACAAGAAACTTCTTCTTTGAAAGATGAATGCTGCAGCTGAAAAATGTTTCAAAGACGACATCTGTTATGAGAGATTGAAAAAAAAAAAACCTTTAAGGAAAAGTGGAATGATAGAAATTCCTCAAAGTAAAAATTCAGCCCTGAAAAGCTTCTTAGTGTAACTTCAAAAATCACCATCAATTTACATTTTATGAAAAAAAAAGACAACCAACGTTTAACCAAAGTGAGTCATTATTCAGACAACAGGACAGAGACAATGAATCACCGCTCTCATTCCAAGGTCAGCGAGGACGCGTCACCCTTCATCTCTCTGCAGGAGACGTGCTGTGAGCGCTGGGTGCCTCCATCTGTCACCTCTTCTCCCCTCACCTGCTTCAGCTCGGGATTCTGTCTCTCACTTTTTCTTTGAACTGAGATGAACTGGTACAAGTTAAATCAGTCGTTGCAAGTTTGTCCTTCCACCAGGTGGCGTTTAAGTTCACAGCCAACGTTTATATTAATTAACACAAGATGCAATGTTTTGTTTTCTTTTTTCTTCATGCAAATGAGCATGAAAGCCTCCAGGTGCTTTCTGTGTTTGGGTTTGTGTTGCACATCTGACATCTTGATCTTGTGTTGCTGGCTTACCTGTGTCCTCTCCAGCTGCTGCATTTATAACGACCCAGGAGCTTATTTAAAAAAAATACAAAAAATGGTTTTGAGTTTGGTGCATTTGGGCGCATCAGCTTTAAACTGCGAAATCCTACCAGATGAAAGTTCAGTCCGTCTCCACTCCGCTCCAGCAGCGGCGTTCATCGTTTTTTTACTTTAATCAATGTGTGTGCTTCCACTGGCTCCAGGAACGTGTACAAATAGAAAAGTTGTTTTGCCTTAAGTAAAATAAAGTGGGTGTTTTGGGGGGAAATTGCTTCTTTTTCCTGTTAATGTAAAATTTGTCTGAAACTCCAACAGGAGGAATACTGAAGAAACACCTCAACGGCCGGGCCGTTAAGTCAGAACCAAACCGAAACAGGGAAAAGAAACAAAACATGTCTGTTTTGAACTGTGTCCTGACTGTATCGTTGCACCGTAAAGGTTGTGTCTGATTCTAAAGCCTGACAGTCGTCCGCAGGATGACAGTCCCAATGTCACAGCCACAAAGTCATCATCATTTATCTCCAAACATCAGAGGAAATTATTCAGCCTCCAGCCATGAGCTTGAATTAAAAAAAAACACCCTGTGGCAAGAGAAGCGAGCCGGGCGAGTCGATTAAAGTTTATCATCTCATTTGAAGCTGAATATTTCAGAGCTCTTGTTTTGTTGTCTCTCTCTTTCTCGGAGCAGAAAGTTGGAGTCTTCGATGTTAAAAAATTGTTTTAAAGAGATTTTGGAAAAGCAATAATGACATCAAAGGCCGGGTTATTCATTTTTTAAAGAACAAAAAAATCAATTCAGAGTCTCTCTGCAACCAGAAATGGGTTTTTTTTAATCCAAGAGGACTTATGATGGATCAAAATAAATGCCCTCTTTTTACCCAAATGCATAAAATAGTACTGACGCAAACAAGCGTTCACAGCATCACAATACATGAAGAAACAAGGACTCATGCATCGTCTTTTTAAACATCACATAGTCTCCTAATGTTCAAGTTGTTTAAATAATTCTCAAAGCTCACTTGTGTGTGAGTGAGTGCTGTGTGTGCTCATACAGGGACATGGATTCATTGATTATAGATCATGTAAGAAGGCCAGGAAAAGAACAAAGTGTGAAGCATAAACTACACACTCAGAGCACACATCTGTATTCTTCTCCATACGTGGCCCATACATGACCCTGTGTTATTCTCCCCTTTACAGAAAATCTTCAGACGAGAACTCTGCTCTGCTCAAGGCACTCCATCTTAGCAGCGCTCTCTGTGGCTGCCATCACTCTTCTCTCCTGTACTCTCAGAGAAAGCATGTCATAAGATGGGACTGAAGACAGCTCCCTGACTTACAGTAGTTTTGCTGCTTTCCTCAGGCTGTTTATTTCAGAGCCCCGCGGTCCTGATGACAAGCTGCAAGCAAACTATAGGCTGGAAGCCTCCTGTGGACTTATTAGCACAGACTGTCTCTCCACCTACAGCACAGACTGTTTGATTCAGCTGCAGAATTCTGCAACATACAAACCCTCCAGGTGTATGTTGATGATGACTTGCATCACATCACAGGTGAATAAAGCCACCTGTCCATTTCATTCAAACATATCAATGCTTCTGTGCTTCATGTTTCGCTCGCCTTGTGAAAATCTCACATTTGATTCTCATCCAGATTTCACGTTTGGCTGAAAAATGGAGGAAAAGCAGCCAAAAGTGGTCAGAGGAGGCGAGTGGCAGTCAGAGTGCTGGCTGTGATTGAATGTTTGTTGCTGTTTCAGAAGTCGTTCAGCTCATTTCTGCTCCTCCAGCTTGCTCTGAGACGGAAACTCTTACACTCCTCACATAGTATACAGGCTGTCTGACATCGATCCGTCCTCCCACTTGACGACCTCGACACAGTTTGAGTGTCCTGTAACGTCAGGATCTTGAAACAAGCTCTCGGTGTCCGGTGACTGAGAACAATAAAGGACGAAGCCTGAGGGACCTCACCCATTGGCTGCTGCAGGAGAAGTTCTTCATGTGCTTCGTACGTACTGAGTCTCACACTCGTTTCTGCTGCTGTGAGATCGCTGCGCGTGATGTCATTATTTGAGGGAGGGGGAACACAGCAGTGAACGTGACAGTGTTTTTTTTGCATGCACAGTGAGAAAATATAAGCTTATTACTGCAGAAGGAACCTTTTAAGTGTATTAAAGTGTCAAAGCACCATTCTTCATGCAGCTTACAGACAGTCAAGGCGTGATGGTGTGTGCACTCTTGCCCTGTTTCCCTTCCTGTTTCAAACGTCTGCTGATGGAGTCAAACACTGACATCTACTCGAATCCACACACACTGTAACATGAAAGTTTACTTTATATTTCCACATGGCCAATAGTCATAGATGGTTACAATCACAGGTGCACATTCAGGAGTGGACCAAGACGTTATGGATGTTGCACATGAGTGCATTTCTGATTCTATTAGGAGGATATACGATCTGTCTGTTTGCTCAGATGTCTGCTGCCCGAGTACAGAAATGTCAGTGTTTTTTAACCGTTAGTCGTACGCGTTAACAATCTATTCCCAGTTAATCATGAATGATGAATGAGTCGTGTTGTGTGCTTCACTGGAAGACCAGCTGCTGAAAAAACTCTTCATGTTGACCTCTCCTTTCTGTGTACTGCTTCTTCCTTCAGTAGTAACAACAGTCTTTGTTTTCTGTAGCAAAGGCTGAAGGACGCCTTCTGTTGGTTTAAAGAGGTGTAACATGTGACCGCCAGTAAAATTGTAAACAAAACTGATTGTTGATTAATACGTTTCTAATCGGTCAACCATGTATCATTAATGTCCCAAACACTGAGGCTGAAATATGTTTGGAGGATTCGTGGTTTCCACAGGATCTGGACGACAATTGAATCTTCAGACTCAGCTAACCACACAGAGAGGAGCTGGTTTGCAAAGAAAGTAACTGTTACTCCTGATTGACAGTTTTTAAAAGTGTCAGGAGCGTTTCAGCGGGAGCCTCGGTTAATAATGCCAGTGTGTCAGAAAACACACGTCAGCCTTTTCCTGTGAGAAAACCCTCAGACTGCTCTGTATTCAAGCATCCGCCTATATCTGCATCAGCTACACTGTTGTGAAGAACTAAACATGCAGCCGAACCAACATTTAAAAGGTGACAGCAGGGCCAAATGTGACCTCCTCTCATGAATAATGACGACCTGCTGCACAGCTGCCGCCTGCGTCTCTTTTAGCTTTAAACCACTTACAGAAGGAAGCACAGCAGCCCACACACACACACACACACACACACACACACACACACACACACACACACACACACACACACACACACACACACACACACACACACACACACACACTTTTTAGCATTCTGAGAGGGTTGTCTGCTGTGCAGCCATTATAATGATCTTTATGTTTAGGCTGCGAGCAGTTCTTCCGCCAAGGAAGCTGAAGCTGAATGATGCAAATCATGACACGAACACGCACTGACCACGTGGCTGTGCCTGCCTAGATCAACATATACAAACACAAAGAAGTAGAAACTGATCAAACTCAAGACGAGCGGAAAGAACAGAGATGACTCACAGACAGGAAACAACCCATTTTCTATCAGATACCAACGAATGAAAGGCAGACTTAAAGAGCATCGGGGCAACTCTGCCAAGAGTCTCGTTTAGTTTGGTATAGCCTCGAGCAGACAGTCAGCTTCCTAATTCATTAGCATAGGCACGAGTTTGCTTTACCTGCATTTCAAGATCCACAGAAGAAAGGTCCAGATGGAGGAAATCAGGGAACAGCACCGGGAAAAAAAAGAGAGAGAGAGAGAGAGAGAGAGAGAGAACAAAAAAAGATTAGTTTTCTACAAAAGAGCACATGAATAAATCAGGGTAAAGGCAGCACACAAGAGGACAAAGAATTACTGTCCTAACGTTGTTTTCACATCTGCACTCCTGAAAAATATCTAGATCATTTTCAGGCGGACTGATCTGTGTTCTCAGAAAGCTGTGACGTAAAGAAAACGATGTGGAAGTAGCCAATGGAGCGACACAGTCCACTACTCGATGCTATAATTAAATTACTTGGCTTCCTATCAAAGCTATGTGCGGTTCAGCGGAATCACAAAATCAATCAAAGAGCAGAGAAGAACATACTGGAGATCAGAAACATGTGTTTAAATACGTGCACAGAGATGGTAGCGGTCACAAGCTTACACTGGAGGCACTCGCTCCAGTTAGAATAAAAGTCACAAACCCCGTCCCACTGGCTCGAGCGGGATTCTCCAGAGAATATCCTGCTGCGGTCTCAAATCAGCAAAGCCTGACTTCTTTTGGAAAAAAAAAAAAGAAACGCTTCTGGCAGGAAAAAAGTCAGCGTGAAAAATCTGGCTACAGTTCTGGATTTTAAATCCTCAGGTCTCACACTAGCAGGAAAACACAGCATTAAATTGACGCCCCTCATTTAGAATACTAAATGAGTCTGCAGACACACGTCACAGAGATCCCGAAAATAAAGAGAAAATTGTGGAAACAATCTGAAAAACACACAGGGGGGCATTGAAGACCCTCTGAAAGTTTGAAGTAGGACAGTGACAAGAGATGATCAGATGTAACAGATGCTTCATAGACTCATCTTTCTGAGGTGTTTTTTATCTATTTGGGGAGGAGAATAAAGCGAGAGAAAGGCAGGAACAGAAACATGTAAAACAGCCCCAACTCAACAATGACAAATGAAATGCTCAGAAAATGCCAACGCTGATTATGAAGCACATTTTTCATTTCAGGAATATGGTTGTTTGGGTACTAATGACTAGGATTGAATTTTGTATTGCCTTGAAATGTCAGAAATATTGAGACAATTTTTTTTTTCCTTGAAGTGCAGAGCATTTGAATGATGTCGCCATGAAGGGAGCTAGCCACCTTGATAAGCTGACCTTTTGGACCGCTTGGTTCAGTAAATCCACAAAATGTTTTCAATGGAACCCAATAAAGCCACAAGGTACTAAGGTACTAAGATGTTACCTCATGGTGAAAAAGGATTGCAGACAGATTGCATCCGAGACTGCATCGTCCACCAGCCTGACATGATCAACTCCAAAGACTATTCTGAAGTCCCTCAGGTACCATGTATGACATTCTACATTATTGTCAGCTCTCTCTTATGGGAGCAGTATGTAACTCTGACACCTAGTCCTATCGATGGCGGTCTCCACGCTGGAAATCCTGTCTCATCCCAACTTTCAGTCAGGCTGACGACGGGCTGAGAGCTGGAGCTGAGGCAGGTTTTAAAACTCTTACATCGCACCCGCCTGTCAATCATGTCAACTACAGGCCTTGTTGTTAATAACTCTAATCCTTCAAGAATTCATAATAGACAAGTTATTAAAGAAAAAAAAGTACAGATTGAGTGTGTACCGGCTAAGACAATGGGTATGTATGAAACTTCTAAGTCCTGTGCAGCCAGCCTCTGGTGGACACTTGGTGAACTGCAGGAATACTTCCTACGGTCTTGAAAGATTGCAATGATAAAAAAGTCCAGTTGTACCGTAAGCTCGTACATGTGGCTTTGCAGTCAAATTAAACAGTCACAACACTATTAATGAGGTGAGAAAATATTGTCTCCCTAATGTGACGACCCCTCCACACCGATTGGTGTTCCGTTGCTGTGGGTTGTGTTCTGTTGCAGGTTCCAGGAGGCGGGAATGTAATCAGTTGGATGTGCTGCACCTTGAACCAGGGTGTGTTCCTCCATAAAAACAACTGAGGAAAGATGGCTCTCTCTCTCTCTCTCTCTCTCTCTGAGGACCACACAAAGGGACCGTGGGAACGTGGCGGCGCGGCTGTGTGGCACGAGTTTTGCTGTGATATTAATAAACTGGATGGCATTCTGAGTAGAGGTCATGTTTTCTTGTTGCAGCTGAGAGCCGGGTTGTAACACTTAACTAAGAGGTTGAGGGAACTCTCTCTCTCTGTGTCAAGGCGGCACAAAACCAGAAGGCCCGTTCTACCTCTTCAGTTTTCTACTTGTTTCAGTTCTCATAGCCAAATTATACAGAGAAGCCATCTGAAGTCATGTTTTTAACCACATCAAAAATAGCTGCCACTGAGCCATGGTAGCACCATTTATGAAACGTTATAACCAGTCAGAAACTTTAAAGGGTCACGGTCAAAGTCAAGGTCTTTTTCATTCATCTCCCTGGGGAGACATTTGTCTTGGACACTGGGAAAATCCAATCAGGATCATGGTGGAAGCAGCATCCACTTCTACCACTTATTTGTCACTGCTTTCCCACTTTCTCTATGCCAAACTGGCATTTCAGACACTCTCACAGATGTTTAATCACCCTACAATCTGTTATCTCAGCTGGTATCACTTTGTTAAGATTTTAAAAGAGTGAAGCCATGAGGACTAGCTTTGTATGTTCCCAAAGCAAACACTGGTTGGACCTGTCGTGTAACATGAAATGTCAGTTGCGTGTCTGCTGTGACGGATGTAAACGCGTGGATCTGTCCACATCTGGGTGAGGAGAGACAGACAGCAGAGCTGCAGCTGATGTTTGTATTATAGATAGATAGATAGATAGATAGATAGATAGATAGATAGATAGATAGATAGATAGATAGATAGATAGATAGATAGATAGATAGATAGATAGATAGATAGATAGATAGATAGATAGATAGATAGATAGATAGATAGATAGATAGATAGATAGATAGATAGATAGATAGATACTTTATTGATCCCGAGGGAAATTCAGGAAACTCTGAATCAGAACTCTGTTCAGAGTTCTGATCTGACCTCCTGTCAGTACCAATCAAACACAATACTCAGCGGAGGACTGAACCAATGAGAGTAACTCCAGTGCTATCACTCAGCCTGTTATTTCAAAGCTCTTCATCCAACATCTAATCCACCCAGCAGAACTGGTCTGAGTTCAGTTTATTCAGTCAGTCTATACCTGAACTATACTCGTGTGAGTCTCTGGACCTGACAAAGCCACATGTCCTCAGGAGTTGGCATGGTCTCCCCCGAATGGAAAAATCTGTATAGGTAATGGATTAATGGATCTCTCTCTTTCCTTGGTTACGTCTGTCTCTGTGCTCTTCTTGTTGTGGTTCCTTCATCCACTGTTCTTATTTGTTTCCACTTACATTCTTGCTGCTAAAAGAGCTTAAGGTAACATTTGAGTGTATAGATTAAAGAGGCGGGCAGACAGGAGGGCAGAGTCAGAGCTGCATCAGCTGTGGGGGATAAATATTCCCTGTGGGAGCTTTAACAGCACACAGCCTCTGTTCACTTTAAACTTCCATTGATTCTGAAGCTAACAGCACAGCACTCAGAGAACTCTGATTGGACTGTTTTAGTCTGGACTTCAAATGAGTGAAGCAACAGGTAGCTCACAGATAGCAAGGCAGAACAGAGAAGTAAGCCATAAATTAGCCGCTACTAAAAGCCGGCGTACTGTTGCCGTACGTGCTGCTGTGATAACAGCGTCACGTAAATGATACTCGGATACGTTAGCTTGTCTGTGAGAAACAAAAAGGACAGTAACCACCGGATCAGAAGAGCTGAATGAGTTTTTAAATAGTTAAAATATCCTGCATGCCTGCTGATGCAAAACGCCTTCGCACTTCCCAGAGCTCCCAGCAGGAGGTCAGGATGTAGCATACTGGGCCCGAGATCACAGTCTCATAACAAGACTGTCACCAGTCACAGCAGGAGGGAATCGGTGTGAGTGTAAGAACATTGTATAACAGCACTCACTGATAATGGTCAGGCCGATAACTTTACTTTAGAAAGGGTTCAATTCTTATCCCGGTAAATCAACACAGGGACTCATACTGAACATCGAAGTTTATGTCCAAAAAAAGAAATCAACCTGCATGAAACTCTGTTGACTGACCAATCAGATATCTCGATGAGATGATGGGGGTGAGGGGAGGAATTTATTAACTTTGAGAGGTCGTTCGCTCAGGTGTTTTTTTTTTAAATTTTAGTTTGAGTTGTATTTATTTATTTTCTCATGGTGGCTATGAAGAGACAGACTTGTCACGATCATGTCCGAGTTGATCTGTTGGCACAAAACTAAAGTGGGCGGGAGTAATGGACAAAATAACTGATTTTATTGGTGCAAGAGGTCCCAGTTTGTAGATGTGCCCACAGTCTAAACACACCCCCAAGCTATGGGTCTGGAACCCATGGGGGTTCTTGGACCCCACTATGAGAATCACTGCTTTTCAGTCACCATCCTTGATCAGAGACTGAAGCACGAAAAGCCTTCTACTGAGCGCTCCTACTTTCTTCGTTTTTCCCAGTTCTTGACAGACAGATCAGGCCATTATCTGAAAAGGATGATTCTGTAACACACGATTGGTCATGTAAGGCCTCCTCTCCCTCCTGTGATGTCATCGAGTGACGTCCGAGTCTCACGCATTCAGACCTGGCTGCACAGACTGAGGTCAGATCGAGAAAGACCCAGCCTGTAAACGATTTCGAGCCCCCCACGAAGACGGTCTGAATTTGAACAGAGCAGATTCCACGTGAGTTGTGCTGTTCAAACTGTCATTAAAAATCTGATCTGAGTCACATAGGAGCAGAAAAGTCAGACTCCCAGTTTCCTGCAGTGTGAATCCAGCCAAATGGTAAAAGACATATTCCACCAGTGTCTCTTAAAGTCAGATAAAACAAACGGAGTGTCCTGTGTCAAAGGACATGATCATAATCAGGTGCATTCATGTTACTTTTTGTGTTTCAGTGTGAATCCTCATCCTCATCATGGAGCTTTATCTATGCAATAAACCCAGTCATAGATAGGTAGTAAACAGCAGGATGAATATTGGATGTTTGAAGTCTGCATGAGATATTTTCTACGCTTCACAGTTCTGTTATCTTCAACCAAACAAGTACACCATTTCAGGATAATCGGCATCAAAGCTGTTTACTCTCATCCAATTTTCTTTCTACATGTTGCACTGTTTTTTTTTTAGTTTTTTTTTTTTTTAAATCAACACAGACAAAAACAAGCAGAGCAGCAAACTGTGTGGTTAGACTGAGAATAAACTCTTTGTGAAAATATAAAACAGTACAGAAAAACAGTTTGGAAAATGACATGAGATTTTTTTTTTTGTGTGAAACACTTCTGAAAATCCCGACTACAATCCTGTTTCATTAATAAACGTGACAGAACACTAAGACTAAATTATTCATATCCATCGTGGTAAACAACATATTTACAATAGTGAATACTGGGTAATTGGTCTAAAGGGGAAAATAAGAAAGTCACTCCATGTTTCTCTAAATGAGATGAAATCAAAGATGAAGACGCTGGAGCTCAGCCTCCAGAGAGGAGAGAGAAAGAGAGAGAGAGAGAGAGAGAGAGAGAGAGAGAGAGACAGACGAGTGTGAGGAACAGAAGAAGAAGAGAATCCTCAGAGGTACGGGGAGAAAACCTGCGTCAGTCGACTGTGATGCTTAAAACTTCATCACACACACACACACACTCTCACACACACACACACACACACACACACACACACACACACAGAGTTTTTATACATCATCTTTGTGATGCGTGCGCGTGCAATAGTTTCTCCTGGAGACGCTCGGTCAAACAAACTGAGACACATCCTGCAGTTCATGTCGTTGGATAAAAAGATATAGAAAATTGATACAACATTAAGTGAAAACCTTCATGCCTCTTGGGTAGTTGGTTACTCTTTTAAAAAAAAAATCGTATCGTAAAAAAAAGTATTTCTTATCTGAATACTCGGTTACTAACATAATGGACAGCTGCAGCCCCACTGCAACATGCCCACTTGTCATGCTGTGTCCGTGTGTCACCTGGCTGTAAACATGCTGCTGTCAGTCAGGAGTTTAATCCTGTTATCAGCGGCACTTTGTCTGGTCGAGTGCGAGTCAGCGCTGCGTGCCTACATGTACAGCCTGAGGAGTGGATGGAGAGTAAAGTTTTCAGTGAGAGGGGATTCGAACCCGACCTCCAGCCTTAAAGCCTCGCCTCGGTACATGCTGCACAGTTCATGCTCGATTTAATTCAATGAATACTTCTGAGTCTCTTCACATGGTTTACAGAAAGTGACTGTCATCCCTGGACTACAAACGACATGGTAATGCACTCGATGAAAAATCAATAATCATAATGTTATGTGTGAAGTGCAGTCAGCCGTGTGTGTCCTTCTTATTGATCACCTGTTTAGTCTCTCTCTTTACTGCTGCCACCCCGGGGCTCTGCAGGATTACAGGCATTAAGCCCAGTGTTTACCCTTCTATTCCAGCAGGAAGGAGCAGACCTGAGGACTACACCACACATTCATTATTCAAACTGAACGCTGGGAAAACAGTTCTGCTGCTAATAAACAGTGGTGGGTTCAGTTAATGACACTGTGTGTAAGTTAATCAACATGATGAAGGAGGGTCATAAAGTACACTCCCTTCATTAACTCAATGCTCGATGTCCAACTTCTCACGCAGCCTCCCCCTTCTTTCTAACCCGTGATATTTGATCACCACACTTTCCTCCTGGAGAAAGGCTGACATCAATCAGAGCTGCAACAAGTCGAGTCAGAAGCCCTGCGCAGGCTGGAGCAGCACAACGGTTAGATGTTATATACAACGTCTTCAGCTGGGTTAACAGTGCTGACATGCAGTAACTTGACTGAGTCCAAATGGAGCGGCCGGGTTCCCTCTGTAAAGGCCAGCTGATTGAACGACGCTCTGCACGATTCTGTTAACAAGGAGGCAAATGAAAACAGAGAGGAGTCCTTGGTGAAGCAGGGTGATGGAGTCAATGACAGCCGTATATTTGTGTCACGTTTTCTCTCTCCCCCTCATCCACAGAGACCTTCCTCTCTGCTGTAGTCTGCCCATCAATACCAGGAGTCTACGTCTAAAGCAGTTGTGTACCTCACCTTCTGTACACATTATAGAGTCTGTTCCACGTATGAACTCCTGAGAATCTCAGGAGGACTGGCCCTGAAATCCTCCTGAGCCGGTTGTCCACACACGCACCTCACAGCAGGAGACAAAGCAACGCTATGTAACACTTCCATGAGTGTTTGCCTTTGTACCAACGCTATGTGACAGAGAGCATAAAGGCAGCATTTTACCCACTTAGTCCGAACAGTGGCGTGTGACAGTCGTGCTCTGAACGCAGGTAATAATAATTATATAATAGTAATAAACCTCCTCCCACTCACTGGAGTTGAACTATCTTGATTATGTCGCGTTCTCACATCAGCTCACTCGGCCTGTATCCTTCAGCTGTCAGAAAACCAGGGGTTCACCACATACGTGCAAGAGAATCCTGTTTCCTTTCCGAGTCCTCCAGGGAGCAAAATCAGGGAAAGGACTTGTCCAAGTTTCTGGAATATTCAGGATCTGATGTTTTCATGCAGAGGAGAGTCTTTGGGTTGGATTGATATCACACTATTACTGATGCAGAGCTCAGAAAACGCCCTGCTGCTGACCCTCATTCTTTTTTTGTATGAACGTGAGTCAGGGTTGGTTTTGACTGGATTGAGGTCTAATTGAGATCAGTGACTTGTGCTGAAGAATGCTCTGATACGTATCGACGACAGTCAGTGAGAGCAGAGAGGTGCAGCTTCATCATCTCTTTGTTCAGAATCAGTTTGTCTTTCTTTTCCTCTTTACTCTTCAATCCGTTTATCCTGGTCCGACAGAGCTGTGGGTCTGTTGGGATCAGAGGACACACATGAGCTTCTTCAAATCTGCTGGACTTAAACTTCCCTGACACGAGCGCCAGGCGTCACAGTCCCTGACCTTCCGTGTCGTCCGTCTGGGTGTCAAAGCTTTGTATGAACAGATGGTTTAGCTGTCTCGAGGTTCTCCTCGGTCAAACTGTCCATCTGTGTCCCTTTCATCCTGTCTGTCTGCCATCCACCATCAGCGCTGTAAATGTTGTCCTGATCCGAATGTAGACTGTTTGTGCTGCCAGAGAATAAATGAATGACACAAATCTCTGTTCCCGGTTCAAACTAATGACTTCTGTCGGCTGCTCTGGGATCTTACATTTTCTGCTTTTTAAAGTGGAAACCGTTTCAAATTGCTCCAAACCTTCCAGCTTTCAAAAAGCTCCTCCACATTGGGACTACATCGTGCAGATCAGCTCTCCCTACACCTCACTAAGTGTCTTATCCAAATAAGGGATTTGTTACTGTATTCAATGATACACATGTACAGGTTAAAGCATTGTTGGGTATCTAAAGACACGTGACCAGATGTAGAGTCCCACCCTACAGATGACATATTCCTCTTTAATCATTGATTTTATTTGAAGAGGGACATTGTTCATCATTCAACATGGCGGATCTAAACATTACCTAACATAGCCCCAATACAGCCAGGGTAACGAGAACAAATAATCTCCAACCCTGGACATGATGCAGCTTCAGTGTTGACATTGTTGGTTCTCAATAAACCTTTTTTTTTTACTTTACGTTTGACTGAGCGAAAGGATGTTGATTGTCTGATTGATCGATGCTTCAAAATAAAAGGCTGTAATAACTCTGCAAACAGTTGATGATGATCAAGTTTGAGCATCCACTGAATCTGAGTGAATCTCAAATTCTCATCTACTCACAGAAGCCCAGCATGCTCTGCTGGAAAACGTGAATTCAATGAGATGATGAAGGCTCTCTCTGCCGTCAGAATCTAAATGTGTGTGAACGTGAAGCCCGTTAAGTAACTGTAAGACTATAGACGTGTAACAGAAGTGCTGAATATGTTCTATACAAATGAGACACCAATTAGCTTCCAAAGACAGATGACACAAGCAGGGTCTTACATCCTTATTAATCTGTCATCTTCAGTCTTTCAGTTTATGTTTTAATGAGGATTCAAAGTGAAGCGGCTGGTTGAACATGTTTCCCTTCTATAGGAGGCCCTCAGGGTCGACTCTGGAGTCATGTTGGTTCCCTATGCAAGCTCCCTGAAACAATACATTTAGCGCACCCCCCCCCAACTGAAAAAGTTCAGTCGAAGAATTGGGAATCCGAGCCTGAAAACTTTGAAACACGCACAGATCTCATCTCCGGTGAAAATGGCGAAATGTCAGAGTGTGAATGAGGTGCTGCTCAGTCTCACAGGAGAAGGAGCTGGCATATCGATGAGGCATGCATCCACCGACCGACCGACAACATCCTGCAACAATGACAGGCATATTTCACCCAGATTTCCTGAGCATACCACAGACATTATGCTCCAGCCGTCTTCTCAGGGACAATGCTACATGTCAAATGTGATTTTGGCGTATCGAGAATTTACCTGACTGAGCCATCAGCTGGCACAGAGCCCTGACACATATTCCTCTAACACAGAGACACGGTGATTCATGGGTAATTAGGCCTGTTTTCTAAAATCACAGCTGTCACGACCGGAGCAGAGGAAATTTAAACGCACCACAGGATCTTTGTTGAGCGTCCACTACTTCAGTGTAAGTGCTGTCGTCTCTCAGTGACGAGGATGTCAGCTACCCCCCCCCCCCCCCCCCCCCCCCCATCTCCATATTATCTTCTTTAAAAAATGTCACTGCTCCATGTTTTACAAACACATAAAAAAGTAACTACAGTCATAAAAATACTGTGAATAAATCAGAAAACTCCAAGTACCAACACAGATCCCGTCCCATCAGGTATATATCTATATGTGTGTGTGTGTGTGTGTGTGTGTGTGTGTGTGTGTGTGTGTGTGTGTGTAATAGATACAGTATGACTTTCCTTTGCCGAGCTGAGAGAGGTTTTAGAGTACGATGTAAACACATGACAGGCTGTGGACTAACTTCATTACAGTTTTTTTTCCTCAACTGTCAGTCATTTACTGACAGCAGAATCTCCTGATGGATGAAGGTACGTGAGATGATTGACGGCACACAGGCTGCAGAAACTGTGGACTGAAACTCAGGTGGAGGATCGGCCTCACGAAGAAAGTCAACGATACGACAACGCGGATCTGAATGTTCCACGACCCGTGAAACCTCGCCAACATCGGCTCCGCGGTCACCGTGACTCACACAGGAAACATGAGGTCGTTCAGGGAACACTGTTCATTATGTGACAGTGAATCCATTACTGTGCAACAACATCATCTCCCACTTACATCATGTTAGCAAATAGCTGCTGTGACCGTCGGTGACTTTGCTCTGATGTTACACTGATCATTTCCACAACACATTAGATCAACTGGGATGAATGAACGGACAATCAGTCAGCAGAGGAAGCTCACACACTTTGAAAATGATTCTGTTTTCTGCTCACTCAGAAAAACAAAGGAAACACTTTAATCTCCTAAATTAAAAGCTTTTAAAAGGAGCCGCTCGCTCTGTGAAGGCTGCAACCTGCGTACGTCGTCGTACAAGCACAAAGATGATCTGCTATCAAGTAACATTTCAGAGGAGAGTTACAAACTGAAAACATTGGACTGATGACAACCTGCTGTCGAGAAATATGTTGTGCTGCAATATCTGGTGGATAAGACACATTTAGATCACAAATGAGTCATAAATCAGAAGAAGAACAACACCAGGCTGGAACAATGTGTAAACACAAAACAGGCAGCATATTGACTGCATGTTTCTGCTAAAGCTACACACACACGCACACACACACACACACACACACACACACACACACACACACACACACACTCACTCACACTCGAGGCACGTCTGGCTGGGTGTCATGAAAATCCTCCTGCAGGTGCTGCCACACTTTAACTGTAGAGCAGCTGTCTCACACACACATACACACCTACAGACACACACACACACACACACACCTACAGACACACACACACTGTAAACACAAGAACTGCTGAACGTCTGAGGAAACTCATATCCTGATGTTAATGTTTCTGTTTATGAACATAAATGCACATGAGTGGAGGAAGTAGAACTAAAGGTGTGTGTGTGTGTGTGTGTGTGTGTGTGTGTGTGTGTGTGTGTGTGTGTGTGTGTGTGTGTGTGTGTGTGTTTCTCTGTAGAGGCGGACAGAGAGGGAGGGGAGATCGAGGGCATAATGTGTCATTAAAGCTGTTGTGGGCGTTCGTATGACCACCGAGGAATGACGTCAGATCAGTCTATCTAAATGAACACACAGGCTGAATTCATAAATGTGAAGTGTTCGTTTAAAGAGTGGACCGCAGAATCAACGGTTCATCCTTTTCTCCACACATCAGCACATTCAGCGACTGAAGCCCACATGAGGTGCCAGCTTTTACCTCTCCACACATAAAGGTATTAAATAACTCCATCACACAGCAATTCAAAGCAGAGCAACAGCAGTTCAGCATAAGACACATTCCTGTCTGTCACATCTGTGAGGTGGATATAGAGCCGGGCTGTGATACGGAGACCTTCTGAATGTGACTGATTCTCTTTGTAGCTCATCACCACGTTCAGACAAACACTCACAGACTTAGACCAGTTTTCTGAACATGTGTGCTCAAACAGGCCGTTTGGAGATTTTCCCTTCATGACATCACAAAGGGCAGTAGCCCCTCCCCCAGGTGGGTGACACTCGATTGAGACGGTTGGAAATGATGGATTTTAAATGAATAAGAAGAGGTCATTCTCTGGGGTTCCGGAAATCCTCCCTGAGGCTCCAGGTGTGTTCATACCTGCAGGCTGCTCTGTCACATGTCAGCTGCTGCTTAACAGGAAATGAGAGATGAGATAAACTGAAGTGTCTGTCTGCTGTTTTACTCTGTCCATGCTCTCCTCTCAGAGTATTTCACAACTCTTCCTTAAAAACTGGTGGGATATTAAACGCTTCAGCCGGCCAGTCCAGGCTTAAACAAGCCCTGCTGACTGTCCCGACCGCACACACACATTCTCACACTCTCTGTGTGAAGTAATCCCATGAAGCCTTTACCGCAGCCGAGCCGCTGTGAGCAATGGATGTAAAGATTGCCTGGAACAAACTAAGTGAATCCCTCAATAAACCTGTTAAACAATGTCGTGTACAGAGATGCTGAAGATCAGCTGACATGGAGCTCGGGACAATTTAATCCGGGAGGATTACTGAATTTACAGTAAGTAAAACGAGACAAAGTTAATGAGAGCTTTTACAAGGAAATGAGAATCCCTGCTTTGATCTGTTTTTAAGTGTGCAGTTTTTAGGCCTGTAAACATCTTACGCCGATTTCAGGAATCAGGATTAACCCTTATCTTGATTGGGAGAAACCCCATGTATCTCCCCGGAGAACCTCTGCATGCGCCGCCTCAGCTAAGAGACGTTTCAACAAAAGAGGTGAGGATATGTGAAACACTTCCTGTCGCTCTCTTCGCCCATCGCTGGAAAAGCAACAAGATGCTGCCGTTTGATTGTGTCCACTAAAAGCCACAGTGGTCTAAACTAAATTAAAATGGTGTTTTAATTGTTTACAAGAGAGTGCCGAGGTGTTGAGTTAACTCTTAATTTAAGCAAACCAAAAAAAGACGGGCAGCCTTTTCATCGGATTGAATCTAAATCGATGGCAATTATTCTTAACGCAAAGCATACTGTGTGCAAATGTGTGTCAAGCAGCAACCTCAAAAAACTGTAGCCAATGGGAACGTGCAGTTCCTCGGGTGTCCACTTGAGGCTGGCTCAAGAAGGTCTAGAAGACCGAGCTTGGGTCAGGATAGAGGGAGGAAAGTGGATAGAGTCGGAAAGGGGGGAGAGAGTGGGGAGAGACATGCGGGAAATGGGCCACAGGCCGGACGCAAATCCGGGCCGCCCGCGCGCGAGGACTGAGCCTCAATACGTGGGGTCGCGCGCACTGCCGCTGCGCCACCGGCGACCCCAGGAATCTCAATTTTTACAGCAGAAATAATCATCAATTAATCATCATTTTTGTTCTGAATAGTGCATGTCTTTAGTTGCTGTGCAGGGGAGAATTGTGTCTGAACTCGTCCTGTCAGGTTTGAAGAGGAATACAGGTCTTTCATAATGAGGCATATGGCTGATCTGAGTGACGGGTCGGGGGGCATTGTAGCTGTTTGTCAGGAGGCTTACGGCCCGCTTCAGCTCCAGCAGCGAGGCATCATTAAGCTGTCAGCATCAATCTGTTGTGATGGGACACCCAGGCTGGATAGAGGAGGGCTGGGACATTCATCTTTTAACTTTAACTCAGCGTCCCATGGAGCGACACAAACAGCTCCTCTGTGACAGCCCATGATGCTTCACTCCTGCTCACCAACAGGCAGCCTGACTCGGCAACTTGTTGGTCCATCCTCTCCATCTTCATTTTCAGCTAGAAGTTAACGCTGCACGATATTGAACAAAAAAAACCCAAAACGGATATCTTTTCTATTTGCAAAACACAATGTGATATCAAAGAAAATCAACCCAGATAAATGCAGGCTGCTTTTTACGAACACATGATAGTGCATATCATCTGTAACTCAGACCTGCCTGATGCAAACAGACATGACCAATCAACCGAAGCCACTTGAACTGGTCATCAATCGTGACTGCCAGGTTCGGGGAGACTAGGACTCAAGGGGGCTGGTTGTGTTCACACATGCTGCTCACCCTGAAAACGTTCAGGTGTTCTTCACAAGTTTTAAACACAAGTGAAAACACCTTGAGTCACAGCCTCTTACTTTGACTCTCTGCAGCTCTATCAGCAGCATCTCGATCTCACTGATTAAACCAACCTCCAGTTATTGTAGTGCATATGAGCATAATGCATTAAAGGTCATCCATCCATCTATTATCTACACCACTTGTAAGTGATGGCTGGAGCTGACTTTGGTCATTGGTTAATGAGCACGCTGTTTGTAATAAAGTATTCATTTTCTTTTGCAAAACTTGTCGTCATCCGTTGTTTGTCACTTCCTATGAGCCGGGTTGTGACAATGGGTTTGCTCAATGTCACAAAACACTTACCGTAAATTCCGGACTATAAGCCGCTACTTTTTTCTCACACTTCGAGCACTGCGGCTTCTACTCCGGTGCGGCTAATGCATGGATTTTTTATGGGGGACAATGAGCTTCTGCCGCAAAAACATTTGACTTCGTCACGTCGGATCTTAATATCAGTCATTTTGCGCTTCATGCACGCACCCTCATCATGGAAAACACACGGAGAAATACATATGATGCAGCTTTCAAGTTAAAGGCGATCGACCTGGCTGTCAAAGAAGCTAACAGAGCTGCTGCACGTTAAGATGACACTGACAGCGACAACAGAGACTGAGGAAGTGAGTAATGAAGTCATTCTGAGGCAGTGAATGGATGGACTTTTTCTTGTGAAATATATTACGGTCATCTTTTTCATCAGCCGTGTTACAGACACCGTCGGCAAGGCTTCGTATTGTAACGGTTCATGTTGTAAAGTCAGTAGTTGATAATGTGTTCATAATTCCGATTATGTGGAGAGTCAGTGAATGCACCAGCGAACGTGTTGAGTGGCTGTATGAGAGAACGCTGGGGGAGAGAGTTGGATTGTTACGGCAAGTTATGTGTTGCTCTCTGCTGTAAACGGCGTGGTCACGGCCGACAGTGATCGGGTTATTAAAAGTTATTATTTGAACGCTCTCGTCGTCCTTTAACGTCCGTACGGACGCTACAGTATTTGCGGATGTTACCGGTAGCCTAGGTCTGTGTAAATAGCTCTTGTTATAGCGTGGACACCTGCGGCTTATAATCAAGTGCGGCTTATATATGTACAAATACATTTATTTACTTATTTTTAGCCGCTGCGGCTTATATCCAGGTGCGCTCAATAGTACGGAATTTACGGTAATTTGAAATAAGGGTGTTTACAGCACCAGCACAAGATACATTTTTAGCTGTGAATAATACAAGGTGACTCCATCGGTTTTACTGACTGACCACATGAGAGGTGTCAGTGAGAATGTGAGACCTTTGACAAGATTTACAAGTTCAACGTGGATTTTCAAAAGAGATGTTTTGGTACAAATATGTGCATCAAACTAATTCAACCGACTAATAACATCCACTTTCACAGCTAATGCAGCATCATGGTAGCTGCAGGTGTTCAGGGCAGACACATGATTACATCCATCAGAGACTTAATGTACACTCAGATCCATTAGTGCTTCAGGACGCACTTCAGTAAAATGTCAAAGTAAGAAGGAAAAACAAGATGAAGCAACAAAAACAGAGACCTGGCTGGTGATTAACCTCCCTCTCTGTTAGGAGGAAAAAAAAACATTTTAATTATGTGTTCAGAAAATAACCATGAACCTTTAGGGACTTTTCTATTTACAGGCTGAGTCAGAGCAGAGCTGAGAACCTTAACTAGGAAAACATGGCCAACGGGATGTTCAAGTTAACCTATTCTGCTGACCTCCATTTTAAAACATACATATCGTGTTAAGATGCTGGACGCCTTTACTGAGAGAGGGCAAAACTGCAGATCATGAGGTGAACGCATATTGGAGTAATCCCCGGATGAGTCTGCAGAGGGAGCTAAACAGCTTTTATCGAGAGACTGTTCCCCCGATATGAAACCAAACATTTTGCATGGCGACTTGAATCCTCTGAGCAGGCTGGAGAGCAGCCCTCCCCTGGCAGCCCTGCAGCGTTCTGCTCCCTGGCATGCTTCTGGAGAGACAGCCAATCAGAAGAGAGCGAGCACGCCTAACTAACACAAGGAGCTGAGCTGAATAAAAAACAAAGAGGCGTAAAATGACATGAGATGTAACAACCTACCCACGTTTTTCATCATTTTATTCCTCTCTCTCTCTCTTGCTTACTGGTTGTAGTTGAGCCGCAAACAGAGACATCCAAATGAAGTGACGTGTGAGCAGACAAAGAGTTAAAATAAACATCGGCAGTGTGACGGACATCGCCCCTCAACGAAAACACAGACAGCAGCAGAGACACGGCTCAACCATTCGACTGTCAGTCTTACACAGGCTGCTTTGGAGAAATAATTCCACAAGAGATGAAACAAGGGGAAGAAAAGATGGCTTCAAATCATGACAGCCACAAAGTCTGATTTTATGGCGGCTAAAGAAAAGTAAATAAAGCAATGAGAGCTGGAGATGGAGAGGGAGGGTTTACTTTGAGAAGTGATGAGAGGAAACTTGGAGAGGAGTGAAGAGAGTTTACCAACTCACTGAGAGCGCTCACATTCACTCGCTCTTTCAGGAGGTCAGCACTTGTTTTCTGTTACGTAGAGTTGACCCAAGATCGTCGAATCTTTGGCCATTCTTTTCCAAAGAGCCTCAGGTCTCACTTTTATGTGAAAATAATTCTTACTTTTACAAAGGAGGCTTTTTTTCCCTGTTAGATTTGAATGATATCCTCAAACATGGTGACAGTGTTCCAGTTGGATTATTTTGACTTCCTTACTGATTTTGAGTGTGCAGCAAAGCCCGGCTTTGTTTCTAGCGCGACTGCTCAAAGGGGTTGCTCATGTTTCCATCTCGGACAGGATATTACACAGTGTCCTCATCTATTTCTCAAGCAAGAAGAATCATATTTTCATTTTAAAGAACATACTCCGTCTTGCCTCTATTAACAGACTAATGAAGTCAAACGTTCAATCTGCTGCTCAACAGTGGGAGTGCATGATACAAGATGGATAAACTATGCAGAAACCTTTATGAGAGCACACAGAGTCGAAGTCATTCAGCCACCTCACTAGATGATTGTGATGCTGGTTCAGACATTTTAAGAGTAATGTGGGTAAAGAAGGAATCTGGGTGTGTCTGTGTTTGGAATAAACTTGTCTGATAAGTGAACAGGTTTCTGAGGGACTAAAGCTTATCCTCCATCAACCTCTCCTCTTCCTCCTCCTCCTCCCACCATCATTGTTCCTGCTCGCTTCTTTTTTTGCTCCCTCTTCCTTCACGCACGTGTATAACACAAACTCTTACCTACTTCACTCCACTGCAGATCGTAACGTGACTCGTCAGCGACAGTTCAGAATAACAGTGAATCCGATCGGTCATGACCTGTTGACCTCATCGGTGATGCAGTTACAGTCAACCACACAACGTGTTTTAAAAAATGAAATATTAAAGCACGCTACAACCACACCATGAAGAGTGAAGGTCTTTGCACACTGAGGTCAGTAATCAATTAAAACCATTTACCAGCCACAAACTTTGCAGACTTCGAATCCGTTTATTTTTCTATCAAATGCAAAAATTTGCAATATGAGACCAAATGGAATCAAGTAGTGAGCAGTTTTTTTGTGGTTCATTCACTTGTTGAAAAAAACTGGAAATATGGGTCCATCCACTCCAGAAAACAAGAAAAGTGTAAAAGGCCAAGGAGAGTTTTAACTTCAGATTTATCACCATCACCGCCCCAAGCCTAATTAAAAACTGGGACTCCGTTAATTGACAAGCGCGACCACATGTTAAAATGAAGACCATTATTTCCTGCAAAGCATTTAATGCTGAACAGAGAGTGAGGTGGAGACACACACACACACACACACACACACACACAGATTGAGGTGGTAAAACCCACAGACTGTAAATATTAATGTAAGCGCCTGAGTGACGTCACCCATCTGTTCCTGCAGGGAGCTTTGAAGTCCCGTTGAGAGCGCTCTCACCCTCACTGTCAGACAATCCCGTTTTTTGATTTCATTCATCACTGAACGTTTCCACTTGGAAAAAGGCAGAAAATCAAAACCTGTTGGACAACAATCTCAAAGTCAGTGTTGCAAACACGATTGGCACAACGTTATTTCTTTTTAAATGTATAAGGCAAGTTCAGACGAAACCAGGGAGTCAGGTTTCAAAGACCTGACGAATCATGTCTCCAACGACGTTGTGCACTTTTCTACTTCTGTGCTCAGAAATCAAAACACTCGAAATACTCTTTGCAAAATCCAACACATGAAGCAAATAAAATGAGCATTATGTAAATTCTGTAAATTCAGGGTCATTTGTATGAAGCTGTATTGATGTGTTTGGTCTTATAAATCAACAGGTGTCTGGCTTTAATTGTTCTTGTTTTTTTGTTTTTTTTTACCTGTAGAGCTCATCTCCTATATGCCACAAATCTTACAAACTACCGAACAGCTGATTGGTCACCATGCAGCATCTGTCATCACTGCATCACCATCCATTCACAATTCAGTTTAAAGCTGCTGTTTTTACAGTCTGCAGAGCTTCATTACTTACTGCTGACATTTAATTACAGAAGGATACCGAGATACTTGGATACTAAATCTTTCTTAGCCTTCAGCAACTCCTTCTCTTTGTCCTCCTCCTCTTTCTCACTGTTTGCTCTTGGTCTTCCATCATCTGTGGGTCACACACACACACACACACACACACACACACACACAATCTCTGTCCTCCTACTCATACACGCCACATGGACATGACTCCACGCCACGCCACCAGAAGATACTCATGGGTAAAACAAATCTACTGTAAAAAGTGAATCAATTCATGCCAATGACTTTGCACGCGCAGAAAACACACACACACACACACACACACACACACACACACACACACACACACACACACACACACATATTGCAAGAACAGCCTCCACATGTGTGTGTGCTGAGAGGAGACTCTCTGCTGAAGCTGTCAGCTGGACCTTCATCCTCTCCGTGTTCCACACTGCTACTGAACATAAAGAGAGCTGCCAGCTGAGCTCAGCTCATCACTCACTTTATTCAGAGCAAACAGAGCTCTACAGCACAAAGTCCCCATGAGGAGATCTCGGAGTCACGTCAGTGTTTCCAGGAAGGGAAGTCACTTCACATACCTTCACAACTCGAGTCAGCAGCACAAGAAACCTCTACGGTCTCTCATCTCCAGTGTTTCCTAGTGGAAAACGTCACGACATGAAATGAGGAGAAAAAAAACAATGAAACGATCCCTTGCCTTGAAATCCAAAGAGGAGAGCGACGCCGGGGATCCACACGGTGTGTATCCAGAAGTAATGCATGGTGTCCTGTAAGCAGGTGGAAAAGCTCCGCGCTCCTCCCGACCAAGCTCCGTCTCCAGCGGGTAATTTCCAGAAGAGAAAGCGCTGAAAGTGAAGCCGAGCGGAGGAAGAAATCCCAGTCTGACCGGAGCTGATGAACACAAGAGCTGCAGACTCTGTCACTGCTCCACCTGCTGCTGCTGCTGCTGCTGCTGCACGCGGACACGAGCGACCCCTACAGGAACCACACACCGTGAGCGCGTGGACAGTTGGCTCAGGACTGACAGCTGGACCAATCACAACAAATCCACTTCATTCAGAACCATGACCATCATTATACAAGAGGAGGGAAACAACAACAGTTCACGTTCATCCCTACAACAATACCATCATATGAGGACACAAGGTAGAAAATTGACTGTAGGCTGTTTACACACCTACAAATGTACTGCCATGAGATTATACACTCAGCTCTCATGAAAAAAGATAAGCATTTTGAAGTAGAAGCTAAAACTCTTGCCCTTTTCCTGTTTTATTGTTTCTCTTAAGAGCACCTCAAACTGGAGGATGATTAAATAATGTTTGAAGAAGAAACTTTAAGTATCAGTGCCGGAAGTATTTGGGCAGATTGCGTCATCTCAAAATAAGTAAAGTAAAGTAAAGTACATAGGCTCAACGTAATAAAAAATCTTCTCAGATTTTAAATATTGACAAAGTAACTTTCTCCTCGAAATTGCAAATAAAATCAAAGGTCCTCACATGTTAAATAATTATCACAAATCTGTTTTCTAAAGAAAGAAAGTGGTTTTAAAGCTTTAACAGCTCCAAGAGTTTAAAGCGCTTTCCTTTTCTGGTCCCAACAAATCCAGACCATTCAGGACATTCGGTAATGAGTAATGTTACTAATGTTAGCAGTTGTGTTCAAATAACTGCTTGTTTTAATGACATTTATTTACCCTGTGCTTTAAACGCTGTTATGTAATAAACACAGGTGCTGTCTGTTGAATTCGCTTTGTTGGTGTTTTAGTTAATTTAGTGTTCTCCCCTTTTGTTTCCTTTCTGGATTCCATCTGTGAAGCTCCTACCTTTGAGACCTCGCGGCTCAGGTGCTCTGCGTTTGGAAGATTTGATTTACATTCTCCACCTGTTTCCTTTGAATTGCTTGTTTATTATTTTTAGGCACAGAGGAGATGAATATTGTTTTTATTTGAGCAGCTCGCAATGAGGGGAACACAGCAGAGGTCAAATGTAATCCCATCATGACATCTATTGAGAAATGAAATGTGATGTCATAATCAGAGAGTTCGACTTGATGATTATCGAAACAAATTAACACAGTGTACGCTGTCATACATTATGCTTGTCCACATGCAGCCATGTGCCCTATAAACACACTTTGCAATCATTAACAGTTTTACAGTCAACATAGTGACTTACATACACATTAGGAATGCATCAAGATCTGATATAACAACACTATCATTGAACAAACTCCATAAATATTCAATGACAGAGGGCCATTGTAATTAGTTATTTCATGTGGGCAGGTGTCAGAAAATGATTTCACATTAGCTTGTTTCAATATCTGTGCAAAATGCAGAAATTGTGCCTGTTTTTGAAGAAAGGGAAATGATGCACTTTTTTTCAATCTATGTCGTCAGACAGTTTTACAAAGCATTAAGTGTTCCATGTTATTCAAATGATACTTCACCATGTTCCTTTAACTCTAATATGTGTCCCTTGTCCTTCTACAAACCCCCCAATGATGAGAAAAGTACACCCGAGCCCTTCCAGAGAGGGGGCGTGGTCAGACACAGCTCATTTACATATTTAAAGCTACAGACACAGAAACAGTCTGTTCTGAGCAGGGCTGAAATAGAGGGGTTTATAGACATGATCAAGTACAGGTTCAGAGTGAATTCACAACAAGACAATTTGCATACATGCTCTGAGGAGCTCTGAGACTTCTTTACACTGGTTGAAAATGAGGAGAATATGTGACCTTTAGCAGTCCTTCAATAAGAGCAGTCACCTCAGGTGGAAACTTCCTCCTTATGACACTCACTCATCAAAATCTACTACATTTTCACAGCATGGAGTCCACTCGTGTTTTATCATACTAAACACTGAGTTTGAAGCTTCTCATCTTTAAGAATCTTGATTTGAAGTTAATTTTGTTGACACTGTTTCTGTCCTCCAGACAAACTGGATGTCAGAGTAAAAGGTAATGTTGAATGTGAATTCAGGGCTGTGTTGACTGCGAGGGAAAAATATAGAAATATTCAACATACTGGTTTACATAAGTTTGAGCAGTACTGTCACACAGAGGTCTATGGTCGTCCTCTCTTTCAGCACCACGGACAGCGACACAGCAGCAGAGCACAGAGTTGAGTTTAGTGTGGAGACAAAGCCCTGCAGAGCACACTGCTGCTCTCCATACAGCATTAAATATAATAACCCTTTTTTAAAATGTGTGATTTAAATGTATTCAGTATTACTTGTGCTTCACAGAGTCACCTCTGCACTGTGAGAATAAACAAGACTCCATGCTACCGTTTGTTTACTTTCCTCGTTTACACCGTTAGCATAAAAGTTAATTAAAATCAAAACTTGTGTTGTTGCTGTTGTTGTGTCCTCTCTTTTCACTTTTTGCCAGAATGATAGTGTTATTTTTCCTGCTATGTTGTGGACTGTCTGTTCCCAACCTGGGGTCTGGGACCCTTCGGAGTAAAACTCTGTTATAAACTGGTTAATTAATTTATACTTGCAGTTGCAGGTAATCGCGACTATGCAAATGTCTTTTGGTAAGAACAAGTGCGTTGAGGTTTATTCTGTTGTATCAATAAAAAATATTTAAAATGGTGTTACATTTGGACAGCAATGTCCCGAGGGTGTTCACTTTTCTTAGAAAGCAGAAGACGGGGCTCCAAGATGCCGTTGGAAACCACAAGTAGACAAATGTCTTTTTCCACCTGTACAGACTTATTTTACCGAAAGCTTCCTCTCTCCTGCCAGAGAGCAACTTTATTACAGCTTGATGTTTTAACAGGTCATAAAAGGTTTAGAAGTAAACTGCTTCAGTCAATCTACCAAAACCTAGATATAAATCTGACAGATAATCTTGTATTGAGTGTGTAAGTGTCTCACTCCTGCCAGTTACAGTAAATGGATTCTGTAAATGAACGTTATCCGCTTCACTCTTCATTCATCAGGTATCAGGAAACAGCTCCTAAAGTTCTGTATTGATCTGACTTCTGAACCTGACACCTGATCACACAGCACTCTCTCCTCTCTGAGCTGTGACCTGCAGAATCATTTACAGTAAAGTTGCACACACTCTGTGCTTCTTGTTCTCTGGCGTTAATGACTCTTGGAGCTCTAGTTTCCTCTGCTGTTGTCTCTGTCCTGAATAAAGAGCTCCTCTGTCTATTTCTGGTGACTCCATCCCAGTGGTTTCCATCACAATAGACCCCCAGCTGATTACCTGGGACTCTGTGGAGAGAATTGATTTATGACTCTAATCATGGAAGAGTTCTCTGCTGCAGCTATAAAGCTTTGAGTCGTCTGACAAACATGTGGAAGCTTCCCTTCAGACTTTCCTGTAATCACAGTTTCCCTCTGAATCGCTTTCTGTTTTAAGTCCAATTTAAAGCCTGTTTGTCCCGTTCACTGGACTTTAGTGATAACAGGAATGCTCCTAAACTCCCACACAGTGAACATAAAATAGACCATCTTTAAAAGAAAAGTTAGCAGATCGGCAGTAGTTGAGATAAATGCTCTTTCCTCTTCACTACCTCCTCATTAAAGTCGATTTTTTTCTTCTTCTAGAAAACAGAGAGCCACAGGCTGCAGCATCCTTTTATTGATGGGTTAGAGGAGGAAGGAAGATGATTGACAGGCATTAAAGTCAAACAAAAGGATGGGGGTTTTTTTACAGTCTGTGTCAACTGTCTGGAAAAACAAGAGTAGATTAAGACTAAGCCGTATATGAATTAATTTAGACTCGAGCTTTAAAAAAAAAAGATGTTGGGCGGATTCTCTCGTGTTCATTCCTTCAAAAACATTTCCTCACAGGGGATTTAATATGTATAAGATAATCCCTTTATTAGTAACTGATGCAATACACCTCTGTCTCAGAGTTTCTCTGGAGCGCATCCACACAACATGCATGTTATCCTTAATTAAACTGTGGATGTAACGTTTGCACATGCATGAATCTACAGTATCTTGTGATTTGAACGAGCTCCACAGAAAACAGAGAGCTCAGCTGCTCTCAGGAGTATTCTCCGGTTGAGTCCCTGCAGACTTGTTAGCTTGTTCACTTCCTCAAATCCTGTCAGAACAAAAACTCTCAGTAGATTAAGATCACAAACCATGTCTCCCTGTGTTTGAAAGACGCATGTATATTTCTTTTAAATTCACAGATCCTAACATGTTCATGTGGGAGAGGTGTTGTCTTCAGTACACTGCAGGATCTTTGTAAAGGCAGTAAGATGTTTAGTGCCTTTCATAAACAGAGTGTTCTGTCAAATGAAGGATGCAAGGGAGGGATAAAGAAGGCGCTGGGGAACACCTGTGGATGTCTCTTCACAGGACGAACAGTCAAAGTTGTAACGTGCTAAGTGAATGCTAACTGTTAACTGCAATTAACTAAACTAACAGTTTCCCACAGATTGTCATCCATGTCTTTGACTCTCATGAAGTGAGAGAACTTGAAGCACAGGTTAAATGTTGATTTGCTCCTGTCTCATGTGCCACTGGAGGGGTTGACTATTCAAACTCTTTTGGCGGTAAACATCGTTTTACAATGACAGTTATTATTCAATGTTTTGTTGTCAGAGAAAATGGTTTAAAAGTTTTCAAGCCAAGCAGCCTCATTTGACATGTGCTGGTAATCATTTCTCAACACCTCAGTCAGTTTTCCTGTTTTGTTTATGTAACAATCAGTCAAGAAGTCAAACAGAACTGAACAGCACTCAAAGGACCAGAGCACTGTGGAGTCCTCTTCATGGATCTTCATCCATCCTGTCTGTCTCAGTTGCTGCTTGTCAATAACTCAACCATCATGAATGATTAAATATCCTTTCTAAGAATCTGGAGCCACGCTGCTCCACTGCACTTCGTCACAAAGAGAAACGTCCTACGAAAAGCAAGCACAATCAATCTCTGCCAAAAGTACTGATTTTTTGTATGTTTACTCTTTCTTGTTGTGTTTTCTTTTACATGTTCAGTAGCTTTTTTTAGTTAGCGATTTTTACATTTGCTTGGAATAATGGATAACTTGTTTCTGTGTTACATGTTAGGAGAGCTACTCGACAAGCCCCTCTGGCTTTAATTGGCCTCTCCAGCACATTTTGTTTAAAAAAAACAAAAATGTTTTCACAATTACTAATCACACTATATGTTTTTTTTTTTTATTTTATTTTTTTTATTTTATCTATTTTATTTGTTGTTTTTTTAAGTGCATAAAATTAAACATAATAAAAAAAAAAAAAGCCTAAGTTCATTGCACTGGATGCACTTCGTTGGATGTCGTTAGTTACGTCATTGCATGAGAAGCAAGAAGGTAGAAAGATCACGGCTGACTTTAAACATGGGACACCTGCTATGTTATCATGCTACATCACACAGGTTGACATAGTGACTATAGAAAAAGAAGAAGAAAGTGTTTGCAGAGTGCTGTTACTCAGAGGAAGCCCGGAAAGGTAGAATTAGTCTGTCATGTCTGAGCATCAACATGCACACTGCAGAGTGAAGGCTCAAAGGGAATGTTGTCTTTCAGCGAATCCTGTCGCCCTGATAATGTCACCCTACAGACAAATGACTTAAACTTCCTTGGCAGCAAATCAATCGGGTATCAAATAGTGGAAATTATATCGAGAAGAGTCATGTCAAGGATTCAATCAAAGAAGTCTGTCTCTCTGTAACGTACTTCCTCTGACTCTTCTTATTGTTGCCTGTGTGTTCATACACTCTGACCTGTCCCTGCAGCTCTGTGCTTCTGCATGCTGGGTCACGCAGAGCTGATGAAGGGCCTCGTCGCCTCACTGATAGCCCAGCATTACAGGATGTCTTATACCGTGAGCAGATCTGTCCTACTGCCTGCAGCCAACACTAGGAGGACAAATAACACATTAACACATCTAACGCTACAAATACTCAGCATAAAGAGGTATGCATATAAGGTTAGTCAGCCACAATGCTAGCAATTGAACCATATACTTGAAACATCCCACAGAAAACGAAAAAACAAACACCCACATAACCAGGGAGAGAGAAAGGATCCCTTCTCTGTAATATTGCTGCTGGCTCTGAGCAAACACATGTAGCGCTTTCCTCCAACCTGCTAAAGCGATTCAGCCTTAGGGTTTTTGTATAATATATGAACAGTCAGTATTTTTCTGTTGTGTGAAAACACAAAGCCCACGTTTTTTTTTTTTTTTGGGGGGGGTAACAGAAACCTGATTAAACCTTACCCACCAAAGGAGAGCTGGGGGGGATGCAAAAAATGTCATTCAGACTGCAAATCCACGAGAATGAGATCATCACACTAAAAAAAAACAGAAACATAACAAAGGCTGGTACTTAAAAGGTATCGACATTCTTCGAAGATCCAATCGAGTGGGATGTGTGTGGGAGGCTTCCTCAGAGAGCCAGGAGTGTTCAGAGACTTTCTGATTTTGTTATTTTTACAATGTCAAACCCATCTCACCGAGCTTTATTCAAAGGCATCCAACAACAGTGAATCGCTATATCCTTGTACCTTTTTATCCTCCAAGGGATTGGAAGATGGGTCCAGGCGGGATTGTACGTGAGACATCAGTGTTCACAAACAATAGGTGGTGGTCAAAGTGCAGAAAAGTGAATGCACACAGAAGCTTGATCTGCAGATGTGATCCTAAATCACATCTGGCCAGGCACTTCCAGGCTGCTGACGCTCCAGCCACTGCTCTCTGACTCTGTGGCACTGGAAGGGTTAATCCAAGCTGCAGATAAACAGACCTTGAAACAAACATGAAAGCAGACAGATTTTACTCCTAAAACACTGTAACTCTCAACCTGTGTTCCTTTATGGTCATTTTGTTTGTGTATTTTTTGCTCGACATGTACCACCATGACTCTTGTCATGTACTCTGTATGTACGTATACTGTATGTTCATTTTGATGTAATGTGTGCTCCCCAGCACACATATATATATATACATACATATGCATTCCTGAAAATATTTAGATCATTTATCATTTATTAATCCTCATGCATTTCAGATGAACAGCTCATTGTTAAGATTTGAATCACATTGCACAACAGGGACGCAGTTTGCATTCAGCAAAATACACCAGAAGCAGCTCAGTGCAGCATACAACAAAGAGTTGGTTATAATGCAAACATGTATGAACAAGTATTGTGCTACACACATTTCTCATGTATTATTCATTATTTGTGTATTTCATATGTAGTTTTTTTTTTTTTTTTTTATCTCATGTGATGTATGTATGTATTTCCTTTATTCTCCTATACAGCACTTTGGTCAACTGGTTGTATTAAAGTGCCAAATAAAATTGTATTGAATTCTCCGTTGTGCATTTTTTTCTTTTTAACTGTGATGATCGTGCTGCACAATATTTCTGTCAAGAAAAAAGAGAAATCCTTCAATGTTCAAAATACAAGATGGGGACGAGGAGGATGCATGAGGAAAAGGTTGTTTCAGTTCAAACTTCTTTTCATACGGAGACAGCCAAGCTGTGCGTGGTTTGTGAAACTTTTTCATCAGCCAGCATTTTTTTCTCGTCTTCTCAGGGTGATGAGGAAGGTTGATTCAGGTTTCAGAAGGCTGTATAGAGAGCAGAGTGAGCGACACGCTGGTGAACCTGATGTATCTGGCTCTGAACTCAGCAAATGCTGAGGATGTCAGACCTGGTCCACATGTAGGCGGACAGGTTTTTTTTTTTTTTTTTTAATCCTGTTTAGAAAAATAATCCTCACCACACGCCTTTCAGTCTCCAAAATGTCTATTCCACATGGAAACAAAACATTTGTCTCCCCATTCCTCTGCAATGATCACTCTATTTACCCACCCAAACCACATTGGTGTGTGGTAAGTGTTTTGTCAGAGTGTTATATGAAGCTGATGATGCTGGCGTCCCTGCTCATGTAAACACTCCAGTTAGCAACATTACCTCCAGCAGTCTGTTATTACTCTCATGAAAACCAAAGTGACAGTGTCGCGTCATCATTACAAACAGCAGAGACTCAAGTCTACAACGTGACAATACAAACCCACATCTTTGTTTTCCTCATCCACACAGAAACACCTTTAACAGAGTCTCACCCTAGAAGGAGTTTTCCAAAAGGTGCCTAAAAAGCAGTTTGTGTACTAAAGATGAAAACAGAGAAAAAAACGTCCATTTTTAAAAATACCCCCCTACTTATGGGCTATAGGCCTCCATCTTTTGTTTTAGTAAAACATGAATCCTCCACAACACTTCTCTTAATTGAAGAAAAAGATAACAGTCAGTGTTGTTAAACTGTCATTCAGCTGTGGTCTGAGAGCTTCAAACAACGTGCACATCATTATTATAAACTGGAGTAAGAAAGTCGAGCCCAGCCAACATTCGGAACGTAAAGAACAAGACGTGAAGCAGAAATATGCAAAAAAACTAAATACATGAAGATAAAAATGAAAAGGACTATATAAATCTAATACCACATTAACGTGTCTTCTGTGTGTGTTTCTTCTGTGTGTTGGGTTTTTATCAGCCTGCGAGGGGATTTAATCTTGAGAATAATCATGTTAGGAAAAGAAGCTGGACTAAATCCACGCTTATCTCCACAGGCACATTTGTCTTCACAGCTAAAGCTAATGTTAATGAGAGGAGTGAGCTGGCCAAGCTGTTATCTGAAACCATCACATTTTCCATTTACACCCAATAAAAATGCACAAGTCCAGATGCTCTTTATCTACTGAGCCGTGTTCCCCTGATGTTTGTTTGTTCCAATAATAAACGCCCTGTAAGATGTTTCAGATGAGCCACTGGATCCGTCTGTTTGTCAGAATTACTGTCCTAATGGCTCAAGATGAACTCTAACACCAACACAAGAAATGATTGCTCAGTGAGGTTCAGAGGGACGGAAAGGTTGGGATTTTTTTTCTAATAAATCGATGCTTCTCAAGAGCAGTGTGCAGGGCAGGGACAGTTTGATTTCATACTTCAGGAGATAGTTGGACGTATGAAAACCTCCTTAAAAATGTAAGAAGTTAACAACGCACTGATTTAGAGCAAAACAAAGTTCATTCCAACATGCCATAGTTTATGAACAGTGTTTCTATATCTGAGTACAAAGTTAGAAACCAGCGAGTGAAAGCAGAAGATGGATGTGTTTGTGTAGCAATATGTGATTGCATTGGCTGCTACATTAAATTCTCATTTAATGTTGAGCGAGGTTATAATTAAATAATCAGTCAGTAGTTAAGTAACAACAATGACACAATTCCACATGTTAAGACAGCTGCATCAAACCATGGTATTTTCTTTTCCTGATTTCAGGGTCAATATCGGCCCCCCTGGGGAGCAGCTTTACGACTTCATTTAAAACCAGTGCAGACAACTGAAGGCTGCAGATACCTGCAACACAGCTTAAAACATCTAAATTCCTTTAAACGGATCCAAAGACTTCTGTAGTTTAGTTCTGGGCCGGATGCAGGAGAGAACGAAAAGCAGTATTTCATAATCAACGCAGGTGACTACAGCACAGTCAAAGGTTAGATTACAGTGCTTTCAAACATGCAAAACAATCGGGGAAAAACTCCTGAAGTTTTCAGGTCTAGCTGCATGTGTGAACGCAAACAGCTGAATTCTTCACTTGTACCTCTTCTGATGATGTGAGAGCAGGATTTAATCAGGAGAATTCACTTTGAGCATGTGTGTGCGACTGCTCTGTTGCTCCGCCCACCACTTCTGTGTCATTCAGTTTAAATCTTTTCTCATGAGAACCCCTTACCCACCCAACTGAACGGGAAAGTCTCCCGCTGTGAGGCCCGTGTGAACAACTATATCAGGAAGATTTCAGGATCAGTTCTCCTGAAGGTATCTAGAAAGGTTCAGGAGTGCATGTGTGAATCTCTCTCTCTCTCTCTCTCTCTCTCTCTCCACAGTGCCAGGTTGTCATATTAAACCTCTTTCTGTCCCTGTCTCTCTCTCTGGTCTCTCTCCTTTGGGACACATTATGTCTCTTTGCCCCCCTCACTGTTCCCGTCCTGACCTCTGCTGCTGTGACAGGCTGCTCCTTGTCCTTTGCCATGACTGGAGGCTGATGATGCCAGTCAGCCGGAGCACTGCTGCTGATCTTTGTGCCAGGAAGCTGAGAAACATTTGGCAACGTGTCCCAGTGTGACGGTTTGTAACCTTGACAGTGCTTCACTTAACAGATCATTTACTCTGGAGTCTAAAGTCAAGGTGGCAGATTGGCTTAATACCAAGTAAACATGCTGTTGACTTTATTCATATCTTGTTCACTAATTTACTATCAAGGTAAAAAAAAAAAAGAAAAACACTTTGCACAAGACATTCATGTGTTATTTATTTTTCATTAAAGACGCCTCACGCAGCTTTTAAACTTATTTTTCAACCCACACAGACGCAACAAGAACATTTTCTTGTCTGCCTAGTTTGGCGCTGATTGTGTTTTCCATTGATGACAGT